>NC_142087.1:72668200-73271638 GCF_054644295.1 Miniopterus natalensis | reverse complement strand
CTGAATCTGACCATCGCTCAGGATTCTTTCGGCTGCATTCCACCCCCTCTCATTTTAAATATCCTGCTGGTTGAGCAGGACAGACAGCGTGTGGCAAGGACCTAATCCCCAGGTACATACATTTTCAAAACATGGGGACACATAAGGAAAATCAAAAGGCAGAATGATTCTCAGGCCAAGAGGTGGCCACGCACTTGCAGGGATGGCCGAGTGTGTTTCTGACAATGCTGAGTTTCCCCTCGACTGCAACAAGCCGCAGCCATCTCCTGCTCCGGGGCTGACTCCGAACCCAGCCCCGTGGTGCCTGGAGGCCGGGGAACCATCACACAGCCTGTCCCCGGCATCGGCGTGGGGAGCTCTGTTCACCTGACCCTGCCAGTCACACACCTGCTCCTATGTGCTCCGGCTCCCGTCCTTCTCATGCCTTTATCTAATCTGTCCCATCAGACTAAAGGCCAAACCACATCTCCTAAGACACTTAAAACATACAAGGCTTCTTCTGGACGGAGGGTGGGGAAGGCTGTCAGGGATATAAATTTTCAGGTCGGGGATTGCCCTCACAGGCCCGCTTTCTAGGGAAACCACTTCCCTGACGTTACCACCTCTGCCAAGGTCAATGTCAGAGGGGCTGTCCTCAGTAAAGAGCCCTCCGGACCCAACCCCAGGGGCTGAGTCTGCAGTGACAGCCCTTCAGGGATCTGGTGCTTTCTCACTTCCTAAGTGGTGCCAGCTTGTTTCTCTGCCATGTCACCAACAGAAACAAAGAATCTTTCTCGAACATCAACCATCTGAAGCGGGGTGACATGTGCCAGAATACAGTCTGTAAAGGAAACTCTGAGCCCAAAGCACTTCAGAGTCATCTGAGAGCACTTAAAAGTAGTCTGAGTCCACATTAGGCAAGAAGACTAGGCAATGGCAGACTTGATGAAGGTGTGAAGAAATTGTTTTCATTTTTACCCCCATTTCATTTTAGCTTGCTAAGGACTACCTGTGGGGTCAAGCAAGTGAGGATACACCCCAATTCCCCTCCCAGGCAGTGGAAAGGTGTCCGCCTGGCCAGCTGCCACGAGGAGCAGGGCACCACATACCCAAGGGTTTCCCATGTCCTTGAAGGCTAACAAGCCTCACCAGGCTCTGCTTGTCCTGGGTCTGCAAGCAGGCCGTTCCCAGCATGGGTCCCTCCCGTCCCCTCTCTTCTGCTAGGTAAGGCCCTAGCCTACCCTGGCCGAGTGCAAGTAATAAAGGCGACATCTCTCCCCGCTGCTCCACCGATTGCTGTTTTCAGACTGCAAAGAACAGAGTGGCACGCTGGGGTTGGAGCTCCTACAAGACCCTACCTTTATAAACAGGGTCCATATTGCTGTGGTGTCTGAACCCTAAAATTAGTAAAATCACCAACAGGTGACATAGGCTTTAAACTTTTCCCTCGTGGAGACAGCCTGCCTCCTGGCTGCAATAGCAGTGGGGGTCCACACCTCAGCCCCACAAAGACAGCCACACACCTACCTCCATAATATGGGCCAGGAGCCCAGCCTGGGTGGCCATGTCCAGCTCTTGGATCCGGTTTATATACTCCACTCTCCTCTCGCACTGCAGAGGGGAACACGTGTTAATGGAAGCATTTGCCACTGAGGCAACCTGGGCCCTTCCCACCCACAGGAATAGTTTCCAAACGAACTGCCCACCCAGCCCCTGGCTTCCTCCTTTGTAACCAACAATTTGTCCCTTGTCCTCCCTACGGTCCCTTACCCTGAGGGTTTCTCTAGAACTTGCTCTGACCACCTACATCAGAATCACCTGAGGAGCCATCAGGCAGAAGACACTGGAGGTGAAACACAGAAATCTGCACCTGAAACAAGCTCTCCAGGGCATCTTAAACAAGTAAAGATCAACAACACCTAGTGTGCCTCAGCAACACGGTGTTGCTCAGTGCCTGACTGTTGTCCCAGGCACCCCAAGGTCTTGGGTTCAAATCCTGCTCAGGGCACACACCTGGGTTTCAGGCTCCATTCCCAGTAGGAGGCATGCAGGAGGCTGCTGATCTGTGTTGCTCTCCCATCCATGTTTTACTCTCTGTCTCCCTCTCCCTTCCTCTCTTTGAAATCAAGGAAAAAACACAAAAAATGAAATAAAATAAAATGAAGAACACCTGCTTCAAGCCAGGCTGTGGCAAACTATATCTTCACAGGGCTGCATGGTAAGAATATCTTAGAGTCTGCCGGCCATTTGGTCTCACCTGTGCCACTTTGGTGTGGGAGCAGCCAGAGGTAACACACAGAGAAACAACGGAGGCTCTGTTCCTGTGAAAGCCTATTTTCTTTTTAATATTTTTAAGAATATACCTGATTGATATTGAGAGTGGAAGAGAGAGGAAAGAAAATATATCAATGGAGAGAGTCATTCATGCCTGCTTCCTGAATGCTCGCCACTGGCCATTGAGCCTGCAACCTGGGCATGTGACCTGCATGGGAATAAACCGCCATCTCCTGGATTATAGGTCAATGAAAAGCTCATTTCAAACACAGGGGGTGGGTCACACTCAGCCCCCAGGCTGTGTGTGGTTTCTGACCTTTGCTCTAGGTGTCCCCACACCAGGGACCATTTGCTAATGGCACCTTGGGCTGAGGAAACCCCACCTGCTTCTTGCCAAAGGTGCCCTGGGACAAGCAGTGGCTACCACCTAATGAGTGGTCCCTTTTCTCAGGACGCCAGGGATGTGTCACGTTGCGCTTCAGGCAGCTTCCCTCCTGCCTCACTAAGGTGGAGTCTAATCCCCAGAAACCCCAACACAAGATGGCTGAGGGCAGGCCTCCTCCCCTCTTGCCTAAGCCCTACCTGCACAGCGCAGCCCAGCATCAGCACCAGCAGTTTCCTGACTTCCTCAATACTTCGGCCTACATTGAAAAAGCAACATATTTAATTAGGCTCATCTGATTATAAAATCTCACTGGTGAGACACCGGTTGGTTGTAGGGGGGAAAATCAGGTAAGAAAAAAAAATCCTTTCTCTACTCAGTGCTTCCTACCTGGGTGCACACAGCCCATCTGTTTTCTACTTGTGCGTTTGTGTATTATTTAAGGCAAGCGAGAATTCTGTGCACAGCTTTCACTCACCAGATAGCGGATCTTTGCCGATCATCATGACGTTCGGCAAACGCATGACTACGAGCTGCTCGAGAACATCCTACAGAAACAAAGAGGAAAAGTTACCATTGAGAACAGGAAACAAAAATAAAGAGGCATTAAGAAAATGACAGGATGAGTGTGCGGCCACTACACGGTCACTATGAGCATACCACGTGCGAGGAAGGAAAACTTAGTCTAGAAACCATGTGAAAAGTCCAAGCTAACTGCACTTCTGCCTGGATCAGAACCAAATACGCATCATGTCTGCTTATGGACAGAGACCTGGGGTCAAAGAAGATGTGTTAATGCCAGGACCGCAGGGTCAGCTGTGAGTGTCTTTTTAAAAGATGTCTTTATTTTTATGCTACGGTCTGCTTGTGCAATTGAAAATGCAGAATGAAAATGAAAGAGGTGCTGCTGGGTGTCTATAACCGACCATGCAGGACGCTGGCGCTCAGCAGGTCTCCGGGACACGATGTGAATCAGGAGGCTTCTCTCCTGTACAGCAGCCCCTTCCCTGGGAGAGGGATAAGTCACAGCTAATCTGCACCCATCGGAGAGCTGGTGTGGGAGACCAGCTGCCTTCTGGCCCTCGGACCAAGGGCCTTTGACAGCGGGCCCAGCCACCAGCCATCAGCCAAGCCCCTTGCCGGGGTGTCTCTGACAAGCCCTCCTGGCAGTGTGGCAGCTCACACCCGCACCCACCCCTGCGTTCCCCGAGGGCCTCAGGCCAGGTCGTCTTCCCTGAGCAGATGGGACTTGGATCTTACAAATCAGAAGATACAAATTAAATTTTACGGAAGACGAGGAAGGGGGTAGATTCCATAAGCATTCCTGGCCTCACGAAATTGGTTGTTATAGAAATCTTCACTGACAAAGCAACCTTAAACCTTTTAAAAACAGGTTTCCAAATTTTCTCAGGAGTCTCTCTATTGCATAGCTCGCTGAAACTCTACATTCAGTATCCTGCCAGCAAGCACTGATAAAGGAAAAGGGGATGATTTCACAGCAGGGCCAATGGAACACCCTACAGCTTACTCCTGTGAACAAGCTAGAGGCTCGTCGATGACCGCCCTGGCCCACAATTACCCTCCTGTGCTCCCATATCTCCTTCAACCCCTTGAATTGCTGCTGTACAAAGACTCGCTGAGCTGTGGCCAAGAACGTCCTCCAGGTTCCCCACGAATTCCAGCCACTCCCAGTGTGACTGGTGCTGGAGGCCACATTGGCGACCCAAGGCTCATCTCTGGGGCTCTCACAGCACCAGACACCAGTGCTTTGCACACCACACAGCTCAAACAACATTTGCTGGAAAAGTAAAGACATCGAATGTCTGAACCTTCTCACAAGGTAAAAAGAAAAAGATGAAAATGACAAAAACACACCAAGTGTCAGCAAGGAGATGCCTAAATGTGAATACCATTTCCTCCAGGATTCCCGTGGGGAAAGGTTTGAGTGAAGGCATTGCTAGGGGCAAAGAGCAACTGTTTGAGTGAAGTCGGTGTCAGGGGCACAGAACACCTGGGGCACCAAGAGCTGCCCTCACCTGGTAGAAGGTCTTGATATTTGTGACCAGGATGCTTAAGTTCTCAGTCCGGAGGTTAATATCATTGTTCACCTGCTGGTTGATGGGTTGATATCCAGGCCTGGGATCGCTAGGGAAAGAAACATGGCAATGGAAATGGCGTCTCCCCACATTGGCCACACCTCCCTTCCAGTGGCATGTAGTCCTCTCCAAGTCTAGGCTAGTGTGAGGCTCTAAGGGGTGTGGCTCAGAAACACAGGCATCCTTACCGAGGGGGAAACCTTAGTCACTCACAGATGCTCCCGACCAACCCGACGCATTTTGTAAGCAGACACTGTCCCTTATAGTTCCTTGATCCCCAAAAAGTGTGATTTGTTTTTTTTTTTTTTTCATTTCATTGCTTAAACCACATGAAATAGCTGACTTTGAAGTTAATTGCACCCTCTACAGTTCTAAATGTCCTTCATCAATCAAGCTCCTAACACATTGTCCTGCAGTTCTTCCCACCCCAACGAAGGGTGGCAAAGGCCCTTATACTGAGATATCACTGGCCCAGGGGCAAGGACCCTCCCAGAGCAACTGCAGGTCTCCTTTTACAACCTGAAAACAAACTTGAAGACAACTTACATTTCTACCATGATCTGGTTAAGAAAGATGCCATCGACCAGACTCATGTAAACCCTCAGGTTGTCATCGTTGCTGCCTTCAAAGGGTCCCAAGGTTTTGACCTGCAAGGAGCAGAATGCAGAAAGGCAGGAAAAGTCACCCCACACACATTCTGAAGCTCGTCAGGACAACCGCGGCCTGCGGGCTGAGGGGTCACCCAACGCCCACCCATGCTTCAGTAGGCTCCAAGCCCACCTTTCTTCAGGGCCCCTCTCCCTGCCCTACTCCAGGCAACAGATTCGAGACAGCGGGAGGGAAACTTTCTCCCCACTTTTTCCCAGTGTCCCAGAACAGGAAAGAAATGAAAAATAAAAGAAACTTTTCAACAAATTACTCACATCTGATCTATTACAAATCACTGTGCCCACCGCAGATTGTATACATTCCCACTCAGATGTCCCCCAAGGCCCACCCGTCACCACCATTCACCACCTGGTCTCAGTTCAAAAACTACACAAGGATACTTTCTGCGGAGTCCTTTACCTGAATGGCCAAGCCACAGGGGTTGGGGTGACCACTCAGACCTTGTCTCCTCCTGGAACGGCAGCCCAGCACCCTGATGGGAACAGGCGCACCCACTCCCAGCCCAGGGCCGGGACGCTGCAGGGGGCACACGCTCCCGAGTTGGAAACGCCTCCCGACCTCAGGCCCTGGTCTGGACCCCACACCTGCTAAGACCCCGGCGTGCTGGGACTTCCCCGGGGTCCCAAGGGGCAATAGTCGGGTCTGTAGGGACCACAGGCAGGCGGGAGAAGGGCCGGAGCACCAACGTAGTAGGGAGCCTGGCTACTCACCCACGCGATGAGGGGGCCGTGAAGAAAGAGCTCCAGGAGCTCCCTCCTCGCATCATCCATCCTCAGGCTTCGCCCACTGTGTTGGGCCCAAGGTCTCTGTACCAGAGTCTCTGCGCCCGACGTCTCTGCACTGACTGGCTCTGCATCAACTGGCTCTGAGCCCAACTGCTCTGTGCCCCACCTTCCACTGTTTCTATGGCCACTGTCCCCATGCCCGCATCCCATAAGCCTCTGCGCCCACATTCCAACTGGCCCTGGCACTCAATGCTGCCCGGCCCGGGCCATGGGGGCTCATGCCCCATGCTAAGCATTGTGGGGTACATAAAAAATGGGGCTCTCTCCCCATGCAACTTAAGATCTATCTGGGCACATAAAATACAAAGAAACAGAAAGGTTATATATCTACATTATAGGATTATAAATGGAAAATAGCCACTTAAACCTAACCTTGTCTATCGCCATTTTAAAAAATTATTTCTTCTATTAGCCGAATTAGAGAAAGGCGATCAGTTCCTTTAAGCAAGAGTGTATTCATTTTATTTTGCTAAGTCTTGCCTAGTATCTGAGCTTGGGCTTACTGCTCCCCATCGACTGTGAAAGGGGACGCTCCAGTTAGTAGTTCATACATCAGGACACCTAAACTCTACCAGCCAACTGCCTGCAAAACAATTTTATAGAATATTAATTAACATGCAATTTATAGGTAGAAAAAGGAACAAAATAAAGCTGCATATTTAGAAGATATTTTAACAAAAAGATTTTGTACATAGCTTTCTCTACAAGGAGTATTCAATTAGCATAAGCAAGAGAAACATTTGGAGAACAAATATGCAGGTATCCTCAGAACAGAATTTAAACATTTAGTCTGTCAATGAGCTAAAAGTATTGTAATTATTTTGTAAACTAGTAATGGTTCTTCTTTGGATAATTAAAAAGGAATATTTTAAAAGTTTTTAATTGATTTCAGACAGAGGAATGGAGAGGGAGAGAGATACTACATCAATGATGAGAGAGAGTCAGTGAACCTGCACACCCCCTGCTGGGGATCCAGGCTGCAACCCAGGCATGTGCCCTGATTGGGAATCGAAACTCCATCTCCTGGATCAACCTCTGAGCCACGTTAATGAGACAAAAATATATATATTTTTTTCATTTAAAAGAAATTAAAATTTTTCAAGTACATCAAATCTTTGGACTCATGATGGGGGGTGGGAGGGAAGTACCGATTAGCATTTTTATTAATTATCCAGCTGCAATAAATATTATAAAATTATTTAAAGTCAAAGAACAAAAATGAAAATGTAAAAAATCCCACCTATAGGTGTTACTTTTTTCACACCAACCTAAATCAGTTCTTATAGAGCCTATCTCATGAACGGAATGGCCTTCATTTGCGGAAAGCATGCTGAGATTTCAAATAATGAAAAACAAAATGGGAACTAACTGGGAAACAAATTTATAAATGTAGTCACCAGAACTGAGAAGTGAGCAAATTATATATAATTGAAGGAATCCTGATAAACTGAAAAATACTTCCTTTATAATTATGCAAAACAAGATTTCAATAATGGTTGAGTATGTGAGCTCATGCCAGTGAGAAGATATTAACTGGATGCTAAAACATTATTTTATTTATCTATTTTTCAATATGTCTTTGTTGATTTGAGAGAGAGGAAGGGAGAGAGAGAGAGAGAGAAACATCGATGACCAGAGTCCCTGATCGGCTGCCTCCTGCACGGCCCCTGCTCGGGATCGTGCCTGCAACCCGGGCATGTGCCCTGACCAGGAATCGAACCTGCAGCTCCTGGGTCACAGGTCGATGCTCCACTGCTGAGCCACGCCAGCCGGCCGGGCTCCATGCTAACATCTTCAACTCTCTGCTTCCAAATGTCAGGGCCAAGGCTTCAGAGAAATGATGCAAAACCCATGAGCCTAGACCTATTTTACAGAGAAAACATATCAATGACATAGAAACAGGCTCAGGCCGACTGAAACCACAGGAAGTGAGTGCAAGGCAGGCGCGGCGACCGGCGCGCTGCACACTGTGTGTCTCACGGGAGCAGCTCAGAGCCATCGCGGTGCTCCATGGGCTCCCTGTAACTTAGCTGTATTCTGGCCCTCAGTGTGCACAAATTCTAGTAGCAATATAAAGTTTTCTTTCCTAAAAACGGGTGGCATGCCTTGGCCTGTGTGGCTCAGTTGGCTGGAACATCATTGCCTACACCCAAAGGTTGTGGGTTCAATTCCCAGTCAGGGCACCTATCTAGGTTTGGGTTCAATCCCCAGTCAGGTATGTCCGGGAGGCAACCCAAGGATGTTTCTCTCTTGCATGAATGATTCCTTCTCTCCCTTTCCCTCTCTCTTCCCTTCTTTCTAAACTTAATGAGCATATCCCCGGGTTAGGATTAGGAAAAAAATTGGTTCCATTAGGTCTTAGAAGGTAATTTTCCAATTTGAATAGTTATCAATTCTTACCAAATTTCCCAAGAGTTTCAAAGAATACCTTGAAGCGAACTAAACCAACAATTCAATTATTTTCTTTATATGAGCACTTTTCCTGCCATGTGAGTGAGACCCTCAGAATGTTCTGTTGCTGGATTGGAAACCAATTGACACAGCTCTACAATCTGATTCCTAGTCATGAAAAGTCGAAGGACAGGCTTTAAACATGATAAGCCATCAGCAAACATTCTCTACACTTAAAATATCTGCGCTGTGCATGAGGGGTTTAGAAAGGGGATGAGGGAGAGGGGACGCAAAAAATAGTCAGAATCCCTTATTTGGAGAAAGTTATTCATAAAGCAAAAGTGTTAGGAAAGAACTAGACAGGCCTGCACCCTTTAATACAGGAAATAAGAGCATGTGACCTAGCCCAGCCGGCGTGGCTCAGTGTGGAACAGCGACCTATGATCCAAGAGATCTCAGTTGGGTTCCCGGTCAGGGCACGTGCCCAGGTTGTGGGCTCGATCCCCAGGAGAGGGCAGTAGGGGGCATGTAGGAGGCAGCTGGTCAATGAGTTCTCTCTCCCTCTCTCTCTCTGAAATCAGCAAGGACATAGTTAAATATATATATATGTATATATATATGTGTGTGTGTGTGTGTATATATATGTGAGTCAGGCCTCTTCAAGGCCTTAATTTTGCACATAGAAAGGAAAGGGGGGAGGGAAAACTGACCTCTTTAGAGGGCTTAGGAAAACAAACTTAGACTATCTTGGATTATCTTTTTCTCCGAGGATTGTTACGATGCTTATGTCTGTTGAAGAGACAATCAAGAAAGCCTCCAGCATCTCAAAGTTAAAAGCAGAAATTGGGAGGAAGAAAATAAGAAAGATTCCCTCTTCAAGGATCTCTTAGAAAGCAAATATCAACCTAAGGTGAAACAGCCAACGATACGTCTCATGTATTTTTCTAAGAAAAATCAGTAATGTCAATACACACTGACCAAAATCATCCTCATGATGCAGACAGCAACATGGGACACTTGGTGCCCTCAGTGACACCTCTGTACTGTATTGTACTCTGGCTCGGCTGTGTCCTAAAAGAGCAGGGCCCATGCTACAGAAAATGCATGATTTTTGTTTTCCATAGAGTTGCAGCTGGTGCTTTGCTTAAGATATAGACTCTTATCATGGCAATTACATAAAAATTATTACTTGAAGAATTAGTTGCTTTTCAACTTTCCTTTAACAAAGACTGTTACTCTATAAAACAAAAAATTACCCTCACCAACAAAACCTGAATAAAGGGAAACCCAGAATGTCCTCACCTTCCTATTATCTTTTCCCACCAAAACACTAGATATCACAGTGTGTTCATCTATACGAAGCAAAGGACAGAAACATAAAGACAAGACAACAAGAAAGGGGACTCTACTGAAGGCTGTGCCTGAGTTGTTATACTTTCGTTATCACACTTAAGTTATTACATATTTTAGAGAGGTATATAAAGAAGTGTCAGAAACAGAACACGCTCTGTCATGTCCCCAATCTCCCCTCTGACAGTATCTGGTGCCACATATTCAATAGTGACACGAAACGAACATGCTCGTTCAGCCTGAAACAAACAAACAAATAAAAAGGGATTTGATCTCAAGCTGGGATGGTAAGTGACAGAAAGGAAGTTCATGCTCCATGCCAGTGGTTGAGATGAACTGCTATGTGCAGCAAAGCAACGTAGTGGCAGAACCCACCTGAGAGACCCTCTTCTCACCAGGACGGACCATCAGGTCCAGTCTGAGTCCTGGGTAAGTGAAGCCCTCCTGGCCTGAAGCGCGCAGCCTCCACTCACCCGAGCGCCACCCGCCAGCTCACGAGTCCACCGCCCGCCCTTCTTCTCTGCCTGTGTGCGGAGTTCAACTCCTGCTTCCTGTAGCCATTCTTTTCTGTAAGAGCGCAAACAGTCCAAGAGGAGTAACAGGAACTGTCTAAGGCTTTACTACGGATGACTTTATTTCCAGCCAGGCAAGACTGGAAAACACTAGAAAACTTGGAGGGGAAGGCAGGCCAAATGCTAAGGAGGGGGACAGGGAACCAAAGGAGGGAAAACCTGTCCTCCCTCTCCACCTTGTCTGGGTTTGGCACTGCTAATAGACTGTCTAGTCATGGCGAGCAACCTGTTTTGAAAACAAGATTTTTCTCATAAAGACAGCTGTTTCTCCTTCATAGAGTTTTAAAAAGGGATAATTTTTATATCTGCCAAAAACTAATTTCAAAAACTGAAGGAGCCCTGGCCAGTGTGGCCCAGCAGTTGGAGCATCAGCCTGTGGGCTGAAAGGCCTCGGGTTTGATTTCAGGTTGGGGTACCTACCTGGGTAGCAGGCTTGACCCCTGGCCCAGGGCAGAGCGCATGTTGGGGGGCAACTAATCTATGTGGATGTGTGTCCCTCTCTCTCTGCCTTCTTCCTCTCACTCAAATCAGTACAAACATTTAAAAAAAAAAAGGGGACATGTGCTTCCCAGGCTGACCTTCGGGAACAGACGGGAAGGCTGCCCAGTGCGCGGGGACAAAGCCATTGCGGGGGGGCCTCTGCGTCCCGCCAGCGGGGACCAGGCAGGTCCTTGCTCCTCCCTGGGGCGTCCACGACTCTCTGGCCTCAGGCCCTGCAGCGCCCTCCAGGGCGGCCGGGCGCTTCCCCTCCCTGTTCTGAAGCCCACGACCCGTCCTCCAAGGTCACCAGCGCCTGGATCAGGGCGTCGGCCCCCGACCCCCGCTGCCCGAAGGACGCGCAGTGGTGGGACCCCTGTCGCCCCCACGAGGAGCGTCGGGCGGCTCCACGAGGGACAAGGAAGGTCGGAGGGTGAAGGGCAAGGCCTCAGGTCCCCACCACAGGGGGGTCGACTCCCGCGGAGCAGCGCAACCCCACCCTCTGCAGACCCTGAGCAGGAAGGCGCCTGGGCCCCGCCCCCGGCGGCCTTGGCGGCCTCTCTAGGCTGCAGAGGCTCCCTCTCGGTGGCCCCGCCCTGAGGCCCCCGGGGTCCAGGCCTTGCTGGGTCAGAGTGCAGGGGAAGGGAGGCCAGGCGGGCTTAACCCGGGTTTCCACTGTGTGAATCACATCTATTTTTTAATTTAAATATATCTTCATTGAGTTGAGGGAGAGGGAGGGAGAGGGGGAGAGAGAGAGAAACATCAATGACAAGAGTCATTGATTGGCTGCCTCTTGCAGAAACAAAATCAAAGCCCTGCTCCTGGATTCCCAGTGTCTCTCATCTCCATCGCCTGCTGTGAGAAGAGTTCAGCCTTGTCTTCATCAGGCCCAGAAATAGCGCCAGTGCCCAGACATCTTTCACCATTTGCTCCGTTTATGTCTTCCCAGCCGCAAGCCCCTGGCACTGTGCCCAGGCCCGGGCAGCCTGCTGCACACCCCGGAGGCCTGCTAGGGCCGCAAGGCTGCTGCAGGGAGACCGGGCACGGGAACAGAGCAAGGCCCGTGTTACAGGGCCAGCGAGCATGTCTGAAACTGTTGAAGGCACTTTGGTGCCATTGAAGCACTTCACAAAATTATTTTAGAGGAAGCTCTTCACTTTACACTTTAGTCTTCTTCCACTAGCAAAGGTTCCGAAAAATAAGCATGCCTCTGATTTATCATTTTTTTAAATGTTTTTATTGTTGCAGAGAGAGGAAGAAAGAGGGGGAGGTAGAAACCTCAATGATAAGAGAGAATCTGATCGGCTGCCTCCTGCACGCCCCCTACTGGGGATGGAGCCTGAAACCTGGGCATGTGCCCTGACCAGCAATGGAACCCTGATCTCCTGGTTCATGGGTCGGTGCTCAACTACTGGGCAACACTGCCTGGGCTTATTTACCACTTTTTAATGTAAAAACAGTCTTACAGCAATGTTATAGAAGTGGTAGTATTCCCCTACTCTGTTGGCTGAAGGTTCAGCTCAGAGACAATGAATGTAATAAATTCATTGAAACTCTGTAATCATGAATGTATTAAACTACTTAATTAGCCCTAGCCGGTCTGGCTCAGTGCTAAGAGTGCCAGCCTGAGGACTGAAGGGTGCTGGTTTCCATCCGGCCAAGGACATATATACCTGGGTCCCAGACTCTATCCCAATCCCAATCAGGGCATGTTTAAGGCTCTGCAGTTGCTAGTCCAGGAGACCAGGCACAGGCAGCCATACTCTATACTCGCACCACAGGGTGTGCTGGGCCCGCCCGGTTCAAGGTGGAGCTCCAGCTGGCAGGTGTGCGGGAGGTTGGGGGCATCGTGGCTTGCTGGGGTCTGCCCAGAGACAGGCTCTGGGGAGGCTGGGTCTGCCTCAGGGGGTGCTCGGTGGGGCCTCGGCCTCAGCAGGTCTCAAGGTGGGCTCACACAGCCCCGGCTTCAGCAGCTTCCCCTCGGAGGCGCTGACAGCCATCTTCATGGTAGGGCCGCAGAGCTGGTGGGCATCCCGGCCCCTTCTCTCCTGGTAAGGGGTCCTGGCTGGACTCAAATGGTTGGGAGATTATTGACCTTCCTCAAGAGGTCACTGAGCAGGTCATCCTGGCAGCTGGGAATGTCCTACAGAGAAGAGAGCAAGAAGTGAAAGGCCCGAATGAGGGCCACGAGGGTCCTCAGAGAGCCCTCTTTCACCCAGGATGTCCCCGATGCAGGCCACTTGGCCAGAACTGAAGTTTCCCGCTTCTGTTGGGCCTTTCACAGCCTAGCTGGGCCCCACCACACACAAAGCCCTTGGTTGAGATGGTCAGCATGGGGCCACACATGGGTCAGGGAGAAAAGCCAGGTGTCACTCCGGCAGCCCCCCAACTTAACCAGCAGGAAAACAGACCCAGAGAGGGAAGCCATTTCCAAAAACACATCCACTGGATGGGAGGGTGAGAGCTGGGAGGCTGGACACAGCCAACGGTTTCCAACTGCTCCTCATTCCGACCAAGCTCAGCGGGAGGCAGAGAGCTGCTGGGTGGACTGTCCTCTGTTCCTTCTCAGGCCACCAGCTCAGACACCTGGTGAGGGCTTCATCTTAGGCCACAAGAAACAGAAACGAGGCCAGCAGCTCCTAAATGCCAGAGTGGCCTCACTCGAAGGCCTCACTGCCACCTACACCTTTCTCTTGATCTGACAAGGGGGATGTAGGAACGGCGAGGTGGGGCACCAAGGGTAACTCTGGACTGTGTAGGGGACGGCCACCCCACAATTGTTCCCTTTAAGCTGCTATCCTGGCTGAGCAGCTGTATGCGGGCCAGGCTTCCAGTATCCAGGGAACCAGTGTCCTTTCCCACCAGGCTGGCAGCACGCCAAGGCCCCCAGACCAAAGTCTGACCCTGCTCTGGAACCTGCAGCCCTCTGCCAGCACCTCACAGCCTGGAGGAGCCGAGTGGAGGTGTCCCCTGAGGTGGATGGACACCATGAGGAGAAGAAAGGAAGGAGCGCATGCGGAGGAGGCAGGGGTCACCAGCAAGTGGAGTCAGACTCCAGGCAGCTAGACATGTCAGGGAAAGTCAGTCTGTGGGACAGCTCAGCAGCCCAGGAACCACCTGCACCTGCCAACAACTCCTGACCCAGGAAGACATCGGGACCCACAATTGACACACACACAGTCTGCCCTAAACGGGGAAAAAAAATCAACCTTCTCCGTGACGAGTGTGGGGGAAACACCCTCCCGGCTGCCCTGTACCTGCATAAGTGTCCACCACAGCCCTCGGGTCTGAGGGTGAGAGCGGCTACAGGGAGGGGACACTGCCCTGGCCGAGGGCAGGCTGCCCCTTCCAGGCCTGCAGACCTCCCCTCCTGGCCCATTCTTCCAGCACGTTCAGTATCAGGTCCCCGTCCCCGGGATCATCAGTGTCTATCCCGCTGCACACTAACAACTGCGGGACAGGGACTAGTTTCCACGGTCCCTGCTAACAGCTGGTGAGCAGCTGAGCTGCACTGAGAACCGGGGACACACCGGGAGGTGCTCTGCTTCCCGCCCCACCAAGCAGTCTGCTCCGGATTCACCGGGTCCACAGGGCACCCAGGTCCCAAGTGCTGGCGGGGGCCAAAAACAGCAGCAGCTGGAAAACACCAGTTAGCAAGGGCATGTGGGGTGAGCCACAAATACTTGGTTTTCCTGAAGGCACAGAAGCAGAACAAGTCCCCTCTTTGAGAAGGGAAAACTTGAACTAAAAAGCCACCTCTGCCTTTGAAAAGGATGTGTCCCTAACAGGCAACTGTGATACAAATCAACGGCCTCCACACCACCCCTGTATCCTGGAGCCCTCGCTGCACACGCCTCGCCTCCTCCTCTGGAAGAGAAGCTTGAGGAAGGAAACCCTCTCATCTGAGGGTGAGCCTAAGTCGGGCTGCGAGTGAAACTTCCGAGAGCGGTGGCCGACCCCTCCTGTCCTCATCCTCCCCCAGGGCGAGGAGAGAGGGCTCCGCGGGTCCAGCTGTGTCACCCCAGCCCTGTCTCCACCCGTCAGCTAGAAGCGTCTATGTCTCTGCGGATCAGTGCCAGCACCATTCAATATTTTACGCAGTGGAGAGGGCAGGAGACGACCCTCACTCCTACACTTACTGCTGATCAGTTCAGAGACTGGGTCCCATCTGAACTCTCTAAGTCTTTGTTTTAATTAAACATTGAGTTTCCCACCCTTCTAGGAGCTTGTGTTTCAGAAATTACAAAAACCCAGACAACTTTTAATTTTTGAGAGGGGTGGCATAATTCACTGTTTCCCTTCTGCAGACATTTGTAATAGGCCTAAATCAGATGCAAGTGTTTCTAACAACCTCTGAGATGAAATTTACATCTTGGAGCTGCTCTGGGCAACCAACCTCCAGGTGAGGACAGCGAGACCTTCCTGCAGTCAGTGCTCTCTGCATGGGTCGCCAGGCCTTCCTTCAAGCAAGGACAGCCAGAGCCTCCAAAAGGAGGGCACTCCATAGGTAGTGACTTCCCCATCACTGGAGGTATGTAAGCAGAAGCTGCATGTTTAGGACCCTCAGAGAGCAGGGAAGGAGTGTGGAGGAACTGTGGATCCCCCGTTCCCACTCTAGCATTATAACTCTACTTGTACCCATTGTGTCAGTGGAACTTCCACACAGGAATTAACAGGAAGGACAAGTCCTGTGAATGAAAACAGGCATGAGAACCGAGGCTGAAGGGCACAGCACACCACCCACTCACCATGCTGCCTGCAGTTGGTGAAGTCGAGCTCCAGGAAGCGCTCACAAAGCTGTCATCTGAAGTCTAGCCTATGGTGAAAATAAGGCTATGAGACAGGGGACCGGGGATACCCATGGCAAAACAGGCCTTTTGCCAAACGGCCACCTCTGACTCGGCCCAGCGCCTGAGTGGTGGTGGGGTCCAGCACCTGGAGGAGGGAGGGACGTGTGGACCGTCCCTTAGGACCTGCCTGTACTCTCCATCCCCCCATTTCTCCTGCTGGGACAGCCTCAGTCTCCAGACTTCTATTTGACTTAACTTTAAACCAGGCTTCTGCCTGTGCAATGACTGGGACTCCAAACGGAGGCAGAGTCCAACCTGAGGGCAATGCACCAAAAGCAGAGGTGCTCCCCCGGGACCTTGTTCTCTCAGGGGCCCGAGGAGGGAGAAGGAAAGAATCCAGCACCTGCGAGAGGAAGCTGACTCCCTAGAGACTGAGCCCTGGACCAGCAGCTCCTACCAGGAACAGCGCACAACCCTTGGGCCACCAGTCACTACTCTTTCCCCGAGAAGGGCTACAATTCCCTGGGCCTCAAACCTGCTCGTTTCTCTCTGACAGCAGCCTCACATTCCTTCCAAAATGACACTAGGGCCTTCCCTCTAGCTGCTCAGGACCGGCCTCTAGACAGTGACGTCACCTGGCCAAAGACACAGCTGCAGGCAGAGCTGAGTTGGAACCTGTCTTAGCCTAGCCTATCTGCTGACCACACTTCAGTTTGAGACGCCCCTCCTGCCTCTGAGAGTTGGGGTCCCCAAGGACCCTGGGCTGCAGGTACTCATCCCTTTGGGTTTGGAGGGACCCGTTACTCACTTGGGGTGAGGCCTGGGGCCAGGAGATAGGGTGTAGTGATGACTGTAGACAAACAGTCTGGAAGCCCAGCTCTGATGACCAGGGCTTCATGGCTGGGCAGTGGCCGCCTCCATGTGGTCAAGGCTGCCTCCACGCAGGAGCCTCGCTTTGGTATTTGGTCCCGAGGGCCTGAGGCAGAGGAGGACAGTGAGAAATGGAGCTGCAGGATGCCATGCCATGGCGAGGCTGTCACACTGAGGCCTAGCAGCATGGGCAGCGAGGCGCACGCACCACAGGAACAAAAGCTGAGCTCGCGTCTCGCAGGCTGTGCCCTGCAAAGGAGGTCAGGGCTACAGTCCTGCGCTGGGGACCCCGAGACCCAGGCCCTGGCTCTAATAATGGATCCCACTTGGCATCCTGAGCAGCTGGGAGAAAATAAAGGACAGACTCAAGAGGCTCAACAAAACTTTTCTAAAAGGTCAACACATTAACTACTGGGCACAGCTGCTGTGTAACTGTGTGTCACTCAAATCCCTGGTTTAAAAGGACCCTGAGAGATGTCTGCTCAGGACCACAGTCAAGGCCCTCAAGTTCCCCAATGTGCACCCTGCCAAGGGGCCTCCCTTATGTTCTCAGAAAGGAGTTTGTTGCCTCCCTACCAATAACTTAGTTGTCTGAGAAGTCTCCACCTCTGCATGGTGACACCAGTGACTCTGTCTCTGCATAGTGACCCTGGGGTCTGTGTCTCTGCATGGTAATACCACCTGCAAGAATGAGTTTACTTGTAATTCTGCTTTCCTGCAACATCAATTTTCTACTGTGAACGTAGACTCTTGTTAAATTTAAATGAAATCCTAATTTAAAAATAACATTGGGGTCAAAAAGAAAAAGATCTTCAACTACTTAGAAGTGGGAGAGAAGACTGGCTCTCTAAGCACTAGCTGAGAGTTACTGTAGCTGCAGTTCCTGGGAGCATCAGGACAGCGCTGTTCTGCACAACGTCCTGCTCCAGGCAGCCCATGGGCTGTGGGCCCGGGGAAACCCCCACAGGAGGGATTCGGGCCCCCCCTCATTCCCCCAGGGATCTGCACCCCTGACCCTCAGCCGTTCAATGTCCGATTCACTGGGAAGTTTTCAGCACCCAAGGCTTACGGCTTGAAATCACGGGGGGATATTGGATTTTGAAAGATAACCTTGATGAGAAACAAAAATCAAGTCTGGTGGAATGAGTCACACAGGCACCCACTGGAAGGTGATGACACCAGGAGCAGAGGAGAGGCGGCGACGGGCAAACGGCACCGGTGGCGGAGAAGCCACAAGCTTCCCACAGCTGCCGGGAGACAGGCTGGGGGAGGACAGGACCCGGCAGCCCAGGAGTCCGAGCAGGTGCATGCGGCCCGGTCGTGCCACTTGGCTGACTTGAACAGGGTGACGGTCACCTGTTCACTTGTATGGTTACCCTGTTTTTATGGTGGTAACGGTTTTCCATTTACAGTACTGATAATCATCTGTCCCTTTAAGATAAATGTAAGTGGACATGGTGAGTCGATTCAAGGAGGTGATACAGACATGGCAAAAGTCATGGAGATGATACAAGGATGCAGATAGGAAACACTCACTGCAACAGTCAGTGGCCCCTGTGGACCAGTGTCCCAGCCCTGAGGGGGACTGCATGCTGATGTTGTGTCGGTCCACTGCTGCTCTACTACCGGCATTTGAGATGTCAGAGGACCTCAGCACGGTCATAAAACGTCACTCTGGGCTGAACCCTGGATTGGCAACCTCGATCCAATTCTTCAAAATACTAGAGTGGAGAAATAAATTCTTGAAAACATGGAACACATCTATCTAAAAAGACTTATGTGGAAAAGACACCGATTCTGTGCTCTGAAAAAAAAAAAGTGGAACAAAGGGCAGCAGTTTTGAATTTAGGTGCCCAAAAACGTCTTAAAAAAGAATCTTACTTGACAGAGGCTGTACATATTGGGAAGCACAGTGAAAGCTGATCAGTTCTGCTTTGCACTCGGGCGGGCAGGACATACAAGCCTGCAGGTGGGAGAGACGAGGGACAGCACCCGGCCAGGCGACTGACTGAACATGGCCATCCCGGCCCAAGGACCCTGTGCATGATGTCCCAAGGCTTCCCTGACACTGTGCTGTGCTGGACCAGAGTCCAGAAGTGACAGCTCATCTTCTCTTTTGAAATCAGAATCCACGTTGGCTGCTTTAAGCTTGGCTCGAATTGGGGTCAGGAGGAGGGGTCCACTATAGGTCATTTGGCCTTAACGTTTTTTTTTCAATTCCAAATTAAGGAGGGGACATGAAGAAGGCACTGGTAAAGGGAAAGGATTGGAAACCTCCAGTGTCTGAGAAAGGGAGAGGCTAGTTAGGAGAGAGGAGGGGACGGCCAGAAGCGCAGGCATTTGGAGAAAGGCAGGCGGGCCGCTGCAGGCTTGTCTGTCTCCTTGCCTTTGCTTCTCCCAAAGGGACTCTTTTTGCACTGAGGTGCTACATTGCTATCGCCTGGAGGAAGGAAAATACAAAAACAGAAAACAAATGGAATGAATAACAAGGAATCTGCTACATTAGCTACATGTGCAGGGAAAGCAGAATCCGGTCCAGTCCAGGAGAGATGGAAACAGTGCCCAGGGCACAGCCAGAGCCAGGACTCGGGAACCACTGAGGGTCGGGCTCAGTTTGGTTCATTCCAGGCCGTCCTGGAGCCAGTGCTTCACTGAGCAGGGAGGAGAACTCCGAGTTCCTCAAGGAGCCGACACGTAGGCTATTTCCAATCTCAGTGGGCGAAATTACTAAATCAGAATGGGTAGTGATTTAGGACCCAGCATTTCTTACTCTTCCATTTTAGTGACCGGCTCCTGACAACTCGCCTCACACAAAACTACCTCCTGCGCCCCTTACAAACCTCGGACACTCCCTGGTATGTCTGTGGCCTGATGTCATGAACGGCCCACCTGAACTTTCACTAAGAATTCTCGTCCATCTAAAACAGCCTCCTGTGGCAGAATGAGTTTGAAAATACCTCTTTTTGACACCAAAACGCCCTCAACATCAAGAATTCGTCCAGTTTCGATCCCTATGAATCCTCTACTCTAAACCTACACTTTATGACGTTTAAACTATAGGGTCGCATCGGAGAAGAAAAGAGGTGTAACTTTCTGAACATGTCAAATACATTCACATCATTGATTGATCCCATTTCAGGTTTAGGATTCCAGTCCCCAGCAGAACTTCCATTATTGCCACCCCGTGGCCACAGCTCACACCGCAGGATAAGGGACCTTCTTCTCAATGCTGGTGCCCCCAGCTTTGTTCAGCATCCTGAGGGACCAAAGCAGCTTCAGCTGCAGACAGTGCTCACACTGGTTGAGAGTTCAGGCCTCGTAGTCCGTCAGACCCACGTTCGGACCCCAGCTCTAACACCTATTCTCTGGGCAAGTGCTTAACCTTGTCGAGAAGGGGACAGTTTGTGTGCCTGCCTCACATGGCAGTTAGGACTGAATGAGATAAAGCGTGTAAACGAGGTAAAAGGGTGCTGAGCCCAGAAAGAGCACCCATTATGTGGCTGCTGTTTTAATATTTACCACTAACCTGCTCATTTATGGATCCAAACAACAGTTTGCATCAGCCAAGCATTTCTTTCTCTGAAAAATTTGCTAACTCAAGTAGGCTACTTAGAGTTCACTAACTCACCTCAGACAATATGAAGAGTTGAGGTGAGAAATGTCAAAAAATTTAAGAAGCCAGCATGAAAACCTGAGGCAAGAGAACCTCTCTAGATGTAACAAACACTAAGCTTCCTTGTCATTTACCTACACATGAGTGTTTTACCAAATTCACTTCCTGTAAAGAATGGGAATGGAAGCATTAGTCCCCAAATAATGTGTAATGTCTACACACGTCATTTTTGCATTTTGAGTGGCACACCAGGACTTGAAGTGGTGACTGTCACCCGTCAAGGCTGGGTACATGTCACACTCAGGAGGTGACTTGTCACTGGCCCTCATGCTGCCACATAAGCCCCTGAGAGTGCATGAGTCTTGGGCCCGGGTCTGTTCTTCAGAAAGTCCTAGTATCCTTCATAAAGTTTCAATTTCTCAGGGTGCATATTTGGCAGGATTATAGGTAAATAATCTATAAAATGATATTTAAAAGTAAATTTGATAACTCAACCATGTTTAAGGCAACAGCTTTCTTTAATCAGTTCTAAGATGCACAATTATCCCCCAAACCTACCCTCTGAAATCAGGACGTGCCTTCCAGAGTGTTTCAGTCACTGTCCGCAAGGTGGCACTTGTGACAAAACAGTCACTGCCAGGACCAATTCATTTTCTTTTCCTGTGTGCACAACTGCGTAGCTTATAACTGACAGCCTCTTACATTTGGGAACTATATGGAGCACATGCCATTAGAAACCCATTTCAGAACCTCTGGCAGACGTCACCCTCAATGACCAGGTGCCCGCTCCCCATGGTTGCAGGACTCGAGGCCAGATCAGGTGGGAGAAGGAAACAGGATCTGCTTTCCACAGTGACGTACAGGTCAGAGCCACCCACGGCCTTGCTCACAGCCTTGCTGAAGACCCTGCGTGTATGTCCATTAGGTATTTAATGCACCGGGATCTCCCTATAGAAATGGCTTCTTCTAGGCCTGACAGCTACAAGGAAACCCAAACATAGGCTATGGTGCTTCTCCGTGCTGGCTGTGTGGACATCAGCTCTGGAGATTTGCGTCCCTCCCACCACAGACACGATCCGTGAGGCTTCTCATGCTAAAGTGACTACACTGTTCTGGGACAAAACTACCACAACATTGCCTGGGTTTGTATTTTCTACTTGACTGGTAACATACCTAAGGAGGCGGAGGTGTGTGCATGGAGCATGCCCCTCAGGCTCCTACACACTCGTGTGCACATCCAACACTCCTTCTGGCTGGTTCTACCTTCCCAGGAGGGAGACCGGAGATCCCACCCTTTACTACCCACCTGCAGCCAGTCGCCCTCCTACCTTTCCTGGGAGCCTGCTGTGGGCGTACGGGTCCTTCACCAGTGGGAGCAGGATGGGATGGGCTCCCGGGGATCCAGTGGACAGCCACTGCTGTCTATGAAGGACACCTGTTGTTTTTGGGAACCCGCTTTCTTTCTTTTAAAAAAATTTGAGTACGGCTTTGGCTGTGTCATATGACTCCTCCCAATGGAACAAAGGTCTGAACTGTAATGCAGATACATTAAGCAGAGATAAAGAATTCCTGTTTAACAACACACATCCATATGGCTATGTATGAAACTCTTATAGGCACTTTGGTGCCATTAATACTTTTACAGAATTATTTTAGGGGAAGCTCTTCAATATATAATTTTCTCTTCTTCCACGAGCGAGGGTTAAGAAACATAAGCATTCCTCTGATTTACCATTGTTTAAATGTTTTTATCGATTTCAGAAAGGAAGGGAGAGGGAGAGATAGAAAAATCAGTGATGACACAGACTCACCATTGGGCTGCCTCCTGCAAGCCCGCTACTCGGCATCGAGCCTCAAACCCGGGGATGTGCCCTGACCATGTATCCAGCCATGACCTCCAGGTTGCCGTAGCGATGCTCAACCACTGAGCAACACTGCCTGGGCCTACTTACTGCTTTTTAATGTAACAATACTACTCTAACAACGTTATAGAAGTGGTAGAAGTACCCCACTCTGTTAGCTCAAAGCTAAGCCCAGAAACAATGAATGTAATAAATTTACTTAAACACTGTGATCATAATTGTATTAAAACTACTTAATTAGCCTTGGCTGGTGTGGTTCAGCAGTTTGAGCATTGGCCCATGCAATGAAGGGTCTCAGGTTCAATTTCTGGTCAAGGGCACATACCTGAGTTGGGGATCCCTCCCTACCCCCAGTTGGGGCTCGTGTGAGAGGCAACAAGTCCATGTATGTCTCCCACATCCATGTTTCTCTCTCTCTCTCTCTCTCTCTCTCTCTCTCCCACTCCCTCCTTCTGTGCCACTCTCTTTGAAAAGTAATGGAAAACATATCCTTGGGTGAGAATTAACAAAAACCAAAAAAAAATTAAAAAAAAAAATCGAAATACCTACTTTAGTATAATGTGTACGTATATTTAAAAAAAAATAAAATGTGGTATATCTATAATTCATTTATTTCTTCTTAAGTATCACGTAAACTTAGATTACTATCCACCTAGAAACTGAAAGTCGCAATTCAAATATGTGTAGATCTCCAAAAAATTGCTCTTTGCTGGCAGAGCGTTATTGCATAGCTAATAAAAATCATATAACAAATGTCATCATTTCTCTGCTTCCTCATTTCCATACCAAATGCTAATTTTGTATGAATCTACTGAAATGATGAAAGTTAAATAAAATTTACTTCATACAAATTTGTATATAAAAAGTGAATAATTTGAACATGGTTGGACATGTTTAGACACAAAAAATGAGTGTATCAGAAAGCATTAATCTGTTCACTGAATCATTTAAAAAGAAATGCTACAAAATTACTTTTGAAAAAACCACCAAACTGGTCACCAGGCGTGGCTGAGAGGTTGAGCATCAAACCCATGGCCCAGGGGACTGGGGTTTGATACCCAGTCAGGGCACAGGGCTGGGTTGCAGGCTTGATCCCCAGCAGGGGGCGTTCAGGAGGCAGCCCATCAGTGACTCTCTCATCAATGATGTTTCTCTCTCTCTCTCTCCATCTTCCTACCTCTCTGAAATTTAAAAAACAAAACCTCAAACTTCATAAAACTGGAGTTTAATGGACAAAGCATCCAGAGGGCTCCTTGCTCTGGCAGAAGTCTCAGGGGATGCCATCAGCTGAAGCACCATAACGACTTCCCTGGAACAAGTCATTTCTGGCCTCCTTCATGCCATTAGTGAAGGTTTAAGTGAGAAGCGCACCAATAACCTCATACCTCCAAGTCCAGTACATTCCTGACATGCTGTAGGTGCTTGGGGTCTATGGCTTTTGCTACAACTCTGTGATATTCTGTCGGAGCCAAACCATGTGGTTATAGAGGATCCTGGTGGGGCACAGGAGGACTGGGCGGGGGGCTGGGAAAGCCCTGTAACAGCGCCGAGTTGTGGCAACACAAGGAACGAGGAACAGTGCCCACGGCTCCATCACACTGCAGGGAAGAGTGGGACTCGGCTCTGTGTGAGGGTGAGCGTGCCTCTCAGAAATAAAACCCTTACTGCGAAGGCTGACTCCCTAAGCAGCGGGTGCGTGCAGGGCCGGGAGACCCGAGGAACAGAGGACCCAGAGCCTGAGCCTGTCCTCTGTCCCTGCCCCCAGTGCCCAGTATGACCTGCACTTTCCACTTGCTGGGCAGAAGGTAACTAACTAACCTGTAATGAGCTCCTGAGGACACTGGCTACTTGCAAAACTCACTAGAGCAGCTGCAGAGGCAGAGGCCACCCGGTGGCAGCTGGAAAGTGGAGCCGAGCTGCAGACACACAGCGTCTACCCCACACTGCTGTCGCTGGGGGACCCTCACACCACAAAGGAGGACTCATTTGGGCGAGTGCGTGCATCGGAAAGCACGAGTCCCATGTGTAAAAGCCCCAGTGAGGCGCCAGGCTGACGGGAGCAGGCGCTGGAGCAAGGACATGCTGGAAGGCCAGGCCAGTGGAATGAGCACTGGCCCAGCAGACGAAAACACGTCCCAGAGCCCTTCCACCGCCCATGGTCTGGGGACCCTCACACAGCTCCTCAGGCTTTGCTGAACTTGCAAGGTGGGGTTCAATCAACATCTGTCCTACTTACCGGGCTGGGAGACCGCGAGGACCGCCATGGTGACGACGTGGAGCCTGCGGACCACACGGGAGTGGGGCCTATAGCACAGGCCAGTTCTCGGGAGTGGGGCTATCAGAAGGCAAGAAACAAAACCTCATCATTAAGGTTCTGGACCAGGTAAAGATCCAAAGACATCTCCAAGTTCTTCCTCAAACAGCAATACCATCCGCTATGTAAGCGTCACTGGCTCACATGCTGACCATGCACCTCCCTTCGTCTACACTCCCCGAATTAGACCTGTTCCTCCAACAACCCTGGCATCAGCTGTCCTAAAATAATTTCAAACTTGTTGAAAACTAGTATCTAAATTTACATGCTAACATCAAAATCAATCCACTGCTCACTATCTCCTAGATTATCAACTGCAAGGATCACAAATTGTCATCACGGGCCCACACTCCCTGGACACCTGAGTGACAGGCCTTTAGGGAACATTGGTAAGCGCCATCCTTGCCGTCAGGGACTTTAAACCTGGTTGGAGAAAGCACACCAGTGGACATGGAAACGGCTACTCTTGAGACACCCTTAGTTCACACTGCATGTCAGTTACCTCAACAGGCTGTGATAGGAAACAAGGAAGAGTCAAAAAGAATGTTCTAAGAGGAACAAGAACACTCAGGAATTGCTCACACAGTGCCGGGGGCAACGGCACCAGTGAGAGAAGGGAAGGCGGCTCCTTCACCTAAGATGGGAAGAGTCCCTGACATGCCCGACCTGGACAGACAAACACCACAGCGAGAAAACGAGGAAAAGCCTTGCAAGCACAAGTAATAGATCTAAAGGCAGATTTTAAAATACAGCAGCCCCCTTTTATCTGCAGGGGTCCATTCCAAGCCCCCACAGATGCCTGAAGCTGCAGACAGTACTAACCTTTACACACAGACCATTTCACTTAAAGGAAGCACTTGAAGGCTTCCTTTTGGCAGATCGAAATCGCCAGCTTACGTTTTGAGGCCACTGTAAGTGAAGTAAGGGCTATTTGAACACCAGCAGTGCAATGCTAGGACACCTGGTCTGAAAACTCAGACATCATGGCTATTCTGACTCAAGGGCAGGTGGCAAGTAAAGCACCCTGGATGGAGCAGGACAGCCCGAGATTTCACCAGGCTTCTCAGAACATTGCACCATTTAAAACTTCTCAATTGTTTCTTTCTGTAACTTTTCATTTAATTATCTTTGCACCGTGGCTGACAGCAGGTGACAATCCACAGAGAGCAGAAGTGAGGTTAAAGGGGACCATGGTGGTGGGAAGTTAACAAGCAATTCCATTGGCTGCCTTCAAGGTGCCTGTTGGGGTGAAGCTGGTTTCAGGGGCAGGGGAAGGCCCTGCAGGCCTGCACTGCTGTGTCCTGGCTTATGACCTTGACCTTCCATGTGAGGCTCTTCAAGCCAGTGTTGCAGACTAGCTCAGTGCTTCAGAAAGACTGGCTCCAGGAGCAGGTGCACAGAAAAGGCCAAGGTAAGGGGAAGGGGTCCAGGACAAAGCAAGGGCGAGGGGAGCGGCAGTCAGGTTTGGAGCCTGAGGCAGTAAATGCCGAATGCAGGTGTCCCCTTAGGACAGCGGTGGGAATGGCCACTCAGTCCCCGGGATGAAAAGCCTCCAGAGCTTTCCCCCTACTCTTCATCATGGGAATTTCAAGACATGAAAGTAGAAGAATAACCGATTCACCACGCGCAGCTCCAACAGGACCCCACCACTGTGCCCCGTGTCCCGCCCTCTGTCCTCATCATTTTGCGGGAGCCCCTGGGGACTGAGGCCCTGCACAGGATTCCTGATCTGCAGGCAGCATCCTCAGGGAGTTTCACTCCTTCCCGCACCCTCCGCAGAGACTCTCTCCTGCTCCCCCCCCCCGCCCCCCTTGTTCTTCCCACTTTCCTCCCTTCCTGGGCCTCCTGCTCCCCTTGCTCTGCACTGGGTGCAGCCTCCGCTCGCCCTCCCGGGGCCTCCTGGGCGCCCGACTCCCCGCGTCCCTTTCATGGGCAGCCTGTCCTCCCTCCGCCTCCCCGCTGCTGTCCCACCAGCAACTCCCATGCCCCCCCAGGGCTCCCAGGACACCGTGGGCCCCCCGCGGGGGAGCTGAGCCCTGGAGCTGGCTCACCTTCCTCCAGGCTGTTGGCGCCCAGGCGGGATCCAGCCCCTGGACCTGTCACCCCCCGCACCTCCCGGGAGCGCCCGTTTGGGGCGGCGGGGGGCCGGGGGCCTTTTGGGGGTGGCCCTGGATGGGGAAGAGCTGGGCCCTCGGAGGCGGTGGGGCCTGGGGTGGCCTCGGGGAGCGACTCTCGGGGCCCTGAAGGGGTCCGCTGTGCCTGGGCCCACGGGCCTTCCTCAGCAGGGGCTTCTCCTTCCTAGGACCCGGGACGCTTCCTCCCACCTGCATGGGTCTGCTCCCCAGGTCCGCTCATGGCCTCGGAGGCAGGGGGACTGGGCCTGAGGGGTCGCCTGCAGAGCTCCCCCGGCTCCAGCTTCAGCTACTTCTGGCTCCACTGGCCCCTGCAGGCCCGCGCCCGCCCTGGAGCTTCCTGCAGCCCCTGCAGGCAGGAGGGCGGGAGCCAGGGAACCAGGCAGCCCCACCACGTCCCTCCCAGAGATCGGTCCCCTCCCTGGGAGCTGAGCCCAGACACCTGCTCACTGAGCCCATGACACCCCCATTTATGGTCAAGGGGCCTCTTCACCACCCGCCACAGGAGGAAGCCGCTTGTGTGCTGGGAGCCCGTGACCTGTCTGGACATGGTCCACCCACCTGAGGGTCTGCAGTCAGGGACTGACCCTCCCCGCAATTACCCTGGATGCTGGGAGCCGGCTACCTGTCTGGACATGGGGCACGGAGCCTGAGGGCCTGGAGCCAAGACTCAACCCTCCCCACAAGTTCCTGTGAGGAGCCGAAATAAAGGTAATTCCCAAGCTCTGGGCCCATGCAGGAGGCAGGATGTTTACTCTGAAAGTGTGTTTGTGCAGCTTGAAGGAACTACTTTGTATCGGCCTCACCTCCTTACCAGTTGTTTCTTACTCACTAGTAATACAGGCCTTGGAGCCATTTGGGGCTGCACCTCATTCAGGGCAGTCCTCCTGATCCCATAACTTTGTTTGTCTCTTTAATTCCCCCCCCCTCAAACTCAGGTTTGTTCAGCCTTCAGGCTGCTTCCTGACATTTGTGGGCAGGGCGTGAATCTTTCACCAGTGGGTGCATTTACCTGGGTGGGAACCTACCCACGAGAAAATGTGCGGTGGTGTTTCTGGGTGTATTTACGGGGAATTTCATACTCAGCTTGCTGGTCTGAGACTCGTGTTTCTGCTCAGCCTGGGAGACACCTGGACCGATTTTCTCCTGCAGCCCAGAAGGAAGCCACCCTGCCCGCACCTTGATTTCTGGGAATGAGTATTTCACAGGCTGAGGTGGGAGCCCTGTAGGCTGACCAAGCCTCAGTGTGGAGAGCTCTGATGACTGCCCACCTGCCTGGCCAAGGTCTCCTAAGCCCCTGGAGAGAAGCAACAGGAGAGGAAGGGACCCCCAGCTGCAGCCCCCAGTCTTGGGGTGAGCAGCAGGGGGAGGGGGTGCCTGGGGCACTGGCCCATCCCCGCCTCCCTGGCCAGGGCTGATTTTGGGCCTGGGGCCCTGGGGGACCAGTGTGCAGCACTGCAAAGGAGAGGCAAGAGCAGGCATGACAGAGTTCGTCTTCTGTCTGTCCCCACCTCCTCCACGGCTGCATATACTCAGCACCCCCACCACCCCCCACCCTAGTCTCTGCAGGGTCTGGCTTCTGTCGTTCCCCCTGGAGCCCATGCCTTTCTCTCATTCAATGATTTCTCTGGTGCAAATTGGGAAGAGGGAGTCAGTCACCCTTTCCACCACCCCATTTAACAGGAACCAAGTGAATTAACTCCATTTATTCCCACAGAGCTGTGAGAAGGGGTCTGGCCTGGACAACTCTCCTCCCACCAGGGGCAGAGCTCCTAAGTCTGCCCCCCTGCAAACTCTGGGGTTCCACTTCTACCGCATTCACCAGATTCTTCAAACAAGACACGTCTCTTCTCAGATGAACTCCAGTGTCAACAGTTAAGTTAATCTTTTCTCCACTGTACGAGTTACTACTTAGGTCTGTTACTGGCCAAGCCAAATCCAAATATAATTACACCAAGGTCCCATCCCTCCCTGAAGGAGTTCCCTGTGCTGGTCCTATGGCTCAGGAGGTGCCACTAGGAAATCCAAGTGGGCAGAGTGTGCCACTGAAGGGCACTGGTCCACAAAGGAGAAGCTGGAACAGGACCCCCAAACTCAGGATGAGGGATGGACAGTTGAGACTGGTGGAGACTGTGGCAAATCAGAGAGCCCGTGTTCCATCCAAAGAGGTCCAGCCAAATGCTGCCATGTGGAGATGTGGACCCAGCGGCCCCGTGTTCCATTCTGCTAGAGAGAGAGGAACTCTAGATTTTTATGTGAAATCTCTGAATTATTCAACTGTTGGCAATTAAACAAAAAATGTAACTGATATATCAATAGGGCAAATATAGCATATATTATCAACTAGCTGGAGTCCATAGACTGAGAGTCTGTAATTTGTGCCTTAGGAATCAGCTATAACACTGCTCCCTAATGACAACAATGGTCAAAGCTGGCATCTGCTTCCTGGGCACATGGCATGTGCAAGGCCCTATATGAAGCACCTCACAGTGGTCATCTTCCTGCACCCTGTCGAACCCAGAGAGGAAAATACTGCTCTCCCTGCAGGGTATGGAGGTGAACACAGGTCCAGGCCCCCACAGTCACTTCATAGGCATGATCCCAGACAGGTCCCCTTCCACATCTGAAAAGTGCTCCCTTGAAAACTTCCTGGGCCCCCTAGAACTCAGGCTCTTCTGCCTCCAAGTCGCCACATGAGATGTCCATAAATTCTGCCCCTTTTCCTTCCTGAGCCCGACGTGTGCAGCCACAGGTCTGGTGCAGTGATGGTTATAGGCCTTGATCCTAGGGACTGAACCTGTTAGGAGCCTGGGAAGCCCAGTGGCACCAGTGCAGCTGATGATTCCCCTGAGAGTGCAAGGAGTGAAGGGAACTTCACTGGCCATGCAGGGCTTTCCCAAGGTGGACAGAGAATTGCCACAAGAGCCTTAGGAAAACAGGGCCACTGGGAGCATGGATTTCCCTTTTCCATCATCCCTCATGCTCCATTTCAGGCCAGCAAGGCTTTCACCACAGAACCACCCACTCCACAGTCACCAACTCCATCATCACTGCCTCCCACCGCCACCACCAACCATCCCCTACCAGCCACCATTGTCCCGTTTAGAACCACAGTCAGCCACAGAGCCAGCTCTCCATAGCCACTGACAAGTCTCTCCTCCCCACACAGCCATCAACACCACCCTTGGTACCCATCACGGCCTGCACACTAGCATCACATCTGCCACCTCCCCGTTCTCTCCATCACAGCTACAGACATTAGCCCCATGAGCTGACACTGTTCCCCACCACCATTCCCCCATTACTGCTGTTACCACTAGCACCAAACAGCCATGGACCTTATCGCCATTATAAGCCAAATGCCAGCTCTGTCATTGCCATCAATCTATGCAAACAGTCACCATGACATGGTCCTCCTGACTACCACCTTCAAGAGTATTTTCAAAACCCAGCTGCAAGTGAAAAGTTTATCGAGGTAACTTTTTCTAGCTGCTCTGACAACCAATACACCCTGCTTGCCCAAAGGGAGGTTTGGTCCCCCTGACACCTTGGTGTGATCAGCGGTTCACAAGGAGGCCTTCCACAGGACTCCTCCCTCCTACTCAGCCCATTCTCTCAGGCCTGCTCTCTCTAGAGCCTTCTGCTGGGCTCCTGACTTCTTCTGGCCACTGGGTAAGCAGGGACAGCACAGACAAATGTCCACATGCTCAGGGCTAGGACTAGAAATGTACAGATGACCCTCACAAGCAATCATTGTCTCAAACCCAGTCACGGGCGCCACAGCTGCAGGGGAGGCCGGGAAACATGGTCTTCCAGTGCGCCCAGTAACAGGCACCAGGGGGGCATGTAGCAATGGTCGGCCCCCGGGGGTCTCTGCTAAGGTAATATGTGCCTCGTCAGAAACAGGACATGCCATAGCAAGGGCATTTGTGAAGAAATGGGCACTCTTAGGGGTCACATGCTGAGTCATGTCCCTGAGACATAGCAGACCCAGTTCCTAACACTGTCCATCTCGTGTGTTTTGCACACACACTTACCCACACCTCCTGTGAGCAAAAATGAGTGCACACACAGACACGCACACACACACAGTCTTCCAAGGACTCCATGCTGACCCAGACAGGATCCCCACGGGTCCCAACACTGGCAATGTCTCATTAAACTAGATGAGAGCAAATTCTGTTTTGGGGCAAACATGCAGGGCAGCCCCTGTGTGTGCCTGAGGGCAAAGAGCAGGAGGCAGGCGGCTCTGTCCTGACTCAGCTCCGCCCAACTTGGGGACCAGTCTGGGGCCTGGGAACCTCCTAAGAGCAAAGTCTAACTTGACAGACACCCCAGCCTCTGACTGTCAGTTTCCTAAATGGCTCTGGAGCTGGCATCCTCATTTTAAACCACTCTCCATAATAAGCAGTGATGACACCACTTCAGGCTTCAGGAAATATCTCACAACCTTGGGAAAGTTTTATTTTTTAGGTAGGTGTCTAATAAAGTGGGCAAAATAAAGAGACAGAGCTAAACTATAGTACTTTTTAATTACAAATTTTAAAACGGTACACCCTCTACTGATTCCAGTGGCCACTGCTATCACTTTGATGTGGACTCTTCTGGACATTTTCATGCAGTTATAAATATGTGTATGTACCACCAAAAATATGGTCATCTTATGGCAGTTTTCTACAGAAATCACACATTTATGTAATATTCTGTAGCTGGCTTTCTTTCCCATGGCCATGTAATTTAGAGATCCATCTGTCTATCTGAGCCACCTCTCAACCTCCCGCCCTCCCTCTTTCTACCACAGGATCAGCACAGTATTTCACAGCATCATGTCCTGCAGTTTATTTATCCTTTGTTAACAAAGATGTAATTGCTCCGATGCTCTCCATTACCAACAGTACTGAAGGGAACAACCTGTGCACCTGTGTGAATATTTTGCTACACCACTAGTTCTCAAAGTTGGTTCCAGGAACCCCCAGGGTCCCTGAAACTCTTTCGGGGGTCTACAAGTTTAAAACTATACTCATAGGACCGGGAGCAAGGTGGCTATGGCATAAAAGGAGGCTGTGTGCCCTTCTCCCAGCCATGGACTGGATTTCCAGCTAAAATCTGTGCGGTCAGCTTGAAAAAGAGAAGTGTAACTCATTGGACATATTTCGTCTAAGGAGCACTGAAGAAAGAACGGAGAAAGTGGAAAGAGAAGGGGAGTCTTGGAGAGGGGGAGCCGCCCTGCCGTTGATGCTTGGCTGAGAGGCCCCAGTGATATGGGGTGCAAAGCTCCCTCCCCTTGGAAGTGTGGGGTCACATCCCCACGCAGGGCTCCCAAACCCAGAGCAGCAGAGACTAGAAGGAGGGCCCCGAGGCATTGAGAGAGTGACCTGGGGACCTGTCTGTCTGGGCGGCCTGGTCCTTTCCTTCCCGGGAGGGAGTGCGCGGACTGAAGGCCGTCCCCGGGGAGAGTCTCGCCCTGGGTGCTGGCTGCTAGAAAAGCTGCGCTGCCGTCTTGGGGTCTGAAGAAAGAGGGGGGCTGACGGCTGCACCCAGAGGAACTCTATGAGACCCTCTGCGTTCCCGAAAGGCAATGTGCAGAGCCCCAGACACCGACTAAACCGTGTTACCTGAGGAAGGTGGAGGGATTATCCCACCTCTAGTGCAGGATTGAAGCCCCTTGCCCCACCTCTGGAGCACAGGGACTGATCCTGCCTGTGGAGGGGGTGCAGGGAAGGTGGGGGATTTTTGACTCTCACTGAAGAGAGTTGGAAGTGAGAGCAGAGCAGAGACTCTGGGTCCCAGCTTCACTGTCACCAGCCAGCAGAGAGATCAGAGTCCTGCCTGGGATGATTTTATAACCCCTTCTGCTTGCATCTGTGGCTCAAGGGTGCTGGATCCTCAGAGAGCAAGGGTGTGTTTTTTATTTTGTGTTGTTTCAGGCACCCCCCAGCATCCCTCAGGAAGGCTTATATTGGAGAGACAGATGAGTGAGAGTGGGCTTTGGGCCTGATTCTTGGGGGCCAGATCCTTGTGTCCTGTGAGTTCAGCCAGCCAGTGCCAGGAAGGAGGGGTGGAGCATGTCTCCACCTCCTGCAGGCTGGGACACCACCCCCAATAGGAAAGAGTTTGGATCAGCTCTCTGAAGCCCCAGACACCGCGAGGGGCACAGACTGTGGGGGTCAGGAGAAGAGCTCAGAGCAGGGAATTTCAAGAGTAAGACCCTCACAGGCTGTTGTCTGGGACCAGAAGGGCCGCAGAACCTCCTGCGGGCTGGGCAGGCACTGTTCTCAACCAGAATCTCTTTGGATCAGTCCCACCAAGCCCAGGGCAACTGAAGCTTTTCCAGAAAAGGCAGGAGGCTGGATGCAAGCCGCCCCCGCACCAGGCCGCCTCAGGGGAACTGGATTGGACCATAAACTGGACACTGAGCAGTTGCTCTTCGAAGTGCAGATTAATTACCCCTGGGGCCCTCTGGCCCCAGCTGGGCTGCCTGGCTCCATCCAGAAGGCTCATCAGAAGGCACTGCAGGCCCAGGCCACCTCCAGGGCAGGCGGCTGAGGGGGGAGGCGACCTCAGAGAGCCTCAGACCCGCCTCAGCTACTGTGGGACACCCCGAGTCAGCCTACACAGCTGGGGACATTAGCTGAGAACAGCACCCCGGCACGAAGCCTGAAATCAGCGCACAAAGCAAGGAGCCTCGCGCAGCAGGATCTGCCCAGATGACCTTTCCTGGGCTGTTTTGCTGCTGTTCTGTTCCAGTACTTTCCTCTGTATCGCGCCGGCAGCCTTCTCACTGGTCCTGCTTTTGCTCTTTTCTCCCTGTTCCTTTCCCGTCTCCTGCCGCCCCGTCCTCATCTTACTCCATCCTTTCCTTCCTTTCCCTTTTCCATTCTTTCTCTCACTTTTGCTTTCTCTCTCTTCCTTTTACCTCTGCATAACTTTTTTTAGTAGGAAAATTATAGGCCAGTCTCCCTGATGAATAAAGATGCTAAAATCTCAACAAAACATTAGCAAATAATATCCAGAAAGAAATTAATAAGATCATACAACATGGCCAAGAGGGATTTATTCCGGGGATGCACGAATAGTACGATATTAACAAGTCAGCAAACGTGATGCATCACGTTAAGAAAATGAAGGGTAGAAATCACACGTTCATATCAATAGATGCAGAAAGAGCATTCGATAAAACCCAGCACCCATTTTTTATATAAATGTTTAGTAATCTGGGAATAGAGGGATCAGACCGCAGCATAATAAAGGCCATATATGGCAAACCCACAGCCAACATCATAATCAATGAGCAAAAACGAAAAGCATTTCCCCTAAGAACAGGAACAAGACAGGGGTGTCCGCTTTCAACACTTATTCACCATGGCACTGGAAGTGCTAGCCACAGCCATCAGACAAGAAAAAACAATAAACGCATCCAAACTGGAAAGGAGGAAGTGAAACTGTCACTATTTGCAGATTACATGATATTGTACATAAAAACATACAGAATCCACCTGAAAAGTAACAGAGTAAATGAATGAATTTGGGAAAGTAGGAGAATACAAAAGCAACATCCAGAAATCGGTAGCGTTTTTATACACCAATAACAATCTCTCTGAAAGAGAAACCAAAAAAGAAATCTCTTTTACCACTGCAACAACAATAATAACAACAAGGTGCCTAGGAATAAACTTACCCAAGGCAGTAAAACACCTGTACTCAGAACACTATAGGACAGTGATGAGAGGAAAAGGGAGACAGAAACACGTGGGAGCAAGTTCCGTGATCATGGATTGGAAGAATTAACATCATTAAAATCTCCACACTACCCAAAGCAACCTGTAGAGTCAACTCAATCCCTATGAAAATAGCAGTGGCATATTTCACAGATCTAGAACAAATATTTCAAACACTTATATGGAACCAAAAAATACCCCGAATAGCCTGAGCAATCTTGAGAAAGTAAAACCATTTGGAAGTATCAAACTACCTGATACCAAACTATACTACACGGCCACTATAGTGAAAACAGCCTGGCCCTGGCATTAGAACAGGCATATAGATCAATCAAACAGACGAGAGCCCAGAAACAAACCCACACCTTTATAGCCAATTACTCTTTCACAAAATGGGCAATAACATACAAAAGAGTCAGGACAGTCTCTTCAAAAAATGGTGTTGGAAAATTGGAGAGTTATATATATTTAAAAAAAAAGATACTAGACCATCCATTTACGCCTTACATTGGAATAAACTCAAAATGCATAAAAATGTAAATGTCAGTTGATGAACCATAAAATTCCTAGAAGAAAACATAGGCAGTAAAAACGGAGACATCTCTCGTAAGAATATTTTTGTAGGTATATCTTCTTGAGCAAAAGAAACACAGGAAAAAATAAACCAATGGGACCACATCAAAATAAAAAGCTTTTACAGAGCAAAAGAAACCATCAACAAAATGAAAAGGCAACACATTGCACAGGAGAATATACTCACCAATGATACTTGTGATAAAAGGTTAATTTCTAAAATATATTAAAAATGTATACTACTCAATAACAAAAAGACAACTAACCCAATTTAAAAAATGGACACATGTTCAGACGGCCTGGTTCAAGGGTGAGCATCAACCTGTGGTCCAGGAGCTCGCTGTTCGATTCCCAATCATGGCAAATGCGGGGGTTGCGGGCTCGACCCGCAGTGGGGAGCGTGCAGGAGGCAGCTGATCAACAACGACTCTCCCATCATTGATGTTTCTCTCTTTCCCTGTGCTTTCCTCTCTCTCTGAAATCAATAAAGATATATTTTTTTTAAAAAGAAATCAAAAATTGAAAAGGCAACCCATTGCACCAATGATACTTTTGATAAAAGGTTAATTTATAAAATATATTTAAAATGTACACTACTGAACACCAGGAAGACAAACAACCCAATTTAAAAAATGGACACATACTCACCGGCTTGGCTCAGTGGTTCAGCATCAGCCTATGGTCCAGGAGCTCGCTGTTCGATTCCCGCTCAGGGCACATGCCCGGGTCGTGGGCTTGATCCCAAGCAGGGGACGTGCAGCAGGCGGCCAACCAATGACTCTGTCATCACTGATTTTTCTTCCTCTATCTTTTTCTCTCTTCCTCTCTCTGAAATCCTGGCTCTAGCCCTAACCATAACACTATAGCTAGTTCTCATTTTAACCCTAACTCTAGCCTTACCCGTAAACTTAACCCGAAACTTAGACCTAGCCCTAGGCCTACAACTAACTTTAACCCTAAACCTAACCATAACCTAGCTTTAACACTAGCCCTAACTTTAGCCCTAACCCTAAACATAGTCCCAAACCGAACACTAACCCTAATCCTAAACCTAAGCCCAGTTCTAGCCCTAGTCCTATCTTGAGCCCTAATCCTAACCTAACCTTTAGACCAAGACCTAAACCTAAACCTAGCCCTCGTTTTTGCCATAACTCTAACTGTAAACTTAGCCCTAACCTTAACACTAACCCTAACAAAAGCCCTAGCCCTAGCCCTAACCCTAATTCTAAACTTAGCCCTAGAACAAGCCCTACCTCTAGACCTAACCCTAATCCTAAAGCTTCCCCTGCAAGGAGTCCTAAACCTACATTTAACCATAACCCTAATGCTAATTGTAGCCTTATCAATAACCCTAACCACATGCATAGCCATAACCCTAGCCCAAACCATAACCCTGATGGTAACTCTAAACCTAACCCTAGAGCTACTCCTAAGCATGACCCAACCTTAACCCTACCCATACTCCTAACACTAAACCAAACCAAACCAAACTTTAACCATAGCCCTAAAGTTAACCCTAACCCTAACCTTGTATCCAATTCTTGTCCTACATTCGGCACCAGTCCTAGCTGAAAACTGATTCTAGACCTAACTGTGGCCTTGGGCCTAATCCTAACACTCTTCCTAAGCCTAACCTGAATATTAAACCTAATTCTAAGGCTAACCCTAGCCCGGACCCTAAACCAAATCCCAAACCTAACTCTAAATTGATCCCTGCATCTAAAACTCATCATAAATTAACCATAACCCTAGACCTAGACTTAGGCCTAGTCCTAATTCTAACCAAAACCCTAATCCTAAACCTAGCTTCAATCCTAACCCTAACACTAGCTCTAGCCCTATCTTAATACCTAACCCTAACCCTAAATCTAGGCCTACATCGAATCCTAAGCCTGACCCTAACCCTAATTCTAACCCCAATGCTAGTACTAAACCCCAAAACTAATTCTAAAACTAGTTCTGGCACATGCCCCAGCTCGAAAGGGAAACCTAACCACAACATTAGCCTTAGCACTAGCCCTAAACCTAAACAAAAGTTACCCTAATGCTAATAACACCAAATCTAGCCCTAGCGAAACACTCAAACCTAACCCTAAATGGAACCCTAATTCTAGCAATAGACCTATCTCTAACTTTAACACTAAATTGAACCCCAAACCTAGCCTTCTTCTTAAAACTAAACTAACCTAACCCAATCCCAAATGTGGGGAACCGCTGTGGCCCCAGGCACGGAGGAGCTGCCTGGGTGAGCTGCAGAGGTGCTCTCATGCTCCCTGACCCAGTCCTTGAGGCACCAAAGCAATACTAATTTAGCTTGCGGCCATAAATTCTAGAAAGGCTAATTAGGAAGCTGGCCCCGGCCTGAAGGGTTAAGGGATAGTTAAGCCACATACCAAGCCAAGGACTCAATCCTCCCCAAAAGTTCCCATTAGAAGCAGAGAGAAAGATAGTTTCCAAGGTCTGAGCTCCTGCAGGAGGCAGGGTGTTTACTCTGAAAAAGCATTCGTAGGAGCTTGGAGGAATTACTTTGTATCTGGCAAGGGAAAGAAACGCCGCACGGGTGCTATTCAGCACAAGCAACAGTGCCTGTACATACTGAGCTGAGAAAATAAACTTGGGGCTGAGGCAGTTACGAGCTACAGTCCTCCCGATCCCATCTTTTTTCTGTCTGTCTTTTCTCCATCCTCACTCCTTCCTCAGGACCGTTCGACTCTGCCAGCGGGCTCCGGCACCCAAATGGTAATGCTAAACTTTAAACTTACTTCCCAGTCTCACCCTAAACTTAAACATAATTTTAGCTCGGACTATAACCCTAATACTAAAACAAAACCTAATCCTAACCCTAGATTTACCCTAATCCTAAACCTAACCATAATTTTAAAACTAGCCTCAGCTCTAGCCTTAATTTAACACTAACTTTAGCCATAGAGTCAGCCCTAACCCTGATTCAAACCCTAAGCCTAACCATGAACTTAACCAGAGCTTTGATTGAAAATATACCCTTCCACTAATCCTAAACTTAACATTAGCCATAGGCCTAGTCCTAAGGCTAACACTAAACCTAGCTCTAATTCTAACTCTAGCCCTAGCCCTAACTCGAACTTTAAACTTAGCCTGAGAACGAAACCTAGCTCGAACCCTAACTATAACACTAGCCCTAACTCTCAGCATAGCCCTAACCTGAACCCTAACACTAGCCCTAGCCCTACCCTTTTTCCTAGTGCTAATATTAACCTCAATCCAAACCCTAACCCTCAACTTAACTGTAAAATTCACCCTAACACCTAACCCTAACACTAACCATAGCCATAGGCCTAGCCTTAAACTGAACGCTAAACCTTGTCCCAGCCCTCTCCCTAACCCTAAACCTAACCTGGGCCCTGGGCCTAATACAAAAGGCAACAACCAACCACCAACCAAACCAACCAAAAACTTAGCCTTAGTTTCTCCCTATACCTAACCCTAACGTAATTTACCCATTACCTTAGCCTAAACTTAACCCTAAACCTAACTTTGATCTTAAAACTAGCCCTGGACATAGCCCTAGCTCTAGCCCTGAATCTCACCTACAACTCGCCCGAGCCCTAGGTCTGCTTGACATGATATTGTGCATAAAAACATACAGAATCCACTAGAAGTCTAACAGAGTTAATGATTGAATTCGGGAAAGTAGCAGGATACAAAATCAACATCCAGAAATCAACTGGCATTTTTATACACCAATAACAATCTCTCTGAAAGAGAAACCAAAACAGCAATCTCTTTTACCACTGCAACAACAACAACAAGGTGCCAAGGAATAAACTCACCCAAGGCAGTAAAACACCGGCACTCACAAAACAACAGGACAGTGATGAGAGGAAAAGGGAGACAGAAACACGTGGGAGCAAGTTCCGTGACCACGGATTGGAAAAATTAACGTCATTAAAATCTCCACACTACCCAAAGCAACCTATAGAGTCAACGCAATCCCTGTGAAAATAGCAGTTGCACATGCCCGGTCAGGGCACATGCCCGGGTCGTGGGCTTGATCCCAAGCAGGGGACGTGCAGCAGGCGGACAACCAATGACTCTGTCATCACTGATTTTTCTTCCTCTCTCTTTCTCTCTCTTCCTCTCTCTGAAATCCTGGCTCTAGCCCTAACCATAACACTATAGCTAGTTCTCATTTTAACCCTAACTCTAGCCTTACCCGTTAACTTAACCCGAAACTTAGACCTAGCCCTAGGCCTACAACTAACTTTAGGCCTAAACCTAATTGTGCCCTAGCTTTAACACTAACCCTAACTTTAGCCCTAAGCCTAAACATAGTCCCAAACCGAACACTAACCCTAATCCTAACCCTAAGCCCAGTTCTAGCCCTAGTCCTATCTTGAGCCCTAATCTTAACCTAAACTTTAGCCCAAGACCTAGCCCTCGTTTTTGCCATAACCCTAACTGTAAACTTAGCCCTAACCTTATCGCTAACCCTAACAATAGCCCTAGCCCTAGCCCTAACCCTAATTCTAAACTTAGCCCTAGAACAAGCCCTACCTCTAGACTTAACCCTAATCCTAAGGCTTCCCCTGCAAAGAGTCCTAAACCTACATTTAACCATAACCCTAATGCTAACTGTAGCCTTATCAATAACCCTAACCACATGCACAGCCATAGCCCTAGCCCAAACCATAACCCTCATGGTAACTCGGAACCTAACCCTAGAGCTACTCCTAAGCATAACCTAACCTTAACCCTAGCCATACTCCTAACACTAAACCAAACCAAACCAAACCTTAACCATAACCCTAAAGCTAACCCTAACCCTAACCTTGTATCCAATTCTTGTCCTACATTCAGCACCAGTCCTAGCTGAAAACTGATTCTAGACCTAACTGTGGCCCTGGACCTAATCGTAACACACTTCCTAATCCTAACCTGAATATGAAACCTAATTCTAAGTTTAACCCTAGCCCGAACCCTAAACCAAATCCCAAACCTAACTCTAAATTGATCCCTACATCTAAAACTCACCATAAATTAAACATAACCCAAGACCTAGACTTAGGCCTAGTCCTAATTCTACCAAAACCCTAATCCTAAACCTAGCTTTAATCCTAACCCTAACACTAGCTCTAGCCCTATCTTAATCCTAACCCTAACCCTAAATCTAGGCCTACCTCGAATCCTAAGCCTGACCCTAACCCTAATTCTAACCCCAATGCTAGTACTAAACCCCAAAACTAATTCTAAAACTAGTTCTGGCACAAGCCCTAGCTCGAAAGGGAAACCTAACCACAACATTAGCCTTAGCACTAGCCCTAAACCTGAACAAATGCTACCCTAATGCTAATAACACCAAATCTAGTCCTAGCGGAAAACTCAAACCTAACCCTAAATGGAACCCTAATTCTAGCACTAGACCTATCTCTAACTGTAACACTCAGTCTAACCCCAAACCTAGCCTTCTTTAGACGTAGCGAACTTTAGACTTAGCCCGAGAAGGAAACCTAGCTCGAACCCTAACTATAACACTAGCCCTAACTCTCACCATAGCCCTAACCTAAACCCTAACACTAGCCCTAGCCTTTTACCTAGTGGTAATATTAACTTTAACCCAATCCTTACCCTAAACTTAACTGTAAAATTAATCCTAAACCTAACCCTCACCCTAACACTGACCATAGCCGTAAGTTTAGCCTTAAACTTAACCCTAAACCTTGTCATAGCCCTCTCCCTAACCCTAATCCTAACCCGGGCCCGAGTCCTAATACAAAAGGTAACAACAAACCTACCAACCGAACCAACCAAAAACTTAGCCTTAGTTTATCCCATACCTAACGCTAACCGTAATTTACGCATAACCATAACCATAACCTAAACTTAACCCTAACCCCAACCCTAGCCTTTTCTCTAACCCAAACCCTAACCATAACCCTAAACCAAGCTTTAACCCTAAAACCTACACCTAACTCTAAGCCTAACCCGAACCCTACCCCGAGCAACAATAACAACCATGGTTCTGGCCTCACCTGTTCAAGACCTGCAGGCAGCTCCAGTTGGGGCACCGGCCTGGCCGCAGTGTCTGTCCCGCCGTCAGAGCAGCCACCCAGGAAACCCGTGGGGGAGCCTGAGCTCTTCTCGCCCCGCCAGGTGGACAGCTCTGGGGCTGCCCAGACAGCACGCGTGGTGGTGCCAACAGTGAAGACGTCACGTTGTGGGAACCATTCTTGTCATTCAGACCCCGGGCGGCATATACTCTGGTGCTCACGGCGCTTCCAGAGGCCCCGCGGGCTCGGCAGCAATCACCGGGCACTGACGCGCCACACACGGGACACGGAGGAAAACCCTGCGGGGCGCTGTGCTGGCCGCGTCTTTCCGCCTGTGCGGGCCCTGCCCCGCCTGGGGCTTCTGCTCCTGCTCCCGGGCCCCCTGCCCAGGCTCTGCCAAGGCCGCCCCTTCTTCTCCTCTGGGTCTCTGCTGACATGTCAGGTCTTCAGTGAAGCTTCCCGGCCCCGCACACACAGGATGGGGCTGCGCCCAGAACCCCTGCCTTTCCCGCTCTGTTTCCTCAAGGGCTGGTTTCCTGAGCTGCCAGCCTGCGGGGGGTGAGAGGGGCACTGACCTCTCCCTGGGCCACCAGCACCTGGCACAGTGACTGGCACAGGGCAGGCGGGATCCAGGCTGCGGACGGGGCTGAGCTGGCGGGGCCCCCGGGGCGGTCTAGCCCTGCCCCCCGCCAGCCCAGCTCCCGCCGCGGTTCCTGAGCGGGGGCGCCCGGGCGGTGGGGAGACGGGAGCCGCGGGCTGGGGGCGCAGGGACTGGACCCAGACTTGGGCCGAGACCCAGGCAGCAGGCCCAGCCCCGCCCGCGACATGGCCAGGCCCGCAGGGCGGTGCGGGGGCAGCGTCTCCCCGCCCCCGGGGCAGGGGCGCAGGCTCCGTCCTCCAGCTTGTTCCCGGGGTCAGAGCAGCTGCCCCAGAGGCCTTGGGAGGCGCGGCTTCCAGAAGGCTCCTGAGGGCCATTGCTCCCCCGGGGCCAGAGGGACCTGGGGTTTATGGCGCCCTGTTTACGGGGAGTTTGGGCGGCGGGGAGGGGGGAGGGGGCGGGGAGGGGGTCAGTGCTGGTTACCCCTCCACCCCCACCCCCGCTCTCAGCCTGCAGCAGGAGCACAGGCAACCCAACCGCAGGGGGCTGGGCCCTGAGCCCCACTTGGAGAGGGAAGGGGGTTTCTGAGCCCTGCTAGAGCCCCAGCCCTCCCCAGGCCCTGCCGGCCCTGCGGGGACCCTGCACCCCTGCAGGCTCCTGCACGACCCCCTGGGGTCCACTGTGCCCCACTTTACAGATGGGGAGGCCGGGGCTTCCAGGGCCCACTCTTTCCGCTCTACCCCCTGGAAAAGGTCAAGGAGGGAGAGAGAGAGAAGCCCGGGCAGTCTCCAGCCTCCAGACAGCCCCTGGCCTCTCTGTGCCCTGTGTGGGGACAGCACTGTGGGGACACATTCCAGCCTGGACCAGGGGGGCAGGTCCCTAAAGCTCCCAGGGCCCAGCTGCGCTGCTCTTGGCGTCACCTTCCTCTTTGGCCCCTTCTTCCTTCTTGTCCTTCCCTTTAGCCCCCCTCAAAGGCGGGTTCCCTTGCTGAGCGGGGGCCCCTGTGAGGGCACATCCCTGAGTTTCCAGGGACTTGGCAGGCCAGGCGTTAAACGCAGCCGCCGTCAACAGTGAACTGTGCAGCCCCGCGATCACATAATTGACAGCAAACAGCTGCCGCCTGGAATTATTCTCCTTACCTATGCTCTTGGGGCTGTTTCTACCCATTGCATCTGCAGGGAGGGGATATTATAGAGCAGGTGACGCCACACTGCTCTTCCCATGGCTGTGGGAAGTGACACCATGTTGGCAGCTTGAAATGGGCCGTGGTGAGAATATTGACAGCACAGGAACTGGCAAATGTTCCAAATCAGGGCTTGATTTGCTTTCCGCAGCGCCTGCTGTCTCCAGACTTAAGACAGTGATGGGGAAGATGTTAATAGCAGAAATTAAACTTAACAGTGTGTCTTGGGTGAATATTATGGCATGTAAATTGTGTCTCTGTTTTTAAAAAACTACCTGCAGCCATTACAATGTGAACACATTACAGGAAACTGAGGAATGCCATCTGGCATTCAGAAAACGAGCACCTGATAAGGAGCCACTCACATCGTTAACGAGGGACTGACGTTCTCACAAACATCTTCAGCTTGTTTTCCTTGATAACACAAGGAGAACATCACCCGACATTCCCGTTGGAGCTACGCTCATCCGTCAGCTGAGGGCAAGCATAGGCGGCTATAAATACACCAGTTTGGCCAAATGCAAGGAGCGCTTCCTGAGGATCCATTGCTGTGCATAGACATGTGCATGTGTAGGTGCATGTGAATATGTATGCATGTGTACCTGTGTACGTACGTATGCATACATGTAAATACATTCCCTCCTGTGCCGCTGGCTGGTTGAGAAACATTTGGCTGGGTGCTTCCCAGGGTCCGTCCGACCTTTTCTAATATTCTCACGTGACTGTTCTGCCCAGGGTGAGCCCCTCCTGTCCCACAGCTGACCCCAAATCTCCCTCCAGGCAAACCTCAGCCCTGAGCTGTGGGCATGAATACCCAGCTGTCGCTTGGATATTTCCCACCCAGCAGGTCGCACACCTCCCAGGCCAGTGCAGAGAGGGGGGGCCCTGGAGCTCAGCAGAGTCATGATTTGGGGGCCCCCTCAGCAACAGGACCCGTGATACTGCTCAGGGGACCATCACCTGGGCTTGGCTGGGTGTGTGAGCAAGATGTCAGGGTTGGAACCAGCTGATGCAGTAATGGATAGGACACAGTGGGAGAGAGCGATGCCAAACATGGTCTGAATGGAAGGGGACAGATGTGATGAGATGAGGGACACAGCGGCTTGGGTGGAGGGAGGATGGTGAACCTCGATTTTGAGTTGGAGGTGTCTTTGGGACATCCAAGCTGGAAACAGATCTGGAGATTCCCGAGGAGAGGCTGGGGCTAGAGGTGTTGGAATCTTCTGGGAAGACTGCAATTAAAGCTCTGGGTGTGACCCCGGCTGGCACGGTCAGTGCCTGGGCTTTGACCTATGAACCAGGTGTTCAGGGTTCAGTTCCCATCAGGGCACACGCCCCGGTTGTGGGCTCAACCCCAGAAGGGGGCATGCAGCAGGCAGCCGATCAATGACTCTCTCGTCAGTGATGGATCTATGTCTCTCTCCCTCGCTCTTCCTCTCTCTGAAATCAATAAAAAACATCGATTGTTTAAAAGCGGTGGGCTTATTTGAGCTTGTCTGGGGTTGGAGGGGGGTGAGAGAGTGCAGGGTGCACCCCGACGTGAGCCATGTAGGGACCCTAGACCACAAAGGGATGGGTGTAGCTCGTGTGGAGGCTGAGGGAGGGGAATGTTCAGAAAGGAAGGTCACCCGGGGTGAACGCCTGACAGGCGTCATGGGGCTGAGAGGTTGTGTGAGGCAGGCAGAGCAGTTGACAAGCCCCTGCCAAGACGCAAGTCAGGCGAGGGGGGATGTCACCTAGGACAAGAACAGAAAGTTAAGATGACGTGGCAGGTTCCAGCCCATTCTCAGGATCAGGTGACATATCAAACGTGGGAAGTGGGGATAGGAGGGGTCAAGCCTCTACCACAGGCTCCTGTGCTTGACAGCTGCTGTCCTTGGATTAAGGGGGGAGCCCTGAGGAGCCAGGGGGAGGGGAGGAAGCCTGCAGTCCAGACAGGGGGCGTAACAGGCAGCGCACTTCAGGCCTGCAGCTCAGGAGAGGTCAGTGCTGGGGAGGAGGGTGGGGTCAGCCCTGAGGGGGGCATGGAGGGAGGTGCCTCAAAGGGGAACTCAGGAGTGAGCACACGAGCTTCCATGAGGGTTTGTGGGAGGAATGACTGACTGAGGGCCTGGCAAGTGTGAGCACTGGAGAGCTGTCCCACGGGGGAGAGAACCACGAGCCAGAGGCTGAGAGCTCCAAGGAGTGACTGGCCAGGGTCAGATCCTGCAAAAGCCAAGGGCCCAGGACACACGGCCTGCAGGTGCCGCTGCTCAGTTTGGCTCTAAGCATTGCGGGTGGCAGCTCCCACTGAGTGGTCGGCTAGGACAGGCTGCCGAACCTGGGGAACAGGGGACAGGAGGCTCGAGGACACACTTGTACAGAAGAGGTTTGGTGGGAAGGCAGGGCCATGGAGGCAGCAGCTGCACAGAAAACCATTAGAAGACTGGGTCAGGTGGGGACACTTCCATGCCTCCTTCCTGCCTCCCTCTCTCACCTTCCAGCCTCTAGTCTGAGGCCTCTAAGATCTAAACTCCAGATCGGGCTCTTCCTAGTGCAGTAGCCTTGGAAAAATCCAAAGGATCGCTGTAGGCTGAGCTCCTTTGTGATCTAAATCCCACATCAAAACGGGATTCAACTTATACAAACTTAACATAAATACAGGTCTGGAAAAAGCTGCTGCATGGTGAAGAGGAGCCAGGCTTTCCCAGTCTCTGACCTCGTGGCAAAGGGAGCTGTGGATTCCAGGGGGGGGGCACTGGGGGGCTAATGCAGGGAACCCCGAGGGGCCGGCGCTCTTCAAGGCTGCCAGGGAGGAGCGGTGAAGAAAACTAGGACTCAATTCTACTCCAGCTCATTTTATTGCAACCCCATCCCCGTGTCCAGAATCAATGGCTATTTAATACACATGCAAAGCACTCCTAAAATCGACCACGTGAACATGCCCATTTCTTTACCAGTATATGAACTCAAAAGGGAAAAATCTTTATAAGACCAAAATCAACAGGTTTAGTACATCCAGGAAGAGCATCTTTAGTAAACAACAGGAAAGAAAATGTGTCAGGAACCAGGCCAAATACACAGAACAGGACGTGAGACTCCCATTGGCCACGATGACTCCCAAGGGAACATCAATATAGGGTGACCCCAAAAAGGTAGACAGACGTGAGACTCCTGATGGAACATAAACATAAGGTATTTCCAAAATGATATACCCATGGCAGATTATTGATAGAACACAAATATAGGTGTCCCCAAAATGGTACACACACGGGAGATTCATGATAGAACTTAAATATAGGTGTTCCCAAAACCGTACACACAGGGGAGATTCACGGTGGAACATACGTATTGGGTGTCACCACAAACGTACACACAGGCTAGACTTCCAATGGAACATAAATTTAGGTGTCCCCAAAAAGGTACCAATAGGGGAGATACCCGATAGAAAATAAATATAAGAAGGTGTCAACCGAAAGGTACACCAGGGAAGACTCCTGATGGAACATCAATACAGGGGTCCCCAAAGAGGTACACACAGGTGAGACTTCTGGTGGTACATATATATTGGGTGGCCCCAAAAAGGGACACAAGGGGAGATTCCTGATGGAACACAAATACAGGGGGTCCCCAAAAAGGTACACAGAGGTAAGATTCTTGTTGTAACAAATACTGGGCTTCCCCAAAAAGCCACACAGAGGGGAGACTCCTGATGGAACATAAATATAGGGTTTTTCCAAAAAGGTACACACATGGGAGATTCGTGATAGAACATAAATATAGGTGTCCCCAAAAACGTACACACAGGGGAGATTATCGATGGAACGTATGTTTTGGGTGTCACCACACAGGTACACACAGGCTAGACTTCCAATGGAACATAAATTTAGGTGTCCCCAAACAGGTACCAATAGGGGAGATGCCCAACAGAACATAAATATAAGAAGGTGTCAACTGAAAGGCACACAAGGGAAGACTCCTGATGGAACATTTATACAGGGGTCCCCAAAAAGGTACACACAGGTGAGAATTCTGATGGAACGTAAATATTGGGTGGCCCCAAAAAGGGACACAAGGGGAGATTCCTGATGGAACATAAATACAGGGTGTTCCCCAAAAGTTACACACATTTTGACAGCTGATAACTCTTATTTTCACTCTCTTCAGGTTTAAGGAATTTGAAGCAATGGGTGAAGTCACACTAAGTTTTGAACAAAGAAAATGTATCCACTGGACTCTTTATGGGGATACGGAAAAGAAAGTCTACGGTACAAAAGCAACAACACTTGGGAACTGAGGGCAGCTACTGAAAGACAAGGCGCACAGATTCCCACAGAACAGGGTGATCCCTGAGGTTTGCGGGTCCTTTGCTGCGCATCAGCTCTGGCCTGGGCGCTCCGGAAACAGAAGCAAAGGAATCGCAAACATCAGGAACCACTTTGTTTGGCGTTTGTGCGCTTTCTTTCCACAGCTGCCCCCGATTCATTGACTGTTGCCGGGTTTGAGCCGTAAGCTTGATATTTTATGAATCCCCATAAGAGAGTTTAGTGGATAATTTTTCATTGTTCAAAGCTTAGTCTGGCTTCACCCATTGTTCCAAACTTGTTAAACCTGAAAAGGAGTGAAAATTAAGGGAGTTACCAGCTCTGAAAATTTACGTACATTTTTGGGAGACACCCTGTAGATCACCCTCAAAATACATGCATTGCACAAGTGTGTACACACCTCTGTAATAGATTATAGGCAATGCGGTCACTATCCCCAGGACTTATTCATAAAGCATAAGTCAACATCTCACCCACGATGGGGACACTGGGGACCTACACCCACTCCCAAATCAGGCGTGTACCTCATCTCAGACACACTCCCCTCAACACACTATGTACACTTGCTGGGGTCTGCCCAGAGACAGGCTCTGGGGAGGCTGGGTCAGCCTCAGGGGGTGCTGGGTGGGGCCTCGCCTCAGCAGGTCTCAAGCTGGGCTTCACACAGGCCCTGGCTTCAGCAGCTTCCCCTCGGAGGTGCTGACAGCCATGTTCATGGTGGGGCCGCAGAGCTGGTGGGTATCCTGGTCCCTTCTTTTCTGGTAGGGGGTCCTGGCTAAGATATGATGGTTTGGGCATCATTGCCCTTGCTCAACAGGTAATTCAGCAGGTCATCCTGGTAGGTGGAATATCCTACAGAGAAGAGAGGAAGAAGGGAGAGGCGAGGGTGAGGGACACGAGGGTCCTCAGAGAGCCCTCTCCCGGTCAGGACGTCCCCTGTGCAGGCCACTTGGCCAGGACTGAAGTTTCCCGCTCCTGTTGGGCCTTTCACAGCCTAACTGGGCCCCACCACACACCCGGCCCGTGGTTGAGATGGGGAGGCCGGGGCCCCACATGGGTCAGGGAGAAAAGCCAGGCATCCGTCACTCAGGCAGCCCCCTAGCTTCACCAGCAGGAAAACAGACCCAGAGGGAGATGCCGTTTCCAAAAACACATCCACTGGATGGGAGGGTCGGGGCTGGGAGCCTGGGCACAGCCAAAGCTTTCCATCTGTCCTCATTCCCACCAAGCTCAGTGGGAGGCAGAGACCGGCTGGGCACATTGTCCTCTCTTCCTTCCAGGCCACCAGCTCAGACACCTGGTGAGGGCTTCATCTTAGGCCACAAGAAACAGAAATGACGCCAGCAGCTCCTATATGCCAGCCTGACCTCACTCGAAACCCTCACTGACACCTACACCTTTCTTTTGATCTGACAAGGGGGATGTAGGAACAACGAGGTGGGCCACCAAGGGTAACTCAAGACTGTGCAGGGGACAGCCACCCCACCATTGTTCCCTTTAAGCCACTGCCCTGGCACAGCAGCTGTGCTGGGCCGGCCTTCCCCTGTCCAGGGAACCACTGTCCTTTCCCACCATGCGGGCAGCAGGCCTAGGCCCCCAGACCGAAGTCTGACCCTGCTCTGGAACCTGCAGCCCTCTGCCAGCACCTCACAGCCTGGAGGAGCCGAGTGCAGTTGTCCCCTGAGGCGGATGGACACCATGAGGAGAGGAAGGAGTGCATGCAGAGGAGCCAGGGGTCACCAGCACATGGAGTCAGACCCCAGGCAGCTAGACATTTGAGGGACCGTCAGTCTGCGGGACAGCTCAGCAGCCCGACACACCCCTACACCTGCCAACAATGCCTGACCCAGGATTCCGACATCTGGACCCACAACTAGACACACACTCATCCCCAAAGGCAAAAAAAATCAACCTTCTCAGTGACGAGTGTGGGGGAAACACCCTCCCGGCTGCCGTGTACCTGCATGCGAGTGTCCACCACAGCCCTCGGGTCTGAGGGTGAGAGCGGCTACAGGGAGGGGACACTGCCCTGGCCGAGGGCAGGCTGCCCCTTCCAGGCCTGCAGACCTCCCCTCCTGGCCCATTCCTCTAGCACATACAGTATCCGGTCCCTGTTCCCGGGATCATCAGTGTCCATCCCGCTCCACACTAACAACTGTGGGACAGGGACGTGTTTTCGTGGTCCCAGCTCACAGCTGGTGAGCAGCTGAGCTGCACTGAGAACCGGGGACACACCCGGACATGCTCTGCTTCCCGCCCCGCCAAGCCATCTGCTCCGGATTCACCGGGTCCACAGGGCACCCAGGTCCCAAGTGCTGGCGCGGGCCACAAACAGCAGCAGCTGGAAAACACCACTTGGCAAGGGCATGTGGGGTGAGCCACAAATACTTGGTTTTTCTGAAGGCACAGAAACAGGACCTGCTTTCCACAGTGACGTCCAGGTCAGAGCCACCCACGGCCTTGCTCACAGCCTTGCTGAAGACCCTGCGTATGTCCATTAGGTATTTAATGCACCGGGATCTCCCTATAGAAATGGCTTCTTCTAGGCCTGACAGCTACAAGGAAACCCAAACATAGGCTATGGTGCTTCTCCGTGCTGGCTGTGTGGACATCAGCTCTGGAGATTTGCGTCCCTCTCACCACACACACGATCTGCGAGGCTTCTCATGCTTAAGTGACTACATTGTTCTGGGACAAAACTACCACAACACTGCCTGGGTTTGTATTTTCTACTTGATTGGTAACATACCTAAGGAGGCGGAGGTGTGTGCATGGAGCATGCCCCTCAGGCTCCTACACACTCGTGTGCACATCCAACACTCCTTCTGGCTGGTTCTACCTTCCCAGGAAGGAGACTGGAGATCCCACCCTTTACTACCCACCTGCAGCCAGTCGCCCTCCTACCTTTCCTGGGAGCCTGCTGTGGGCGTACTGGTCTTTCACCATTGGGAGCAGGATGGGATGGGCTCCCGGGGATCCAGTGGACAGGCACCTACAATCGATACCTCTCCTTTTTTCGATCCCTTTTTATTGGTTTTAAAAAGGTTGAGGATCCATTTGGGTCCAATCCAGCGTTTTTTCCTAGTTTGAAGGAGATTTTTAGGGCACAGTTACACTCACTGCCCCCTCCAGCAGGTTTCGGGTGCCCTACCGTGACCTGGGATTTCCATCACTTGCCTGTGAAGTTGCCCATTAACTTGGGGATCAGAATTCGGCTTCTTTTTGCCATCACCAGGATCACTGGATCTGGGGTTCAGGAGGTAAAACAGAATTTGCAGTTAACGTGCACAGACTCGGGGATGGTAGAAGTGTCGGTCTTGGCAGAAGCCCACACTAGCCTTCGGGGAAACAGAACTTCAAATACCGCCCTCAGCCCGTGACTGTCTGCCGAGCACAGGAAGCGGTACTGTGTGAACCTAACCTATGTTTCCTAGAAAGTTCACATGAAAATGCCATTTTCAGGAAAAGCCAGGGACCTTCTCATTTTCTGCTAGAGTCAATAATGAGTGAAATAGGCTGGGATACTTTGCCATTCCCGGCACTGGGGAATCTGGGTGAGGGGAAGAGGGCAGGGCAGAGTGGGTCGTTTGAATGAAAAACACTGAGGCCTGGTCACTGTGGCTCTGTGCTTAGAGTGTCAGCCTGAGCACCAGGGTTGCAGGTTCGATTCCCAGTGAAGGGAATCGAACCTCTGTTGCAGGTTTAATCCCCAGCCCCAGTTAGGGCACATGCAGGAGGCAACCAATCAATGTGTCTCTCTCATATCCATCTCTCCCTCCCTACCTCCCTCTCTCTCTCTCACACACACACATACACCCCTGCCTTCTTCCTTCCCTTCTACTTTCTATAAATCTCAATGCAAAAAATATCCTCAGGTGAGCATTAAAAAAATAAATAAGAAAATACGTAAAAACAGGGAATTGAAAGGGTAAGTAGTATGTGTGGTATCTGAGCAGAAATGGAGGCATTCTAACCTAACAGAAGAACCCCATCTGGGTTCTAATCTTGCCTCTGCCCTGAAACAGCACTGTGCTCACACAAATCACTCCAGTTCCTCATGGGTGACTCAATTCCTCTCAACAGAAGGGTCAGAGGGAGCTTCTGAAATCTTGTGGTTCTGTGATTTGAACAGAGAAGCCTTGCAGGATTCATGGGGATGTGACTTCAAGGCTGGGCTGGCGCAGGACAGCCTGAAGGGCCAGCTCCTGGGGCTCAGGCCCGGGACTAGGGGAAGCCCTGCTGAAGGGGACTTAGCCAGCCCACAACTGCAGCTGCTGCTCTCTGGAGAAGGAAAGTGGTTCTGCAAGTGCCTTGGGGTCCAGTGACTCCAGAGGAATTTCGCCTGTGTTTGAAGACCATGGGTGCTGGTCTAGGTGTCTGATCCAAGCTTCCTTCCCAAGACAGAAGCATGGCTTCCTATGTCCTGAAATCTTCAGGCAAAACATGACCCTCCTGCTTCAATGGCTCTAAAACCAGACTCTCTGTGCCCTTACACAGGCTCATGGCCAGCTGTCATTTGCCATCCGTCATAGGATAACCCTGAGTCCAGAGGGCAGGACTGAAAGAAAATCTAAATTCTGTCCGTGCTCGGAGGGACCTGCACACAGATGACCTGCTCAACAGTGGAAGACACAGGCCCACCAACGGGCCCCTGCTCCAGGTGGCTACAGCCTTCCCTCCTCCTGAGAGAACAAGCTCTCTGTTCTCTTTCAGTCACTGAAGCTTAAGGCAACTCACTTCTTTGGACCAGGATGAGAGCGCTTGAGCGGAGCTTTGGATTTTTCTTCCAGGTTGTCATTTTCTCTCTGAAAGTCACTTAAGTCGTCTCTAAAAACAGAGGAGAAAGGAAAAACAAACTCGTTTTTTAAATGTAACATGTAACTTGTCGCTTAGGCCCAGCCCAGAAGGGCCGGTGGTTTTCTGGGATTCAGACATCACGGTGCTCACGAACATCGCGGTCGCTCAGGTGGGAATGTGTGAACACAAGCATTGGATGTGGGTCCGGGAACACTAACACCTCAAGGAGACCTGCTGAAGCACCTAGGACCAGGCTGTACATCATCTCAGGAGAGCAAACTCTGGTCCATCTGAAACTCAAGCCCAGAAACCCCAAGGAATTTCCGGCCAGGCCAATTCAGGACGGGAGGCTCTCGGGGTCAGACACAGGGCTAGGCTGGCTCCTGGGGGCGAACTAACAAGAGCCCCAGTGCTGAGGAGACATCTGCCTTCAGCAAGTTAGATGGGCATCAAGGTTTCAAAGTCACCTGAGTAAAGTCAGACCTCTGACCTCCACCCATTCCAATGTTGGTTTTTGATAACACGTGCAGGGAAGCAAACTCTAAGCCTTTCAGGGCCCAGACAGAGAAAATCAGGAGCAAAGCTGGCCTGGAAGGACCAGAGGGAGTGGCCGGGCCTGGGGCTGCTGAGCGCATGGTGCCGCGGGGAACTGCACCGGGCCCTGCACACGGAGGGCTGCTGGCCAGGGGGCGGAACTTCTGATTGTTTTCCCAAAGGACCCAGAAACCCAGGTTGTGAAGCAAAATCTCTTAATTTCTAATTGTTGGAAATCAGTTCACATTTTGAAAACCACAAAAAGGACCCCAGAGAAACTCTTGAACCTCGGCCTCCAGAGGGCACCCCGACCTTGAGGAAAGGGCGCCTGGCCTTCCTGTGCCAGGGGCCTGCTTCTGTTCTCTCCTGGCCCCTAGGGCTGTGCTGGGTGCTCTCTATACAATGCTGCCCAGGGGGCCCGCTGGCTCCTGTCCTGTCGCTGCCTCTCACAGTGGCTGTGGCCTTGACAGCTTGATCCCTGGTTTCCTTGCTTGGCAATGAGTCCTCTGGATCCCGGCAGCTGCTCAGGCTCCTTGGCCATGAAGCTACCGAGGTCCCACCTAAGCCGAGGGCTTTTGCGGGAGTTCACCGTGAAGTGGGGACCCAGGCAAAGTGCTAGCTTGCCAACCAGTAAGGCCCCAACCACTGCCCCTGCTCTATTCCCAGTACCGTCAGCTCAACATCTTTGATTCTAGACTTTGTGATTCTGCCCCCACAGCCGTGCTGCTTGGCCTTATGCTAGGGTGCTTTCCTGTCTGCATGTGCCCCCTCGTCCTATGCCAGCAGCAGAACCCAACTCCCAGCCCCATGCCTCCATCGATGCCTCCAGGGAGCCCCTCAACATCCGTGTGCTATGCATGTAGCTCCGCTCACTTCCCATCTCCCCTACTAGTCCCTGCTGACCAGGGAACTGGTGCTCTGCACCTCGCGGGGCCTCCGCCGAAGTCCGGACCCTGTAGATATTGGCAGAGGGAGGGCAGCCACGTGCACAACAACCCACTCTCCAAGACAAACAAGCTCAGCCTTTGACCTGAATTCTTTCCCTGAGGACTTCTCTTTACCACTATCATATTTTTTTCAGTGAACTGAATTCCAAAGGCAGATCAAGAAGTGTCTGGCAGTGGGCACTGTCTTTGAAAAGCAAACAAAGGCCAACCACCCTGCTTGCAGAAATCTAGAACCACCCCAGGGAAAATGAGAGGACATGCTGGTAAGGTGGCCTGTCCCCTCGCCCTGGGGACACCAATGTTCCCCAGGGCTTCTCTCCCCGAATGTTGGGCTCTAGGCTGCAGCTGGAAGCCAGGACCCTTTGTGGACAGGCGTCAGCCATCCCACACCCCTTACAGGGAATCCTCCTGCTCCTTGACGTTCCAGCACTGATCTTGGTAACACAAGTTCTGCTCTAGAAGCATCAGCTGGTCATGGTCCAAATTCTGGATCCGCTCCAACATCTCAACCCGGCCCGCAAGGTGGTAATTGGCTTCCTCCATGTTGCCCTTGAGTCGAGACAGCACCTAGAACACAGATGGACAAGGTCTCAACCACCCCAAGCCCTGCGATTCTACTGCTTCGAATCTAATTCCGAAGGAAGAAAAAGGCGACGGGCACACAGATGGCCACTGCATTATTATCTAGACCAGTCGGAGTGACCAATACTGCCAATGTCATGGGGACGGCCAAGCCTTCTGCCACTGCTCCGTCTGATCAGGCAGCCACTGGCCACATGTGCCCACTGGGCACTGATAACTAGCCAGTGTGAGCTGAGTCGTGCCATAGGTACAAAAGAGACAACAGAGTCCGAGGAATTAATAACCATTTTTAAAAATATGATATATCTCATTAATTAGCCCGCTTCTTGGTGTGGCTCTGTGGCTGAGCATCGACCCATGAACCAGGACGTCACTAGCTCCATTCCTGCTAAGGTCATGTGCCCAAGATGCGGGCTGGATCCCCAGTAGGGAGCCTGCAGGAGGCAGCCGGCCCAAGTTTCTCCATCATCAGTGATGTCTCTGTCTCTCCCTCTCCCTTTTATTCTCCCTGTCAAAAGAATCAATAAAAATATTTTTTTTTTCAAATAACTCATAAAATCTATCATTAAAATTAATCCCACCTCTTTCCTTTTACTGTTTGAATGTGGCTACTAGAAAATTTTGTATTACGTGGGGCGGCCTGCATTATATTGCTATTGGACATCTCTGCTTTACATGAGGGTTGGCACTTTTTCTGTCAAGGGCGAAATGGTGACTGTTTTAGGCTTTCCAGCAGGATGGTGGTCTCTGTGGCAACTATTCAACTCTGTTATTACAGCAGGCAAGTAGCCAGAGATAAAATGGACATGCATGGGTGTGGCTGTGTTAAAAAAGAGACAAAAAAACAAGTTTACTTGTGGACACAGACATCTAAGGTTCCTATTTCACTTGCCACCAAATAGTCTTCTTCTCGTGATTTCCCCAACCTTTTAAAACTGTAAAAGGTATTATTGGTTCACAGACGTACACAAAGAGGCAGTGAGTGGGGGTTGGATCTGAACTTGGGGCTGAGGTGGACCAAGTCATGCTCTAGGATATCATCGCGGTTGGTGCAGCAGGACAGTCAAAAGCTCCGGCTTCAATCAAACTGGGTCCCAAGGCACCACTTAAGAAGGACAAGGACAGGAGCCCCGTTCACAAGATCATCGTGAGAACTGAGTGAGAGGACCCCGGGGAGCACAGGGCAGAGTGCACAGCAGCAGGAGGGACATGAACAGGACTCGGCTGTTTCCACGCACCGCCCGACCCTGCAAAAGCCGAGGTCAGACGAAAGGTGCTTCCTGACACATCCCTGACAGTCAGGGTGTTCGTCCCCTTCAAATGCCTCTGGCTTCCCCTCGGCCTCTGGGTGACATTCACATACAGTCTCTGAGCAAGGACGCCAACGAGGACCCATTCGGACCCGGCCCAGCCCAAGGCTCTCAGCCCAGGGAGCACCGCCCGCTGTCCTGGGCCCCCCAGGCCTCACCTCGCACTGTTTGCGCAGCTGGGCCAGAGAGGCGCTGGCTGCCTGGTGCTCCTCCTCCAGCTGGCAGAACCGGGCCTGCCAGTGGTCCGCCTCCACCTGCACCTTGACAAGGGCGCTTCCCAGCTCCGTGCTGCGGGCTCGCAGCTCCTCCTGCTGCCCCTTCACCTGCTGGTGCAGGATGCTGACTCTAGGGGTGGACAGACACAGGGCCAAGGGCTCAGGGACACTCCCAGGCTCTGTCCCGGCTCTGCAGCCTTAGCAAAATCACCGCCTCTCGGGGCATCAGCTTTCCCACGTGTAAGTGAAGGCTGAACAAAATCAGTAGTTCTCAAACTGTGCCTGTCGGGATCTATGCGGCTCCCCATGGCCCCCCACTGTGCGCTGGGGGGACAGGACAGGCAGCCTTGGACAAGACTTCAACCGAGCATCACTGTTAACATGCTTTATACTTATGGCTTTGCTTCCCTGCTTCCTTGGAAAAAAGGCCTCTTCTAGTAAAATACTTTCAGAAATCATTGAATCACAACATTTTGCTCTAAAATTCTATGCCTCTGCCCAGCTCTCCTCCTCAATTCCAAGCCCCTTTCTAATTTCAACTCTGGAAGGAAATATAATATGAGATTCTGGGGTTCTTGTCAATCCACTGAAATGATCGTCATCACCATAATTACCTGATTGGGTTTCCTAAGAAATATTTATGCCAGAAAGCTCCAATTGCCACAGGCTCATGGACTCAAAGAGAACACAAATAGGTCTAGCTTGGCCCACACAGTTCTGTTTCTAAAATTAGTGAGTATGTCATCATTTAAAAATGTTTAGGTTTCACATCAACATTCAGATGTCTCGCTTCTGAGAAGAAAGTACCCTCAACAAAACATAAACAGGAGCCCCTGGATCCACCTCCCAGGTCATACCTTCAGATGCTGTGTGTTCTTTACCAGGGCCCGGTCTTTTACTGACACTCCTTCCCCACGTCCAGGGCCTGCCGGGCCACCACAGGCACCTGACTTTGCAGCCCCCCAGGACCTGCTAAAACAAGGCTGTGGGGAGGAAGGCTTCCTATGGTCACGCCTCTAGGTTGAGACAAGCCCTGGCCTCAAATCCTGACTATGCCACTCAGTAGGAGCACTGGCCTTCAACAAGGGTCTAAATCTCTTTGAGCCCGATTCCTCATGTGTTAAAGAAGTCAGTCAATTCCCATGGTCCGCAGTATGTTCTATGGTCACAGGGAAGACGGAATCGGTGTACGCTGAACCTGATGCCAACGTTCCTGTGAGTCTCAGGCCACACTTTTGGCAACTGATCAAGACAGAAAGATGCCTGTGTAACATCCTCACAGCAACAGCACCGTGACTCCTGCCAGAAGGCGCCGTATCTACCACTTGTGTCCTCCCCGTGAGGCCCAGTGCAGCCCTGCACATGGGATCACTAGCGAGCACACTGCACGGCACGTGGGGGCCATTTCAAACAGAGAAATCACCACCAAAGAGCACAAAACTAGAAAACCATGGCACCACCTGGGCCACAGGAAGGGCCCTCGTTTACAGCATGAGAGCTGGAACAAGGCAAGAGTCAAACGCCTCATTGACCGCAGATGCGAAAGTGCACATCAGATGACGTCAGTATCCCGCACTCAGGGACAGTCCACAACAGGCCACACGTGCACATATGGGGGTTCCAAGTACATTTCAGCCAGTAGATGAGTCACAAACAGGGAATGCGTGAATGAAAATTGACCTTACCTCCACCACTGGTGTTAGGGGATGAAGGTGCCCGGACCCCATGCCATCATCACGATCGACAGTGTGGGAGGTGAGGCTATCCAAACCCAGACAGTGCACCATCCCAGGTGTCCCTAGTCCTTCCATCCCAGCTACCAGCTGCGGTCCTTTTACCCTATTCCCATCCTGCAGTTAACATGACAATGTTTGTAAGAATGCATCATTGCCAGGGGACTCTCTTGAGTTTCACTCAGTGGGTGCTGGGTACGTTGGTCTGAATGACATCCTGGCAGATGCCGCAGCATTGGGGTGGTGGCGGTTACCTGTCCAGCTCTTCCCTCAGCTTCTGGTTCTCATTGGTGAGGATGGCGTTGGACCTCTGCTGTTCTTGGAGAGCCTCCCGCTGGGTGTTCAGGAGCTTTTCCAGCTGCTCCACTGCCTCGCTGTGCACCATCTTGTCTTCCTGCCTGTGGGAGGGAAGACACCTGCTAGGAAGGGACACCCCTGAACACTGCAAAGCCTCCTCTGGGGGGCTGCTCTATGGAGAGCTGAAGGGGAGGGCGATGGGCAGGGAGTGGGCTGGACAGCTGAGAAATCGGAGAATGGCAGTTGGCACAGACAGGGGGCTAGCTCTGGGGGATCTCCTCCAGCCACAGAGCCGAGTCCACCTTCCCCCATCCGATGTATCTCCATAGTCCCTTCAATTCCCTGTCATTCCAGCCCTTCAAAATGACACCACAGCATACACAGCTGAAGTCCACTCTACCAAACACTCTACTTCTGATTACAGCAGTCCCTTTAATATTTCTTGCAACAACATTTGGTGGTGAGAAACTTTTAGCCTTTTTTTTGTCTGGAAAGCCCCTTATTTCACCATCTATTTTGATTGATAGCCTTGCTGGGTAAAGTCGTCTTGGTTGCAGATCCTTGCTTTTCACTTCCTTGAATACTTCATGCCATTCCCTTCTGGCCTGTAGAGTGTCTGATGAGAAATCAACAGACAGCCTTATGGGAGCCCCTTTGTAGGTAGGTAACACAACGCTCTTCTCTTGCTGCCTTTAACATTCTCTCTGTCTTGAATTTTGGGCATTTTCATTAAGTGTCTAGGCCTGGGCCTCTTTGCAATTTTTGTGCTTGGCACTCTGTGTGCCTCCCAAATTTGTGTGACTTTCCTTCACCAGGTTCGGCAAGTTTTCCGCCACCATTTCTTCAAACAGGTTCTCTATCCCTGGCTCACTCTCTTCACCTTCTGGGACTCCAAGGATGTGAATACAGTTATGCTTCACGTTGTGCCACAGCTCCGTTACACAATTCCCTTCTCTGTTCTTTCTGGATCTCTGATTCAGTATTTTTTCCACCCTGTCTTCTAATTGGCTGATCTCATCCTCAGCTTACAACACTCTGCTGTTTATCCCGTCCAGTGTATTCTTTTTTTATTTAAATGCTCATGCAAGGATATGATTTCCACTGCTTTTCAGAGGAAGTACGAGAGAGAGAGGGAGACAGACAGAAAGACAGACATCAATATGAGACACACTGATTGGTTGCCTCCCACTCATGCTCAGAATGGGGCCGGGGATCCAGGCCAACACTGAGGTATGTGACCTTGGCCAGAATCAAACCGGAGGCCCTTCAGTCCTCATGCCAACTCTCTGACCACTGAGTCAAACCGGCTAGGGCCCAATGTAGTCTGTATTTCTGCTAGGTCAGTCTTAATAGCCTGCATAGTTTCCATATCTTTTCTTCTGCTGTTAGGGCAATCCTTACAACCATTATTCTGAACTCTGGATCTGATAAGATTGCGTATCTCCATTTCCTTTAGTTCTTCTTGTGGGGGCTTGTTCGTCTCCCCATTTTGGTCGCCTGTTAGGTTTTGTGTGTATGTATTAGGTAGATGTGCTAGGAGTCCCATTCTTTTTGAAGGGTCTCTGGTGCAGGCCAATGTCAAACTCTCTTTGTGAATGGCCTTGGGTACTCTCTGTTTGGAGCTACACGTGATCCACAACCTGTGGCGGCTGGCTCTCTCTGCTGGGGCTGGGTGCCCCTGGGAAAAAACCGACATGCACACCAGGGTTTGATGTTCCAAACCCTGGGTCCAGAAGCAGATCAGGCAGACCAGAATCACCCACAGTCCACCTCTAACTGCAGGGTGATTGTTATTCTTAGTCTCTTAGTCACGTTCAGGCTGTAGACCACAGGGTGGGGTGAGAGGATTGCCAAAGGGTGGGGCAATTGTCCCCCCTTCCCCCAGGCAAAAGCTGCCTGGGAAGTACAGGTCTACCTGAGACAGACAGCCTCTGCATCTGGGGGAATGACTCAGCACAGGAATTCAGATGGCCACCCTCCAGCTCTAGCCCCAGAGCCAGGATTTTCCTCACACAGCTCTAGTCTACTCTGCCCTCCCTCCACCAGAGCTCAAAAGGAGTAGCTGACACAAAACTTTGTGCACTGGCCTTTGAAGAGGCTGCCAGCATTTCCAGCCATCGCTCCCTGGCACACAGAAATCTCGGTGCTTTTCACAGCTACATCGTATATGGTCACCTTTCTTACTTGTGCTGCTCTGGGCTGAGGAGCCCAGCTTCATGTTTCGAATCCAGACTTCACACTGGGAACACCCCACAGCTGAGATAGCCCTCCGGACCTCCAGCTATTGCCTCTGGGAGCGCAAGAAGCCATTTCTAGCCTCCATACTTTCTAACAGTCTCTAGGCGCTCTCTGCTTTAGGTCCTTGGTTATAAGGGTGCTCTCTAGCTAGTCTTCCGTTGATTATTCAGGATACTGTTTTCCATATTTTACTTGGAATTCCAGTTATGTCCTGGGAGAGTGTCAGTGTAGCTTCCACTTAATCCATCGCCATCTTGGAATCCCCCACTTTTAATGACTCTTCTCAGACTACACCCACCAGACACTGAGTTTTCCTCTGAGTGTGTGGGACAGGTCAGGGGACTCCAGGAGGCACTGTGCCACTCCAGAGTCAGGTAGGCAGTGAGGCCACCTGGCGGGGAGGGGAAGGAGGGCAGCACCCGAGATGATGGGCAAAGTGACATCACCAGCTTCAGGAAAGGGGAACAGGCTCACCAGATGGGGTGAGACACATCCTCCCTCCGGCCAAGAAAACCACCCCAGTGTGTCACCACTTGAGCCTCACACTAGGCCTGAGGGTAAACAGCAGGCTGCCTCTCTAAGCCTGTAGTGACTGCACTGATAGGAGCCCTAAAGCACCAGAAGAAACCCTCCTGTGTGGACCAGGCTGGGAGTGGACTAGTCCAGGAACAAACAGGGATCAAGCTCAGAGCAGAGCCCAGGGACTCCAGGGTGCAAATCAGAGCTCTCCCGTCTGATGCAGCTCATGGCAATGAACCACATGTGCTAGAAATGGCTTGGTAACACGTGGGAGAAGAACAGAAAGAAGGGCCACAGGAGGACTCACAGCTCTTGGCTCACGAGGCACAGTCTGGCCTTGGTGTTCTCTAGCTCCTCGACCAAGTGCTGCTTCTCCTCCATGGAGAGGCTACTGGTCAGGCAGAATGTTGAGTCCGCGCTAGAGACCTGGAAAGGACTAGGCGGCTGTTGCACTTGGAGGTGCTCCTGCTCCTGAGACAGGTGGGCAGAGAGGGGGGTCTCATCAGCAGGCTCCTGTGCCCAGCACAGTGCCCACACTAGTACTTGGTGAAAAAGAACCAAAAGATGGAAAAATGTAAAAGAGAGGATGCCAGCTAAGACTGTAAAACCAGCAGGGAGCCAGGAGAATGGTGCTATGTTAGTGAAAACCAAGGATATAGTTAGTGAGACAAAAAGGGGAGTGTGAATGGAGCAGTGTCCCCAAGCTGAACTTCTACCCTGACACAGGTGTCTTGGAGGTGACTGTGCAGTGCAGGGAAAAGCCCATGTCCTGACACCCGGGGCACATCCGAGAGGAGGACGGGGTGGTCTGCAGGATTCAGAGGGAGAGTCAGGATGAAGACAGCCACCCAGCACTCGGGCCCCAGGCCCAGGCCCCTCCTCAACCTGTCCCAACAGGCCACTTGGCCATCAGCAAACACACCTCCTGGCATTGGTCTCGCTCACGTAGCAGCCTCTTCAGGAGAAGCAGCATGTTCCTGGAGAAGGCCGCTAACTCCTCTGGGATCACGTCTGCAAGTCTGAAATTCTGCAAGTCCAGCACATTCTCCGGACTGTGGGTCACCTGAGGGCACACACGGGTAGGGTGCTGCAGAGGCCGCACAGGGAGCAGCTCCCGGGAAACCTGAGAGCACCCACCCGCCATGGCCATGCCACGGGGCCTAGGCGCACTCTCCCACAGCGGACCCATGGCACTGACATTAACAGCTCTCAGCCACAAATTTCCTATGGCCGGCAGGGGGCTCCTGAACAAGTGCTTTCCCAGGCTCTACCCTCACAAACCACTTCTCCCTTCATCACCAGCTCAGAGAGGACACTGATGTTAACACCAGAAAGCTCCTTACAATGCAGTAGGTCCCTCCACAGTCCTCAGGTGTTCTCAGTGGAGCACCATCCATTTACCACACAAAGAAGGTCAATCTTGGGTGTGGGAGAGTCCAAGAGGAATACTATCTTAGTACGCAAAATCTAAGGCAAACATGGCCCCATATTAAAAGACTTAGGTCAGAATGTTGGTACACAACAATCTTCTGTTATTTTTCGGGGAAATATTTCATGATCTAAAATAATTTTCAGGTAAGCCTGTATCTCAGTCCCACTGGCCACTCGCACCACCTGCTTTTCCCCTTCAGCTGGCTCGGAACGCAGGCCCACGGCCACGGCCTTGCCGGGCCACCTCTCCACCGATTGCCAGCCTCTCCTTCTCAACCTGACCCCCCAGAGCAGCCAGAGGCACAAGGTCTCGTTCATGTCCTTGTCATCTCAGTTTGGGAAGATGACTATTCGAGGACTCACGCCACAAAAGGGGAAGACACTCAGGGAAACGCACCCAAAAGTTCTTCAATATTAGAGAGGAGTAAATGGAGGTAGAGAATAACTTAAACAACAAAACCCACATGAAAACGGGGCCTTCCGGTTTCTCAAATGGCACCCACTTCCTTACTTCTCTCCACCTCACAAAGGAAAAGACGGGAGTCAGACGACCTCAGGGAATTAGGAGAAATCTCAGCCAATAATACGGGGCACCCCAAAGGCCAGGATCTGGGACTCAGGGGCTGGGTTCTAGGCCTGCTCCACACCAGGGTCTGGGAAATGCCCTTCATGTCTGAAAAGGGGCTCCCGGGACACAACCCCAGCTGCACATCACTCAATCGTGCAGCTCAAATTAAAGGCTCATGTCGCTCCTCCCGAATTCTCACTCAGTGGGTCTCTTGTGGATCCTGGGCACCTGACTGCCTGAGAAGCACGCAACTAATTCTCAAGTCCCCGCAGCCAGCACTGAATCTGACCATCGCTCAGGACTCTTTCGGCTGCATTCCACACCCTCTCATTTTAAATATCCTGCTGGTTGAGCAGGACAGACAGCGAGTGGCAAGGACCTAGTCCCCAGATACATACATTTTCAAAACATGGGGACACATAAGGAAAATCAAAAGGCAGAATGATTCTCAGGCCAAGAGGTGGCCACGCACTTACAGGAATGGCTGAGTGTGTTTCTGACAATGCTGAGTTTCCCCTCGACTGCAACAAGCCGCAGCCATCTCCTGCTCTGGGGCTGACTCCGAACCCAGCCCCGTGGTGCCTGGAGGCCGGGGAACCATCACACAGCCTGTCCCCGGCATCGGCGTGGGGAGCTCTGTTCACCTGACCCTGCCAGTCACACACCTGCTCCTATGTGCTCCGGCTCCCGTCCTTCTCATGCCTTTATCTAATCTGTCCCATCAGACTAAAGGCCGAACCACATGTCCTAAGACACTTAAAACATACAAGGCTTCTTCTGGACGGAGGGTGGGGGAGGCTGTCAGGGAAATAAATTTTCAGGTCGGGGATTGCCCTCACAGGCCCGGTTTCTAGGGAAACCACTTCCCTGACGTTACCACCTCTGCCAAGGTCAATGTCAGAGGGGCTGTCCTCAGTACAGAGCCCTCCGGACCCAACCCCAGGGGCTGAGTCTGCAGTGACAGCCCTTCAGGGACCTGGTGCTTTCTCACTTCCTAAGTGGTGCCAGCTTGTTTCTCTGCCATGTCACCAACAGAAACAAAGAATCTTTCTCGAACATCAACCATCTGAAGCGGGGTGACATGTGCCAGAATACAGTCTGTAAATGAAACTCTGAGCCCAAAGCACTTCAGAGTCATCTGAGAGCACTTAAAAGTAGTCTGAGTCCACATTAGGCAAGAAGACTAGGCAATGGCAGACTTGATGAAGGTGTTGTGAAGAAATTGTTTTCATTTTTAGCCCCATTTCATTTTAGCTTGCTAAGGACTACCTGTGGGGTCAAGCAAGTGAGGATACACCCCAATTCCCCTCCCAGGCAGTGGAAAGCTGTCCGCCTGGCCAGCTGCCATGAGGACCAGGGCACCACATACCCAAGGGTTCCCATGTCCTTGAAGGCTAACAAGCCTCACCAGGCTCTGCTTGTCCTGGGTCTGCAAGCAGGCCGTTCCCAGCATGGGTCCCTCCCGTCCCCTCTCTTCTGCTAGGTAAGGCCCTAGCCTACCCTGGCCGAGTGCAAGTAATAAAGGCGACATCTCTCCACGCTGCTCTACCGGCTGCTGTTTTCAGACTAGCAAAGAACAGAGTGGCAATCTGGGGTTGGAGCTCCTACAAGACACTACCTTTATAAACAGGGTCCATATTGCTGTGGTGTCTGAAACCTAAAATTAGTAAAATCACCAACAGGTGACATAGGCTTTAAACTTTTCCCTCGTGGAGACAGCCTGCCTCCTGCTTGCAATAGGATTGGGGATCTCCGGCTGAGCCCCACAAAGCCAGCCACACACCTACCTCCATAATATGGGCCACGAGCCCGGCCTGGGTGGCCATGTCCAGCTCTTGGATCCGGTTTATATACTCCACTCTCCTCTCGCACTGCAGAGGGGAACACGTGTTAATGGAAGCATTTGCCACTGAGGCAGCCTGGGCCCTTCCCACCCACAGGAATAGTTTCCAAACGAACTGCCCACCCAGCCCCTGGCTTCCTCCTTTGTAACCAACATTTTGTCCCTTGTCCTCCCTACGGTCCCTTATACTGGGGGTTTCTCTAGCACTTGCTCTGACCACCTACATCAGGATCACCTGAGGAGCCATCAGGCAGAAGACACTGGAGGTGAAACACAGAAATCTGCACCTGAAACAAGCTCTCCAGGGCATCTTAAACAAGATCAACAACACCTAGTGTGCCTGAGCAACACGGTGTTGCTCAGTGCCTGACTGTTGTCCCAGGCACCGCAAGGTCTTGGGTTCAAATCCTGGTCAGGGCACACACCTGGGTTTCAGGCTCCATTCCAGTAGGAGGCATGCAGGAGTCTGCTAATCAGTGTTGCTCTCCCATCCATGTTTTACTCTCTGTCTCCCTCTCCCTTCCTCTCTTTGAAATCAAGGAAAAAACACAAAAAAGGAAATAAAATAAAATGAAGAACACCTGCTTCAAGCCAGGCTGTGGCAAACTATATCTACACAGGGCTGCATGGTAAGAATATCTTAGAGTCTGTCGGCCATTTGCTCTCACCTGTGCCACTTTGGTGTGGGAGCAGCCAGAGGTAACACACAGAGAAACAACTGAGGCTCTGTTCCTGTGAAAGCCTATTTTCTTTTTAATATTTTAAAAAATATACCTTATTGATACTGAGAGTGGAAGAGAGAGAAAAAAATATATCAATGAAGAGAGTCATTCATGCTTGCCTCCTGAATGCCCCCTACTCCCGATTGAGCCTGCAACCTGGGCATGTGCCCTGACTGGGAGTAAACAGCCATCTCATGGACTATAGGTCAATGAAAAGCTCATTTCAAACACAGGGGGTGGGTCACACTCAGCCCCCAGGCTGTGTGTGGTTTCTGACCTTTGCTCTAGGTGTCCCCACACCAGGGACCATCTGCTAATGGCACCTTGGGCTGAGGAAACCCCACCTGCTTCTTGCCAAAGGTGCCCTGGGACAAGCAGTGGCTACCACCTAATGAGTGCTCCCTTTTCTCAGGAAGCCAGGGATGTGTCACGTTGCGCTTCAGGCAGCTTCCCTCCTGCCTCACTAAGGTGGAGTCTAATCCCCACAAACCCCAACACGAGATGGCTGAGGGCAGGCCTCCTCCCCTCTTGCCCAAGCCCTACCTGCACAGCGCAGCCCAGCATCAGCACCAGCAGTTTCCTGACTTCCTCGATACTTCGGCCTACATTGAAAAAGCAACATATTTAATTAGGCTCATCTGATTATAAAATCTCACTGGTGAGACACTGGTTGGTTGTAGGGGGTAAAATCAGGTAAGAAAAAAAAATCCTTTCTCTACTCAGTGCTTCCTACCTGGGTGCACACAGCCCATCTGTTTTCTACTTGTGCGTTTGTGTATTATTTAAGGCAAGCGAGAATTCTGTGCACAGCTTTCACTCACCCGATAGCGGATCTTTGCCGATCATCATGACGTTCGGCAAACGCATGACTACGAGCTGCTCGAGAACATCCTACAGAAACAAAGAGGAAAAGTTACCATTGAGAACAGGAAACAAAACTAAAGAGGCATTAAGAAAATGACAGGATGAGCGTGCGGCCACTACAGGGTCACTGTGACCAAGCCACGTGTGAGGAAGGAAAACTTAGGATAGAAACCATGTGAAAAGTCCAAGCTAACTGCACTTCTGCCTGGATCACAGCCAAATACGCATCATGTCTGCTTATGGACAGAGACCTGGGGTCAAAGAAGATGTGTTAATGCCAGGACCGCAGGGTCAGCTGTGAGTGTCTTTTTAAAAGCTGTCTTTATTTATATGCTACGGTCTGCTTGTGCAATTGAAAATACAGAATGAAAATGAAAGAGGTGCTGCTGGGTGTCTATAACCGATCATGCAGGACGCTGGCGCTCAGCAGGTCTCCGGGACACGATGTGAATCAGGAGGCTTCTCTCCTGTACAGCAGCCCCTTCCCTGGGAGAGGGATAAGTCACAGCTAATCTGCACCCATCGGAGAGCTGGTGTGGGAGACCAGCTGCCTTCTGGCCCTCGGACCAAGGGCCTTTGACAGCGGGCCCAGCCACCAGCCATCAGCCAAGCCCCTTGCCGGGGTGTCTCTGACAAGCCCTCCTGGCAGTGTGGCAGCTCACACCCGCACCCACCCCTGCGTTCCCAGAGGGCCTCAGGCCAGGTCGTCTTCCCTGAGCAGATGGGACTTGGATCTTACAAATCAGAAGATACAAATTAAATTTTATGGAAGACGAGGAAGGGGGTAGGTTCCATAAGCGTCCCTGGCCTCACGAAATTGGTTGTTATAGAAATCTTCACTGACAAAGCAAACCTTAAGCCTTTTAAAAACAGGTTTCCAAATTTTTTCAGGAGTCTCTCTATTGCATAGCTCGCTGAAAGTCTACATTCAGTATCCTGCCAGCAAGCACTGATAAAGGAGAAGGGGATGATTACACAGCAGGGCCAATGGAACACCCTACAGCTGACTCCTGTGAACAAGCTAGAGGCTCGTCGATGACTGCCCTGGCCCAACATAACCCTCGTGTGCTCCCATATCTCCTTCAACCCCTTGAATTGCTGCTGTACAAAGACTCGCTGAGCTGTGGCCAAGAACGTCCTCCAGGTTCCTCACGAATTCCAGCCACTCCCAGTGTGACTGGTGCTGGAGGCCACATTGGCGACCCAAGGCTCATCTCTGGGGCTCTCACAGCACCAGACACCCGTGCTTTGCACACCACACAGCTCAAACAACATTTGCTGGAAAAGTAAAGACATCGAATGTCTGAACCTTCTCACAAGGTAAAAAGAAAAAGATGAAAATGACAAAAACACACCAAGTGTCAGCAAGGAGATGCCTAAATGTGAATACCATTTCCTCCAGGATTCCCGTGGGGAAAGGTTTGAGTGAAGGCATTGCTAGGGGCAAAGAGCAACTGTTTGAGTGAAGTCGGTGTCAGGGGCACAGAACGCCTGGGGCACCAAGAGCTGCCCTCACCTGGTAGAAGGTCTTCATATTTGTTACCAGGATGCTTAAGTTCTCAGTCCGGAGGTTAATATCACTGTTCACCTGCTGGTTGATGGGTTGATATCCAGGCCTGGGATCGCTAGGGAAAGAAACATGGCAATGGAAATGGCGTCTCCCCACATTGGCCACACCTCCCTTCCAGTGGCATGTAGTCCTCTCCAAGTCTAAGCTAGTGTGAGGCTCTAAGGGGTGTGGCTCAGAAACACAGGCGTCCTTACCGAGGGGGAAACCTTAGTCACTCACAGATGCTCCCGACCAACCCCTGACACATTTTGTAAGCAGACACTGTCCCTTATAGTTCCTTGATCCCCAAAAAGTGTGATTTGTTGTTTTTTTTCATTTCATTGCTTAAACCACATGAAATAGCTGATTTTGAAGTTAATTGCACCCTCTACAGTTCTAAATGTCCTTCATCAATCAAGCTGCTAACACACTGTCCTGCAGTTCTTCCCACCCCAACGAAGGGCGGCAAAGGCCCTTATACTGAGATATCACTGGCCCAGGGGCAAGGACCCTCCCAGAGCAACTGCAGGTCTCCTTTTACAACCTGAAAACAAACTTGAAGACAACTTACATTTCCACCATGATCTGGTTAAGAAAGATGCCATCGACCAGACTCATGTAAACCCTCAGGTTGTCATCGTTGCTGCCTTCAAAGGGTCCCAAGGTTTTGACCTGGAAGGAGCAGGATGCAGAAAGGCAGGAAAAGTCACCCCACACACATTCTGAAGCTCTTCAGGACAACCACGGCCTGCGGGCTGAGGGGTCACCCAAGGCCCACCCATGCTTCAGTAGGCTCCAAGCCCACCTTTCTTCAGGGCCCCTCTCCCTGCCCTACTCCAGGCAACAGATTCGAGACAGCGGGAGGGAAACTTTCTCCCCACTTTTTCCCAGTGTCCCAGAACAGGAAAGAAATGAAAAATAAAAGAAACTTTTCAACAAATTACTCACATCTGTTCTATTACAAATCACTGTGCCCACCGCAGATTGTACACATTCCCACTCAGACGTGCCCCAAGGCCCGCCCGTCACCACCATTCACCACCTGGACTCAGTTCAAAAACTACACAAGGATATTTTCTGGGGAGTCCTTTACCTGAATGGCCAAGCCACAGGGGTTGGGGTGACCACTCAGACCTTGTCTCCTCCTGGAAGGGCAGCCCAGCACCCTGATGGGAACAGGCACACCCACTCCCAGCCGAGGGCCGGGACGCTACAGGGGGCACATGCTCCCGAGTTGGAAACGCCTCCTGACCCCAGGCCCTGGTCTGGACCCCGCACCTGCTAAGACCCCGGCGTGCTGGGACTTCCCCGGGGTCCCAAGGGGCAATAGTCGGGTCTGTAGGGACCACAGGCAGGCGGGAGAAGGGCCGGAGCACCAACGTAGTAGGGAGCCTGGCTACTCACCCACGCGATGAGGGGGCCGTGAAGAAAGAGCTCCAGGAGCTCCCTGCTCGCATCATCCATCCTCAGGCTTCGCCCACTGTGTTGGGCCCAAGGTCTCTGTACCAGAGTCTCTGCGCCCGACGTCTCTGCACCAACTGGCTCTGCACCTACTGGCTCTGAGCCCAACTGCTCTGTGCCCCACCTTCCACTGTTTCTATGGCCACTGTCCCCATGCCCGCATCCCATAAGCCTCTGCGCCCACATTCCAACTGGCCCTGGCACTCAATGCTGCCCGGCCCGGGCCATGGGGGCTCACGCCCCATGCTAAGCACCGTGGGGTACATAAAATATTGGGCTCTCCCCATGCAACTTAAAATCTATATGCGCACATAAAATACAAAGAAATAGAAAAATTATATATCTACATTATAGAATTATAAATGGAAAATAGCCATTTAAACCTAATCTTGTCCATCCCCATTTTTAAAAATTATTTTTTCTATCAGCCAAATTACAGAAATGTGATCAGTTCCTTTAAGGCAAGAGTATATTCATTTGATTTTGCTAAGTCTTGCCTAGTATCTCAGCTTGGGCTTGCTGCTCCCCATCGACTATGAAAGGGGACGCTCCAGTTAGTCGTTCATACATCAGGACACCTAAACTCCACCAGTCAACTGCCTGCAAAACAATTTTATAGAATATTAACTAACATGCAATTTATAGGAAAGAAAAATGAGCAAAATAAAGCTGCATATTTAGAAGATATTTTAACAAAAATATTTTGTACATAGCTTTCTCTACAAGGACTATTAAATTAGCATATGCAAGAAAACATTTAGAGAACAAATATGCAGGTATCCTCAGAACAAAATTTAAACATTTCGTCTGTCAATCAATGAGCTAAAAGTGTTGTAATTATTTTGTAAACTAGTAATGGCTCTCCTTTGGATAATTAAAAATGAATTTTTAAAAACGTTTTTAATTGATTTCAGACAGAGGAAAGGAGAGAGCAGAGAGACAGAAACATCAATGATGAGAGAGAGTCAGTGAACCTGCACACCTCCTGCTGGGGATCCAGCCTGCAACCCGGACATGTGCCCTGATGGGAAATCGAACCTCGATCTCCTGAATCAACCTCTGAGCCACTCTAGTCAGACAAAAAAAAATATTTTTCATATAAAAGAAATTAAAAAATTTTTAAGTAAATGAAATCTTTGGACTCAAGATAGAGGGAGGGAAAAAGTACCGATTAGCATTTTTATTAATTATTGAGCTCCGATAAATATTATAAAATTACTTAAAGTCAAAGAACACAAATGAAAATGTAAAAAATCCCACCTATAGGTGTTACTTTTTTCATACCAACCTAAATCAGTTCCTCTTATAGGGCCTATCTCATATATCGAATGGCCTTCATTTGCAGAAAGCATGCTGACATTTAAAATAAAGGAAAATAAAATGGGAACTAACTGGGAAACAAATTTATAAATGTAGTTACCAGAAATGAGAACTGAGCAAATTACATATAATTAAAAGAATCCTGATCTACTGAAAAATACTTCTTTTATAACTATGCAAAACAAGATTTCAATAATGGTTGAGTATGTGAGCTTATGCCAGTGAGATATTAACTGGATGCTAAAACTTTATTTATCTATTTTTCAATATGTCTTTGTTGATTTGAGAGAGAGGAAGGGAGAGAGCGAGAGAGAAACATCGATGACCAGAGTCTCTAATCAGCTGCCTCCTGCACGGCCCCTGCTGGGGATCGAGCCTGCAACCCAGGCATGTGCCCTGACCAGGAATCGAACCTGCCGCTCCTGGGTCACAGGTCGATGCTCCACTGCTGAGCCACGCCAGCCGGCCGGGCTCCATGCTAACATCTTCAACTCTCTGCTTCCAAATGTCAGGGCCAAGGCTTCAGAGAAATGATGCAAAACCCATGAGCCTAGACCTATTTTACAGAGAAAACATATCAATGACATAGAAAACAGGCTCAGGCCGACTGAAACCACAGGAAGTGAGTGCAAGGCAGGCGCGGTGACAAGCGCGCTGCACACTGTGTGTCTCACGGAAGCAGCTCAGAGCCATCGCGGTGCTCCATGGGCTCCCCGTAACTTAGGTGTATTCTGGACCTCAGGGTGCAGAAATTCCAGGAGTAATATAAGGTTTTTCTTTCCTAAAAACGGGTGCCATGCCTTGGCCTGTGTGGCTCAGTTGGCTGGAACATCATTGCCTACACCCAAAGGTTGTGGGTTCAATTCCCAGTCAGGGCACCTATCTAGCTTTGGGTTCAATCCACAGGTTGGGGTAAGTCTGGGAGGCAACCAAATTCCTTCTCTCCCTTTCCCTCTCTCTTCCCTTCTTTCTAAACTTAATGAGCATAGCCCTGGGTTAGGATTAGGAAAAAAATTGGTTCCATTAGGTCTTAGAAGGTATTTTTCCAATTTGAATAGTTACCAATTCTTACCAAATTTCCCAAGAGTTTCAAAGAATACCTTCAACCTAACTAAACCAACAATTCAATTATTTTCTTTCTATGAGCACTTTTCCTGCCATGTGAGTGAGACCCTGAGAATGTTCTGTTGCTGGACTGGAAACCAATTGACACAGCTCTACAATCTGATTCCTAGTCATGAAAAGTAGAAGGACAGGCTTTAAACATGATAAGCCATCAGGAAGCATTCTCCACACTTAAAATATCTGTGCTGTGCATGAGAGGTTTGGAAACGGGATGAGGGAGAGGGGAAGCAAAAAATAGTCCGAATCCCTTATTTGGAGAAAGTTATTAATAAAGCAAAAGTGTTACGAAAGAACTGGACAGGCCTGCAATCTTTAATACAGGAAATAAGTGTATGTGACCTAGCCCAGCCGGTGTGGCTCAGTGTGGAACCATGACCTATGATCCAAGAGATCTCAGTTGGGTTCTCTGTCAGGGCACGTGCCCAGGTTGTGGGCTCGATCCCTAGTAGAGGGCAGTAGGGGGCATGCAGGAGACAGCTGTTCAATGAGTTCTCTCTCCCTCTCTCTCTCTCTCTGAAATCAGCAAGGAGATAGTTAAATATATATATACACACATATATGTATATGTATATATATTTGTGTGTGTGTGTACATATATATGTGAATCAGGCCTCTTCAAGGCCTTAATTTTGCACATAGAAAGGAAAGGGGGCAGGGAAAACTGACCTCTTTAGAGGGCTTAGGAAAACAAACTTAGACTATTTTGGATTATCTTTTTCTCTGAGGATTGTTACGATGCTTATGTCTGTTGAAGAGACAATCAAGAAAGCCTCCAGCATCTCAAAGTTAAAAGCAGAAATTGGGAGGAAGAAAATAAGAAAGATTCCCTTTTCAAGGATCTCTTAGAAAGCAAATATCAACCGTAGGTGAAACAGCCAACGATACGTCTCATGTATTTTTCTAACAAAAATCAGTAATGTCAATACACACTGATTAAAATTATCCTGCATGATGCACTCAGTGACACCTCTGTACTGTATTGTACTCTGGCTCGGCTGTGTCCTAAAAGAGCAGGGCCCATCCTACAGAAAATGCATGATTTTTGTTTTCCATAGAGTTGCAGCTGGTGCTTTGCTTAAGATATAGACTCTTATCATGGCAATTACATAAAAATTATTACTTGAAGAATTAGTTGCTTTTGAAGTTTCCTTTAACAAAGACTGTTACTCTATAAAACAAGAAATTACCCTCACCAACAAAACCTGAATAAAGGGAAACCTAGAATGTCCTCACCGTCCTATTATCTTTTTCCGCCAAAACACTAGATATCACAGTGTGTTCATGTATACGAAGCAAAGGACAGAAACATAAAGACAACAAGAAAGGGGACTCTGCTGAAGGCTGTGCCTGAGTTGTTATACTTTGGTTATCACACCTAAGTTATTACACATTTTAGAGAGGTATATAAAGAAGTGTCAGAAACAGAACACACTCTGTCATGTCCCCAATCTCCCCTCTGACAGTATCTGGTGCCACATATTCAATAGTGCCACGAAACGAACATGCTCGTTAAGCCTGAAACAAACAAACAAAAAGGGATTTGATCTCAAGCTGGGATGATAAGTGACAGAAAGGAAGTTCATGCTCCATGTCAGTGGTGGAGATGAACTGCTATGTGCAGCAAAGCAACGTAGTGGCAGAACCCACCTGAGACCCTCTTCTCACCAGGACGGACCATCAGGTACAGCCTGAGTCCTGGGTAAGTGAAGCCCTCCCGGCCTGAAGCGCGCAGCCTCCACTCACCCGAGCGCCACCCGCCAGCTCAGGAGTCCATCGCCCGCCCTTCTTCTCTGCCTGTGTGCGGAGTTCAACTCCTGCTTCCTGCAGCCATTCTTCTCTGTAAGAGCGCAAACAGTCCAAGAGGAGTAACAGGAACTGTCTAAGGCTTTACTACGGGTGACTTTGTTTCCAGCCAGGCAAGACTGGAAAACACTAGAAAACTTGGAGGGGAAGGCAGGCCAAATGCTAAGGAGGGGGACAGGGAACCAAAGGAGGGAAAACCTGTCCTCCCTCTCCACCTTGTCTGGGTTTGGCACTGCTAATAGACTGTCTAGTGATGGCGAGCAACCTGTTTTGAAAACAAGACTTTCTCATAAAGACAGCTGTTTCTCCTTTATAGAGTTTTAAAAAGGGATAATTTTTATATCTGCCAAAAACTAATTTCAAAAACTGAAGGAGCCCTGGCCAGTGTGGCCCAGCAGTTGGAGCATCAGCCTGTGGGCTGAAAGGCCTCGGGTTTGATTTCCGGTTGGGGTACCTACCTGGGTAGCAGGCTTGACCCCTGGCCCAGGGCAGAGCGCATGTTGGGGGGCAACTAATCTATGTGGATGTGTGTCCCTCTCTCTCTGCCTTCTAGCTCTCACTCAAATCAATAAAAACATTTAAAAAAAAAAAAGGGGGACATCGGCTCCCCGGGCTGACCTTCGGGAACACACGGGAAGGCTGCCCAGTGCGCGGGGACAAAGCCATTGCGGGGGGGCCTCTGCGTCCCGCCAGCGGGGACCAGGCAGGTCCTTGCTCCTCCCTGGGGCGTCCACGACTCTCTGGCCTCAGGGCCTGCAGCGCCCTCCAGGGCGGCCGGGCGCTTCCCCTCCCTGTGCTGAAGCCCACGACCCGTCCTCCAAGGTCACCAGCGCCTGGATCAGGGCGTCGGCCCCCGACCCCCGCTGCCCGAAGGACGCGCCGTGGTGGGACCCCTGTCGCCCCCACGAGGAGCGTCGGGCGGCTCCACGAGGGACAAGGAAGGTCGGAGGGTGAAGGGCAAGGCCTCAGGTCCCCACCACAGGGGGGTCGACTCCCGCGGAGCAGCGCAACCCCACCCTCTGCAGACCCTGAGCAGGAAGGCGCCTGGGCCCCGCCCCCGGCGGCCTTGGGGCCTCTCTAGGCTGCAGAGGCTCCCTCTCGGTGGCCCCGCCCTGAGGCCCCGGGGTCCAGGCCTTGCTGGGTCAGAGTGCAGGGGAAGGGAGGCCAGGCGGGCTTAACCCGGGTTTCCACTGTGTGAATCATATCTATTTTTTAATTTAAATCTATCTTCATTGAGTTGAGGGAGAGGGAGGGAGAGAGAGAGAGAAACATCAATGACAAGAGTCATTGATTGGCTGCCTCTTGCAGAAACAAAATCAAAGCCCTGCTCCTGGATTCCCAGTGTCTCTCATCTCCATCGCCAGCTGTGAGAAGAGTTCAGCCTTGTCTTCATCAGGCCCGGAAATAGCGCCGGTGCCCAGACATCTTGCACCATTTGCTCCGATTATGTCATCCCAGGTACAAGCCACAGGCACTGTGCCCAGGCCCGGGCAGCCTGCTGCACACCCCGGAGGCCTGCTAGGGCCGCAAGGCTGCTGCAGGGAGACCGGGCACGGGAACAGGGCAAGCCCCGTGTTACAGGGCCAGCGAGCATGTCTGAAACTGTTAAAGGCAATTTGGTGCCATTGAAGCACTTCACAGAATTACTTTAGAGGAAGCTCTCCAATTTACACTTTAGCCTTCTTCCACTAGCAAGGGTTCAGAAAAATAAGCATTCATCTGATTTATCATTTTTAAAATGTTTTTATTGTTGCAGAGAGAGGAAGAAAGAGGGGGAGGTAGAAACCTCAATGATAAGAGAGAATCTGATCGGCTGCCTCCTGCACGCCCCCTACTGGGGATGGAGCCTGAAACCTGGGCATGTGCCCTGACCAGCAATGGAACCCTGATCTCCTGGTTCATGGGTCGGTGCTCAACTACTGGGCAACACTGCCTGGGCTTATTTACCACTTTTTAATGTAAAAACAGTCTTACAGCAATGTTATAGAAGTGGTAGTATTCCCCTACTCTGTTGGCTGAAGGTTAAGCTCAGAGACAATGAATGTAATAAATTTATTGAAACTCTGTAATCGTGAATGTATTAAACTACTTAATTAGCCCTAGCCGGTCTGGCTCAGTGCTAAGAGTGCCATTCTGAGGACTGAAGGGTGCTGGTTTCCATCCGGCCAAGGACATATATACCTGGGTCCCAGACTCTATCCCAATCCCGATCAGGGCACATGCGGGTGGTACCCAGTCCATGTGTGTCTCTCACATGCATGTTTCCCTCTCTCGTTCTCCCTTCCACTCCCTCTGAAAAGCAATGAAAAAAATATCCTCAGAAAAGGATTTTAAAAAAGAGGGAGAGTGACGGAGCAGTGTGAAAGCTGCCTTTCTCCTCGGAGTGATGGGGTGTCACTGAGTGTTTGGGGAGTGTGTGGAGAAGGGGGTTGACAGGGTGAGATCCGTGTCCTCAAAGCTCACTCTGGCTACAGGGTGGAGACAGACCTGAGCAGGTGCAAGGAGCAGTCAGGTGGCTATGGAGGTGTTCCGGGGAGCTCATGGTTGTATGGACAGTGGTGAGGGGCCTAGGGCGGCAGGTGGGGGTGTGGGGAGTGACAGCGGAGAGAAGTGGGTGGATTTAAGGTATTCAGAAGCTATAAATGGCAGGGCTCACCCAGGTGCCATGTAGGGATGCTTGGGGTTCTAGAAGATGGTGGAACCATCACCTGGCCAGTGAGCCCTGGAAGAAGGCCAGGTAGGTGGGGGAAGGGGCCTCAGCATCCAGGTGTTGATCTAGAAGAGGCCTGGGTGGTTCTGTGAGTCATCTGCACAGGTCCTGTGCCAGGAGCTCCAGGAACAGGCCTGGAGGAGGGAGCCTCTGCAGAGGAGACAGAAGCAGCCTCCAGGGGGCGGAGGGAAGCCCCCCAAGCTGATGGTGGAGCCAGGGCAGAGGCCTCAGGGCGGTGGTGACCAGGCTGACTCTGAGGTGCTGGCTCCTGCATCTTGAGTCCTTCCCTTTGATTTGGATGAAAACTTAAAACACCCCGGGGCTTTCAAGGAGAGGGAGGTGGCTTCTTAGAGCCAGGGAGAGTCTTTCACGGGGAAAATGCAAGTTGCCTTTTGGAGGCTCAGCTCCTGAGAAAGGTTCAAATACAGGAATCCCTGGGTTTTCGAAGGTACTCGGTTCCCGAAGACGGTTCGAGTTCTGAAAAGTTGGAAAACCGAGGGGTCCACAGCCCACAGCCAGGCCTCAGGATCTGGCCTCAGCGGACACCGCGGGGCATGTTCAACTTCGGAGGCGGGATCGAGAACCGAAGCGCTTCCTTCGGGGACCCGGCGATGGTGACCCGAAAAGTTCGGCAGCAGAGACGGGCGAAACCCCGGTACCCCTGTATCGCAGCTCAAGGCTATTTGTACCTCTGAGAGTCCTTGCAGCTTGGAAACTTCGTGCACCCAGAGCTTTTGGTGGCTAAATAAAGCTGAGGAAAGAACAGAAAACCTGAGAAAGGACAAAAGAGCCACTGAATTTCCCAGCGCCCAACAGCAACCGCCGCTGGGGCCTCGGCCCCCTTCCCGCCATGCCCCCCCTGTGCGGGCGCATCCTGGGCTCCCAGAAAGTGTGCACACACTTGAAGAGCTGCTGGCTCCACTGATGTTTCCCTCTTTCCAGGTTTATTTAACCCATTGGCATACAGAATTATTCAAAGTGGGTATACATTTGGGGGACACCCTGTGTATATGTAGACAGGGAATTCAATGTTACCTTGCTTGAAAGATATAATTTTTAATCTTGCTTTTTGTACTTAATATTTTATCATAAGCCTATCCCTAAATAATTGCAAATGTTATTTTAAATTCTTCCTCCATGTCTCCTCCCCCTTTTCTATTTTCTGGAAAATGTCTTCATTTTGCCCTCTCATTTACCTGGCTAATAAATCCTGAGCTAGCTGCTGGGCAACTGACAGTATTCACTGCAAAGGGATACGGCCTGTGTGCAATAAAATAAAGAAGAGAAAAAAATGTTGGGAAGACAAATCTCACACGTGTCCGGTCCCCAGCCTGTGTGTCCCAGGGGCCATGATCTCTGAGAGGCTGAGCACTTGCGCTGCTTTGGCAGATGCTCCGGGAGAGAGGAACCACCTGCTTTCCCGCCGCCCACTCCTCTGGGCCAAATGCTCCAAACAGCTGCTCCCCGGGCAGTGGGTCATCAGGGCTCACTGCTGCGAGCAGAAAAAGCCAAGCCTAGCCAATCTCAACAGAACAGACTTAGTTGAAAGGATGTTAGCTAGCACACCCCACCACCGGGAAGGCTGGACACCCAGCTTGACACAAAGAGCCACTCAGTCAAAGTTAGTCATTAACGCTGACAGTGCCCTCACCCCAGGGAACCAACCGGCTGGGAACCAACAGACCTAATCCTGTCCCCTGGGAGATCCCAGTTTAGCAAAGTCAGGTGCTAGAGTGAGTGGCGAGGCTCAGGTGTTGTGCTGAGTGCATGTCAGCTTGTCCTGGAGGGTTGGGCAGGTGCCTGAGACTGGGACACTTGACAGCGTCCTGAAGGACAAGAATGGATCAGTGTAGACCAAAGTGCGGAGAGCCCTCTGGGCAGAGGGAATTGCCGGTGGTGGCAAGCATCCTGCCCTCTTGCTCCGACCTGAGTGCCCAGAGCCTAGCACACTGCCTGGAATAGTACGTGTTTAATAATAGGAGTCAGATGGATGAATGAGCTGATTTCAAAACCACCTTACATTTTAAAACAAAGTCACATCTCTGTTCAAACTCTCCCCATCTGGCTTGACCCTGATAGGATTGACAGATTTAGCAAATAATTTTCTATAAGTATGTGTTACGCAATATTTGGGACATACTTGTACTAAACTGGTATTAGTTGTTCATCCGAAATTCAGCTTTAACTGGGAGTCCTGTACTGTATCTGGCAGCGCTACACCCAGAGCAGCAGCCCTTGGATAGGCCCCACCTAACCTGCACTTTTCCCCTTTTCCCTCCCAACAGCCCCCCTCCCCAAGCTTCCTGATCCTTGCTCACTGGCCCTGTAGCAAGAAAGCTGAGAGGATTTCTTCTAGGAGCCTCACGGGTTCTGCAGAATGTTTGGGTCAACAGGCTGCAGAATTGTTTCTTCCCCTGTCTTCACAGCGACAACTCTTATGTCCTCATAGCACCATTGCATGTGGAATCTTGCAAAGGCAGTTCTGTGGGGGCTTTTTTGTTGTTTTTTTTAAGGAAATTTGACATGTACCCAGTGCTTCAGAAACCTGCTTATATTAGAAGCTGTATTCCTTCCCACCTGTAGTAGCTCATTGAATCATTTGACTGTAGGTTACTTTTTCCTAGTTGCTAATGATGGTATAAGCTTGATGTTTACTCCGCAGTGGCTACCACACAAATCAACAAATAGGATGTAGTGTTTCTCTCTGCCTGTTCCAATCAGTGCCCCAGCCCTTGAGGGAACCACTATCTTCACTTTTAACATCATCAACTAATATGCTTTTCTCAGAACCTCACAGAAATGAAGTCATGTGGCATGTAAAAGTAAAGAATAATACAGTTATCATTTCTTCCTTGGTTATCCTTATGGTATCCAAACTAAATACCCTTGATTGTAAAGACAATTTTTGCCTTCCACAGGCAGAAAGAGCTCACTCAATGCCCTCTTCCCCATTTCAATTTTTCAACTGCCAAAGGGTTTTTTCCTCTCTCTTTGTGTATTTATATGATTCTTTTCATCTTACTTTCTCTGTTACATTTGGGTTGTGTCTCCCTTCCTTTCTCTGTCTCTTTATCTATGTTTCTGCTTCACTCTTTCCTTTCTCTCTTGGCCAAGCTGTTTTGCATTTTGCGCCTTATTGTGAAAGGGGTCTATGCCTGGTTATAATTTCTTTCCTTCTGCAATGTCCCAAGCCGTGAGTGTATTGCATGGCACACGGTGCCCTGGGCAGCGCCCCTGTGAATGTCCTGAGGCAGCAGGATAGTAATTACCAAGCCTGCTGCCTGGGAGCAAGATATTCCTTCCCTTTCGCTGAAGTCACTTGAAGGTCAAGAGAATCGAAAAAACCAAAACCTGCGATCCAGTGAGTGTTGTTCCCATAAACAATGAAAATAACTTCCTCAAATCCTTGTTACTGGAGCCAGAAGAGCAGTGGGTTTTTAAAAATATATTTTTAGTGGGTAGCGTGGAAAATCTGAAAATTCAGAGCAAAGTTTCTCCCGTGAAATACAACCAGTATCAGTTGATCTGATTTATCATCCCAAGCATTTGCTTGAATGTGCTTTCTATTTTATTACTGACTTACTTTAAAAGAAAGAAAAAGTTAGGCCTCGGGGGAAGGTATCTTGGCGTCAAGAGAAAGGATTCCCGCGCCAGTCGCAGTCAACCCCGCGCACCCTCGCGGGGACTCCCCCGCGTCTCCCTCCGTGTCCAGCGGGCTCCACACAACCCCGCGCACACGGACACCTGAGGCCGCGCCCCAGAAATGCGTATTGGTCCCCATATTCGAGGACATGCGATCGCATCCAGCCAGGAGAGTTATGAGAAAAATAAACATGTCCTCACGCCGCAACTGAATTAACTGCAGCCCGTGGCATTTGGGGCTGAAACATGTAACAAAAGCCCTGGACTCAGAACTTTCCTCTTGGAAAGAGCTGAAACTTAACTGGTTGTTCTAATTCCATTTTGACATCTGCTGAAGGAAAAGTCTCCTGGGTTGAGGCTGTCATGGCCAGGCTTGTTTCATCAGCTCGATGCCACAGTGCTTGTGCAGAGGAGAGACCCTGCCCCTCTGTCCATGGAAACTCTTGATAGATCTGCACATAGAGATGAGAGGAAAGGAGCAGCCAGAGGCAGAGACGGCTGCGGGGATTTTTAAGATTAGATAGAACTACGAGAGGTTCACTGTGCACTCAAGTAGGGTTATAGATACAGACATAGCTCTATATTTATACATTACATATATATTCAACTGGCAAATATCAGAATTTTAAAAATATTTACACACTCTGGAGAAATATGTATTAGAAATATGAGCATAAACTTAATGGGTCCACACAGTCTCATTCGAAGTGTACCTGAAATATATCTTGATAAACATAAAATATCAAGTAAAGGAACTACTGACATTTAATCATTGCATGCAATAAATTTTTACAATTTATTCAGAGTATGTGTTTCCATATTGTAAGGTATTTGTGTGTGAGTGTGTGTTTTTGTCTGTTTTTTTTTCCTGCCTGTTTTTTTTAATGGAAAAGAGAAAGAGAGATTTAAATAAATAGAAAAAAGAGACCAATACAGCAAGACTGTCTTTCTGATATTCTATAATCAACACCAGGACTTGATGTGACCATGGTCGAGTATGATTTGGTAGCACAGAGTGTGATGATTTGGATGATTCTGGCACTTGCACCTTACGGAAACACTTCTGAGGAATACTCACTCGACTCAACTGGAATGCAAATTGAGGTTGCTCTCTGCTAGAAGTTTCCGCTGCTTCCAATCTAGTGTGGATGCAGATAGAAGCCATAAACTTGGTTAGGCACTCTGACTCTCCCACACAGGGTCTTAGATAAATGAGGCATTGCAAATTTCTGAAAATCTGCTGCAAAGGCCGGAAAAAAGGCAAAGAGACATAATCACAGTTAAGAAGGAACTCTGAGCTTTCAAATATGATTTTCTTTGATGAATGGAGAGTCATAGTCCACTGCCTTAAAAACTTGAAGCAGTTTTTTCAAAATACAAACAAAAGAAAGTAAAGATACACAATGAAGAAACACCACCAGGAGGCTCAGAGATAACTTACAGTTTCTTTATACAAAACTATTAAAAATTATGGGTAATATGAATGTTTATATAGACAAAACTGCTAGAATAAGGGAAAGAGGAATATTCAGACAATTTCCTGACTGTTGAATCAAGTTTCTATCAAGAGTACTTTTATCTCCCATATTATTTGTTTTAAATGTTCCAAGGGAAAATAGGATACAAACATTTCAAGGTGTTCTAGACTTCACCTTTAAATCAATTAATCACATGCAGAGTTTAAAGGTATATTTTACTATCTGTTCCTGGGCCGAGAGCTAGAAGAATAAATCATGGTTCTGGACTCACGTGTTCAAGACCGTTAGCACCTGCGCCCTTCTGCACACCGGCCTAACCTCAGTTTCCTCTCCTGAACTCCAGATCCACCAGCAAAGAAACCTGAGGAGGAGTCTCAGCCCTTCGTTAGGCCTCGTTTCGTTTGCCGTTCTGGGGCTGCCCAGACAGCTCGGTGGTGATGGCAGCAGTGAAGAAGTCATGTTGGCCACTTCAAGACTTTTTGTTGTTGCCAGACTTTGGGTGAGGCATCTGCTGTTTGGTGCTCTCAGGGCTTCCAGAGGCTCTGTGGGGCTTGACAACTATCCCTGAGGCACTAAAGCACTTCACGCGGAACAGGGATAAGAAAACCCTTTCGGCTGCCATGTGATGGCTGCATCTTTCCGCTTTGGCCTTGTTCCAGCACCTGCTGTGTATTCCAAGATCGAAATACTTTGCTGTCACTGCGGATCTGCATGTCAAACAAAGGCCTGTTTTGGGGGGTGACAGAATTATACTATTCGCCTCCTAAAGCCCGGCCCTGACTTCATTACAGCATGTCCACTAGAGCCTAAAATTCTAACTGAGGGGTCACTCTGGTAGCCCCGGAGGCTCATCTTCCTGAGGTTTCTCATTTGGAAATGCTTGTGCCTCGTCCTATAGCAAGGGGGTTGAGAGGATTTCTTCTAGGAGCCTCACAGGTTGTGTGGGATGTCCCGGTATTGGCAGGCTGCACAATTGTCCCTTTCCCTTTCTTTCGTTGACATTGACATCATTAGGCCCTCGTAGCACCACTGCATGCAGAGTCTTGCAAAGGCAATGCTGTTGTGTTAGTTGTGGGCTGGCATTTTCCCCCGTCTGGGTATCAAAGGGACATATGAGTAAATTAGAAGCCCCTTCCAATGTCTGTTCTATTTACAAGTGATTCAAAATTTCAAAAACTGTAAGATATATCTTCTCACTGCACAGCCTGCGCCATGATTGGCCCAATCAGTTTTTGGGGTAAAAAGAAATAACAAGAAAGGCGGGAAAGGGAGGAGCAGCTGTTGCTGCTACAAATGAATGTATGCTATGGAGAGCATAAAATTGAGGAACATGATGAGAGCTCCTGAGAACTGTCAAAATTTGTTTTGGTGCAACCAAGGTGGCAGGTGAGGCTTAGGATGAGGATCTTGTGCCAAGGCCTTCAGGGTTCCACTTCTGCTCTGCTCTGAGTGCTGAGCTGGTCAGTTCTGAAAGCAGTTCTAGAAGGAAAAAAAACAGTAACACAAGAACATCGGAAAAAATAAAAGTTTCCAGTTCTGTCCCCATCCCCTATACTGCCAGACAGAGGAAAATGTCTGTAAAGCGTTTTATCAGGAGTGTCCTATATATAGCGCTTACCTGGTCCTTTTAACTGGGAGCAACTCAGGACAACTGTGAGCACATGGCTAAGAGTAGATTCCACATTGAGTCATTAGATGATAGCCAGCGACACACTCCCCATTACATCTCATTCCCAGTTCCCTCCTTATAATCGATGTCTTAATAGTATCCCCTTGGTCCATTCTATGGAACATGAATAGAGATCTGCCCCCTTCCCTACCTGAAATACTCTAAGTCAATATACAGGAATCTCCACCTTCAGCTGCCCGACTTAACTGTGTTCTACACGCATTTTCCGTGCCTTATATGTTTTCTTAATATCTCATTACCCTTCTCCATTGTCTTACACTTGTTATCTTAAAAGACGCCTTTAGATAAGAAAATCAAAGCTAACTGCCCTCACTTGGAGGAACTTAAATAAAAGAGGTAAGTTCCCACTCCAATTTGGAAAACCACTTAAATTATTAATAAGGATTTGTTCCGAAGCACAACTCAGCTTTAGCTGCCTCTCTGCATTCTTTGCGTGTGAAATTACTTTCATGTAAAACAGCAGCCACTTATTTCCTTTTCAATTGTGTCAAAAAGGGTTGATGTCCTGGGGCTGGAGGGGCAGCCACAGAGACAGTGGGAGGAGGCCTGATACTCTCTGGAAGAAGCCAGGGTCCGTGTGAGAAAGGAGCTGTAGTCCACAAATCCAATATTTACGTTATATTATTGTTTTCCTTCTGGAGCTGTGCATGTGGCCAGGGCTCACATTGCTTGTGGCAAATGGACAGCGGGGTGGGCAGCTAGAGGGTGCCCGTTTCTGAGCTGGGCGGGTGGGGAGGGTGAGATAGGCTCTAAGTCTGGCCGGTGATGCCCTCTGGAGTCAGTGAGCCCAGGCTGCCCGGAGCTCACTCACATTCCCCTGGTTTCTACTGTTTTGTCACTGTCACTGCCTGGACCCCGTCAGGGTCACGTGCAGCTGTGTCCTACTGAGGAGAGGCTGTGGGCCTGGACTGGTCTGGGCACTCGGCTCTGCCTGTCCCGAGTAGGACGCGAAGTGCTGCACCTCCCAGCACGGCGCTCGGCATCTGCCCTGTGCGTCCCGGGAGCCTGGGCCTGAGCATACGGGGTGTGGCCCGATCCTGAGGCTAGTCCCATGGCGGCATTTCACCCAACCCTGAAGCGTGGGCTGCTGTTACCATGCAGGTCAGAGTTGGAGAAACAAGGCCCAAGTGGTCATCTCTTGCCCAGTGTCATCTAGTGGAGAACCTAGAACTTGAATCCTTGCCTGATGCCAAAATTTGCATATTTGCCACCAAATTTCACAAACCTGCTATCCCTTACCTGAAATACTTGGTGGGGGAGAGTTTGGGGGAAAGTCTGGAGCAGTGAGACATGGCCCTTTTGGGGGATAGTTTCCTTTCTAATTCCCTTTGCAGAGGGCACTCACTGTCCTGGGAGTGACTTAATGTCCCACTCCAGCCACAGGGCTCCCTGAGCCCAGGCACAGAGATGGACAATGGGGCCTTGGGTCTGGTGGCCCCCTGTGTGTGTGTGTGTGTGTAGGCCCACGTGGGCATTGTGGGTTTCGGACAGTGGTGCTGTTTGTAATTAATCAGCAGTCCTCTCCCCTTTCCTCTGTTCTCAAATGATCTTTCCAATAAACGTCTCCTAGGCGCCAGAGCAAGTGCTTATAGAAGATGCCGCCTCTAGGTGAGGCCCTTTCGCTGGAATTGCCCATAAGGCAGCCGAGGCTGTAACTGGTGCACTATGGAAGCCTTGGACCTGCGTACAGATGTGCTCACACTCTGAGGGCAGGAGCATGGGAGTGTGTAACACGCTTACATCTGTGTAATGCACACACGTTTACATGCAGAATTCATATGCGCTTATTTGCGATATACAGAGTGGGGCAAAAGTAGGTTTACAGTTGCTCATATGGAAAAGATAATACAACAATTAATACAGAATAATATAAGAACAGACTCTGTTTTGTGTGCTCACAACTGCAAGCCTAGTTTTGAACCACCCTCTATGCACTTTCATAGTCATGTGCACACGCACACATTACACGTGTGCCCACATGCACGTACCTGCCGGTTTATACGTATGTCCGAAAGCTCACGCACAGGCGGGGACACTGCCCGAGCGCAGTTGCACAATCCTGCGGATGCCTGCATGGACCGGCACACCGAAACACAACTGATCACCTGTGCCACACTCTCACAAAACGCACGCGGGTCCATGCACATCTCCATGTGCTCACACGTACAAGCACGCACATGTTGTATGATCAACACTGGTTTCCACACTAAGTCACACAGGCACCGTTGAACAAGTGGGACGTGGCAGCGGTGGGGTTAATGCAGGCCCAGACTCCCATAAATGTGTGCACGAAGCTCTCAGGTTCTCAAAGCAGAGACAGACCTCTCCCCACCAGCCCTGTCAATCACGCGGCTACAAAGGAGGAGCGGCACCTGTCACATCCAGGGCTGTGTGATCCTCGACTTGCCCCATGAGGGCGGCCGCATGCGAGCAGGAGCACAGGGCCCTCTGCACACCTAGCCAAGCACCCCAACAAATGTGCCGAGGCTGGTCCCCACTCCCAGGATGCTCTCGGGAGCAAAAGAAACATTTCAACGCTGCTGCAAGTGCAGGGTGGCATTGATGGGGGGGGGGGGGGGAGGTGGGGGGAGCAAAGGCTTTTGGGGACTATCTGAGACTTGGCTTCTCCCTGAAGACAGAAGTTATCCAGGAGGGCCTGGGTGAGGAGGTGGGTGCAAGAGAGGCCTGGGGGTCCTGGGCTGACCCAGGTTTGCTGTAGCAGGGACTCCAGCTTCTGGAGCTGCTCCCATCTACCAAATTTTGGGATCCAGGAGCCTCCTGAATTGCAGCGGCTCTAACCCAGCGCTTGGTGAACACCCTGCTTGCGGTCCTGCATCAGAAGACCATTCAGTCAATCATGGAACAGATATTTGTTGTGTGTTTTCTATGTGCCAGGCGCTGTGCTAAGTGCTGACAATACAACACGGAGCGAAACCAGAAACAATCCCCACACACACCTCCGCACGGAGTTCACAGTCTCATAGGATCGTCAGACAGCATTTAGATAGGACAGGAATCGGTGCACAGTTTCAAAAGGAGGTGACTGCTATGGAGAAAAGCAACCTGGCCCTCTGAGAGCACCTCGACTGCAATGATGATGACCTAAACACGGAGGGCTTCCTGGAGGAAGTGATGTCTGAGCTAAGATCTGAAGGCTGAATAGTTCTGCAGGTCAAGCAGGTAGGGGGAAATATTCAGTGTCTCAATATCCTTTAGTCTTAATTATTTTGTAAAATAAAGGTTGGCCAGTGAGAGAGAGGTCAATGCAGAGGCTAGAAAGGCCCTGATGGACTGTGACTGCTGAGGGTGTTGGCAAAAACAGGGGAGGGCCAGCAGGGAGCAGGGCAGTGCCCACTAGAAGCTGCAGCACATTAACAAACATCACTTTGCTGAACCCAAACACCAACCCCAGTAGTTTTTGTCATGTTTGGTGAATTTTACCATCTTCGGTGATAAATGGCAAGTTCTAGAAACAAACAGGAAACTAGGGGTGCACAGTGGCCCCCGTTCACCTGAGTGGCAGGGAGGAACTGCTGTTCTCCGGCCCCTGGGTCTGGAGCTGCTTCTCTGAACATTTCCCCTCCTACATTCCCTCACTCCCATGGCCCAGCCACAAGCCCCTTCTCTCTGTTCCCAGGGAGCCTGCGCTCAATAGGGCCCCCCCCTCAGGGTTCAGAACTGGCCTGGGAAGTTCTCTCCCCTTCCTCTAACGGCTACTGCTTCCTATCAACAGGACCTGGGCTCAAATGTCACCTCCTCGCACACACCTAGCCACATGGCTATGTGTCTGGGGATTGTTTGATACAAGGGCACGCAATGAAACTTGTTAAACGATTGCACAAGAAAAGCTGTAAGGCACCCACCAGGGACACAATCTTGCTCATGACTCCCTGATGGGGAGTGCGGATGGTGACCAAGGACCCACAACTTAGGCTCACAGGGGGTGTGAGGTTGTACTGCAAAGGGAACTGGGCTGTAGCAAAGGGAGGTTTACCCCTGGGAGAGGAGACCCAGTGCCCAGCAGGGACGGGCCAAAGGCACCCCAAGCAAGGCCATCCCCACACGACGAAAGAAGGAGAGAAGCTGGCGAAGTCTCCAGCCTCCAGACAGCCCGTGGCCTCTCTGTGCCCTGTGTGGGGACAGCACTGTGGGGACACATTCCAGCCTGGACCAGGGGGGCAGCTCCCTAAAGCTCCCAGGGCCCAGCTGCGCTGCTCTTGGCGTCACCTTCCTCTTTGGCCCCTTCTTCCTTCTTGTCCTTCCCTTTAGCCCCCCTCAAAGGCGGGCTCCCCTTGCTGAGCGGGGGCCCCTGTGAGGGCACATCCCTGAGTTTCCAGGGACTTGGCAGGCCAGGCGTTGAACGCAGCCGCCGTCAGCAGTGAACTGTGCAGCCCGGCGATCACATGATTGACAGCAAACAGCTGCCGCCTGGAATTATTCTCCTTACCTATGCTCTTGGGGCTGTTTCTACCCATTGCACCTGCAGGGAGGGGATATTATAGAGCAGGTGACGCCACACAGCTCTTCCCATGGCTGTGGGGAGTGACACCATGTTGGCAGCTTGAAATGGGCCGTGGTGAGAATATTGACAGCACAGGAACTGGCAAATGTTCCAAATCAGGGCTTGATTTGCTTTCCGCAGCGCCTGCTGTCTCCAGACTTAAGACAGTGATGGGGAAGATGTTCATAGCAGAGGTTAAACTTAAGAGTGTGTCTTAGGTGAATATTGTGGTATGTAAATTGTGTCTCTGTTTTTAAAAACTGCCTGCAGCCATTACAATGTGAACACATTACGGGAAACTGAGGAATGCCATCTGGCATTCAGAAAACGAGCACCTGATAAGGAGCCACTCACATCGTTAACGAGGGACTGACGTTCTCACAAACATCTTCAGCTTCTTTTCCTTGATAACACAAGGAGAACATCACCCGACATTCCCGTTGGAGCTACACTCATCCGTCAGCTGAGGGCAAGCATAGGCGGCTATAAATACACCAGTTTGGCCAAACGCAAGGAGCGCTTCCTGAGGATCCATTGCTGTGCATAGACATGTATATGTGCATGTGTAGGTGCATGTGAATATGTATGCATGTGTACCTGTGTACGTACGTATGCATACATGTAAATACATTCCCTCCTGTGCCGCTGGCTGGTTGAGAAACATTTGGCTGGGTGCTTCCCAGGGTCCGTCCGACCTTTTCTAATATTCTCACTTGACTGTTCTGCCCAGGGTGAGCCCCTCCTGTCCCACAGCTGACCCCAAATCTCCCTCCAGGCAAACCTCAGCCCTGAGCTGTGGGCATGAATACCCAGCTGTCGCTTGGATATTTCCCACCCAGCAGGTCGCACACCTCCCAGGCCAGTGCAGAGAGGGGGGCCCCTGGAGCTCAGCAGAGTCATGATTTGGGGGCCCCCTCAGCAACAGGACCCGTGATACTGCTCAGGGCACCATCACCTGGGCTTGGCTGGGTGTGTGAGCAAGATGTCAGGGTTGGAACCAGCTGATGCAGTAATGGATAGGACACAGCGGGGAGAGCGCGATGCCAAACATGGTCTGAATGGAAGGGGACAGATGTGATGTGATGAGATGAGGGACACAGCGGCTTGGGTGGAGGGAGGATGGTGAACCTCGATTTTGAGTTGGAGGTGTTTTTGGGACATCCAAGCTGGAAACAGATCTGGAGATTCCCGAGGAGAGGCTGGGGCTGGAGGTGTTGGAATCTTCTGGGAAGACTGCAATTAAAGCTCTGGGTGTGAGCCCGGCTGGCACGGTCAGTGCCTGGGCTTTGACCTATGAACCAGGTGTTCAGGGTTCAATTCCCATCAGGGCACACGCCCCGGTTGTGGGCTCAATCCCAGAAGGGGGCGTGCAGCAGGCAACCGATCAATGACTCTCTCGTCAATGATGGATCTATGTCTCTCTCCCTCGCTCTTCCTCTCTCTGAAATCAATAAAAAACATCGATTGTTTAAAAGCGGTGGGCTTATTTGAGCTTGTCTGGGGTTGGAGGGGGGTGAGAGAGTGCAGGGTGCACCCCGACGTGAGCCATGTAGGGACCCTAGACCACAAAGGGATGGGTGTAGCTCGTGTGGAGGCTGAGGGAGGGGAATGTTCAGAAAGGAAGGTCACCCGGGGTGAACGCCTGACAGGCGACATGGGGCTGAGAGGTTGTGTGAGGCAGGCAGAGCAGTTGACAAGCCCCTGCCAAGACGCGAGTCAGGCGAGGGGGGATGTCACCTAGGACAAGAGCAGTTAGTTAAGATGACCTGGCAGGTTCCAGCCCATTCTCAGGATCAGGTGACATATCAAACGTGGGAAGTGGGGATAGGAGGGGTCAAGCCTCTACCACAGGCTCCTGTGCTTGACAGCTGCTGTCCTTGGATTAAGGGGGGAGCCCTGAGGAGCCAGGGGGCGGGGAGGAAGCCTGCAGTCCAGACAGGGGGTGTAACAGGCAGCGCACTTCAGGCCTGCAGCTCAGGAGAGGTCAGTGCTGGGGAGGAGGGTGGGGTCAGCCCTGAGGGGGGCGTGGAGGGAGGTGCCTCAAAGGGGAACTCAGGAGTGAGCACAGGAGCTTCCATGAGGGTTTGTGGGAGGAATGACTGACTGAGGGACTGGCAAGTGTGAGCACTGGAGAGCTGTCCCACGGGGGAGAGAACCACGAGCCAGAGGCTGAGAGCTCCAAGGAGTGACTGGCCAGGGTCAGATCCTGCAAAAGCCAAGGGCCCAGGACACACGGCCTGCAGGTGCCGCTGCTCAGTTTGGCTCTAAGCATTGCAGGTGGCAGCTCCCACTGAGTGGTCGGCTAGGACAGGCTGCAGAGCCTGGGGAACAGGGGACAGGAGGCTCGAGGACACACTTGTATAGAAGAGGTTTGGTGGGAAGGCAGGGCCATGGAGGCAGCAGCTGCACAGAAAACCATTAGAAGACTGGGTCAGGTGGGGACACTTCCATGCCTCCTTCCTGCCTCCCTCTCTCACCTTCCAGCCTCTAGTCTGAGGCCTCCAAGATCTAAACTCCAGATCGGGCTCTTCCTAGTGCCGTAGCCTTGGAAAAATCCAAAGGATCGCTGTAGGCTGAGCTCCTTTGTGATCTAAACCCCACATCAAAACGGGATTCAACTTATACAAACTTAACATAAATACAGGTCTGGAAAAAGCTGCTGCATGGTGAAGAGGAGCCAGGCTTTCCCAGTCTCTGACCTCGTGGCAAAGGGAGCTGTGGATTCCAGCGGGGGGAGACTGGGGGGCTAATGCAGGGAACCCCGAGGGCCCGGCGCTCTTCGAGGCTGCCAGGGAGGAGCGGTGAAGAAAACTAGGACTCAATTCTACTTCAGCTCATTTTATTGCGACCCCATCCCCGTGTCCAGAATCAATGGCTATTTAATACACATGCAAAGCACTCCTAAAATCGACCACGTTAACATGCCCATTTCTTTACCAGTATATGAACTCAAAAGGGAAAAATCTTTATAAGACCAAAATCAACAGGTTTAGTACATCCAGGAAGAGCATCTTTAGTAAACAACAGGAAAGAAAATGTGTCAGGAACCAGGCCAAATACACAGAACAGGACCTGAGACTCCCAATGGCCACGATGACTCCCAAGGGAACATCAATATAGGGTGACCCCAAAAAGGTAGACAGACGTGAGACTCCTGATGGAACATAAATATAGGGTATTTCCAAAATGGTATACCCATGGCAGATTATTGATAGAACACAAATATAGGTGTCCCCAAAATGGTACACACACGGGAGATTCATGATAGAACTTAAATATAGGTGTTCCCAAAACCGTACACACAGGGGAGATTCACGGTGGAACATATGTATTGGGTGTCACCACAAACGTACACACAGGCTAGACTTCCAATGGAACATAAATTTAGGTGCCCCCAAAAAGGTACCAATAGGGGAGATACCCGATAGAAAATAAATATAAGAAGGTGTCAACCGAAAGGTACACCAGGGAAGACTCCTGATGGAACATCAATACAGGGGTCCCCAAAGAGGTACACACAGGTGAGACTTCTGGTGGTACATATATATTGGGTGGCCCCAAAAAGGGACACAAGGGGAGATTCCTGATGGAACACAAATACAGGGGGTCCCCAAAAAGGTACACAGAGGTGAGATTCTTGTTGTAACAAATACTGGGCTTCCCCAAAAAGCCACACAGAGGGGAGACTCCTGATGGAACACAAATATAGGGTTTTTCCAAAAAGGTACACACATGGGAGATTCGTGATAGAACATAAATATACGTGTCCCCAAAAACGTACACACAGGGGAGATTATCGATGGAACGTATGTTTTGGGTGTCACCACACAGGTACACACAGGGTAGACTTCCAATGGAACATAAATTTAGGTGTCCCCAAACAGGTACCAATAGGGGAGATACCCAACAGAACATAAATATAAGAAGGTGTCAACTGAAAGGTACACAAGGGAAGACTCCTGATGGAACATTTATACAGGGGTCCCCAAAGAGGTACACACAGGTGAGAATTCTGATGGAACGTAAATATTGGGTGGCCCCAAAAAGGGACACAAGGGGAGATTCCTGATGGAACATAAATACAGGGTGTTCCCCAAAAGTTACACACATTTTGACAGCTGATAACTCTTATTTTCACTCTCTCCAGGTTTAAGGAATTTGAAGCAATGGGTGAAGTCACACTAAGTTTTGAACAAAGAAAATGTATCCACTGGACTCTTTATGGGGATACGGAAAAGAAAGTTTACGGTACAAAAGCAACAACACTTGGGAACTGAGGGCAGCTACTGAAAGACAAGGCGCACAGATTCCCACAGAACAGGGTGATCCCTGAGGTTTGCGGGTCCTTTGCTGCGCATCAGCTCTGGCCTGGGCGCTCCGGAAACAGAAGCAAAGGAATCGCAAACATCAGGAACCACTTTGTTTGGCGTTTGTGCGCTTTCTTTCCACAGCTGCCCCCGATTCATTGACTGTTGCCGGGTTTGAGCCGTAAGCTTGATATTTTATGAATCCCCATAAGAGAGTTTAGTGGATAATTTTTCATTGTTCAAAGCTTAGTCTGGCTTCACCCATTGTTCCAAACTTGTTAAACCTGAAAAGGAGCGAAAATTAAGGGAGTTACCAGCTCTGAAAATTTACGTACATTTTTGGGAGACACCCTGTAGATCACCCTCAAAATACATGCATTGCACAGGGTGTACACACCTCTGTAATAGATTATAGGAAATGTGGTTACTATTCCCAGGACTTATTCATAAAGCATAAGTCAACATCTCACCCACGATGGGGACACTGGGGACCTACACCCACTCCCAAATCAGGCGTGTACCTCATCTCAGACACACTCCCCTCAACACACTATGTACACTTGCTGGGGTCTGCCCAGAGACAGGCTCTGGGGAGACTGGGTCTGCCTCAGGGGGTGCTGGGTGGGGCCTCGCCTCAGCAGGTCTCAAGCTGGGCTTCACACAGGCCCTGGCTTCAGCAGCTTCCCCTCGGAGGTGCTGACAGCCATGTTCATGGTGGGGCCACAGAGCTGGTGGGTATCCTGGTCCCTTCTTTTCTGGTAGGGGGTCCTGGCTAAGATCTGATGGTTCGGGCATCATTGCCCTTGCTCAACAGGTAATTCAGCAGGTCATCCTGGTAGGTGGAATATCCTACAGAGAAGAGAGGAAGAAGGGAGAGGCGAGCGTGAGGGACACGAGGGTCCTCAGAGAGCCCTCTCCCGGTCAGGACGTCCCCTGTGCAGGCCACTTGGCCAGGACTGAAGTTTCCCGCTCCTGTTGGGCCTTTCACAGCCTAACTGGGCCCCACCACACACCCGGCCCGTGGTTGAGATGGGGAGGCCGGGGCCCCACATGGGTCAGGGAGAAAAGCCAGGCATCAGTCACTCAGGCAGCTCCCTAACTTCACCAGCAGGAAAACAGACCCAGAGGGGGATGCCGTTTCCAAAAACACATCCACTGGATGGGAGGGTCGGGGCTGGGAGCCTGGGCACAGCCAAAGCTTTCCATCTGTCCTCATTCCCACCAAGCTCAGTGGGAGGCAGAGACCGGCTGGGCACATTGTCCTCTCTTCCTTCCCAGGCCACCAGCTCAGACACCTGGTGAGGGCTTCATCTTAGGCCACAAGAAACAGAAATGACGCCAGCAGCTCCTATATGCCAGCCTGACCTCACTCGAAACCCTCACTGACACCTACACCTTTCTTTTGATCTGACAAGGGGGATGTAGGAACAACGAGGTGGGCCACCAAGGGTAACTCAAGACTGTGCAGGGGACAGCCACCCCACCATTGTTCCCTTTAAGCCACTGCCCTGGCACAGCAGCTGTGCTGGGCCGGCCTTCCCCTGTCCAGGGAACCACTGTCCTTTCCCACCATGCGGGCAGCAGGCCTAGGCCCCCAGACCGAAGTCTGACCCTGCTCTGGAACCTGTAGCCCTCTGCCAGCACCTCACAGCCTGGAGGAGCCTAGTGGAGGTGTCCCCTGAGGCGGATGGACACCATGAGGAGAGGAAGGAGTGCATGCAGAGGAGCCAGGGGTCACCAGCACTTGGAGTCAGACCCCAGGCAGCTAGACATTTGAGGGACCGTCAGTCTGCGGGACAGCTCAGCAGCCCGATACACCCCTACACCTGCCAACAATGCCTGACCCAGGATTCCGACATCTGGACCCACAACTAGACACACACTCATCCCCAAAGGCAAAAAAAATCAACCTTCTCAGTGACGAGTGTGGGGGAAACACCCTCCCGGCTGCCGTGTACCTGCATGCGAGTGTCCACCACACCCCTCGGGTCTGAGGGTGAGAGCGGCTACAGGGAGGGGACACTGCCCTGGCCGAGGGCAGGCTGCCCCTTCCAGGCCTGCAGACCTCCCCTCCTGGCCCATTCCTCTAGCACATACAGTATCCGGTCCCTGTTCCCGGGATCATCAGTGTCCATCCCGCTGCACACTAACAACTGTGGGACAGGGACGTGTTTTCGTGGTCCCTGCTCACAGCTGGTGAGCAGCTGAGCTGCACTGAGAACCGGGGACAAACCCGGACATGCTCTGCTTCCCGCCCCGCCAAGCCGTCTGCTCCGGATTCACCGGGTCCACAGGGCACCCAGGTCCCAAGTGCTGGCGCGGGCCACAAACAGCAGCAGCTGGAAAACACCAGTTGGCAAGGGCATGTGGGGTGAGCCACAAATACTTGGTTTTTCTGAAGGCACAGAAACAGGACCTGCTTTCCACAGTGACGTCCAGGTCAGAGCCACCCACCGCCTTGCTCACAGCCTTGCTGAAGACCCTGCCTATGTCCATTAGGTATTTAATGCACCGGGATCTCCCTATAGAAATGGCTTCTTCTAGGCCTGACAGCTACAAGGAAACCCAAACATAGGCTATGGTGCTTCTCCGTGCTGGCTGTGTGGACATCAGCTCTGGAGATTTGCGTCTCTCTCACCACAGACACGATCTGCGAGGCTTCTCATGCTAAAGTGACTACATTGTTCCGGGACAAAACTACCACAACACTGCCTGGGTTTGCATTTTCTACTTGATTGGTAACATACCTAAGGAGGCGGAGGTGTGTGCATGGAGCATGCCCCCTCAGGCTCCTACACACTCGTGTGCACATCCAACACTCCTTCTGGCTGGTTGTACATTCCCAGGAAGGAGACCGGAGATCCCACCCTTTACTACCCACCTGCAGCCAGGTCGCCCTCCTACCTTTCCTGGGAGCCTGCTGTGGGCGTACTGGTCTTTCACCATTGGGAGCAGGATGGGATTGGCTCCCGGGGATCCAGTGGACAGGCACCTACAATCGATACCTCTCCTTTTCTCGATCGCTTTTTATTCATTTTAAAAAGGTTGAGGATCCATTTGGGTCCAATCCAGCGTTTTTTCCTAGTTTGAAGGAGATTTTTAGGGCACAGTTACACTCACTGCCCCCTCCAGCAGGTTTCGGGTGCCCTACCGTGACCTGGGATTTCCATCACTTGCCTGTGAAGTTGCCCATTAACTTGGGGATCAGAATTCGGCTTCTTTTTGCCATCACCAGGATCACTGGATCTGGGGTTCAGGAGGTAAAACAGAATTTGCAGTTAACGTGCACAGACTCGGGGATGGTAGAAGTGTCGGTCTTGGCAGAAGCCCACACTAGCCTTCGGGGAAACAGAACTTCAAATACAGCCCTCAGCCCGTGACTGCCGAGCACAGGAAGCGGTGCTGCGCGAACCTAACCTATGTTTCCTAGAAAGTTCACATGAAAATGCCATTTTCAGGAAAAGCCAGGGACCTTCTCATTTTCTGCTAGAGTCAATAATGAGTGAAATAGGCTGGGATACTCTGCCATTCCCGGCACTGGGGAATCTGGGTGAGGGGAAGAGGGCAGGGCAGAGTGGGTCGTTTGAATGAAAAACACTGAGGCCTGGTCACTGTGGCTCCGTGCTTAGAGTGTCAGCCTGAGCACCAGGGTTGCAGGTTCGATTCCCAGTCAAGGGAATCGAACCTCTGTTGCAGGTTTAGTCCCCAGCCCCAGTTAGGGCACATGCAGGAGACAACCAATCGATGTGTCTCTCTCATATCCATCTCTCCCTCTCTCTCTCTCTCTGTCTCTCACACACACACCCCTGCCTTCTTCCTTCCCTTCTACTTTCTATAAATCTCAATGCAAAAAATATCCTCAGGTGAGCATTAAAAAAATAAATAAAATGCATAAAAACAGTGAATTGAAAGGGTAAGTAGTATGTGTGGTATCCGAGCAGAAATGGAGGCATTCTAACCTAAGAGAAGAACCCCATCTGGGTTCTAATCTTGCCTCTGCCCTGAAACAGCACTGTGCTCACACAAATCACTCCAGTTCCTCATGGGTGACTCAATTCCTCGCAACAGAAGGGTCAGAGGGAGCTTCTGAAATGTTGTGGTTCTGTGATTTGAACAGGGAAGCCTTGCAGGATTCATGGGGATGTGACTTCAAGGCTGGGCTGGCGCAGGACAGCCTGAAGGGCCAGCTCCTGGGGCTCAGGCCCGGGACTAGGGGAAGCCCTGCTGAAGGGGACTTAGCCAGCCCACAACTGCAGCTGCTGCTCTCTGGAGAAGGGAAGTGGTTCTGCAAGTGCCTTGAGGTCCAGTGGCTCCAGAGGAATTTCGCCTGTGTTTGAAGACCATGGGTGCTGGTCTAGGTGTCTGATCCAAGCTTCCTTGCCAAGACAGAAGCATGGCTTCCTATGTCCTGAAATCTTCAGGCAAAACCTGACCCTCCTGCTTCAATGGCTCTAAAACCAGACTCTCTGTGCCCTTACACAGGCTCATGGCCAGCTGTCATTTGCCATCCCTCATAGGATAACCCTGAGTCCAGAGGGCAGGACTGAAAGAAACTCTAAATTCTGTCCGTGCTGGGAGGGACCTGCACACACATGACCTGCTCAACAGTGGAAGACACAGGCCCACCAACGGGCCCCTGCTCCAGGTGGCTACAGCCTTCCCTCCTCCTGAGAGAACAAGCTCTCTGTTCTCTTTCAGTCACTGAAGCTTAAGGCAACTCACTTCTTTGGACCAGGATGAGAGCGCTTGAGCGGAGCTTTGGATTTTTCTTTCAGGTTGTCATTTTCTCTCTGAAAGTCACTTAAGTCGTCTCTAAAAACAGAGGAGAAAGGATAAACAAGCTCGTTTTTTAAATGTAACATGTAACTTGTCCCTTCAGCCCAGCCCAGAAGGGTCGGTGGTTTTCTGGGATTCAGACATCACGGTGCTCACGAACATCGCAGTCGCTCAGGTGGGAATGTGTGAACACAAGCATTGGATGTGGGTCCGGGAACACTAACACCTCAAGGAGACCTGCGGAAGCACCTAGGACCAGGCTGTACATCATCTCAGGAGAGCAAACTCTGGTCCATCTGAAACTCAAGCCCAGAAACCCCAAGGAATTTCCGGCCAGGCCAATTCAGGACGGGAGGCTCTCGGGGTCAGACACAGGGCTAGGCTGGCTCCTGGGGGGCAAACTAACAAGACCCCCAGTGCTGAGGAGACATCTGCCTTCAGCGAGTTAGATGGGCAGCAAGGTTTCAAAGTCACTTGAGCAAAGTCAGACCTCTGACCTCCACCCATTCCATTGTTGGTTTTTGATAACACGTGCAGGGAAGCAAACTCTAAGCCTTTCAGGGCCCAGACAGAGAAAATCAGGAGCAAAGCTGGCCTGGAAGGCCTAGAGGGAGTGGCAGGGCCTGGGGCTGCTGAGCGCATGGTGCCGCGGGGAACTGCACCGGGCCCTGCACACGGAGGGCTGCTGGCCAGGGGGCGGAACTTCTGATTGTTTTCCCAAAGGACCCAGAAACCCAGGTTGTGAAGCAAAATCTCTTAATTTCTAATTGTTGGAAATCAGTTCACATTTTGAAAACCACAAAAAGGACCCCAGAGAAACTCTTGAACCTCGGCCTCCAGAGGGCACCCCGACCTTGAGGAAAGGGCGCCCGGCCTTCCTGTGCCAGGGGCCTGCTTCTGTTCTCTCCTGGCCCCTAGGGCTGTGCTGGGTGCTCTCTATACAATGCTGCCCAGGGGGCCCGCTGGCTCCTGTCCTGTCGCTGCCTCTCACAGTGGCTGTGGCCTTGACAGCTTGATCCCTGGTTTCCTTGCTTGGCAATGAGTCCTCTGGATCCCGGCAGCTGCTCAGGCTCCTTGGCCATGAAGCTGCCGAGGTCCCACCTAAACCGAGGGCTTTTGCGGGAGTTCACCGTGAAGTGGGGACCCAGGCAAAGTGCTAGCTTGCCAACCAGTAAGGCCCCAACCACTGCCCCTGCTCAACATCCCAGTGCCATCAGCTCAACATCTTTGATTCTAGACTTTGTGATTCTGCCCCCACAGCCGTGCTGCTTGGCCTTATGCTAGGGTGCTTTCCTGTCCGCATGTGCCCCCTCGTCCTATGCCAGCAGCAGAACCCAACTCCCAGCCCCATGCCTCCATCTATGCCTCCAGGGAGCCCCTCAACATCCGTGTGCTATGCATGTAGCTCCGCTCACATCCCATCTCCCCGACTAGTCCCTGCTGACCAGGGAACTGGTGCTCTGCACCTCGCGGGGCCTCCGCCGAAGTCCGGACCCTGTAGATATTGGCAGAGGGAGGGCAGCCACGCGCACAACAACCCACTCTCCAAGACAAACAAGCTCAGCCTTTGACCTGAATTCTTTCCCTGAGGACTTCTCTTTACCACTATCATATTTTTTTCAGTGAAGTTCATTCCAAAGGCAGATCAAGAAGTGTCTGGCAGTGGGCACTGTCTTTGAAAAGCAAACAAAGGCCAACCACCCTGCTTGCAGAAATCTAGAACCACCCCAGGGAAAATGAGAGGACATGCTGGTAAGGTGGCCTGTCCCCTCGCCCTGGGGACACCAATGTTCCCCAGGGCTTCTCTCCCCGAATGTTGGGCTCTAGGCTGCAGCTGGAAGCCAGGACCCTTTGTGGACAGGCGTCAGCCATCCCACACCCCTTACAGGGAATCCTCCTGCTCCTTGACGTTCCAGCACTGATCTTGGTAACACAAGTTCTGCTCTAGAAGCATCAGCTGGTCATGGTCCAAATTCTGGATCCGCTCCAACATCTCAACCCGGCCCGCAAGGTGGTAATTGGCTTCCTCCATGTTGCCCTTGAGTCGAGACAGCACCTAGAACACAGATGGACAAAGTCTCGACCACCCCAAGCCCTGCGATTCCACTGCTTCGAATCTAATTCCGAAGGAAGAAAAAGGCGACGGGCACACAGATGGCCACTGCGTTATTATCTAGACCAGTCGGAGTGACCAATACTGCCAATGTCATGGGGACGGCCAAGCCTTCTGCCACTGCTCCGTCTGATCAGGCAGCCACTGGCCACATGTGCCCACTGGGCAGTGATAACTAGCCAGTGTGAGCTGAGTCGTGCCATAGGTACAAAAGAGACAACAGAGTCCGAGGAATTAATAACCATTTTTAAAAATATGATATATCTCATTAATTAGCCCGCTTCTTGGTGTGGCTCTGTGGCTGAGCATCGACCCATGAACCGGGACGTCACTAGCTCCATTCCTGCTAAGGACATGTGCCCAAGATGCGGGCTGGATCCCCAGTAGGGAGCCTGCAGGAGGCAGCCGGCCCAAGTTTCTCCATCATCAGTGATGTCTCTGTCTCTCCCTCTCCCTTTTATTCTCCCTGTCAAAAGAATCAATAAAAATATTTTTTTTTTCAAATACCTCATAAAATCTATCATTAAAATTAATCCCACCTCTTTCCTTTTACTGTTTGAATGTGGCTACTAGAAAATTTTGTATTACGTGGGGCGGCCTGCATTATATTCCTATTGGACACCTCTGCTTTACATGAGGGTTGGCACTTTTTCTGTCAAGGGCGAGATGGTGACTGTTTTAGGCTTTCCAGCAGGATGGTGGTCTCTGTGGCAACTATTCAACTCTGTTATTACAGCAGGCAAGTAGCCAGAGATAAAATGGACATGCATGGGTGTGGCTGTGTTAAAAAAGAGACAAAAAAACAAGTTTACTTGTGGACACAGACATCTAAGGTTCCTATTTCACTTGCCACCAAATAGTCTTCTTCTCGTGATTTCCCCAACCACAGACGTACAAAGAGAGGCAGTAAGTGGGGGTTGGATCTGAACTTGGGGCTGAGGTGGACCAAGTCCTGCTCTAGAATATCATCGCGGTTGGTGCAGTAGGATAGTCAAAAGCTCCGGCTTCAATCAAACTGGGTCCCAAGGCACCACTTAAGAAGGACAAGGACAGGAGCCCCGCTCACGAGGTCATCGTGAGAACTGAGTGAGAGGACCCCGGGGAGCACAGGGCAGAGTGCACAGCAGCAGGAGGGACATGAACAGGACTCGGCTGTTTCCACGCACCGCCCGACCCTGCAAAAGCCGAGGTCAGACGAAAGGTGCTTCCTGACACATCCCTGACAGTCAGGGTGTTCGTCCCCTTCAAATGCCTCTGGCTTCCCCTCGGCCTCTGGGTGACATTCACATACAGTCTCTGAGCAAGGACGCCAACGAGGACCCATTCGGACCCGGCCCAGCCCAAGGCTCTCAGCCCAGGGAGCACCGCCCGCTGTCCTGGGCCCCCCAGGCCTCACCTCGCACTGTTTGCGCAGCTGGGCCAGAGAGGCGCTGGCTGCCTGGTGCTCCTCCTCCAGCTGGCAGAACCGGGCCTGCCAGTGGTCCGCCTCCACCTGCACCTTGACAAGGGCGCTTCCCAGCTCCGTGCTGCGGGCTCGCAGCTCCTCCTGCTGCCCCTTCACCTGCTGGTGCAGGATGCTGACTCTAGGGGTGGACAGACACAGGGCCAAGGGCTCAGGGACACTCCCAGGCTCTGTCCCGGCTCTGCAGCCTTAGCAAAATCACCGCCTCTCGGGGCATCAGCTTTCCCATGTGTAAGTGAAGGCTGAATAAAATCAGTAGTTCTCACACTGTGCCTGTTGGGTTCTATGAGGCTCCCCATGGCCCCCCACTGTGCGCTGGGGGGACAGGACAGGCAGCCTTGGACAAGACTTCAACAGAGCATCACTGTTAACATGCTTTATACTTATGGCTTTGCTTCCCTGCTTCCTTGGAAAAAAGGCTTCTTCTAGTAAAATACGTTCAGAAATCATTGAATCACAACATTTTGCTCTAAAATCCTATGCTTCTGCCCAGCTCTCCTCCTCAATTCCAAGCCTCTTTCTAATTTCAACTCTGGAAGGAAATATAATACGAGATTCTGGGGTTCTTGTCAATCCACTGAAATGATCGTCATCACCATAATTACCTGATTGGGTTTCCTAAGAAATATTTATGCCAGAAAGCTCCAATTGCCACAGGCTCATGGACTCAGTGAGAACACAAATAGGTCTAGCTTGACCCACACAGTTCTGTTTCTAAAATTAATGAGTATGTCATCATTTAAAAATGTTTAGGTTTCACATCAACATTCAGATGTCTCGCTTCTGAGAAGAAAGTACACTCAACAAAACATAACCAGGAGCTCCTGGATCCACCTCCCAGGTCTTACATTCAGATGCTGTGTGTTCTTTACCAGGGCCTGGTCTTTTACCGACACTCCTTCCCCACGTCCAGGGCCTGCCGGGCCACCACAGGCACCTGACTTTGCAGCCCCCCAGGACCTGCTAAAACAAGGCTGTGGGGAGGAAGGCTTCCTATGGTCACGCCTCTAGGTTGAGACAAGCCCTGGCCTCAAATCCTGACTATGCCACTCAGTAGGAGCACTGAGCTTCAACAAGGGTCTAAATCTCTTTGAGCCTGATTCCTCATGTGTTAAAGAAGTCAGTCAATTCCCATGGTCCGCAGTATGTTCTATGGTCACAGGGAAGACGGAATCGGTGTACGCTGAGTCTCAGGCCACAGTTTTGGCAACTGATCAAGACATAAAGATGCCTGTGTAACATCCTCACAGCAACAGCACCGTGACTCCTGCCAGAAGGCGCCGTATCTACCACTTGTGTACTCCCCGTGAGGCCCAGTGCAGCCCTGCACATGGGATCACTAGCGAGCACACTGCACGGCACGTGGGGGCCATTTCAAACAGAGAAATCACCACCAAAGAGCACAAAACTAGAAAACCATGGCACCACCTGGGCCACAGGAAGGGCCCTCGTTTACAGCATGAGAGCTGGAACAAGGCAAGAGTCAAACGCCTCATTGACCGCAGATGCGAAAGTGCACATCAGATGACGTCAGTATCCCGCACTCAGGGACAGTCCACAACAGGCCACATGTGCACATATGGGGGTTCCAAGTACATTTCAGCCAGTAGATGAGTCACAAACAGGGAATGCGTGAATGAAAATTGACCTTACCTCCACCACTGGTGTTAGGGGATGAAGGTGCCCGGACCCCATGCCATCATCACGATCGACAGTGTGGGAGGTGAGGCTATCCAAACCCAGACAGTGCACCATCCCAGGTGTCCCTAGTCCTTCCATCCCAGCTACCAGCTGCGGTCCTTTTACCCTATTCCCATCCTGCAGTTAACATGACAATGTTTGTAAGAATGCATCATTGCCAGGGGACTCTCTTGAGTTTCACTCGGTGGGTGCTGAGTACGTTGGTCTGAATGACATCCTGGCAGATGCCGCAGCATTGGGGTGGTGGCGGTTACCTGTCCAGCTCTTCCCTCAGCTTCTGGTTCTCATTGGTGAGGATGGCGTTGGACCTCTGCTGTTCTTGGAGAGCCTCCCGCTGGGTGTTCAGGAGCTTTTCCAGCTGCTCCACTGCCTCGCTGTGCACCATCTTGTCTTCCTGCCTGTGGGAGGGAAGACACCTGCTAGGAAGGGACACCCCTGAACACTGCAAAGCCTCCTCTGGGGGGCTGCTCTATGGAGAGCTGAAGGGGAGGGCGATGGGCAGGGAGTGGGCTGGACAGCTGAGAAATCGGAGAATGGCAGTTGGCACAGACATGGGGCTAGCTCTGGGGGATCTCCTCCAGCCACAGAGCCGAGTCCACCTTCCCCCATCCGATGTATCTCCATAGTCCCTTCAATTCCCTGTCATTCCAGCCCTTCAAAATGACACCACAGCATACACAGCTGAAGTCCACTCTACCAAACACTCTACTTCTGATTACAGCAGTCCCTTTAATATTTCTTGCAACAACATTTGGTGGTGAGAAACTTTTAGCCTTTTTTTTTGTCTGGAAAGCCCCTTATTTCACCATCTATTTTGATTGATAGCCTTGCTGGGTAAAGTCGTCTTGGTTGCAGATCCTTGCTTTTCACTTCCTTGAATACTTCATGCCATTCCCTTCTGGCCTGTAGAGTGTCTGATGAGAAATCAACAGACAGCCTTATGGGAGCCCCTTTGTAGGTAGGTAACACAACGCTCTTCTCTTGCTGCCTTTAACATTCTCTCTGTCTTGAATTTTGGGCATTTTCATTAAGTGTCTAGGCCTGGGCCTCTTTGCAATTTTTGTGCTTGGCACTCTGTGTGCCTCCCAAATTTGTGTGACTTTCCTTCACCAGGTTCGGCAAGTTTTCCGCCACCATTTCTTCAAACAGGTTCTCTATCCCTGGCTCACTCTCTTCACCTTCTGGGACTCCAAGGATGTGAATACAGTTATGCTTCACGTTGTGCCACAGCTCCGTTACACAATTCCCTTCTTTGTTCTTTCTGGATCTCTGATTCAGTATTTTTTCGACCCTGTCTTCTAATTGGCTGATCTCATCCTCAGCTTACAACACTCTGCTGTTTATCCCGTCCAGTGTATTCTTTTTTGATTTAAATCCTCATGCAAGGATATGATTTCCATTGCTTTTCAGAGGAAGTACGAGAGAGAGAGGGAGACAGACTGACAGACATCAATATGAGACACACTGATTGGTTGCCTCCCACTCATGCTCAGAATGGGGCCGGGGATCCAGGCCAACACTGAGGTATGTGACCTTGGCCAGAATCAAACCGGAGGCCCTTCAGTCCTCATGCCAACTCTCTGACCACTGAGTCAAACCGGCTAGGGCCCAATGTAGTCTGTATTTCTGCTAGGTCAGTCTTAATAGCCTGCATAGTTTCCATATCTTTTCTTCTGCTGTTAGGGCAATCCTTACAACCATTATTCTGAACTCTGGATCTGATAAGATTGCGTATCTCCATTTCCTTTAGTTCTTCTTGTGGGGGCTTGTTCGTCTCCCCATTTTGGTCGCCTGTTAGGTTTTGTGTGTATGTATTAGGTAGATGTGCTAGGAGTCCCATTCTTTTTGAAGGGTCTCTGGTGCAGGCCAATGTCAAACTCTCTTTGTGAATGGCCTTGGGTACTCTCTGTTTGGAGCTACACGTGATCCACAACCTGTGGCGGCTGGCTCTCTCTGCTGGGGCTGGGTGCCCCTGGGAAAAAACCGACATGCACACCAGGGTTTGATGTTCCAAACCCTGGGTCCAGAAGCAGATCAGGCAGACCAGAATCACCCACAGTCCACCTCTAACTGCAGGGTGATTGTTATTCTTAGTCTCTTAGTCAGGTTCAGGCTGTAGACCACAGGGTGGGGTGAGAGGATTGCCAAAGGGTGGGGCAATTGTCCCCCCTTCCCCCAGGCAAAAGCTGCCTGGGAAGTACAGGTCTACCTGAGACAGACAGCCTCTGCATCTGGGGGAATGACTCAGCACAGGAATTCAGATGGCCACCCTCCAGCTCTAGCCCCAGAGCCAGGATTTTCCTCACACAGCTCTAGTCTACTCTGCCCTCCCTCCACCAGAGCTCAAAAGGAGTAGCTGAAACAAAACTTTGTGCACTGGCCTTTGAAGAGGCTGCCAGCATTTCCAGCCATCACTCCCTGGCACACAGAAATCTCGGTGCTTTTCACAGCTACATCGTATATGGTCACCTTTCTTACTTGTGCTGCTCTGGGCTGAGGAGCCCAGCTTCATGTTTCGAATCCAGACTTCACACTGGGAACACCCCACAGCTGAGATAGCCCTCCGGACCTCCAGCTATTGCCTCTGGGAGCGCAAGAAGCCATTTCTAGCCTCCATACTTTCTACCAGTCTCTAGGCGCTCTCTGCTTTAGGTCCTTGGTTATAAGGGTGCTCTCTAGCTAGTCTTCCGTTGATTATTCAGGATAATGTTTTCCATATTTTACTTGGAATTCCAGTTATGTCCTGGGAGAGTGTCAGTGTAGCTTCCACTTAATCCATCGCCATCTTGGAATCCCCCACTTTTAATGACTCTTCTCAGACTACACCCACCAGACACTGAGTTTTCCTCTGAGTGTGTGGGACAGGTCAGGGGACTCCAGGAGGCACTGTGCCACTCCAGAGTCAGGTAGGCAGTGAGGCCACCTGGCGGGGAGGGGAAGGAGGGCAGCACCCGAGATGATGGGCAAAGTGACATCACCAGCTTCAGGAAAGGGGAACAGGCTCACCAGATGGGGTGAGACACATCCTCCCTCCGGCCAAGAAAACCACCCCAGTGTGTCACCACTTGAGCCTCACACTAGGCCTGAGGGTAAACAGCAGGCTGCCTCTCTAAGCCTGTAGTGACTGCACTGATAGGAGCCCTAAAGCACCAGAAGAAACCCTCCTGTGTGGACCAGGCTGGGAGTGGACTAGTCCAGGAACAAACAGGGATCAAGCTCAGAGCAGAGCCCAGGGACTCCAGGGTGCAAATCAGAGCTCTCCCGTCTGATGCAGCTCATGGCAATGAACCACATGTGCTAGAAATGGCTTGGTAACACGTGGGAGAAGAACAGAAAGAAGGGCCACAGGAGGACTCACAGCTCTTGGCTCACGAGGCACAGTCTGGCCTTGGTGTTCTCTAGCTCCTCGACCAAGTGCTGCTTCTCCTCCATGGAGAGGCTACTGGTCAGGCAGAATGTTGAGTCCGCGCTAGAGACCTGGAAAGGACTAGGCGGCTGTTGCACTTGGAGGTGCTCCTGCTCCTGAGACAGGTGGGCAGAGAGGGGGGTCTCATCAGCAGGCTCCTGTGCCCAGCACAGTGCCCACACTAGTACTTGGTGAAAAAGAACCAAAAGATGGAAAAATGTAAAAGAGAGGATGCCAGCTAAGACTGTAAAACCAGCAGGGAGCCAGGAGAATGGTGCTATGTTAGTGAAAACCAAGGATATAGTTAGTGAGACAAAAAGGGGAGTGTGAATGGAGCAGTGTCCCCAAGCTGAACTTCTACCCTGACACAGGTGTCTTGGAGGTGACTGTGCAGTGCAGGGAAAAGCCCATGTCCTGACACCCGGGGCACATCCGAGAGGAGGACGGGGTGGTCTGCAGGATTCAGAGGGAGAGTCAGGATGAAGACAGCCACCCAGCACTCGGGCCCCAGGCCCAGGCCCCTCCTCAACCTGTCCCAACAGGCCACTTGGCCATCAGCAAACACACCTCCTGGCACTGGTCTCGCTCACGTAGCAGCCTCTTCAGGAGAAGCAGCATGTTCCTGGAGAAGGCCGCTAACTCCTCTGGGATCACGTCTGGAAGTCTGAAATTCTGCAAGTCCAGCACATTCTCCGGACTGTGGGTCACCTGAGGGCACACACGGGTAGGGTGCTGCAGAGGCCGCACAGGGAGCAGCTCCAGGGAAACCTGAGAGCACCCACCCGCCATGGCCATGCCACGGGGCCTAGGCGCACTCTCCCACGGCGGGCCCATGGCACTGACATTAACAGCTCTCAGCCACAAATTTCCTATGGCCGGCAGGGGCTCCTGAACAAGTGCTTTCCCAGGCTCTACCCTCACAAACCACTTCTCCCTTCATCACCAGCTCAAAGAGGACACTGATGTTAACACCAGAAAGCTCCTTACAATGCAGTAGTTCCCTCCACAGTCCTCAGATGTTCTCAGTGGAGCACCATCCATTTACCACACAAAGAAGGTCAATCTTGGGTGTGGGAGAGTCCAAGAGGAATACTATCTTAGTACGCAAAATCTAAGGCAAACATGGCCCCATATTCAAAGACTTAGGTCAGAATGTTGGTACACAACAATCTTCTGTTATTTTTCGGGGAAATATTTCATGATCTAAAATAATTTTCAGGTAAGCCTGTATCTCAGTCCCACTGGCCACTCGCACCACCTGCTTTTCCCCTTCAGCTGGCTCGGAACGCAGGCCCACGGCCACGGCCTTGCCTGGCCATCTCTCCACCGATTGCCAGCCTCTCCTTCTCAACCTGACCCCCCAGAGCAGCCAGAGGCACAAGGTCTCGTTCATGTCCTTGTCATCTCAGTTTGGGAAGATGACTATTCGAGGACTCACGCCACAAAAGGGGAAGACACTCAGGGAAACGCACCCAAAACTTCTTAACTATTAGGAGTAAATGGAGGTAGAGAATAACTTAAACAAGAAAACCCACATGAAAACGGGGCCTTCCGGTTTCTCAAATGGCACCCACTTCCTTACTTCTCTCCACCTCACAAAGGAAAAGACGGGAGTCAGACGACCTCAGGGAATTAGGAGAAATCTCAGCCAATAATACGGGGCACCCCAAAGGCCAGGATCTGGGACTCAGGGGCTGGGTTCTAGGCCTGCTCCACACCAGGGTCTGGGAAACGCCCTTCCTGTCTGAAAAGGGGCTCCCGGGACACAACCCCAGCTGCACATCACTCAATCGAGCAGCTCAAATTAAAGGCTCATGTCGCTCCTCCCGAATTCTCACTCAGTGGGTCTCTTGTGGATCCCGGGCACCTGGCTGCCTGAGAAGCACGCAACTAATTCTCAAGTCCCCGCAGCCAGCACTGAATCTGACCATCGCTCAGGATTCTTTCGGCTGCATTCCACCCCCTCTCATTTTAAATATCCTGCTGGTTGAGCAGGACAGACAGCGAGTGGCAAGGACCTAGTCCCCAGATACATACATTTTCAAAACATGGGGACACATAAGGAAAATCAAAAGGCAGAATGATTCTCAGGCCAAGAGGAGGCCACGCACTTACAGGAATGGCTGAGTGTGTTTCTGACAATGCTGAGTTTCCCCTCGACTGCAACAAGCCACAGCCAGCTCCTGCTCCGGGGCTGACTCCGAACCCAGCCCCGTGGTGCCTGGAGGCCGGGGAACCATCACACAGCCTGTCCCCGGCATCGGCGTGGGGAGCTCTGTTCACCTGACCCTGCCAGTCACACACCTGCTCCTATGTGCTCCGGCTCCCGTCCTTCTCATGCCTTTATCTAATCTGTCCCATCAGACTAAAGGCCGAACCACATGTCCTAAGACACTTAAAACATACAAGGCTTCTTCTGGACGGAGGGTGGGGGAGGCTGTCAGGGAAATAAATTTTCAGGTCGGGGATTGCCCTCACAGGCCCGGTTTCTAGGGAAACCACTTCCCTGACGTTACCACCTCTGCCAAGGTCAATGTCAGAGGGGCTGTCCTCAGTACAGAGCCTTCCGGACCCAACCCCAGGGGCTGAGTCTGCAGTGACAGCCCTTCAGGGACCTGGTGCTTTCTCACTTCCTAAGTGGTGCCAGCTTGTTTCTCTGCCATGTCACCAACAGAAACAAAGAATCTTTCTCGAACATCAACCATCTGAAGCGGGGTGACATGTGCCAGAATACAGTCTGTAAAGGAAACTCTGAGCCCAAAGCACTTCAGAGTCATCTGAGAGCACTTAAAAGTAGTCTGAGTCCACATTAGGCAAGAAGACTAGGCAATGGCAGACTTGATGAAGGTGTTGTGAAGAAATTGTTTTCATTTTTAGCCCCATTTCATTTTAGCTTGCTAAGGACTACCTGTGGGGTCAAGCAAGTGAGGATACACCCCAATCCCCCTCCCAGGCAGTGGAAAGCTGTCCGCCTGGCCAGCTGCCATGAGGACCAGGGCACCACATACCCAAGGGTTCCCATGTCCTTGAAGGCTAACAAGCCTCACCAGGCTCTGCTTGTCCTGGGTCTGCAAGCAGGCCGTTCCCAGCATGGGTCCCTCCCGTCCCCTCTCTTCTGCTAGGTAAGGCCCTAGCCTACCCTGGCCGAGTGCAAGTAATAAAGGCGACATCTCTCCCCGCTGCTCTACCGGCTGCTGTTTTCAGACTAGCAAAGAACAGAGGGGCAATCTGGGGTTGGAGCTCCTACAAGACACTACCTTTATAAACAGGGTCCATATTGCTGTGGTGTCTGAACCCTAAAATTAGTAAAATCACCAACAGGTGACATAGGCTTTAAACTTTTCCCTCGTGGAGACAGCCTGCCTCCTGCTTGCAATAGGATTGGGGATCTCCGGCTGAGCCCCACAAAGCCAGCCACACACCTACCTCCATAATATGGGCCACGAGCCCGGCCTGGGTGGCCATGTCCAGCTCTTGGATCCGGTTTATATACTCCACTCTCCTCTCGCACTGCAGAGGGGAACACGTGTTAATGGAAGCATTTGCCACTGAGGCAGCCTGGGCCCTTCCCACCCACAGGAATAGTTTCCAAACGAACTGCCCACCCAGCCCCTGGCTTCCTCCTTTGTAACCAACATTTTGTCCCTTGTCCTCCCTACGGTCCCTTATACTGGGGGTTTCTCTAGCACTTGCTCTGACCACCTACATCAGGATCACCTGAGGAGCCATCAGGCAGAAGACACTGGAGGTGAAACACAGAAATCTGCACCTGAAACAAGCTCTCCAGGGCATCTTAAACAAGATCAACAACACCTAGTGTGCCTGAGCAACAGGGTGTTGCTCAGTGCCTGACTGTTGTCCCAGGCACCGCAAGGTCTTGGGTTCAAATCCTGGTCAGGGCACACACCTGGGTTTCAGGCTCCATTCCAGTAGGAGGCATGCAGGAGTCTGCTAATCAGTGTTGCTCTCCCATCCATGTTTTACTCTCTGTCTCCCTCTCCCTTCCTCTCTTTGAAATCAAGGAAAAAACACAAAAAAGGAAATAAAATAAAATGAAGAACACCTGCTTCAAGCCAGGGTGTGGCAAACTATATCTTCACAGGGCTGCATGGTAAGAATATCTTAGAGTCTGCCGGCCATTTGCTCTCACCTGTGCCACTTTGGTGTGGGAGCAGCCAGAGGTAACACACAGAGAAACAACTGAGGCTCTGTTCCTGTGAAAGCCTATTTTCTTTTTAATATTTTAAAAAATAATACCTTATTGATACTGAGAGTGGAAGAGAGAGAAAAAAATATATCAATGAAGAGAGTCATTCATGCTTGCCTCCTGAATGCCCCCCACTGGCGATTGAGCCTGCAACCTGGGCATGTGCCCTGACTGGGAGTAAACAGCCATCTCATGGACTATAGGTCAATGAAAAGCTCATTTCAAACACAGGGGGTGGGTCACACTCAGCCCCCAGGCTGTGTGTGGTTTCTGACCTTTGCTCTAGGTGTCCCCACACCAGGGACCATCTGCTAATGGCACCTTGGGCTGAGGAAACCCCACCTGCTTCTTGCCAAAGGTGCCCTGGGACAAGCAGTGGCTACCACCTAATGAGTGCTCCCTTTTCTCAGGAAGCCAGGGATGTGTCACGTTGCGCTTCAGGCAGCTTCCCTCCTGCCTCACTAAGGTGGAGTCTAATCCCCACAAACCCCAACATGAGATGGCTGAGGGCAGGCCTCCTCCCCTCTTGCCCAAGCCCTACCTGCACAGCGCAGCCCAGCATCAGCACCAGCAGTTTCCTGACTTCCTCGATACTTCGGCCTACATTGAAAAAGCAACATATTTAATTAGGCTCATCTGATTATAAAATCTCACTGGTGAGACACTGGTTGGTTGTAGGGGGTAAAATCAGGTAAGAAAAAAAAATCCTTTCTCTACTCAGTGCTTCCTACCTGGGTGCACACAGCCCATCTGTTTTCTACTTGTGCGTTTGTGTATTATTTAAGGCAAGCGAGAATTCTGTGCACAGCTTTCACTCACCAGATAGCGGATCTTTGCCGATCATCATGACGTTCGGCAAACGCATGACTACGAGCTGCTCGAGAACATCCTACAGAAACAAAGAGGAAAAGTTACCATTGAGAACAGGAAACAAAACTAAAGAGGCATTAAGAAAATGACAGGATGAGCGTGCGGCCACTACAGGGTCACTGTGACCAAGCCACGTGTGAGGAAGGAAAACTTAGGATAGAAACCATGTGAAAAGTCCAAGCTAACTGCACTTCTGCCTGGATCACAGCCAAATACGCATCATGTCTGCTTATGGACAGAGACCTGGGGTCAAAGAAGATGTGTTAATGCCAGGACCGCAGGGTCAGCTGTGAGTGTCTTTTTAAAAGATGTCTTTATTTATATGCTACGGTCTGCTTGTGCAATTGAAAATACAGAATGAAAATGAAAGAGGTGCTGCTGGGTGTCTATAACCGATCATGCAGGACGCTGGCGCTCAGCAGGTCTCCGGGACACGATGTGAATCAGGAGGCTTCTCTCCTGTACAGCAGCCCCTTCCCTGGGAGAGGGATAAGTCACAGCTAATCTGCACCCATCGGAGAGCTGGTGTGGGAGACCAGCTGCCTTCTGGCCCTCGGACCAAGGGCCTTTGACAGCGGGCCCAGCCACCAGCCATCAGCCAAGCCCCTTGCCGGGGTGTCTCTGACAAGCCCTCCTGGCAGTGTGGCAGCTCACACCCGCACCCACCCCTGCGTTCCCAGAGGGCCTCAGGCCAGGTCGTCTTCCCTGAGCAGATGGGACTTGGATCTTACAAATCAGAAGATACAAATTAAATTTTATGGAAGACGAGGAAGGGGGTAGGTTCCATAAGCGTTCCTGGCCTCACGAAATTGGTTGTTATAGAAATCTTCACTGACAAAGCAACCTTAAGCCTTTTAAAAACAGGTTTCCAAATTTTTTCAGGAGTCTCTCTATTGCATAGCTCGCTGAAAGTCTACATTCAGTATCCTGCCAGCAAGCACTGATAAAGGAGAAGGGGATGATTACACAGCAGGGCCAATGGAACACCCTACAGCTGACTCCTGTGAACAAGCTAGAGGCTCGTCGATGACTGCCCTGGCCCAACATAACCCTCGTGTGCTCCCATATCTCCTTCAACCCCTTGAATTGCTGCTGTACAAAGACTCGCTGAGCTGTGGCCAAGAACATCCTCCAGGTTCCTCACGAATTCCAGCCACTCCCAGTGTGACTGGTGCTGGAGGCCACATTGGCGACCCAAGGCTCATCTCTGGGGCTCTCACAGCACCAGACACCCGTGCTTTGCACACCACACAGCTCAAACAACATTTGCTGGAAAAGTAAAGACATCGAATGTCTGAACCTTCTCACAAGGTAAAAAGAAAAAGATGAAAATGACAAAAACACACCAAGTGTCAGCAAGGAGATGCCTAAATGTGAATACCATTTCCTCCAGGATTCCCGTGGGGAAAGGTTTGAGTGAAGGCATTGCTAGGGGCAAAGAGCAACTGTTTGAGTGAAGTCGGTGTCAGGGGCACAGAACGCCTGGGGCACCAAGAGCTGCCCTCACCTGGTAGAAGGTCTTCATATTTGTTACCAGGATGCTTAAGTTCTCAGTCCGGAGGTTAATATCATTGTTCACCTGCTGGTTGATGGGTTGATATCCAGGCCTGGGATCGCTAGGGAAAGAAACATGGCAATGGAAATGGCGTCTCCCCACATTGGCCACACCTTCCTTCCAGTGGCATGTAGTCCTCTCCAAGTCTAAGCTAGTGTGAGGCTCTAAGGGGTGTGGCTCAGAAACACAGGCGTCCTTACCGAGGGGGAAACCTTAGTCACTCACAGATGCTCCCGACTAACCCCTGACACATTTTGTAAGCAGACACTGTCCCTTATAGTTCCTTGATCCCCAAAAAGTGTGATTTGTTGTTTTTTTTTCATTTCATTGCTTAAACCACATGAAATAGCTGATTTTGAAGTTAATTGCACCCTCTACAGTTCTAAATGTCCTTCATCAATCAAGCTGCTAACACACTGTCCTGCAGTTCTTCCCACCCCAACGAAGGGCGGCAAAGGCCCTTATACTGAGATATCACTGGCCCAGGGGCAAGGACCCTCCCAGAGCAACTGCAGGTCTCCTTTTACAACCTGAAAACAAACTTGAAGACAACTTACATTTCCACCATGATCTGGTTAAGAAAGATGCCATCGACCAGACTCATGTAAACCCTCAGGTTGTCATCGTTGCTGCCTTCAAAGGGTCCCAAGGTTTTGACCTGGAAGGAGCAGGATGCAGAAAGGCAGGAAAAGTCACCCCACACACATTCTGAAGCTCTTCAGGACAACCACGGCCTGCGGGCTGAGGGGTCACCCAAGGCCCACCCATGCTTCAGTAGGCTCCAAGTCCACCTTTCTTCAGGGCCCCTCTCCCTGCCCTACTCCAGGCAACAGATTCGAGACAGCGGGAGGGAAACTTTCTCCCCACTTTTTCCCAGTGTCCCAGAACAGGAAAGAAATACAAAATAAAAGAAACTTTTCAACAAATTACTCACATCTGTTCTATTAGAAATCACTGTGCCCACCGCAGATTGTACACATTCCCACTCAGACGTGCCCCAAGGCCCGCCCGTCACCACCATTCACCACCTGGACTCAGTTCAAAAACTACACAAGGATATTTTCTGGGGAGTCCTTTACCTGAATGGCCAAGCCACAGGGGTTGGGGTGACCACTCAGACCTTGTCTCCTCCTGGAAGGGCAGCCCAGCACCATGATGGGAACAGGCCCACCCACTCCCAGCCGAGGGCCGGGACGCTACAGGGGGCACATGCTCCCGAGTTGGAAACGCCTCCCGACCCCAGGCCCTGGTCTGGACCCCACACCTGCTAAGACCCCGGCGTGCTGGGACTTCCCCGGGGTCCCAAGGGGCAATAGTCGGGTCTGTAGGGACCACAGGCAGGCGGGAGAAGGGCCGGAGCACCAACGTAGTAGGGAGCCTGGCTACTCACCCACGCGATGAGGGGGCCGTGAAGAAAGAGCTCCAGGAGCTCCCTGCTCGCATCATCCATCCTCAGGCTTCGCCCACTGTGTTGGGCCCAAGGTCTCTGTACCAGAGTCTCTGCGCCCGACGTCTCTGCACCAACTGGCTCTGCACCTACTGGCTCTGAGCCCAACTGCTCTGTGCCCCACCTTCCACTGTTTCTATGGCCACTGTCCCCATGCCCGCATCCCATAAGCCTCTGCCCCCACATTCCAACTGGCCCTGGCACTCAATGCTGCCCGGCCCGGGCCATGGGGGCTCACGCCCCATGCTAAGCACCGTGGGGTACATAAAATATTGGGCTCTCCCCATGCAACTTAAAATCTATATGCGCACATAAAATACAAAGAAATAGAAAAATTATATATCTACATTATAGAATTATAAATGGAAAATAGCCATTTAAACCTAATCTTGTCCATCCCCATTTTTAAAAATTATTTTTTCTATCAGCCAAATTACAGAAATGTGATCAGTTCCTTTAAGGCAAGAGTATATTCATTTGATTTTGCTAAGTCTTGCCTAGTATCTCAGCTTGGGCTTGCTGCTCCCCATCGACTATGAAAGGGGACGCTCCAGTTAGTCGTTCATACATCAGGACACCTAAACTCCACCAGTCAACTGCCTGCAAAACAATTTTATAGAATATTAACTAACATGCAATTTACAGGAAAGAAAAATGAGCAAAATAAAGCTGCATATTTAGAAGATATTTTAACAAAAATGTTTTGTACATAGCTTTCTCTACAAGGAGTATTAAATTAGCATATGCAAGAAAACATTTAGAGAACAAATATGCAGGTATCCTCAGAACAAAATTTAAACATTTCGTCTGTCAATCAGTGAGCTAAAAGTGTTGTAATTATTTTGTAAACTAGTAATGGCTCTCCTTTGGATAATTAAAAATGAATTTTTAAAAACGTTTTTAATTGATTTCAGACAGAGGAAAGGAGAGAGCAGAGAGACAGAAACATCAATGATGAGAGAGAGTCAGTGAACCTGCACACCTCCTGCTGGGGATCCAGCCTGCAACCCGGACATGTGCCCTGATGGGAAATCGAACCTCGATCTCCTGAATCAACCTCTGAGCCACTCTAGTCAGACAAAAGAAAATATTTTTCATATAAAAGAAATTAAAAAATTTTTAAGTAAATGAAATCTTTGGACTCAAGATAGAGGGAGGGAAAAAGTACCGATTAGCATTTTTATTAATTATTGAGCTCCGATAAATATTATAAAATTACTTAAAGTCAAAGAACACAAATGAAAATGTAAAAAATCCCACCTATAGGTGTTACTTTTTTCATACCAACCTAAATCAGTTCCTCTTATAGGGCCTATCTCATATATCGAATGGCCTTCATTTGCAGAAAGCATGCTGACATTTAAAATAAAGGAAAATAAAATGGGAACTAACTGGGAAACAAATTTATAAATGTAGTTACCAGAAATGAGAACTGAGCAAATTACATATAATTAAAAGAATCCTGATCTACTGAAAAATACTTCTTTTATAACTATGCAAAACAAGATTTCAATAATGGTTGAGTATGTGAGCTTATGCCAGTGAGATATTAACTGGATGCTAAAACTTTATTTATCTATTTTTCAATATGTCTTTGTTGATTTGAGAGAGAGGAAGGGAGAGAGCGAGAGAGAAACATCGATGACCAGAGTCTCTAATCAGCTGCCTCCTGCACGGCCCCTGCTGGGGATCGAGCCTGCAACCCAGGCATGTGCCCTGACCAGGAATCGAACCTGCCGCTCCTGGGTCACAGGTCAATGCTCCACTGCTGAGCCACGCCAGCCGGCCGGGCTCCATGCTAACATCTTCAACTCTCTGCTTCCAAATGTCAGGGCCAAGGCTTCAGAGAAATGATGCAAAACCCATGAGCCTAGACCTATTTTACAGAGAAAACATATCAATGACATAGAAAACAGGCTCAGGCCGACTGAAACCACAGGAAGTGAGTGCAAGGCAGGCGCGGTGACAAGCGCGCTGCACACTGTGTGTCTCACGGAAGCAGCTCAGAGCCATCGCGGTGCTCCATGGGCTCCCCGTAACTTAGGTGTATTCTGGACCTCAGGGTGCAGAAATTCCAGGAGTAATATAAGGTTTTCTTTCCTAAAAACGGGTGCCATGCCTTGGCCTGTGTGGCTCAGTTGGCTGGAACATCATTGCCTACACCCAAAGGTTGTGGGTTCAATTCCCAGTCAGGGCACCTATCTAGCTTTGGGTTCAATCCACAGGTTGGGGTAAGTCCGGGAGGCAACCAAATTCCTTCTCTCCCTTTCCCTCTCTCTTCCCTTCTTTCTAAACTTAATGAGCATAGCCCTGGGTTAGGATTAGGAAAAAAATTGGTTCCATTAGGTCTTAGAAGGTATTTTTCCAATTTGAATAGTTACCAATTCTTACCAAATTTCCCAAGAGTTTCAAAGAATACCTTCAACCTAACTAAACCAACAATTCAATTATTTTCTTTCTATGAGCACTTTTCCTGCCATGTGAGTGAGACCCTGAGAATGTTCTGTTGCTGGACTGGAAACCAATTGACACAGCTCTACAATCTGATTCCTAGTCATGAAAAGTAGAAGGACAGGCTTTAAACATGATAAGCCATCAGGAAGCATTCTCCACACTTAAAATATCTGTGCTGTGCATGAGAGGTTTGGAAACGGGATGAGGGAGAGGGGAAGCAAAAAATAGTCCGAATCCCTTATTTGGAGAAAGTTATTAATAAAGCAAAAGTGTTACGAAAGAACTGGACAGGCCTGCAATCTTTAATACAGGAAATAAGTGTATGTGACCTAGCCCAGCCGGTGTGGCTCAGTGTGGAACCATGACCTATGATCCAAGAGATCTCAGTTGGGTTCTCTGTCAGGGCACGTGCTCAGGTTGTGGGCTCGATCCCTAGTAGAGGGCAGTAGGGGGCATGCAGGAGACAGCTGTTCAATGAGTTCTCTCTCCCTCTCTCTCTCTCTCTGAAATCAGCAAGGAGATAGTTAAATATATATATACACACATATATGTATATGTATATATATTTGTGTGTGTGTGTACATATATATGTGAATCAGGCCTCTTCAAGGCCTTAATTTTGCACATAGAAAGGAAAGGGGGCAGGGAAAACTGACCTCTTTAGAGGGCTTAGGAAAACAAACTTAGACTATCTTGGATTATCTTTTTCTCTGAGGATTGTTACGATGCTTATGTCTGTTGAAGAGACAATCAAGAAAGCCTCCAGCATCTCAAAGTTAAAAGCAGAAATTGGGAGGAAGAAAATAAGAAAGATTCCCTTTTCAAGGATCTCTTAGAAAGCAAATATCAACCGTAGGTGAAACAGCCAACGATACGTCTCATGTATTTTTCTAACAAAAATCAGTAATGTCAATACACACTGATTAAAATTATCCTGCATGATGCACTCAGTGACACCTCTGTACTGTATTGTACTCTGGCTCGGCTGTGTCCTAAAAGAGCAGGGCCCATCCTACAGAAAATGCATGATTTTTGTTTTCCATAGAGTTGCAGCTGGTGCTTTGCTTAAGATATAGACTCTTATCATGGCAATTACATAAAAATTATGACTTGAAGAATTAGTTGCTTTTGAAGTTTCCTTTAACAAAGACTGTTACTCTATAAAACAAAAAGTTACCCTCACCAACAAAACCTGAATAAAGGGAAACCTAGAATGTCCTCACCTTCCTATTATCTTTTCCCACCAAAACACTAGATATCACAGTGTGTTCATGTATACGAAGCAAAGGAGAGAAACATAAGGACAACAAGAAAGGGGACTCTGCTGAAGGCTGTGCCTGAGTTGTTATACTTTGGTTATCACACCTAAGTTATTACACATTTTAGAGAGGTATATAAAGAAGTGTCAGAAACAGAACACGCTCTGTCATGTCCCCAATGTCCCCTCTGACAGTATCTGGTGCCACATATTCAATAGTGCCACGAAACCAACATGCTCGTTCAGCCTGAAACACACAAACAAAAAGGGATTTGATCTCAAGCTGGGATGATAAGTGACAGAAAGGAAGTTCATGCTCCATGTCAGTGGTGGAGATGAACTGCTATGTGCAGCAAAGCAACGTAGTGGCAGAACCCACCTGAGACCCTCTTCTCACCAGGACGGACCATCAGGTCCAGTCTGAGTCCTGGGTAAGTGAAGCCCTCCCGGCCTGAAGAGCGCAGCCTCCACTCACCCGAGCGCCACCCGCCAGCTCACGAGTCCACCGCCCGCCCTTCTTCTCTGCCTGTGTGCGGAGTTCAACTCCTGCTTCCTGCAGCCATTCTTTTCTGTAAGAGCGCAAACAGTCCAAGAGGAGTAACAGGAACTGTCTAAGGCTTTACTACAGATGACTTTATTTCCAGCCAGGCAAGACTAGAAAACTTGGAGGGGAAGGCAGGCCAAATGCTAAGGAGGGGGACAGGGAACCAAAGAGGGGAAAACCTGTCCTCCCTCACCACCTTGTCTGGGGTTGGCACTGCTAATAGACTGTCTAGTGATGGCGAGCAAACTGTTTTGAAAACAAGATTTTCTCATAAAGACAGCTGTTTCTCCTTGATAGAGTTTTAAAAAGGGTTAATTTTTATATCAGCCAAAAACTAATTTCAAAAACTGAAGGAGCGCCCTGGCCAGTGTGGCCCAGCAGTTGGAGCATCAGCCTGTGGGCTGAAAGGCCTCGGGTTTGATTTCCGGTTGGGGTACCTACCTGGGTAGCAGGCTTGACCCCTGGCCCAGGGCAGAGCGCATGTTGGGGGGCAACTAATATGTGGATGTGTGTCCCTCTCTCTCTGCCTTCTTCCTCTCACTCAAATCAATAAAAACATTAAAAAAAAAAGGGGGAACATCTGCTCCCCGGGCTGACCTTCGGGAACACACGGGAAGGCTGCCCAGTGCGCGGGGACAAAGCCATTGCGGGGGGGCCTCTGCGTCCCGCCAGCGGGGACCAGGCAGGTCCTTGCTCCTCCCTGGGGCGTCCACGACTCTCTGGCCTCAGGGCCTGCAGCGCCCTCCAGGGCGGCCGGGCGCTTCCCCTCCCTGTGCTGAAGCCCACGACCCGTCCTCCAAGGTCACCAGCGCCTGGATCAGGGCGTCGGCCCCCGACCCCCGCTGCCCGAAGGACGCGCAGTGGTGGGACCCCTGTCGCCCCCACGAGGAGCGTCGGGCGGCTCCACGAGGGACAAGGAAGGTCGGAGGGTGAAGGGCAAGGCCTCAGGTCCCCACCACAGGGGGGTCGACTCCCGCGGAGCAGCGCAACCCCACCCTCTGCAGAGCCTGAGCAGGAAGGCGCCTGGGCCCCGCCCCCGGCGGCCTTGGGGCCTCTCTAGGCTGCAGAGGCTCCCTCTCGGTGGCCCCGCCCTGAGGCCCCGGGGTCCAGGCCTTGCTGGGTCAGAGTGCAGGGGAAGGGAGGCCAGGCGGGCTTAACCCGGGTTTCCACTGTGTGAATCATATCTATTTTTTAATTTAAATCTATCTTCATTGAGTTGAGGGAGAGGGAGGGAGAGAGAGAGAGAAACATCAATGACAAGAGTCATTGATTGGCTGCCTCTTGCAGAAACAAAATCAAAGCCCTGCTCCTGGATTCCCAGTGTCTCTCATCTCCATCGCCAGCTGTGAGAAGAGTTCAGCCTTGTCTTCATCAGGCCCAGAAATAGCGCCGGTGCCCAGACATCTTGCACCATTTGCTCCGATTATGTCATCCCAGGTACAAGCCACAGGCACTGTGCCCAGGCCCGGGCAGCCTGCTGCACACCCCGGAGGCCTGCTAGGGCCGCAAGGCTGCTGCAGGGAGACCGGGCACGGGAACAGGGCAAAGCCCGTGTTACAGGGCCAGCGAGCATGTCTGAAACTGTTGAAGGCACTTTGGTGCCATTGAAGCACTTCACAGAATTACTTTAGAGGAAGCTCTCCAATTTACACTTTAGCCTTCTTCCACTAGCAAGGGTTCAGAAAAATAAGCATTCATCTGATTTATCATTTTTAAAATGTTTTTATTGTTGCAGAGAGAGGAAGAAAGAGGGGGAGGTAGAAACCTCAATGATGAGAGAGAATCTGATCGGCTGCCTCCTGCACGCCCCCTACTGGGGATGGAGCCTGAAACCTGGGCATGTGCCCTGACCAGCAATGGAACCCTGATCTCCTGGTTCATGGGTCGGTGCTCAACTACTGAGCCACACCGCCTGGGCTTATTTACCACTTTTTAATGTAAAAACACTCTTATAGCAATGTTATAGAAGTGGTAGTATTCCCCTACTCCGTTGGCTGAAGGTTCAGCTCAGAGACAATGAATGTAATAAATTTATTTAAACTCTGTAATCATGAATGTATTAAACTACTTAATTACCCCTAGCCGGTCTGGCTCAGTGCTAAGAGTGCCAGCCTGAGGACTGAAGGGTGCTGGTTTCCATCCGGCCAAGGACATATATACCTGGGTCGCAGACTCTGTCCCAATCCCGATCAGGGCATGTTTAAGGCTCTGCAGCTGCTGGTCCAGGAGACCAGGCACAGGCAGCCACGGTCCACACTCGCACCACAGGGTGTGCTGGGCCCGCCCGGCTCAAGGAGGAGCTCCAGCTGGCAGGTGTGCGGGAGGCTGGGGGCATCGTGGCTTGCTGGGGTCTGCCCAGAGACAGGCTCTGGGGAGGCTGGGTCCGCCTCAGGGGGTGCTGGGTGGGGCCTCGGCCTCAGCAGGTCTCAAGGTGGGCTCACACAGCCCTGGCTTCAGCAGCTTCCCCTCGGAGGCGCTGACAGCCATCTTCATGGTGGGGCCGCAGAGCTCGTGGGCATCCCGGCCCCTTCTCTCCTGGTAGGGCGTCCAGGCTGGACTCAAATGGTTGGGAGATTATTGACCTTCCTCAAGAGGTCACTGAGCATGTCATCCTGGCAGCTGGCAATGTCCTACAGAGAAGAGAGGAAGAAGTGAAAGGCCCGAATGAGGGCCACGAGGGTCCTCAGAGAGCCCTCTTTCACCCAGGATGTCCCCGATGCAGGCCACTTGGCCAGAACTGAAGTTTCCCGCTTCTGTTGGGCCTTTCACACCTTGCTGGGCCCCACCACACACAAAGCCCTTGGTTGAGATGCTGAGGCCGGGGCCACACATGGGTCAGGGAGAAAAGCCAGGTGTCACTCTGGCAGCCCCCCAACTTAACCAGCAGGAAAACAGACCCAGAGAGGGAAGCCATTTCCAAAAACACATCCACTGGATGGGAGAGTGAGAGCTGGGAGGCTGGACACAACCAACGGTTTCCAACTGCTCCTCATTCCGACCAAGCTCAGCGGGAGGCAGAGAGCTGCTGGGCACATTGTCCTCTGTTCCTTCTCAGGCCACCAGCTCAGACACCTGGTGAGGGCTTCATCTTAGGCCACAAGAAACAGAAACGAGGCCAGCAGCTCCTAAATGCCAGAGTGGCCTCACTCGAAGGCTTCACTGCCACCTACACCTTTCTCTTGATCTGACAAGGGGGATGTAGGAACGGCAAGGTGGGCCACCAAGGGTAACTCTGGACTGTGTAGGGGACGGCCACCCCACAATTGTTCCCTTTAAGCTGCTATCCTGGCTGAGCAGCTGTATGGGGGCCAGGCTTCCAGTATCCAGGGAACCAGTGTCCTTTCCCACCAGGCTGGCAGCACGCCAAGGCCCACAGACCGAAGTCTGACCCTGCTCTGGAACCTGCAGCCCTCTGCCAGCACCTCAGAGCCTGGAGGAACCGAGTGGAGGTGTCCCCTGAGGTGGATGGACACCATGAGGAGAGGAAAGGAAGGAGTGCATGCGGAGGAGGCAGGGGTCACCAGCAAGTGGAGTCAGACCCCAGCTAGACATGTCAGGGAAAGTCAGTCTGTGGGACAGCTCAGCAGCCCAGGAACCACCTGCACCGGCCAACAACTCCTGACCCAGGAAGACATCGGGACCCACAATTGACACACACACAGTCTGCCCTAAACGGGGAAAAAAAATCAACCTTCTCCATGACGAGTGTGGGGGAAACACCCTCCCGGATGCCCTGTACCTGCATGAGTGTCCACCACAGCCCTCGGGTCTGAGGGTGAGAGCGGCTACAGGGAGGGGACACTGCCCTGGCCGAGAGCAGGCTGCCCCTTCCAGGCCTGCAGACCTCCCCTCCTGGCCCACTCTTCCAGCACGTTCAGTATCAGGTCCCCGTCCCCGGGATCATCAGTGTCTATCCCGCTGCACACTAACAACTGCAGGACAGGGACTAGTTTCCACAGTCCCTGCTAACAGCTGGTGAGCAGCTGAGCTGCACTGAGAACCGAGGACACACCCGGAGATGCTCTGCTTCCCGCCCCGCCAAGCAGTCTGCTCCGGATTCACCGGGTCCACAGGGCACCCAGGTCCCAAGTGCTGGCGGGGGCCACAAACAGCAGCAGCTGGAAAAGACCAGTTGGCAAGGGCATGTGTGGTGAGCCACAAATACTTGGTTTTCCTGAAGGCACAGAAGCAGAACAAGTCCCCTCTTTGACAAGGGAAAACTTGAACTAAAAATCCACCTCTGCCTTTGAAAAGGATGTGTCCCTAACAGGCAACTGTGACACAAATCAATGGCCTCCACACCACCCCTGTATCCTGGAGCCCTCGCTGCACACTCCTCGCCTTCTCCTCGGGAAGAGAAGCTTGAGGAGCCAGAGCCCTCAGGAAGGAAACCCTCTCGTCCGAGGGTGAGCCTAAGTCGGGCTGCGAGTGAAACTTCCGAGAGCGGTGGCCGACCCCTCCTGTCGTCATCCTCCTCCAGGGCGAGGAGAGAGGGCTCCGCGGGTCCAGCTGTGTCACCCCAGCCCTGTCTCCACCCGTCAGCTGGAAGCGTCGTTGTCTGTGCGGATCAGTGCCAGCACCATTCAATATTTTACGCAGTGGAGAGGGCAGGAGACGACCCTCACTCCTACACGTACTGCTGATCAGTTCAGAGACTGGGTCCCATCTGAACTCTCTAAGTCTTTGTTTTAATTAAACATTGAGTTTCCCACCCTTCTAGGAGCTTGTGTTTCAGAAATTACAAAAACCCAGAGCAACTTTTAATTTTTGAGAGGGGTGGCATAATTCACTGTTTCCCTTCTGCAGACATTTGTAATAGGCCTAAATCAGATGCAAGTGTTTCTAACAACCTCTGAGATGAAATTTCCATCTTGGAGCTGCTCTGGGCAAGTAACCTCCAGGTGAGGACAGCGAGACCTTCCTGCAGTCAGTGCTCTCTGCATGGGTCGCCAGGCCTTCCTTCAAGCAAGGACAGCCATAGCCTCCAGAAGGAGGGCACTCCATAGGTAGTGACTTCCCCATCACTGGAGGTATGTAAGCAGAAGCTGCATGTTTAGGACCCTCGGAGGGCAGGGAAGGAGTGTGGAGGAACTGTGGGTCCCCCGTTCCCACTCTAGCATTACAACTCTACTTGTACCCATTGTGTCAGTGAAACTTCCACACAGGAATTAACACGAAGGACAAGTCCTGTGAATGAAAACAGGCATGAGAACCGAGGCTGAAGGGCACAGCACACCACCCACTCACCATGCTGCCTGCAGTTGGTGAAGTCGAGCTCCAGGAAGCGCTCACAAAGCTGTCATCTGAAGTCTAGCCTATGGTGAAAATAAGGCTGTGAGACAGGGGACCGGGGATACCCATGGCGAAACAGGCCTTTTGCCAAACGGCCACCTCTGACTCGGCCCAGCGCCTGAGTGGTGGTGGGGTCCAGCACCTGGAGGAGGGAGGGACGTGTGGACCGTCCCTTAGGACCTGCCTGTACTCTCCACCCCCCCATTTCTCCTGCTGGGACAGCCTCAGTCTCCAGACTTCTATTTGACTTAACTTTAAACCAGGCTTCTGCCTGTGCAATGACTGGGACTCCAAACGGAGGCAGAGTCCAACCTGAGGGCAATGCACCAAAAGCAGAGGTGCTCCCCCGGGGCCTTGTTCTCTCAGGGGCCGGAGGAAGGACAAGGAAAGAACCCAGCACCTGCGAGAGGAAGCTGACTCCCTAGAGACTGAGCCCTGCACCAGCAGCTCCTACCAGGAACAGCGCACAACCCTTGGGCCACCAGTCACTACTCTTTCCCCGAGAAGGGATACAATTCCCTGGGCCTCAAACCTGCTTGTTTCTCTCTGACAGCAGCCTCACATTCCTTCCAAAATGACACTAGGGCCTTCCCTTAAGCTGCTCAGGACCGGCCTCTAGACAGTGACGTCACCTGCCCAAAGACACAGCTGCAGGCAGAGCTGAGTCGGAACCTGTCTTAGCCTAGCCTATCTGCTGACCACACTTCAGTTTGAGACGCCCCTCCTGCCTCTGAGAGTTGGGGTCCCCAAGGACCCTGGGCTGCAGGTACTCATCCCTTTGGGTTTGGAGGGACCCGTTACTCACTTGGGGTGAGGCCTGGTGCCAGGAGATAGGGTGTAGTGATGGCTGTAGACAAACAGGTCTGGAAGCCCAGCTCTGATGACCAGGGCTTCATGGCTGGGCAGTGGCCGCCTCCATGTGGTCAAGGCTGCCTCCACGCAGGAGCCTCGCTTTGGTATTTGGTCCCGAGGGCCTGAGGCAGAGGAGGAGAGTGAGAAATGGAGCTGCAGGGTGCCATGCCATGGCGAGGCTGTCACACTGAGGCCTAGCAGCATGGGCAGCGAGGCGCACGCACCACAGGAACAAAAGCTGAGCTCGCGTCTCGCAGGCTGTGCCCTGCAAAGGAGGTCAGGGCTACAGTCCTGCGCTGGGGACCCCGAGACCCAGGCCCTGGCTCTAATAATGGATCCCACTTGGCATCCTGAGCAGCTGGGAGAAAATAAAGGACAGACTCAAGAGGCTCAACAAAACTTTTCTAAAAGGTCAACACATTAACTACTGGGCACAGCTGCTGTGTAACTGTGTGTCACTCAAATCCCTGGTTTAAAAGGACCCTGAGAGATGTCTGCTCAGGACCACAGTCAAGGCCCTCAAGTTCCCCAATGTGCACCCTGCCAAGGGGCCTCCCTTATGTTCTCAGAAAGGAGTTTGTTGCCTCCCTACCAATAACTTAGTTGTCTGAGAAGTCTCCATCTCTGCATGGTGACACCAGTGACTCTGTCTCTGCATAGTGACCCTGGGGTCTGTGTCTCTGCATGGTAATACCACCTGCAAGAATGAGTTTACTTGTAATTCTGCTTTCCTGCAACATCAATTTTCTACTGTGAACGTAGACTCTTGTTAAATTTAAATGAAATCCTAATTTAAAAATAACATTGGGGTCAAAAAGAAAAAGATCTTCAACTACTTAGAAGTGGGAGAGAAGACTGGCTCTCTAAGCACTAGCTGAGAGTTACTGTAGCTGCAGTTCCTGGGAGCATCAGGACAGCGCTGTTCTGCACAACGTCCTGCTCCAGGCAGCCCATGGGCTGTGGGCCCGGGGAAACCCCCACAGGAGGGATTCGGGCCCCCCCTCATTCCCCCAGGGATCTGCACCCCTGACCCTCAGCCGTTCAATGTCCGATTCACTGGGAAGTTTTCAGCACCCAAGGCTTACGGCTTGAAATCACGGGGGGATATTGGATTTTGAAAGATAACCTTGATGAGAAACAAAAATCAAGTCTGGTGGAATGAGTCACACAGGCACCCACTGGGAGGTGATGACACCAGGAGCAGAGGAGAGGCGGCGACGGGCAAACGGCACCGGTGGCGGAGAAGCCACAAGCTTCCCACAGCTGCCGGGAGACAGGCTGGGGGAGGACAGGACCCGGCAGCCCAGGAGTCCGAGCAGGTGCATGCGGCTCGGTCGTGCCACTTGGCTGACTTGAACAGGGTGACGGTCACCTGTTCACTTGTATGGTTACCCTGTTTTTATGGTGGTAACGGTTTTCCATTTACAGTACTGATAATCATCTGTCCCTTTAAGATAAATGTAAGTGGACATGGTGAGTCGATTCAAGGAGGTGATACAGACATGGCAAAAGTCATGGAGATGATACAAGGATGCAGATAGGAAACACTCACAGCAACAGTCAGTGGCCCCTGTGGACCAGTGTCCCAGCCCTGAGGGGGACTGCATGCTGATGTTGTGTCGGTCCACTGCTGCTCTACTACCGGCATTTGAGATGTCAGAGGACCTCAGCACGGTCATAAAACGTCACTCTGGGCTGAACCCTGGATTGGCAACCTCGATCCAATTCTTCAAAATACTAGAGTGGAGAAATAAATTCTTGAAAACATGGAACACATCTATCTAAAAAGACTTATGTGGAAAAGACACCGATTCTGTGCTCTGAAAAAAAAAAAAGTGGAACAAAGGGCAGCAGTTTTGAATTTAGGTGCCCAAAAATGTCTTAAAAAAGAATCTTACTTGACAGAGGCTGTACATATTGGGAAGCACAGTGAAAGCTGATCAGTTCTGCTTTGCACTCGGGCGGGCAGGACATACAAGCCTGCAGGTGGGAGAGACGAGGGACAGCACCCGGCCAGGCGACTGACTGAACATGGCCATCCCGGCCCAAGGACCCTGTGCATGATGTCCCAAGGCTTCCCTGACACTGTGCTGTGCTGGACCAGAGTCCAGAAGTGACAGCTCATCTTCTCTTTTGAAATCAGAATCCACGTTGGCTGCTTTAAGCTTGGCTCGAATTGGGGTCAGGAGGAGGGGTCCACTATAGGTCATTTGGCCTTAACGTTTTTTTTTCAATTCCAAATTAAGGAGGGGACATGAAGAAGGCACTGGTAAAGGGAAAGGATTGGAAACCTCCAGTGTCTGAGAAAGGGAGAGGCTAGTTAGGAGAGAGGAGGGGACGGCCAGAAGCGCAGGCATTTGGAGAAAGGCAGGCGGGCCGCTGCAGGCTTGTCTGTCTCCTTGCCTTTGCTTCTCCCAAAGGGACTCTTTTTGCACTGAGGTGCTACATTGCTATCGCCTGGAGGAAGGAAAATACAAAAACAGAAAACAAATGGAATGAATAACAAGGAATCTGCTACATTAGCTACATGTGCAGGGAAAGCAGAATCCGGTCCAGTCCAGGAGAGATGGAAACAGTGCCCAGGGCACAGCCAGAGCCAGGACTCGGGAACCACTGAGGGTCGGGCTCAGTTTGGTTCATTCCAGGCCGTCCTGGAGCCAGTGCTTCACTGAGCAGGGAGGAGAACTCCGAGTTCCTCAAGGAGCCGACACGTAGGCTATTTCCAATCTCAGTGGGCGAAATTACTAAATCAGAATGGGTAGTGATTTAGGACCCAGCATTTCTTACTCTTCCATTTTAGTGACCGGCTCCTGACAACTCGCCTCACACAAAACTACCTCCTGCGCCCCTTACAAACCTCGGACACTCCCTGGTATGTCTGTGGCCTGATGTCATGAACGGCCCACCTGAACTTTCACTAAGAATTCTCGTCCATCTAAAACAGCCTCCTGTGGCAGAATGAGTTTGAAAATACCTCTTTTTGACACCAAAACGCCCTCAACATCAAGAATTCGTCCAGTTTCGATCCCTATGAATCCTCTACTCTAAACCTACACTTTATGACGTTTAAACTATAGGGTCGCATCGGAGAAGAAAAGAGGTGTAACTTTCTGAACATGTCAAATACATTCACATCATTGATTGATCCCATTTCAGGTTTAGGATTCCAGTCCCCAGCAGAACTTCCATTATTGCCACCCCGTGGCCACAGCTCACACCGCAGGATAAGGGACCTTCTTCTCAATGCTGGTGCCCCCAGCTTTGTTCAGCATCCTGAGGGACCAAAGCAGCTTCAGCTGCAGACAGTGCTCACACTGGTTGAGAGTTCAGGCCTCGTAGTCCGTCAGACCCACGTTCGGACCCCAGCTCTAACACCTATTCTCTGGGCAAGTGCTTAACCTTGTCGAGAAGGGGACAGTTTGTGTGCCTGCCTCACATGGCAGTTAGGACTGAATGAGATAAAGCGTGTAAACGAGGTAAAAGGGTGCTGAGCCCAGAAAGAGCACCCATTATGTGGCTGCTGTTTTAATATTTACCACTAACCTGCTCATTTATGGATCCAAACAACAGTTTGCATCAGCCAAGCATTTCTTTCTCTGAAAAATTTGCTAACTCAAGTAGGCTACTTAGAGTTCACTAACTCACCTCAGACAATATGAAGAGTTGAGGTGAGAAATGTCAAAAAATTTAAGAAGCCAGCATGAAAACCTGAGGCAAGAGAACCTCTCTAGATGTAACAAACACTAAGCTTCCTTGTCATTTACCTACACATGAGTGTTTTACCAAATTCACTTCCTGTAAAGAATGGGAATGGAAGCATTAGTCCCCAAATAATGTGTAATGTCTACACACGTCATTTTTGCATTTTGAGTGGCACACCAGGACTTGAAGTGGTGACTGTCACCCGTCAAGGCTGGGTACATGTCACACTCAGGAGGTGACTTGTCACTGGCCCTCATGCTGCCACATAAGCCCCTGAGAGTGCATGAGTCTTGGGCCCGGGTCTGTTCTTCAGAAAGTCCTAGTATCCTTCATAAAGTTTCAATTTCTCAGGGTGCATATTTGGCAGGATTATAGGTAAATAATCTATAAAATGATATTTAAAAGTAAATTTGATAACTCAACCATGTTTAAGGCAACAGCTTTCTTTAATCAGTTCTAAGATGCACAATTATCCCCCAAACCTACCCTCTGAAATCAGGACGTGCCTTCCAGAGTGTTTCAGTCACTGTCCGCAAGGTGGCACTTGTGACAAAACAGTCACTGCCAGGACCAATTCATTTTCTTTTCCTGTGTGCACAACTGCGTAGCTTATAACTGACAGCCTCTTACATTTGGGAACTACATGGAGCACATGCCATTAGAAACCCATTTCAGAACCTCTGGCAGACGTCACCCTCAATGACCAGGTGCCCGCTCCCCATGGTTGCAGGACTCGAGGCCAGATCAGGTGGGAGAAGGAAACAGGATCTGCTTTCCACAGTGACGTACAGGTCAGAGCCACCCACGGCCTTGCTCACAGCCTTGCTGAAGACCCTGCGTGTATGTCCATTAGGTATTTAATGCACCGGGATCTCCCTATAGAAATGGCTTCTTCTAGGCCTGACAGCTACAAGGAAACCCAAACATAGGCTATGGTGCTTCTCCGTGCTGGCTGTGTGGACATCAGCTCTGGAGATTTGCGTCCCTCCCACCACAGACACGATCCGTGAGGCTTCTCATGCTAAAGTGACTACACTGTTCTGGGACAAAACTACCACAACACTGCCTGGGTTTGTATTTTCTACTTGACTGGTAACATACCTAAGGAGGCGGAGGTGTGTGCATGGAGCATGCCCCTCAGGCTCCTACACACTCGTGTGCACATCCAACACTCCTTCTGGCTGGTTCTACCTTCCCAGGAAGGAGACCGGAGATCCCACCCTTTACTACCCACCTGCAGCCAGTCGCCCTCCTACCTTTCCTGGGAGCCTGCTGTGGGCGTACGGGTCCTTCACCAGTGGGAGCAGGATGGGATGGGCTCCCGGGGATCCAGTGGACAGCCACTGCTGTCTATGAAGGACACCTGTTGTTTTTGGGAACCCGCTTTCTTTCTTTTAAAAAAATTTGAGTACGGCTTTGGCTGTGTCATATGACTCCTCCCAATGGAACAAAGGTCTGAACTGTAATGCAGATACATTAAGCAGAGATAAAGAATTCCTGTTTAACAACACACATCCATATGGCTATGTATGAAACTCTTATAGGCACTTTGGTGCCATTAATACTTTTACAGAATTATTTTAGGGGAAGCTCTTCAATATATAATTTTCTCTTCTTCCACGAGCGAGGGTTAAGAAACATAAGCATTCCTCTGATTTACCATTGTTTAAATGTTTTTATCGATTTCAGAAAGGAAGGGAGAGGGAGAGATAGAAAAATCAGTGATGACACAGACTCACCATTGGGCTGCCTCCTGCAAGCCCGCTACTCGGCATCGAGCCTCAAACCCGGGGATGTGCCCTGACCATGTATCCAGCCATGACCTCCAGGTTGCCGTAGCGATGCTCAACCACTGAGCAACACTGCCTGGGCCTACTTACTGCTTTTTAATGTAACAATACTACTCTAACAACGTTATAGAAGTGGTAGAAGTACCCCACTCTGTTAGCTCAAAGCTAAGCCCAGAAACAATGAATGTAATAAATTTACTTAAACACTGTGATCATAATTGTATTAAAACTACTTAATTAGCCCTGGCTGGTGTGGTTCAGCAGTTTGAGCATTGGCCCATGCAATGAAGGGTCTCAGGTTCAATTTCTGGTCAAGGGCACATACCTGAGTTGGGGATCCCTCCCTACCCCCAGTTGGGGCTCGTGTGAGAGGCAACAAGTCCATGTATGTCTCTCACACCCATGTTTCTCTCTCTCTCTCTCTCTCTCCCACTCCCTCCTTCCCTGCCACTCTCTTTGAAAAGTAATGGAAAACATATCCTTGGGTGAGAATTAACAAAAACCAAAAAAAAATTAAAAAAAAAAATCGAAATACCTACTTTAGTATAATGTGTACGTATATTTAAAAAAAAATAAAATGTGGTATATCTATAATTCATTTATTTCTTCTTAAGTATCACGTAAACTTAGATTACTATCCACCTAGAAACTGAAAGTCGCAATTCAAATATGTGTAGATCTCCAAAAAATTGCTCTTTGCTGGCAGAGCGTTATTGCATAGCTAATAAAAATCATATAACAAATGTCATCATTTCTCTGCTTCCTCATTTCCATACCAAATGCTAATTTTGTATGAATCTACTGAAATGATGAAAGTTAAATAAAATTTACTTCATACAAATTTGTGTATAAAAATTGATGAATAATTTGAACATGGTTGGACATGTTTAGACACAAAAAATGAGTGTATCAGAAAGCATTAATCTGTTCACTGAATCATTTAAAAAGAAATGCTACAAAATTACTTTTGAAAAAACCACCAAACTGGTCACCAGGCGTGGCTGAGAGGTTGAGCATCAAACCCATGGCCCAGGGGACTGGGGTTTGATACCCAGTCAGGGCACAGGGCTGGGTTGCAGGCTTGATCCCCAGCAGGGGGCGTTCAGGAGGCAGCCCATCAGTGACTCTCTCATCAATGATGTTTCTCTCTCTCTCTCTCCATCTTCCTACCTCTCTGAAATTTAAAAAACAAAACCTCAAACTTCATAAAACTGGAGTTTAATGGACAAAGCATCCAGAGAGCTCCTTGCTCTGGCAGAAGTCTCAGGGGATGCCATCAGCTGAAGCACCATAACGACTTCCCTGGAACAAGTCATTTCTGGCCTCCTTCATGCCATTAGTGAAGGTTTAAGTGAGAAGCGCACCAATAACCTCATACCTCCAAGTCCAGTACATTCCTGACATGCTGTAGGTGCTTGGGGTCTATGGCTTTTGCTACAACTCTGTGATATTCTGTCCGAGCCAAACCATGTGGTTATAGAGGATCCTGGTGGGGCACAGGAGGACTGGGCGGGGGGCTGGGAAAGCCCTGTAACAGCGCCGAGTTGTGGCAACACAAGGAACGAGGAACAGTGCCCACGGCTCCATCACACTGCAGGGAAGAGTGGGACTCGGCTCTGTGTGAGGGTGAGCGTGCCTCTCAGAAATAAAACCCTTACTGCGAAGGCTGACTCCCTAAGCAGCGGGTGCGTGCAGGGCCGGGAGACCCGAGGAACAGAGGACCCAGAGCCTGAGCCTGTCCTCTGTCCCTGCCCCCAGTGCCCAGTATGACCTGCACTTACCACTTGCTGGGCAGAAGGTAACTAACTAACCTGTAATGAGCTCCTGAGGACACTGGCTACTTGCAAAACTCACTAGAGCAGCTGCAGAGGCAGAGGCCACCCGGTGGCAGCTGGAAAGTGGAGCCGAGCTGCAGACACACAGCGTCTACCCCACACTGCTGTCGCTGGGGGACCCTCACACCACAAAGGAGGACTCATTTGGGCGAGTGCGTGCATCGGAAAGCACGAGTCCCATGTGTAAAAGCCCCAGTGAGGCGCCAGGCTGACGGGAGCAGGCGCTGGAGCAAGGACATGCTGGAAGGCCAGGCCAGTGGAATGAGCACTGGCCCAGCAGACGAAAACACGTCCCAGAGCCCTTCCACCGCCCATGGTCTGGGGACCCTCACACAGCTCCTCAGGCTTTGCTGAACTTGCAAGGTGGGGTTCAATCAACATCTGTCCTACTTACCGGGCTGGGAGACCGCGAGGACCGCCATGGTGACGACATGGAGCCTGCGGACCACACGGGAGTGGGGCCTATAGCACAGGCCAGTTCTCGGGAGTGGGGCTATCAGAAGGCAAGAAACAAAACCTCATCATTAAGGTTCTGGACCAGGTAAAGATCCAAAGACATCTCCAAGTTCTTCCTCAAACAGCAATACCATCCGCTATGTAAGCGTCACTGGCTCACATGCTGACCATGCACCTCCCTTCGTCTACACTCCCCGAATTAGACCTGTTCCTCCAACAACCCTGGCATCAGCTGTCCTAAAATAATTTCAAACTTGTTGAAAACTAGTATCTAAATTTACATGCTAACATCAAAATCAATCCACTGCTCACTATCTCCTAGATTATCAACTACAAGGATTACAAATTGTCATCACGGGCCCACACTCCCTGGACACCTGAGTGACAGGCCTTTAGGGAACATTGGTAAGCGCCATCCTTGCCGTCAGGGACTTTAAACCTGGTTGGAGAAAGCACACCAGTGGACATGGAAACGGCTACTCTTGAGACACCCTTAGTTCACACTGCATGTCAGTTACCTCAACAGGCTGTGATAGGAAACAAGGAAGAGTCAAAAAGAATGTTCTAAGAGGAACAAGAACACTCAGGAATTGCTCACACAGTGCCGGGGGCAACGGCACCAGTGAGAGAAGGGAAGGCGGCTCCTTCACCTAAGATGGGAAGAGTCCCTGACATGCCCGACCTGGACAGACAAACACCACAGCGAGAAAACGAGGAAAAGCCTTGCAAGCACAAGTAATAGATCTAAAGGCAGATTTTAAAATACAGCAGCCCCCTTTTATCTGCAGGGGTCCATTCCAAGCCCCCACAGATGCCTGAAGCTGCAGACAGTACTAACCTTTACACACAGACCATTTCACTTCAAGGAAGCACTTGAAGGCTTCCTTTTGGCAGATCGAAATCGCCAGCTTACGTTTTGAGGCCACTGTAAGTGAAGTAAGGGCTATTTGAACACCAGCAGTGCAATGCTAGGACACCTGGTCTGAAAACTCAGACATCATGGCTATTCTGACTCAAGGGCAGGTGGCAAGTAAAGCACCCTGGATGGAGCAGGACAGCCCGAGATTTCACCAGGCTTCTCAGAACATTGCACCATTTAAAACTTCTCAATTGTTTCTTTCTGTAACTTTTCATTTAATTATCTTTGCACCGTGGCTGACAGCAGGTGACAATCCACAGAGAGCAGAAGTGAGGTTAAAGGGGACCATGGTGGTGGGAAGTTAACAAGCAATTCCATTGGCTGCCTTCAAGGTGCCTGTTGGGGTGAAGCTGGTTTCAGGGGCAGGGGAAGGCCCTGCAGGCCTGCACTGCTGTGTCCTGGCTTATGACCTTGACCTTCCATGTGAGGCTCTTCAAGCCAGTGTTGCAGACTAGCTCAGTGCTTCAGAAAGACTGGCTCCAGGAGCAGGTGCACAGAAAAGGCCAAGGTAAGGGGAAGGGGTCCAGGACAAAGCAAGGGCGAGGGGAGCAGCAGTCAGGTTTGGAGCCTGAGGCAGTAAATGCCGAATGCAGGTGTCCCCTTAGGACAGCGGTGGGAATGGCCACTCAGTCCCCGGGATGAAAAGCCTCCAGAGCTTTCCCCCTACTCTTCATCATGGGAATTTCAAGACATGAAAGTAGAAGAATAACCGATTCACCACGCGCAGCTCCAACAGGACCCCACCACTGTGCCCCGTGTCCCGCCCTCTGTCCTCATCATTTTGCGGGAGCCCCTGGGGACTGAGGCCCTGCACAGGATTCCTGATCTGCAGGCAGCATCCTCAGGGAGTTTCACTCCTTCCCGCACCCTCCGCAGAGACTCTCTCCTGCTCCCCCCCCCCGCCCCCCTTGTTCTTCCCACTTTCCTCCCTTCCTGGGCCTCCTGCTCCCCTTGCTCTGCACTGGGTGCAGCCTCCGCTCGCCCTCCCGGGGCCTCCTGGGCGCCCGACTCCCCGCGTCCCTTTCATGGGCAGCCTGTCCTCCCTCCGCCTCCCCGCTGCTGTCCCACCAGCAACTCCCATGCCCCCCCAGGGCTCCCAGGACACCGTGGGCCCCCCGCGGGGGAGCTGAGCCCTGGAGCTGGCTCACCTTCCTCCAGGCTGTTGGCGCCCAGGCGGGATCCAGCCCCTGGACCTGTCACCCCCCGCACCCCCCGGGAGCGCCCGTTTGGGGCGGCGGGGGGCCGGGGGCCTTTTGGGGGTGGCCCTGGATGGGGAAGAGCTGGGCCCTCGGAGGCGGTGGGGCCTGGGGTGGCCTCGGGGAGCGACTCTCGGGGCCCTGAAGGGGTCCGCTGTGCCTGGGCCCGCGGGCCTTCCTCAGCAGGAGCTTCTCCTTCCTAGGACCCGGGACGCTTCCTCCCACCTGCATGGGTCTGCTCCCCAGGTCCGCTCATGGCCTCGGAGGCAGGGGGACTGGGCCTGAGGGGTCGCCTGCAGAGCTCCCCCGGCTCCAGCTTCAGCTACTTCTGGCTCCACTGGCCCCTGCAGGCCCGCGCCCGCCCTGGAGCTTCCTGCAGCCCCTGCAGGCAGGAGGGCGGGAGCCAGGGAACCAGGCAGCCCCACCACGTCCCTCCCAGAGATCGGTCCCCTCCCTGGGAGCTGAGCCCAGACACCTGCTCACTGAGCCCATGACACCCCCATTTATGGTCAAGGGGCCTCTTCACCACCCGCCACAGGAGGAAGCCGCTTGTGTGCTGGGAGCCTGTGACCTGTCTGGACATGGTCCACCCACCTGAGGGTCTGCAGTCGGGGACTGACCCTCCCCGCAATTACCCTGGATGCTGGGAGCCGGCTACCTGTCTGGACATGGGGCACGGAGCCTGAGGGCCTGGAGCCAAGACTCAACCCTCCCCACAAGTTCCTGTGAGGAGCCGAAATAAAGGTAATTCCCAAGCTCTGGGCCCATGCAGGAGGCAGGATGTTTACTCTGAAAGTGTGTTTGTGCAGCTTGAAGGAACTACTTTGTATCGGCCTCACCTCCTTACCAGTTGTTTCTTACTCACTAGTAATACAGGCCTTGGAGCCATTTGGGGCTGCACCTCATTCAGGGCAGTCCTCCTGATCCCATAACTTTGTTTGTCTCTTTAATTCCCCCCCCCTCAAACTCAGGTTTGTTCAGCCTTCAGGCTGCTTCCTGACATTTGTGGGCAGGGCGTGAATCTTTCACCAGTGGGTGCATTTACCTGGGTGGGAACCTACCCACGAGAAAATGTGCGGTGGTGTTTCTGGGTGTATTTACGGGGAATTTCATACTCAGCTTGCTGGTCTGAGACTCGTGTTTCTGCTCAGCCTGGGAGACACCTGGACCGATTTTCTCCTGCAGCCCAGAAGGAAGCCATCCTGCCCGCACCTTGATTTCTGGGAATGAGTATTTCACAGGCTGAGGTGGGAGCCCTGTAGGCTGACCAAGCCTCAGTGTGGAGAGCTCTGATCACTGCCCACCTGCCTGGCCAAGGTCTCCTAAGCCCCTGGAGAGAAGCAACAGGAGAGGAAGGGACCCCCAGCTGCAGCCCCCAGTCTTGGGGTGAGCAGCAGGGGGAGGGGGTGCCTGGGGCACTGGCCCATCCCCGCCTCCCTGGCCAGGGCTGATTTTGGGCCTGGGGCCCTGGGGGACCAGTGTGCAGCACTGCAAAGGAGAGGCAAGAGCAGGCATGACAGAGTTCGTCTTCTGTCTGTCCCCACCTCCTCCACGGCTGCATATACTCAGCACCCCCACCACCCCCCACCCTAGTCTCTGCAGGGTCTGGCTTCTGTCGTTCCCCCTGGAGCCCATGCCTTTCTCTCATTCAATGATTTCTCTGGTGCAAATTGGGAAGAGGGAGTCAGTCACCCTTTCCACCACCCCATTTAACAGGAACCAAGTGAATTAACTCCATTTATTCCCACAGAGCTGTGAGAAGGGGTCTGGCCTGGACAACTCTCCTCCCACCAGGGGCAGAGCTCCTAAGTCTGCCCCCCTGCAAACTCTGGGGTTCCACTTCTACCGCATTCACCAGATTCTTCAAACAAGACACGTCTCTTCTCAGATGAACTCCAGTGTCAACAGTTAAGTTAATCTTTTCTCCACTGTACGAGTTACTACTTAGGTCTGTTACTGGCCAAGCCAAATCCAAATATAATTACACCAAGGTCCCATCCCTCCCTGAAGGAGTTCCCTGTGCTGGTCCTATGGCTCAGGAGGTGCCACTAGGAAATCCAAGTGGGCAGAGTGTGCCACTGAAGGGCACTGGTCCACAAAGGAGAAGCTGGAACAGGACCCCCAAACTCAGGATGAGGGATGGACAGTTGAGACTGGTGGAGACTGTGGCAAATCAGAGAGCCCGTGTTCCATCCAAAGAGGTCCAGCCAAATGCTGCCATGTGGAGATGTGGACCCAGCGGCCCCGTGTTCCATTCTGCTAGAGAGATTGGAACTCTAGATTTTTATGTGAAATCTCTGAATTATTCAACTGTTGGCAATTAAACAAAAAATGTAACTGATATATCAATAGGGCAAATATAGCATATATTATCAACTAGCTGGAGTCCATAGACTGAGAGTCTGTAATTTGTGCCTTAGGAATCAGCTATAACACTGCTCCCTAATGACAACAATGGTCAAAGCTGGCATCTGCTTCCTGGGCACATGGCATGTGCAAGGCCCTATATGAAGCACCTCACAGTGGTCATCTTCCTGCACCCTGTCGAACCCAGAGAGGAAAATACTGCTCTCCCTGCAGGGTATGGAGGTGAACACAGGTCCAGGCCCCCACAGTCACTTCATAGGCATGATCCCAGACAGGTCCCCTTCCACATCTGAAAAGTGCTCCCTTGAAAACTTCCTGGGCCCCCTAGAACTCAGGCTCTTCTGCCTCCAAGTCGCCACATGAGATGTCCATAAATTCTGCCCCTTTTCCTTCCTGAGCCCGACGTGTGCAGCCACAGGTCTGGTGCAGTGATGGTTATAGGCCTTGATCCTAGGGACTGAACCTGTTAGGAGCCTGGGAAGCCCAGTGGCACCAGTGCAGCTGATGATTCCCCTGAGAGTGCAAGGAGTGAAGGGAACTTCACTGGCCATGCAGGGCTTTCCCAAGGTGGACAGAGAATTGCCACAAGAGCCTTAGGAAAACAGGGCCACTGGGAGCATGGATTTCCCTTTTCCATCATCCCTCATGCTCCATTTCAGGCCAGCAAGGCTTTCACCACAGAACCACCCACTCCACAGTCACCAACTCCATCATCACTGCCTCCCACCGCCACCACCAACCATCCCCTACCAGCCACCATTGTCCCGTTTAGAACCACAGTCAGCCACAGAGCCAGCTCTCCATAGCCACTGACAAGTCTCTCCTCCCCACACAGCCATCAACACCACCCTTGGTACCCATCACGGCCTGCACACTAGCATCACATCTGCCACCTCCCCGTTCTCTCCATCACAGCTACAGACATTAGCCCCATGAGCTGACACTGTTCCCCACCACCATTCCCCCATTACTGCTGTTACCACTAGCACCAAACAGCCATGGACCTTATCGCCATTATAAGCCAAATGCCAGCTCTGTCATTGCCATCAATCTATGCAAACAGTCACCATGACATGGTCCTCCTCACTACCACCTTCAAGAGTATTTTCAAAACCCAGCTGCAAGTGAAAAGTTTATCGAGGTAACTTTTTCTAGCTGCTCTGACAACCAATACACCCTGCTTGCCCAAAGGGAGGTTTGGTCCCCCTGACACCTTGGTGTGATCAGCGGTTCACAAGGAGGCCTTCCACAGGACTCCTGCCTCCTACTCAGCCCATTCTCTCAGGCCTGCTCTCTCTAGAGCCTTCTGCTGGGCTCCTGACTTCTTCTGGCCACTGGGCAAGCAGGGACAGCACAGACAAATGTCCACATGCTCAGGGCTAGGACTAGAAATGTACAGATGACCCTCACAAGCAATCATTGTCTCAAACCCAGTCTCGGGCGCCACAGCTGCAGGGGAGGCCGGGAAACATGGTCTTCCAGTGCGCCCAGTAACAGGCAGCAGGGGGGCATGTAGCAATGGTCGGCCCCCGGGGGTCTCTGCTAAGGTAATATGTGCCTCGTCAGAAACAGGACATGCCATAGCAAGGGCATTTGTGAAGTAATGGGCACTCTTAGGGGTCACATGCTGAGTCATGTCCCTGAGACATAGCAGACCCAGTTCCTAACACTGTCCATCTCGTGTGTTTTGCACACACACTTACCCACACCTCCTGTGCGCAAAAATGAGTGCACACACAGACACGCACACACACACAGTCTTCCAAGGACTCCATGCTGACCCAGACAGGATCCCCACGGGTCCCAACACTGGCAATGTCTCATTAAACTAGATGAGAGCAAATTCTCTTGTGGGGCAAACATGCAGGGCAGCCCCTGTGTGTGCCTGAGGGCAAAGAGCAGGAGGCAGGCGGCTCTGTCCTGACTCAGCTCCGCCCAACTTGGGGACCAGTCTGGGGCCTGGGAACCTCCTAAGAGCAAAGTCTAACTTGACAGACACCCCAGCCTCTGACTGTCAGTTTCCTAAATGGCTCTGGAGCTGGCATCCTCATTTTAAACCACTCTCCATAATAAGCAGTGATGACACCACTTCAGGCTTCAGGAAATATCTCACAACCTTGGGAAAGTTTTATTTTTTAGGTAGGTGTCTAATAAAGTGGGCAAAATAAAGAGACAGAGCTAAACTATAGTACTTTTTAATTACAAATTTTAAAACGGTACACCCTCTACTGATTCCAGTGGCCACTGCTATCACTTTGATGTGGACTCTTCTGGACATTTTCATGCAGTTATAAATATGTGTATGTACCACCAAAAATATGGTCATCTTATGGCAGTTTTCTACAGAAATCACACATTTATGTAATATTCTGTAGCTGGCTTTCTTTCCCATGGCCATGTAATTTAGAGATCCATCTGTCTATCTGAGCCACCTCTCAACCTCCCGCCCTCCCTCTTTCTACCACAGGATCAGCACAGTATTTCACAGCATCATGTCCTGCAGTTTATTTATCCTTTGTTGACAAAGATGTAATTGCTCCGATGCTCTCCATTACCAACAGTACTGAAGGGAACAACCTGTGCACCTGTGTGAATATTTTGCTACACCACTAGTTCTCAAAGTTGGTTCCAGGAACCCCCAGGGTCCCTGAAACTCTTTCGGGGGTCTACAAGTTTAAAACTATACTCATAGGACCGGGAGCAAGGTGGCTATGGCATAAAAGGAGGCTGTGTGCCCTTCTCCCAGCCACGGACTGGATTTCCAGCTAAAATCTGTGCGGTCAGCTTGAAAAAGAGAAGTGTAACTCATTGGACATATTTCGTCTAAGGAGCACTGAAGAAAGAACGGAGAAAGTGGAAAGAGAAGGGGAGTCTTGGAGAGGGGGAGCCGCCCTGCCGTTGATGCTTGGCTGAGAGGCCCCAGTGATATGGGGTGCAAAGCTCCCTCCCCTTGGAAGTGTGGGGTCACATCCCCACGCAGGGCTCCCAAACCCAGAGCAGCAGAGACTAGAAGGAGGGCCCCGAGGCATTGAGAGAGTGACCTGGGGACCTGTCTGTCTGGGCGGCCTGGTCCTTTCCTTCCCGGGAGGGAGTGCGCGGACTGAAGGCCGTCCCCGGGGAGAGTCTCGCCCTGGGTGCTGGCTGCTAGAAAAGCTGCGCTGCCGTCTTGGGGTCTGAAGAAAGAGGGGGGCTGACGGCTGCACCCAGAGGAACTCTATGATACCCTCTGCGTTCCCGAAAGGCAATGTGCAGAGCCCCAGACACCGACTAAACCGTGTTACCTGAGGAAGGTGGAGGGATTATCCCACCTCTAGTGCAGGATTGAAGCCCCTTGCCCCACCTCTGGAGCACAGGGACTGATCCTGCCTGTGGAGGGGGTGCAGGGAAGGTGGGGGATTTTTGACTCTCACTGAAGAGAGTTGGAAGTGAGAGCAGAGCAGAGACTCTGGGTCCCAGCTTCACTGTCACCAGCCAGCAGAGAGATCAGAGTCCTGCCTGGGATGATTTTATAACCCCTTCTGCTTGCATCTGTGGCTCAAGGGTGCTGGATCCTCAGAGAGCAAGGGTGTGTTTTTTATTTTGTGTTGTTTCAGGCACCCCCCAGCATCCCTCAGGAAGGCTTATATTGGAGAGACAGATGAGTGAGAGTGGGCTTTGGGCCTGATTCTTGGGGGCCAGATCCTTGTGTCCTGTGAGTTCAGCCAGCCAGTGCCAGGAAGGAGGGGTGGAGCATGTCTCCACCTCCTGCAGGCTGGGACACCACCCCCAATAGGAAAGAGTTTGGATCAGCTCTCTGAAGCCCCAGACACCGCGAGGGGCACAGACTGTGGGGGTCAGGAGAAGAGCTCAGAGCAGGGAATTTCAAGAGTAAGACCCTCACAGGCTGTTGTCTGGGACCAGAAGGGCCGCAGAACCTCCTGCGGGCTGGGCAGGCACGGTTCTCAACCAGAATCTCTTTGGATCAGTCCCACCAAGCCCAGGGCAACTGAAGCTTTTCCAGAAAAGGCAGGAGGCTGGATGCAAGCCGCCCCCGCACCAGGCCGCCTCAGGGGAACTGGATTGGACCATAAACTGGACACTGAGCAGTTGCTCTTCGAAGTGCAGATTAATTACCCCTGGGGCCCTCTGGCCCCAGCTGGGCTGCCTGGCTCCATCCAGAAGGCTCATCAGAAGGCACTGCAGGCCCAGGCCACCTCCAGGGCAGGCGGCTGAGGGGGGAGGCGACCTCAGAGAGCCTCAGACCCGCCTCAGCTACTGTGGGACACCCCGAGTCAGCCTACACAGCTGGGGACATTAGCTGAGAACAGCACCCCGGCAGGAAGCCTGAAATCAGCGCACAAAGCAAGGAGCCTCGCGCAGCAGGATCTGCCCAGATGACCTTTCCTGGGCTGTTTTGCTGCTGTTCTGTTCCAGTACTTTCCTCTGTATCGCGCCGGCAGCCTTCTCACTGGTCCTGCTTTTGCTCTTTTCTCCCTGTTCCTTTCCCGTCTCCTGCCGCCCCGTCCTCATCTTACTCCATCCTTTCCTTCCTTTCCCTTTTCCATTCTTTCTCTCACTTTTGCTTTCTCTCTCTTCCTTTTACCTCTGCATAACTTTTTTTAGTAGGAAAATTATAGGCCAGTCTCCCTGATGAATAAAGATGCTAAAATCTCAACAAAACATTAGCAAATAATATCCAGAAAGAAATTAATAAGATCATACAACATGGCCAAGAGGGATTTATTCCGGGGATGCACGAATAGTACGATATTAACAAGTCAGCAAACGTGATGCATCACGTTAAGAAAATGAAGGGTAGAAATCACACGTTCATATCAATAGATGCAGAAAGAGCATTCGATAAAACCCAGCACCCATTTTTTATATAAATGTTTAGTAATCTGGGAATAGAGGGATCAGACCGCAGCATAATAAAGGCCATATATGGCAAACCCACAGCCAACATCATAATCAATGAGCAAAAACGAAAAGCATTTCCCCTAAGAACAGGAACAAGACAGGGGTGTCCGCTTTCAACACTTATTCACCATGGCACTGGAAGTGCTAGCCACAGCCATCAGACAAGAAAAAACAATAAACGCATCCAAACTGGAAAGGAGGAAGTGAAACTGTCACTATTTGCAGATTACATGATATTGTACATAAAAACATACAGAATCCACCTGAAAAGTAACAGAGTAAATGAATGAATTTGGGAAAGTAGGAGAATACAAAAGCAACATCCAGAAATCGGTAGCGTTTTTATACACCAATAACAATCTCTCTGAAAGAGAAACCAAAAAAGAAATCTCTTTTACCACTGCAACAACAATAATAACAACAAGGTGCCTAGGAATAAACTTACCCAAGGCAGTAAAACACCTGTACTCAGAACACTATAGGACAGTGATGAGAGGAAAAGGGAGACAGAAACACGTGGGAGCAAGTTCCGTGATCACGGATTGGAAGAATTAACATCATTAAAATCTCCACACTACCCAAAGCAACCTGTAGAGTCAACGCAATCCCTATGAAAATAGCAGTGGCATATTTCACAGATCTAGAACAAATATTTCAAACACTTATATGGAACCAAAAAATACCCCGAATAGCCTGAGCAATCTTGAGAAAGTAAAACCATTTGGAAGTATCAAACTACCTGATACCAAACTATACTACACGGCCACTATAGTGAAAACAGCCTGGCCCTGGCATTAGAACAGGCATATAGATCAATCAAACAGACGAGAGCTCAGAAACAAACCCACACCTTTATAGCCAATTACTCTTTCACAAAATGGGCAATAACATACAAAAGAGTCAGGACAGTCTCTTCAAAAAATGGTGTTGGAAAATTGGAGAGTTATATATATTTAAAAAAAAAGATACTAGACCATCCATTTACGCCTTACATTGGAATAAACTCAAAATGCATAAAAATGTAAATGTCAGTTGATGAACCATAAAATTCCTAGAAGAAAACATAGGCAGTAAAAACGGAGACATCTCTCGTAAGAATATTTTTGTAGGTGTATCTTCTTGAGCAAAAGAAACACAGGAAAAAATAAACCAATGGGACCACATCAAAATAAAAAGCTTTTACAGAGCAAAAGAAACCATCAACAAAATGAAAAGGCAACACATTGCACAGGAGAATATACTCACCAATGATACTTGTGATAAAAGGTTAATTTCTAAAATATATTAAAAATGTATACTACTCAATAACAAAAAGACAACTAACCCAATTTAAAAAATGGACACATGTTCAGACGGCCTGGTTCAAGGGTGAGCATCAACCTGTGGTCCAGGAGCTCGCTGTTCGATTCCCAATCATGGCAAATGCGGGGGTTGCGGGCTCGACCCGCAGTGGGGAGCGTGCAGGAGGCAGCTGATCAACAACGACTCTCCCATCATTGATGTTTCTCTCTTTCCCTGTGCTTTCCTCTCTCTCTGAAATCAATAAAGATATATTTTTTTTAAAAAGAAATCAAAAATTGAAAAGGCAACCCATTGCACCAATGATACTTTTGATAAAAGGTTAATTTATAAAATATATTTAAAATGTACACTACTGAACACCAGGAAGACAAACAACCCAATTTAAAAAATGGACACATACTCACCGGCTTGGCTCAGTGGTTCAGCATCAGCCTATGGTCCAGGAGCTCGCTGTTCGATTCCCGCTCAGGGCACATGCCCGGGTCGTGGGCTTGATCCCAAGCAGGGGACGTGCAGCAGGCGGACAACCAATGACTCTGTCATCACTGATTTTTCTTCCTCTATCTTTTTCTCTCTTCCTCTCTCTGAAATCCTGGCTCTAGCCCTAACCATAACACTATAGCTAGTTCTCATTTTAACCCTAACTCTAGCCTTACCCGTAAACTTAACCCGAAACTTAGACCTAGCCCTAGGCCTACAACTAACTTTAACCCTAAACCTAACCATAACCTAGCTTTAACACTAGCCCTAACTTTAGCCCTAACCCTAAACATAGTCCCAAACCGAACACTAACCCCAATCCTAAACCTAAGCCCAGTTCTAGCCCTAGTCCTATCTTGAGCCCTAATCCTAACCTAACCTTTAGACCAAGACCTAAACCTAAACCTAGCCCTCGTTTTTGCCATAACTCTAACTGTAAACTTAGCCCTAACCTTAACACTAACCCTAACAAAAGCCCTAGCCCTAGCCCTAACCCTAATTCTAAACTTAGCCCTAGAACAAGCCCTACCTCTAGACCTAACCCTAATCCTAAAGCTTCCCCTGCAAGGAGTCCTAAACCTACATTTAACCATAACCCTAATGCTAATTGTAGCCTTATCAATAACCCTAACCACATGCATAGCCATAACCCTAGCCCAAACCATAACCCTGATGGTAACTCGAAACCTAACCCTAGAGCTACTCCTAAGCATGACCCAACCTTAACCCTACCCATACTCCTAACACTAAACCAAACCAAACCAAACTTTAACCATAGCCCTAAAGCTAACCCTAACCCTAACCTTGTATCCAATTCTTGTCCTACATTCGGCACCAGTCCTAGCTGAAAACTGATTCTAGACCTAACTGTGGCCTTGGGCCTAATCCTAACACTCTTCCTAAGCCTAAGCTGAATATTAAACCTAATTCTAAGGCTAACCCTAGCCCGGACCCTAAACCAAATCCCAAACCTAACTCTAAATTGATCCCTGCATCTAAAACTCATCATAAATTAACCATAACCCTAGACCTAGACTTAGGCCTAGTCCTAATTCTAACCAAAACCCTAATCCTAAACCTAGCTTCAATCCTAACCCTAACACTAGCTCTAGCCCTATCTTAATACCTAACCCTAACCCTAAATCTAGGCCTACATCGAATCCTAAGCCTGACCCTAACCCTAATTCTAACCCCAATGCTAGTACTAAACCCCAAAACTAATTCTAAAACTAGTTCTGGCACATGCCCCAGCTCGAAAGGGAAACCTAACCACAACATTAGCCTTAGCACTAGCCCTAAACCTAAACAAAAGTTACCCTAATGCTAATAACACCAAATCTAGCCCTAGCGAAACACTCAAACCTAACCCTAAATGGAACCCTAATTCTAGCAATAGACCTATCTCTAACTTTAACACTAAATTGAACCCCAAACCTAGCCTTCTTCTTAAAACTAAACTAACCTAACCCAATCCCAAATGTGGGGAACCGCTGTGGCCCCAGGCACGGAGGAGCTGCCTGGGTGAGCTGCAGAGGTGCTCTCATGCTCCCTGACCCAGTCCTTGAGGCACCAAAGCAATACTAATTTAGCTTGCGGCCATAAATTCTAGAAAGGCTAATTAGGAAGCTGGCCCCGGCCTGAAGGGTTAAGGGATAGTTAAGCCACATACCAAGCCAAGGACTCAATCCTCCCCAAAAGTTCCCATTAGAAGCAGAGAGAAAGATAGTTTCCAAGGTCTGAGCTCCTGCAGGAGGCAGGGTGTTTACTCTGAAAAAGCATTCGTAGGAGCTTGGAGGAATTACTTTGTATCTTAGCCTTCTTCTTATAACTAAACCCAACCTAACCCAATCCCACAATGTCATGGTAAACTTTAACCTTACCTCCAAATCTAACCCTAAACTGAAACATAATTTTAGCTCTAACTATATCCTTAACACTAAAACGAAACCTAATCCTACCCTAGATTTACCCTAATCCTAAACCTAACCATACTTTTAAAACTAGCCTCAGCTCTAGCCTTAATTTAACACTAACCTTAGCCCTAGAGTCAGCCCTAACCCTGATTCAAACCCTAAGCCTAACCATGAACTTAACCATAGCTTTGATTGAAAATATACCCTTCCACCAATGGTAAAATTGACATTAGCCATAGGCCTAGTCCTAAGGCTAACACTAAACCTAGCTCTAATTCTAACTCTACCCCTAGCCCTAACTCTAACTTTAAACTTAGCCCTAGAACGAAACCTAGCTCGAACCCTAACTATAACACTAGCCCTAACTCTCAGCATAGCCCTAACCTTAACCCTAACACTAGCCCTAGCCCTACCCTTTTTCCTAGTGCTAATATTAACTTTAACCCAATCCTTACCGTAAACTTAACTGTAAAATTCACCCTAACCCTCACCCTAACACTAACCATAGCGATAAGTTTAGCCTTAAACTTAACCCTAAACCTTGTCATAGCCCTCTCCCTAACCCTAATCCTAACCCGGGCCCGAGTCCTAATACAAAAGGCAACAACAAACCTACCAACCGAACCAATCAAAAACTTAGCCTTAGTTTATCCCATACCTAACGCTAACCGTAATTTACGCATAACCATAACCATAACCTAAACTTAACCCTAACCCCAACCCTAGCCTTTTCTCTAACCCAAACCCTAACCATAACCCTAAACCAAGCTTTAACCCTAAAACCTACACCTAACTCTAAGCCTAACCCGAACCCTACCCCGAGCAACAATAACAACCATGGTTCTGGCCTCACCTGTTCAAGACCTGCAGGCAGCTCCAGTTGGGGCACCGACCTGGCCGCAGTGTCTGTCCCGCCGTCAGAGCAGCCACCCAGGAAACCCGTGGGGGAGCCTGAGCTCTTCTCGCCCCGCCGGGTGGACAGCTCTGGGGCTGCCCAGACAGCACGCGTGGTGGTGCCAACAGTGAAGACGTCACGTTGTGGGAACCATTCTTGTCATTCAGACCCCGGGCGGCATATACTCTGGTGCTCACGGCGCTTCCAGAGGCCCCGTGGGGCTCGGCAGCAATCACCGGGCACTGACGCGCCACACACAGGACACGGAGGAAAACCCTGCGGGGCGCTGTGCTGGCCGCGTCTTTCCGCCTGTGCGGGCCCTGCTCCGCCTGGGCCTCTGCTCCTGCTCCCGGGCCCCCTGCCCAGGCTCTGCCAAGGCCGCCCCTTCTTCTCCTCTGGGTCTCTGCTGACATGTCAGGTCTTCAGTGAAGCTTCCCGGCCCCGCACACACCGGATGGGGCTGCGCCCAGAACCCCTGCCTTTCCCGCTCTGTTTCCTCAAGGGCTGGTTTCCTGAGCTGCCAGCCTGCGGGGGGTGAGAGGGGCACTGACCTCTCCCTGGGCCACCAGCACCTGGCACAGTGACTGGCACAGGGCAGGCGGGATCCAGGCTGCGGACGGGCTGAGCTGGCGGGGCCCCCGGGGCGGTCTAGCCCTGCCCCCCGCCAGCCCAGCTCCCGCTGCGGTTCCTGAGCGGGGGCGCCCGGGCGGTGGGGAGACGGGAGCCGCGGGCTGGGGGCGCAGGGACTGGACCCAGGGGAGGGGGGGCCGAGACCCAGGCAGCAGGCCCAGCCCCGCCCGCGACATGGCCAGGCCCGCAGGGCTGTGCGGGGGCAGCGTCTCCCCGCCCCCGGGGCAGGGGCGCAGGCTCCGTCCTCCAGCTTGTTCCCGGGGTCAGAGCAGCTGCCCCAGAGGCCTTGGGAGGCGCGGCTTCCAGAAGGCTCCTGAGGGCCATTGCTCCCCCGGGGCCAGAGGGACCTGGGGTTTATGGCGCCCTGGTTACGGGGAGTTTGGGCGGCGGGGAGGGGGAGGGGGCGGGTCGCGGTCAGTGTTGGTTACCCCCCCACCCCCACCCCCGCTCTCAGCCTGCAGCAGGAGCACAGGCAACCCAACCGCAGGGGGCTGGGCCCTGAGCCCCACTTGGAGAGGGAAGGGGGTTTCTGAGCCCTGCTAGAGCCCCAGCCCTCCCCAGGCCCTGCCGGCCCTGCGGGGACCCTGCACCCCTGCAGGCTCCTGCACGACCCCCTGGGGTCCACTGTGCCCCCCTTACAGATGGGGAGGCCGGGGCTTCCAGGGCCCACTCTTTCCGCTCTACCCCCTGGAAAAGGTCAAGGAGGGAGAGAGAGAGAAGCCGGGGCAGTCTCCAGCCTCCAGACAGCCCCTGGCCTCTCTGTGCCCTGTGTGGAGACAGCACTGTGGGGACACATTCCAGCCTGGACCAGGGGGGCAGCTCCCTAAAGCTCCCAGGGCCCAGCTGCGCTGCTCTTGGCGTCACCTTCCTCTTTGGCCCCTTCTTCCTTCTTGTCCTTCCCTTTAGCCCCCCCTCAAAGGCGGGCTTCCCTTGCTGAGCGGGTGCCCTGTGAGGGCACATCCCTGAGTTTCCAGGGACTTGGCAGGCCAGGCGTTAAACGCAGCCGCCGTCAACAGTGAACTGTGCAGCCCCGCGATCACATGATTGACAGCAAACACCTGCCGCCTGGAATTATTCTCCTTACCTATGCTCTTGGGGCAGTTTCTACCCATTGCATCTGCAGGGAGGGGATATTATAGAGCAGGTGACGCCACACAGCTCTTCCCATGGCTGTGGGGAGTGACACCATGTTGGCAGCTTGAAATGGGCCGTGGTGAGAATATTGACAGCACAGGAACTGGCAAATGTACCAAATCAGGGCTTGATTTGCTTTCCGCAGCGCCTGCTGTCTCCAGACTTAAGACAGTGATGGAGAAGATGTTCATAGCAGAGATTAAACTTAAGAGTGTGTCTTGGGTGAATATTATGGTATGTAAATTGTGTCTGTTTTTAAAAACTGCCTGCAGCCATTACAATGTGAACACATTACAGGAAACTGAGGAATGCCATCTGGCATTCAGAAAACGAGCACCTGATAAGGAGCCACTCGCATCGTTAACGAGGGACTGACGTTCTCACAAACATCTTCAGCTTGTTTTCCTTGATAACACAAGGAGAACATCACCCGACATTCCCGTTGGAGCTACGCTCATCCGTCAGCTGAGGGCAAGCATAGGCGGCTATAAATACACCAGTGTGGCCAAATGCAAGGAGCGCTTCCTGAGGATCCATTGCTGTGCATAGACATGTATATGTGCATGTGTAGGTGCATGTGAATATGTATGCATGTGTACCTGTGTACGTACGTATGCATACATGTAAATACATTCCCTCCTGTGCCGCTGGCTGGTTGAGAAACATTTGGCTGGGTGCTTCCCAGGGTCCGTCCGACCTTTTCTAATATTCTCACTTGACTGTTCTGCCCAGGGTGAGCCCCTCCTGTCCCACAGCTGACCCCAAATCTCCCTCCAGGCAAACCTCAGCCCTGAGCTGTGGGCATGAATACCCAGCTGTCGCTTGGATATTTCCCACCCAGCAGGTCGCACACCTCCCAGGCCAGTGCAGAGAGGGGGGCCCCTGGAGCTCAGCAGAGTCATGATTTGGGGGCCCCCTCAGCAACAGGACCCGTGATACTGCTCAGGGGACCATCACCTGGCCTGGCTGGGTGTGTGAGCAAGATGTCAGGGTTGGAACCAGCTGATGCAGTAATGGATAGGACACAGTGGGAGAGAGCGATGCCAAACATGGTCTGAATGGAAGGGGACAGATGTGATGAGATGAGGGACACAGCGGCTTGGGTGGAGGGAGGATGGTGAACCTCGATTTTGAGTTGGAGGTGTCTTTGGGACATCCAAGCTGGAAACAGATCTGGAGATTCCCGAGGAGAGGCTGGGGCTAGAGGTGTTGGAATCTTCTGGGAAGACTGCAATTAAAGCTCTGGGTGTGAGCCCGGCTGGCACGGTCAGTGCCTGGGCTTTGACCTATGAACCAGGTGTTCAGGGTTCAATTCCCATCAGGGCACACACCCCGGTTGTGGGCTCAATCCCAGAAGGGGGCGTGCAGCAGGCAGCCGATCAATGACTCTCTCGTCAGTGATGGATCTATGTCTCTCTCCCTCGCTCTTCCTCTCTCTGAAATCAATAAAAAACATCGATTGTTTAAAAGCCGTGGGCTTATTTGAGCTTGTCTGGGGTTGGAGGGGGGTGAGAGAGTGCAGGGTGCACCCCGACGTGAGCCATGTAGGGACCCTAGACCACAAAGGGATGGGTGTAGCTCGTGTGGAGGCTGAGGGAGGGGAATGTTCAGAAAGGAAGGTCACCCGGGGTGAACGCCTGACAGGCGTCATGGGGCTGAGAGGTTGTGTGAGGCAGGCAGAGCAGTTGACAAGCCCCTGCCAAGACGCAAGTCAGGCGAGGGGGGATGTCACCTAGGACAAGAACAGAAAGTTAAGATGACGTGGCAGGTTCCAGCCCATTCTCAGGATCAGGTGACATATCAAACGTGGGAAGTGGGGATAGGAGGGGTCAAGCCTCTACCACAGGCTCCTGTGCTTGACAGCTGCTGTCCTTGGATTAAGGGGGGAGCCCTGAGGAGCCAGGGGGAGGGGAGGAAGCCTGCAGTCCAGACAGGGGGCGTAACAGGCAGCGCACTTCAGGCCTGCAGCTCAGGAGAGGTCAGTGCTGGGGAGGAGGGTGGGGTCAGCCCTGAGGGGGGCATGGAGGGAGGTGCCTCAAAGGGGAACTCAGGAGTGAGCACACGAGCTTCCATGAGGGTTTGTGGGAGGAATGACTGACTGAGGGCCTGGCAAGTGTGAGCACTGGAGAGCTGTCCCACGGGGGAGAGAACCACGAGCCAGAGGCTGAGAGCTCCAAGGAGTGACTGGCCAGGGTCAGATCCTGCAAAAGCCAAGGGCCCAGGACACACAGCCTGCAGGTGCCGCTGCTCAGTTTGGCTCTAAGCATTGCGGGTGGCAGCTCCCACTGAGTGGTCGGCTAGGACAGGCTGCCGAACCTGGGGAACAGGGGACAGGAGGCTCGAGGACACACTTGTACAGAAGAGGTTTGGTGGGAAGGCAGGGCCATGGAGGCAGCAGCTGCACAGAAAACCATTAGAAGACTGGGTCAGGTGGGGACACTTCCATGCCTCCTTCCTGCCTCCCTCTCTCACCTTCCAGCCTCTAGTCTGAGGCCTCCAAGATCTAAACTCCAGATCGGGCTCTTCCTAGTGCAGTAGCCTTGGAAAAATCCAAAGGATCGCTGTAGGCTGAGCTCCTTTGTGATCTAAATCCCACATCAAAACGGGATTCAACTTATACAAACTTAACATAAATACAGGTCTGGAAAAAGCTGCTGCATGGTGAAGAGGAACCAGGCTTTCCCAGTCTCTGACCTCGTGGCAAAGGGAGCTGTGGATTCCAGGGGGGGGGGACTGGGGGGCTAATGCAGGGAACCCCGAGGGGCCGGCGCTCTTCGAGGCTGCCAGGGAGGAGCGGTGAAGAAAACTAGGACTCAATTCTACTCCAGCTCATTTTATTGCAACCCCATCCCCGTGTCCAGAATCAATGGCTATTTAATACACATGCAAAGCACTCCTAAAATCGACCACGTGAACATGCCCATTTCTTTACCAGTATATGAACTCAAAAGGGAAAAATCTTTATAAGACCAAAATCAACAGGTTTAGTACATCCAGGAAGAGCATCTTTAGTAAACAACAGGAAAGAAAATGTGTCAGGAACCAGGCCAAATACACAGAACAGGACGTGAGACTCCCATTGGCCACGATGACTCCCAAGGGAACATCAATATAGGGTGACCCCAAAAAGGTAGACAGACGTGAGACTCCTGATGGAACATAAACATAAGGTATTTCCAAAATGATATACCCATGGCAGATTATTGATAGAACACAAATATAGGTGTCCCCAAAATGGTACACACACGGGAGATTCATGATAGAACTTAAATATAGGTGTTCCCAAAACCGTACACACAGGGGAGATTCACAGTGGAACATACGTATTGGGTGTCACCACAAACGTACACACAGGCTAGACTTCCAATGGAACATAAATTTAGGTGTCCCCAAAAAGGTACCAATAGGGGAGATACCCGATAGAAAATAAATATAAGAAGGTGTCAACCGAAAGGTACACCAGGGAAGACTCCTGATGGAACATCAATACAGGGGTCCCCAAAGAGGTACACACAGGTGAGACTTCTGGTGGTACATATATATTGGGTGGCCCCAAAAAGGGACACAAGGGGAGATTCCTGATGGAACACAAATACAGGGGGTCCCCAAAAAGGTACACAGAGGTGAGATTCTTGTTGTAACAAATACTGGGCTTCCCCAAAAAGCCACACAGAGGGGAGACTCCTGATGGAACATAAATATAGGGTTTTTCCAAAAAGGTACACACATGGGAGATTCGTGATAGAACATAAATATAGGTGTCCCCAAAAACGTACACACAGGGGAGATTATCGATGGAACGTATGTTTTGGGTGTCACCACACAGGTACACACAGGGTAGACTTCCAATGGAACATAAATTTAGGTGTCCCCAAACAGGTACCAATAGGGGAGATGCCCAACAGAACATAAATATAAGAAGGTGTCAACTGAAAGGCACACAAGGGAAGACTCCTGATGGAACATTTATACAGGGGTCCCCAAAAAGGTACACACAGGTGAGAATTCTGATGGAACGTAAATATTGGGTGGCCCCAAAAAGGGACACAAGGGGAGATTCCTGATGGAACATAAATACAGGGTGTTCCCCAAAAGTTACACACATTTTGACAGCTGATAACTCTTATTTTCACTCTCTTCAGGTTTAAGGAATTTGAAGCAATGGGTGAAGTCACACTAAGTTTTGAACAAAGAAAATGTATCCACTGGACTCTTTATGGGGATACGGAAAAGAAAGTCTACGGTACAAAAGCAACAACACTTGGGAACTGAGGGCAGCTACTGAAAGACAAGGCGCACAGATTCCCACAGAACAGGGTGATCCCTGAGGTTTGCGGGTCCTTTGCTGCGCATCAGCTCTGGCCTGGGCGCTCCGGAAACAGAAGCAAAGGAATCGCAAACATCAGGACCCACTTTGTTTGGCGTTTGTGCGCTTTCTTTCCACAGCTGCCCCCGATTCATTGACTGTTGCCGGGTTTGAGCCGTAAGCTTGATATTTTATGAATCCCCATAAGAGAGTTTAGTGGATAATTTTTCATTGTTCAAAGCTTAGTCTGGCTTCACCCATTGTTCCAAACTTGTTAAACCTGAAAAGGAGTGAAAATTAAGGGAGTTACCAGCTCTGAAAATTTACGTACATTTTTGGGAGACACCCTGTAGATCACCCTCAAAATACATGCATTGCACAAGTGTGTACACACCTCTGTAATAGATTATAGGCAATGCGGTCACTATCCCCAGGACTTATTCATAAAGCATAAGTCAACATCTCACCCACGATGGGGACACTGGGGACCTACACCCACTCCCAAATCAGGCGTGTACCTCATCTCAGACACACTCCCCTCAACACACTATGTACACTTGCTGGGGTCTGCCCAGAGACAGGCTCTGGGGAGGCTGGGTCAGCCTCAGGGGGTGCTGGGTGGGGCCTCGCCTCAGCAGGTCTCAAGCTGGGCTTCACACAGGCCCTGGCTTCAGCAGCTTCCCCTCGGAGGTGCTGACAGCCATGTTCATGGTGGGGCCGCAGAGCTGGTGGGTATCCTGGTCCCTTCTTTTCTGGTAGGGGGTCCTGGCTAAGATCTGATGGTTCGGGCATCATTGCCCTTGCTCAACAGGTAATTCAGCAGGTCATCCTGGTAGGTGGAATATCCTACAGAGAAGAGAGGAAGAAGGGAGAGGCGAGGGTGAGGGACACGAGGGTCCTCAGAGAGCCCTCTCCCGGTCAGGACGTCCCCTGTGCAGGCCACTTGGCCAGGACTGAAGTTTCCCGCTCCTGTTGGGCCTTTCACAGCCTAACTGGGCCCCACCACACACCCGGCCCGTGGTTGAGATGGGGAGGCCGGGGCCCCACATGGGTCAGGGAGAAAAGCCAGGCGTCCGTCACTCAGGCAGCTCCCTAGCTTCACCAGCAGGAAAACAGACCCAGAGGGAGATGCCGTTTCCAAAAACACATCCACTGGATGGGAGGGTCGGGGCTGGGAGCCTGGGCACAGCCAAAGCTTTCCATCTGTCCTCATTCCCACCAAGCTCAGTGGGAGGCAGAGACCGGCTGGGCACATTGTCCTCTCTTCCTTCCAGGCCACCAGCTCAGACACCTGGTGAGGGCTTCATCTTAGGCCACAAGAAACAGAAATGACGCCAGCAGCTCCTATATGCCAGCCTGACCTCACTCGAAACCCTCACTGACACCTACACCTTTCTTTTGATCTGACAAGGGGGATGTAGGAACAACGAGGTGGGCCACCAAGGGTAACTCAAGACTGTGCAGGGGACAGCCACCCCACCATTGTTCCCTTTAAGCCACTGCCCTGGCACAGCAGCTGTGCTGGGCCGGCCTTCCCCTGTCCAGGGAACCACTGTCCTTTCCCACCATGCGGGCAGCAGGCCTAGGCCCCCAGACCGAAGTCTGACCCTGCTCTGGAACCTGCAGCCCTCTGCCAGCACCTCACAGCCTGGAGGAGCCGAGTGCAGGTGTCCCCTGAGGCGGATGGACACCATGAGGAGAGGAAGGAGTGCATGCAGAGGAGCCAGGGGTCACCAGCACATGGAGTCAGACCCCAGGCAGCTAGACATTTGAGGGACCGTCAGTCTGCGGGACAGCTCAGCAGCCCGACACACCCCTACACCTGCCAACAATGCCTGACCCAGGATTCCGACATCTGGACCCACAACTAGACACACACTCATCCCCAAAGGCAAAAAAAATCAACCTTCTCAGTGACGAGTGTGGGGGAAACACCCTCCCGGCTGCCGTGTACCTGCATGCGAGTGTCCACCACAGCCCTCGGGTCTGAGGGTGAGAGCGGCTACAGGGAGGGGACACTGCCCTGGCCGAGGGCAGGCTGCCCCTTCCAGGCCTGCAGACCTCCCCTCCTGGCCCATTCCTCTAGCACATACAGTATCCGGTCCCTGTTCCCGGGATCATCAGTGTCCATCCCGCTGCACACTAACAACTGTGGGACAGGGACGTGTTTTCGTGGTCCCAGCTCACAGCTGGTGAGCAGCTGAGCTGCACTGAGAACCGGGGACACACCCGGACATGCTCTGCTTCCCGCCCCGCCAAGCCGTCTGCTCCGGATTCACCGGGTCCACAGGGCACCCAGGTCCCAAGTGCTGGCGCGGGCCACAAACAGCAGCAGCTGGAAAACACCACTTGGCAAGGGCATGTGGGGTGAGCCACAAATACTTGGTTTTTCTGAAGGCACAGAAACAGGACCTGCTTTCCACAGTGACGTCCAGGTCAGAGCCACCCACGGCCTTGCTCACAGCCTTGCTGAAGACCCTGCGTATGTCCATTAGGTATTTAATGCACCGGGATCTCCCTATAGAAATGGCTTCTTCTAGGCCTGACAGCTACAAGGAAACCCAAACATAGGCTATGGTGCTTTTCCGTGCTGGCTGTGTGGACATCAGCTCTGGAGATTTGCGTCCCTCTCACCACACACACGATCTGCGAGGCTTCTCATGCTTAAGTGACTACATTGTTCTGGGACAAAACTACCACAACACTGCCTGGGTTTGTATTTTCTACTTGATTGGTAACATACCTAAGGAGGCGGAGGTGTGTGCATGGAGCATGCCCCTCAGGCTCCTACACACTCGTGTGCACATCCAACACTCCTTCTGGCTGGTTCTACCTTCCCAGGAAGGAGACCGGAGATCCCACCCTTTACTACCCACCTGCAGCCAGTCGCCCTCCTACCTTTCCTGGGAGCCTGCTGTGGGCGTACTGGTCTTTCACCATTGGGAGCAGGATGGGATGGGCTCCCGGGGATCCAGTGGACAGGCACCTACAATCGATACCTCTCCTTTTTTCGATCCCTTTTTATTGGTTTTAAAAAGGTTGAGGATCCATTTGGGTCCAATCCAGCGTTTTTTCCTAGTTTGAAGGAGATTTTTAGGGCACAGTTACACTCACTGCCCCCTCCAGCAGGTTTCGGGTGCCCTACCGTGACCTGGGATTTCCATCACTTGCCTGCGAAGTTGCCCATTAACTTGGGGATCAGAATTCGGCTTCTTTTTGCCATCACCAGAATCACTGGATCTGGGGTTCAGGAGGTAAAACAGAATTTGCAGTTAACGTGCACAGACTCGGGGATGGTAGAAGTGTCGGTCTTGGCAGAAGCCCACACTAGCCTTCGGGGAAACAGAACTTCAAATACCGCCCTCAGCCCGTGGCTGTCTGCCGAGCACAGGAAGCGGTGCTGTGTGAACCTAACCTATGTTTCCTAGAAAGTTCACATGAAAATGCCATTTTCAGGAAAAGCCAGGGACCTTCTCATTTTCTGCTAGAGTCAATAATGAGTGAAATAGGCTGGGATACTTTGCCATTCCCGGCACTGGGGAATCTGGGTGAGGGGAAGAGGGCAGGACAGAGTGGGTCGTTTGAATGAAAAACACTGAGGCCTGGTCACTGTGGCTCTGTGCTTAGAGTGTCAGCCTGAGCACCAGGGTTGCAGGTTCGATTCCCAGTGAAGGGAATCGAACCTCTGTTGCAGGTTTAATCCCCAGCCCCAGTTAGGGCACATGCAGGAGGCAACCAATCAATGTGTCTCTCTCATATCCATCTCTCCCTCCCTACCTCCCTCTCTCTCTCTCACACACACACACACACACCCCTGCCTTCTTCCTTCCCTTCTACTTTCTATAAATCTCAATGCAAAAAATATCCTCAGGTGAGCATTAAAAAAATAAATAAGAAAATACATAAAAACAGGGAATTGAAAGGGTAAGTAGTATGTGTGGTATCTGAGCAGAAATGGAGGCATTCTAACCTAACAGAAGAACCCCATCTGGGTTCTAATCTTGCCTCTGCCCTGAAACAGCACTGTGCTCACACAAATCACTCCAGTTCCTCATGGGTGACTCAATTCCTCGCAACAGAAGGGTCAGAGGGAGCTTCTGAAATCTTGTGGTTCTGTGATTTGAACAGAGAAGCCTTGCAGGATTCATGGGGATGTGACTTCAAGGCTGGGCTGGCGCAGGACAGCCTGAAGGGCCAGCTCCTGGGGCTCAGGCCCGGGACTAGGGGAAGCCCTGCTGAAGGGGACTTAGCCAGCCCACAACTGCAGCTGCTGCTCTCTGGAGAAGGAAAGTGGTTCTGCAAGTGCCTTGGGGTCCAGTGGCTCCAGAGGAATTTCGCCTGTGTTTGAAGACCATGGGTGCTGGTCTAGGTGTCTGATCCAAGCTTCCTTCCCAAGACAGAAGCATGGCTTCCTATGTCCTGAAATCTTCAGGCAAAACATGACCCTCCTGCTTCAATGGCTCTAAAACCAGACTCTCTGTGCCCTTACACAGGCTCATGGCCAGCTGTCATTTGCCATCCCTCATAGGATAACCCTGAGTCCAGAGGGCAGGACTGAAAGAAAATCTAAATTCTGTCCATGCTCGGAGGGACCTGCACACAGATGACCTGCTCAACAGTGGAAGACACAGGCCCACCAACGGGCCCCTGCTCCAGGTGGCTACAGCCTTCCCTCCTCCTGAGAGAACAAGCTCTCTGTTCTCTTTCAGTCACTGAAGCTTAAGGCAACTCACTTCTTTGGACCAGGATGAGAGCGCTTGAGCGGAGCTTTGGATTTTTCTTTCAGGTTGTCATTTTCTCTCTGAAAGTCACTTAAGTCGTCTCTAAAAACAGAGGAGAAAGGATAAACAAGCTCGTTTTTTAAATGTAACATGTAACTTGTCCCTTCAGCCCGGCCCAGAAGGGTCGGTGGTTTTCTGGGATTCAGACATCACGGTGCTCACAAACATCGCGGTCGCTCAGGTGGGAATGTGTGAACACAAGCATTGGATGTGGGTCCGGGAACACTAACACCTCAAGGAGACCTGCGGAAGCACCTAGGACCAGGCTGGACATCATCTCAGGAGAGCAAACTCTGGTCCATCTGAAACTCAAGCCCAGAAACCCCAAGGAATTTCCGGCCAGGCCAATTCAGGACGGGAGGCTCTCGGGGTCAGACACAGGGCTAGGCTGGCTCCTGGGGGGCAAACTAACAAGAGCCCCAGTGCTGAGGAGACATCTGCCTTCAGCGAGTTAGATGGGCAGCAAGGTTTCAAAGTCACTTGAGCAAAGTCAGACCTCTGACATCCACCCATTCCATTGTTGGTTTGTGATAACACGTGCAGGGAAGCAAACTCTAAGCCTTTCAGGGCCCAGACAGAGAAAATCAGGAGCAAAGCTGGCCTGGAAGGACCAGAGGGAGTGGCCGGGCCTGGGGCTGCTGAGCGCATGGTGCCGCGGGGAACCGCACCGGGCCCTGCACACGGAGGGCTGCTGGCGAGGGGGCGGAACTTCTGATTGTTTTCCCAAAGGACCCAGAAACCCAGGTTGTGAAGCAAAATCTCTTAATTTCTAATTGTTGGAAATCAGTTCACATTTTGAAAACCACAAAAAGGACCCCAGAGAAACCCTTGAACCTCGGCCTCCAGAGGGCACCCCGACCTTGAGGAAAGGGCGCCTGGCCTTCCTGTGCCAGGGGCCTGCTTCTGTTCTCTCCTGGCCCCTAGGGCTGTGCTGGGTGCTCTCTATACAATGCTGCCCAGGGGGCCCGCTGGCTCCTGTCCTGTCGCTGCCTCTCACAGTGGCTGTGGCCTTGACAGCTTGATCCCTGGTTTCCTTGCTTGGCAATGAGTCCTCTGGATCCCGGCAGCTGCTCAGGCTCCTTGGCCATGAAGCTGCCGAGGTCCCACCTAAACCGAGGGCTTTTGCGGGAGTTCACCGTGAAGTGGGGACCCAGGCAAAGTGCTAGCTTGCCAACCAGTAAGGCCCCAACCACTGCCCCTGCTCAACATCCCAGTGCCATCAGCTCAACATCTTTGATTCTAGACTTTGTGATTCTGCCCCCACAGCCGTGCTGCTTGGCCTTATGCTAGGGTGCTTTCCTGTCTGCATGTGCCCCCTCGTCCTATGCCAGCAGCAGAACCCAACTCCCAGCCCCATGCCTCCATCTATGCCTCCAGGGAGCCCCTCAACATCCGTGTGCTATGCATGTAGCTCTGCTCACATCCCATCTCCCCGACTAGTCCCTGCTGACCAGGGAACTGGTGCTCTGCACCTCGCGGGGCCGCCGCCGAAGTCCGGACCCTCTAGATATTGGCAGAGGGAGGGCAGCCACGCGCACAACAACCCACTCTCCAAGACAAACAAGCTCAGCCTTTGACCTGAATTCTTTCCCTGAGGACTTCTCTTTACCACTATCATATTTTTTTCAGTGAAGTTCATTCCAAAGGCAGATCAAGAAGTGTTTGGCAGTGGGCACTATCTTTGAAAAGCAAACAAAGGCCAACCACCCTGCTTGCAGAAATCTAGAACCACCCCAGGGAAAATGAGAGGACATGCTGGTAAGGTGGCCTGTCCCCTCGCCCTGGGGACACCAATGTTCCCCAGGGCTTCTCTCCCCGAATGTTGGGCTCTAGGCTGCAGCTGGAAGCCAGGACCCTTTGTGGACAGGCGTCAGCCATCCCACACCCCTTACAGGGAATCCTCCTGCTCCTTGACGTTCCAGCACTGATCTTGGTAACACAAGTTCTGCTCTAGAAGCATCAGCTGGTCATGGTCCAAATTCTGGATCCGCTCCAACATCTCAACCCGGCCCGCAAGGTGGTAATTGGCTTCCTCCATGTTGCCCTTGAGTCGAGACAGCACCTAGAACACAGATGGACAAAGTCTCGACCACCCCAAGCCCTGCGATTCCACTGCTTCGAATCTAATTCCGAAGGAAGAAAAAGGCGACGGGCACACAGATGGCCACTGCGTTATTATCTAGACCAGTCGGAGTGACCAATACTGCCAATGTCATGGGGACGGCCAAGCCTTCTGCCACTGCTCCGTCTGATCAGGCAGCCACTGGCCACATGTGCCCACTGGGCACTGATAACTAGCCAGTGTGAGCTGAGTCGTGCCATAGGTACAAAAGAGACAACAGAGTCCGAGGAATTAATAACCATTTTTAAAAATATGATATATCTCATTAATTAGCCCGCTTCTTGGTGTGGCTCTGTGGCTGAGCATCGACCCATGAACCGGGACGTCACTAGCTCCATTCCTGCTAAGGTCATGTGCCCAAGATGCGGGCTGGATCCCCAGTAGGGAGCCTGCAGGAGGCAGCCGGCCCAAGTTTCTCCATCATCAGTGATGTCTCTGTCTCTCCCTCTCCCTTTTATTCTCCCTGTCAAAAGAATCAATAAAAATATTTTTTTTTTCAAATACCTCATAAAATCTATCATTAAAATTAATCCCACCTCTTTCCTTTTACTGTTTGAATGTGGCTACTAGAAAATTTTGTATTACGTGGGGCGGCCTGCATTATATTCCTATTGGACACCTCTGCTTTACATGAGGGTTGGCACTTTTTCTGTCAAGGGCGAGATGGTGACTGTTTTAGGCTTTCCAGCAGGATGGTGGTCTCTGTGGCAACTATTCAACTCTGTTATTACAGCAGGCAAGTAGCCAGAGATAAAATGGACATGCATGGGTGTGGCTGTGTTAAAAAAGAGACAAAAAAACAAGTTTACTTGTGGACACAGACATCTAAGGTTCCTATTTCACTTGCCACCAAATAGTCTTCTTCTCGTGATTTCCCCAACCACAGACGTACAAAGAGAGGCAGTAAGTGGGGGTTGGATCTGAACTTGGGGCTGAGGTGGACCAAGTCCTGCTCTAGAATATCATCGCGGTTGGTGCAGTAGGATAGTCAAAAGCTCCGGCTTCAATCAAACTGGGTCCCAAGTCACCACTTAAGAAGGACAAGGACAGGAGCCCCGCTCACGAGGTCATCGTGAGAACTGAGTGAGAGGACCCCGGCGAGCACAGGGCAGAGTGCACAGCAGCAGGAGGGACATGAACAGGACTCGGCTGTTTCCACGCACCGCCCGACCCTGCAAAAGCCGAGGTCAGACGAAAGGTGCTTCCTGACACATCCCGGACAGTCAGGGTGTTCGTCCCCTTCAAATGCCTCTGGCTTCCCCTCGGCCTCTGGGTGACATTCACATACAGTCTCTGAGCAAGGACGCCAACGAGGACCCATTCGGACCCGGCCCAGCCCAAGGCTCTCAGCCCAGGGAGCACCGCCCGCTGTCCAGGGCCCCCAGGCCTCACCTCGCACTGTTTGCGCAGCTGGGCCAGAGAGGCGCTGGCTGCCTGGTGCTCCTCCTCCAGCTGGCAGAACCGGGCCTGCCAGTGGTCCGCCTCCACCTGCACCTTGACAAGGGCGCTTCCCAGCTCCGTGCTGCGGGCTCGCAGCTCCTCCTGCTGCCCCTTCACCTGCTGGTGCAGGATGCTGACTCTAGGGGTGGACAGACACAGGGCCAAGGGCTCAGGGACACTCCCAGGCTCTGTCCCGGCTCTGCAGCCTTAGCAAAATCACCGCCTCTCGGGGCATCAGCTTTCCCATGTGTAAGTGAAGGCTGAACAAAATCAGTAGTTCTCACACTGTGCCTGTTGGGTTCTATTCGGCTCCCCATGGCCCCCCACTGTGCGCTGGGGGGACAGGACAGGCAGCCTTGGACAAGACTTCAACAGAGCATCACTGTTAACATGCTTTATACTTATGGCTTTGCTTCCCTGCTTCCTTGGAAAAAAGGCTTCTTCTAGTAAAATACGTTCAGAAATCATTGAATCACAACATTTTGCTCTAAAATCCTATGCCTCTGCCCAGCTCTCCTCCTCAATTCCAAGCCCCTTTCTAATTTCAACTCTGGAAGGAAATATAATATGAGATTCTGGGGTTCTTGTCAATCCACTGAAATGATCGTCATCACCATAATTACCTGATTGGGTTTCCTAAGAAATATTTATGCCAGAAATCTCCAATTGCCAGAGGCTCATGGACTCAAAGAGAACACAAATAGGTCTAGCTTGGCCCACACAGTTCTGTTTCTAAAATTAGTGAGTATGTCATCATTTAAAAATGTTTAGGTTTCACATCAACATTCAGATGTCTCGCTTCTGAGAAGAAAGTACCCTCAACAAAACATAAACAGGAGCCCCTGGATCCACCTCCCAGGTCTTACATTCAGATGCTGTGTGTTCTTTACCAGGGCCCGGTCTTTTACTGACACTCCTTCCCCACGTCCAGGGCCTGCCGGGCCACCACAGGCACCTGACTTTGCAGCCCCCCAGGACCTGCTAAAACAAGGCTGTGGGGAGGAAGGCTTCCTATAGTCACGCCTCTAGGTTGAGACAAGCCCTGGCCTCAAATCCTGACTATGCCACTCAGTAGGAGCACTGGCCTTCAACAAGGGTCTAAATCTCTTTGAGCCTGATTCCTCATGTGTTAAAGAAGTCAGTCAATTCCCATGGTCCGCAGTATGTTCTATGGTCACAGGGAAGACGGAATCGGTGTACGCTGAACCTGATGCCAATGTTCCTGTGAGTCTCAGGCCACACTTTTGGCAACTGATCAAGACATAAAGATGCCTGTGTAACATCCTCAGAGCAACAGCACCGTGACTCCTGCCAGAAGGCGCCTTATCTACCACTTGCGTACTCCCCGTGAGGCCCAGCGCAGCCCTACACATGGGAACACTAGGGAGCACACAGCATGGCACGTGGGGGCCATTTCAAATAGAAAAATCGCCACCAAAGAGCACAAAACTAGAAAACCATGGCACCACCTGGGCCACAGGAAGGTCGCTCCTTTGCAGCATGAGAGCTGGAACAAGGCAGGAGTCAAACGCCTCATTGACCGCAGATGCGGAAGTGCACATCAGATGACGTCAGTATCCCGCACTCAGGGACAGTCCACAACAGGCCACACGTGCACATATGGGAGATCCAAGTACATTTCAGCCAGTAGATGAGTCACAAACAGGGAATGCGTGAATGAAAATTGACCTTACCTCCACCACAGGTGTTAGTGGATGCAGGTACCCGGACCCCATGCCATCATCACGATCGACAGTGTGGGAGGTGAGGCTATCCAAACCCAGACAGTGCACCATCCCAGGTGTCCCTAGTCCTTCCATCCCAGCTACCAGCTGCGGTCCTTTTACCCTATTCCCATCCTGCAGTTAACATGACAACGTTTGTAAGAATGCATCATTGCCAGGGGACTCTCTTGAGTTTCACTCAGTGGGTGCTGAGTACGTTGGTCTGAATGACATCCTGGCAGATGCCGCAGCATTGGGGTGGTGGCGGTTACCTGTCCAGCTCTTCCCTCAGCTTCTGGTTCTCATTGGTGAGGATGGCGTTGGACCTCTGCTGTTCTTGGAGAGCCTCCCGCTGGGTGTTCAGGAGCTTTTCCAGCTGCTCCACTGCCTCGCTGTGCACCATCTTGTCTTCTTGCCTGTGGGAGGGAAGACACCTGCTAGGAAGGGACACCCCTGAACACTGCAAAGCCTCCTCTGGGGGGCTGCTCTATGGAGAGCTGAAGGGGAGGGCGATGGGCAGGGAGTGGGCTGGACAGCTGAGAAATCGGAGAATGGCAGTTGGCACAGACATTGGGCTAGCTCTGGGGGATCTCCTCCAGCCACAGAGCCGAGTCCACCTTCCCCCATCCGATGTGTCTCCATAGTCCCTTCAATTCCCTGTCATTCCAGCCCTTCAAAATGACACCACAGCATACACAGCTGAAGTCCACTCTACCAAACACTCTACTTCTGATTACAGCAGTCCCTTTAATATTTCTTGCAACAACATTTGGTGGTGAGAAACTTTTAGCCTTTTTTTTGTCTGGAAAGCCCTTTATTTCACCATCTATTTTGATTGATAGCCTTGCTGGGTAAAGTCGTCTTGGTTGCAGATCCTTGCTTTTCACTTCCTTGAATACTTCATGCCATTCCCTTCTGGCCTGTAGAGTGTCTGATGAGAAATCAACAGACAGCCTTATGGGAGCCCCTTTGTAGGTAGGTAACACAACGCTCTTCTCTTGCTGCCTTTAACATTCTCTCTGTCTTGAATTTTGGGCATTTTCATTAAGTGTCTAGGCCTGGGCCTCTTTGCAATTTTTGTGCTTGGCACTCTGTGTGCCTCCCAAATTTGTGTGACTTTCCTTCACCAGGTTCGGCAAGTTTTCCGCCACCATTTCTTCAAACAGGTTCTCTATCCCTGGCTCACTCTCTTCACCTTCTGGGACTCCAAGGATGTGAATACAGTTATGCTTCACGTTGTGCCACAGCTCCGTTACACAATTCCCTTCTCTGTTCTTTCTGGATCTCTGATTCAGTATTTTTTCCACCCTGTCTTCTAATTGGCTGATCTCATCCTCAGCTTACAACACTCTGCTGTTTATCCCGTCCAGTGTATTCTTTTTTGATTTAAATGCTCATGCAAGGATATGATTTCCACTGCTTTTCAGAGGAAGTACGAGAGAGAGAGGGAGAAAGACAGAAAGACAGACATCAATATGAGACACACTGATTGGTTGCCTCCCACTCATGCTCAGAATGGGGCCGGGGATCCAGGCCAACACTGAGGTATGTGACCTTGGCCAGAATCAAACCGGAGGCCCTTCAGTCCTCATGCCAACTCTCTGACCACTGAGTCAAACCGGCTAGGGCCCAATGTAGTCTGTATTTCTGCTAGGTCAGTCTTAATAGCCTGCATAGTTTCCATATCTTTTCTTCTGCTGTTAGGGCAATCCTTACAACCATTATTCTGAACTCTGGATCTGATAAGATTGCGTATCTCCATTTCCTTTAGTTCTTCTTGTGGGGGCTTTTTCGTCTCCCCATTTTGGTCGCCTGTTAGGTTTTGTGTGTATGTATTAGGTAGATGTGCTAGGAGTCCCATTCTTTTTGAAGGGTCTCTGGTGCAGGCCAATGTCAAACTCTCTTTGTGAATGGCCTTGGGTACTCTCTGTTTGGAGCTACACGTGATCCACAACCTGTGGCGGCTGGCTCTCTCTGCTGGGGCTGGGTGCCCCTGGGAAAAAACCGACATGCACACCAGGGTTTGATGTTCCAAACCCTGGGTCCAGAAGCAGATCAGGCAGACCAGAATCACCCACAGTCCACCTCTAACTGCAGGGTGATTGTTATTCTTAGTCTCTTAGTCACGTTCAGGCTGTAGACCACAGGGTGGGGTGAGAGGATTGCCAAAGGGAGGGGCAATTGTCCCCCCTTCCCCCAGGCAAAAGCTGCCTGGGAAGTACAGGTCTACCTGAGAAAGACAGCCTCTGCATCTGGGGGAATGACTCAGCACAGGAATTCAGATGGCCACCCTCCAGCTCTAGCCCCAGAGCTAGCATTTTCCTCACACAGCTCTAGTCTACTCTGCCCTCCCTCCACCAGAGCTCAAAATGAGTAGCTGACACAAAACTTTGTGCACTGGCCTTTGAAGAGGCTGCCAGCATTTCCAGCCATCACTCCCTGGCACACAGAAATCTCGGTGCTTTTCACAGCTACATCGTATATGGTCACCTTTCTTACTTGTGCTGCTCTGTGCTGAGGAGCCCAGCTTCATGTTTCGAATCCAGACTTCACACTGGGAACACCCCACAACTGAGATAGCCCTCCAGACCTCCAGCTATTACCTCTCGGTGCACAAGTAGCCATCTCTAGCCTCCATACTTTCTACCAGTCTCTAGGCGCTCTCTGCTTTAGGTCCTTGGTTATAAGGGTGCTCTCCAGCTAGTCTTCCGTTGATTATTCAGGATAATTTTTTCCATATTTTACTTGGAATTCCAGTTATGTCCTGGGAGAGTGTCAGTGTAGCTTCCACTTAATCCATCGCCATCTTGGAATCCCCCACTTTTAATGACTCTTCTCAGACTACACCCACCAGACACTGAGTTTTCCTCTGAGTGTGTGGGACAGGTCAGGGGACTCCAGGAGGCACTGTGCCACTCCAGAGTCAGGTAGGCAGTGAAGCCGCCACCTGGCGGGGAGGGGAAGGAGGGCAGCACCCGAGATGATGGGCAAAGTGACATCACCAGCTTCAGGAAAGGGGAACAGGCTCACCAGATGGGGTGAGACACATCCTCCCTCCGGCCAAGAAAACCACCCCAGTGTGTCACCACTTGAGCCTCACACTAGGCCTGAGGGTAAACAGCAGGCGGCCTCTCTAAGCCTATAGTGACTGCACTGATAGGAGCCCTAAAGCACCAGAAGAAACCCTCCTGTGTGGACCAGGCTGGGAGTGGACTAGTCCAGGAACAAACAGGGATCAAGCTCAGAGCAGAGCCCAGGGACTCCACGGTGCAAATCAGAGCCCTCCCGTCTGATGCACCTCATGGCAATGAACCACATGTGCTAGAAATGGCTTGGTAACACGTGGGAGAAGAACAAAAAGAAGGGCCACAGGAGGACTCACAGCTCTTGGCTCACGAGGCACAGTCTGGCCTTGGTGTTCTCTAGCTCCTCGACCAAGTGCTGCTTCTCCTCCATGGAGAGGCTACTGGTCAGGCAGAATGTTGAGTCCGCGCTAGAGACCTGGAAAGGACTAGGCGGCTGTTGCACTTGGAGGTGCTCCTGCTCCTGAGACAGGTGGGCAGAGAGGGGGGTCTCATCAGCAGGCTCCTGTGCCCAGCACAGTGCCCTCACTAGTACTTGTTGAAAAAGAACCAAAAGATGGAAAAATGTAAAAGAGAGGATGTCAGCTAAGACTGTAAAACCAGCAGGGAGCCAGGAGAATGGTGCTATGTTAGTGAAAACCAAGGATATAGTTAGTGAGACAAAAAGGGGAGTGTGAATGGAGCAGTGTCCCCAAGCTGAACTTCTACCCTGACACAGGTGTCTGGGAGGTGACTGTGCAGTGCAGGGAAAAGCCCATGTCCTGACACCCGGGGAACATCCGAGAGGAGGACGGGGTGGTCTGCAGGATTCAGAGGGAGAGTCAGGATGAAGACAGCCACCCAGCACTCGGCCCCAGGCCCAGGCCCCTCCTCAACCTGTCCCAACAGGCCACTTGGCCATCAGCAAACACACCTCCTGGCATTGGTCTCGCTCACGTAGCAGCCTCTTCAGGAGAAGCAGCATGTTCCTGGAGAAGGCCGCTAACTCCTCTGGGATCACGTCTGCAAGTCTGAAATTCTGCAAGTCCAGCACATTCTCCGGACTGTGGGTCACCTGAGGGCACACACGGGTAGGGTGCTGCAGAGGCCGCACAGGGAGCAGCTCCCGGGAAACCTGAGAGCACCCACCCGCCATGGCCATGCCACGGGGCCTAGGCGCACTCTCCCACAGCGGGCCCATGGCACTGACATTAACAGCTCTCAGCCACAAATTTCCTATGGCCGGCAGTGGGCTCCTGAACAAGTGCTTTCCCAGGCTCTACCCTCACAAACCACTTCTCCCTTCATCACCAGCTCAGAGAGGACACTGATGTTAACACCAGAAAGCTCCTTACAATGCAGTAGTTCCCTCCACTGTCCTCAGGTGTTCTCAGTGGAGCACCATCCATTTACCACACAAAGAAGGTCAATCTTGGGTGTGGGAGAGTCCAAGAGGAATACTATCTTAGTACGCAAAATCTAAGGCAAACATGGCCCCATATTAAAAGACTTAGGTCAGAATGTTGGTACACAACAATCTTCTGTTATTTTTCGGGGAACTATTTCATGATCTAAAATAATTTTCAGGTAAGCCTGTATCTCAGTCCCACTGGCCACTCGCACCACCTGCTTTTCCCCTTCAGTCGGCTCGGAACGCAGGCCCACGGCCACGGCCTTGCCGGGCCACCTCTCCACCGATTGCCAGCCTCTCCTTCTCAACCTGACCCCCCAGAGCAGCCAGAGGCACAAGGTCTCGTTCATGTCCTTGTCATCTCAGTTTGGGAAGATGACTATTCGAGGACTCACGCCACAAAAGGGGAAGACACTCAGGAAACGCACCCAAAAGTTCTTAACTATTAGAGAGGAGTAAATGGAGGTAGAGAATAACTTAAACAACAAAACCCACATGAAAACGGGGCCTTCCGGTTTCTCAAATGGCACCCACTTCCTTACTTCTCTCCACCTCACAAAGGAAAAGACGGGAGTCAGACGACCTCAGGGAATTAGGAGAAATCTCAGCCAATGATACGGGGCACCCCAAAGGCCAGGATCTGGGACTCAGGGGCTGGGTTCTAGGCCTGCTCCACACCAGGGTCTGGGAAACGCCCTTCCTGTCTGAAAAGGGGTTCCCGGGACACAACCCCAGCTGCACATCACTCAATCGAGCAGCTCAAATTAAAGGCTCATGTCGCTCCTCCCGAATTCTCACTCAGTGGGTCTCTTGTGGATCCTGGGCACCTGACTGCCTGAGAAGCACGCAACTAATTCTCAAGTCCCTGCAGCCAGCACTGAATCTGACCATCGCTCAGGATTCTTTCGGCTGCATTCCACCCCCTCTCATTTTAAATATCCTGCTGGTTGAGCAGGACAGACAGCGAGTGGCAAGGACCTAGTCCCCAGATACATACATTTTCAAAACATGGGGACACATAAGGAAAATCAAAAGGCAGAATGATTCTCAGGCCAAGAGGAGGCCACGCACTTACAGGAATGGCTGAGTGTGTTTCTGACAATGCTGAGTTTCCCCTTGACTGCAACAAGCCGCAGCCAGGTCCTGCTCCGGGGCTGACTCCGAACCCAGCCCCGTGGTGCCTGGAGGCCGGGAAACCATCCCACAGCCTGTCCCCGGCATCGGCGTGGGGAGCTCTGTTCACCTGACCCTGCCAGTCACACACCTGCTCCTATGTGCTCCGGCTCCCGTCCTTCTCATGCCTTTATCTAATCTGTCCCATCAGACTAAAGGCCGAACCACATCTCCTAAGACACTTAAACATACAAGGCTTCTTCTGGACGGAGGGTGGGGGAGGCTGTCAGGGAAATAAATTTTCAGGTCGGGGATTGCCCTCACAGGCCCGGTTTCTAGGGAAACCACTTCCCTGACGTTACCACCTCTGCCAAGGTCCATGTCAGAGGGGCTGTCCTCAGTACAGAGCCCTCCGGACCCAACCCCAGGGGCTGAGTCTGCAGTGACAGCCCTTCAGGGACCTGGTGCTTTCTCACTTCCTAAGTGGTGCCAGCTTGTTTCTCTGCCATGTCACCAACAGAAACAAAGAATCTTTCTCGAACATCAACCATCTGAAGCGGGGTGACATGTGCCAGAATACAGTCTGTAAAGGAAACTCTGAGCCCAAAGCACTTCAGAGTCATCTGAGAGCACTTAAAAGTAGTCTGAGTCCACATTAGGCAAGAAGACTAGGCAATGGCAGACTTGATGAAGGTGTTGTGAAGAAATTGTTTTCATTTTTAGCCCCATTTCATTTTAGCTTGCTAATGACTACCTGTGGGGTCAAGCAAGTGAGGATACACCCCAATCCCCCTCCAGGCAGTGGAAAGGTGTCCGCCTGGCCAGCTGCCATGAGGAGCAGGGCACCACATACCCAAGGGTTTCCATGTCCTTGAAGGCTAACAAGCCTCACCAGGCTCTGCTTGTCCTGGGTCTGCAAGCAGGCCGTTCCCAGCATGGGTCCCTCCCGTCCCCTCTCTTCTCCTAGATAAGGCCCTAGCCTACCCTGGCCGAGTGCAAGTAATAAAGGCGACATCTCTCCACGCTGCTCCACCGGCTGCTGTTTGCAGACTAGCAAAGAACAGAGTGGCAATCTGGGGTTGGAGCTCCGACAAGACCCTACCTTTATAAACAGGGTCCATATTGCTGTGGTGTCTGAACCCTAAAATTAGTAAAATCACCAACAGGTGACATAGGCTTTAAACTTTTCCCTCGTGGAGACAGCCTGCCTCCTGGCTGCAATAGGAGTGGGGGTCCACGGCTCAGCCCCACAAAGCCAGCCACACACCTACCTCCATAATATGGGCCACGAGCCCGGCCTGGGTGGCCATGTCCAGCTCTTGGATCCGGTTTATATACTCCACTCTCCTCTCGCACTGCAGAGGGGAACACGTGTTAATGGAAGCATTTGCCACTGAGGCAGCCTGGGCCCTTCCCACCCACAGGAATAGTTTCCAAACGAACTGCCCACCCAGCCCCTGGCTTCCTCCTTTGTAACCAACAATTTGTCCCTTGTCCTCCCTACGGTCCCTTACCCTGGGGGTTTCTCTAGAACTTGCTCTGACCACCTACATCAGAATCACCTGAGGAGCCATCAGGCAGAAGACACTGGAGGTGAAACACAGAAATCTGCACCTGAAACAAGCTCTCTAGGGCATCTTAAACAAGTAAAGATCAACAACACCTAGTGTGCCTGAGCAACACGGTGCTGCTCAGTGCCTGACTGTTGTCCCAGGCACCGCAAGGTCTTGGGTTCAAATGCTGCTCAGGGCACACACCTGGGTTTCAGGCTCCATTCCCAGTAGCAAGCATGCAGGAGGCTGCTGATCAGTGTTGCTCTCCCATCCATGTTTTACTCTCTGTCTCCCTCTCCCTTCCTCTCTTTGAAATCAAGGAAAAAACACAAAAAAGGAAATAAAATAAAATGAAGAACACCTGCTTCAAGCCAGAGTGTGGCAAACTATATCTTCACAGGGCTGCATGGTAAGAATATCTTAGAGTCTGCCGGCCATTTGCTCTCACCTGTGCCACTTTGGTGTGGGAGCAGCCAGACGTAACACACAGAGAAACAACTGAGGCTCTGTTCCTGTGAAAGCCTATTTTCTTTTTAATATTTTTAAAAATATACCTTATTGATATTGAGAGTGAAAGAGAGAGAAAAAAATATATCAATGGAGAGAGTCATTCATGCCTGCCTCCTGAATGCTCCCCACTGGCCATTGAGCCTGCAACTTAGGCAAGTGCCCTGACTGGGAATAAACCGCCATCTCCTGGATTATAGGTCAATGAAAAGCTCATTTCAAACACAGGGGGTGGGTCACACTCAGCCCCCAGGCTGTGTGTGGTTTCTGACCTTTGCTCTAGGTGTCCCCACACCAGGGACCATTTGCTAATGGCACCTTGGGCTGAGGAAACCCCACCTGCTTCTTGCCAAAGGTGCCCTGGGACAAGCAGTGGCTACCACCTAATGAGTGGTCCCTTTTCTCACGAAGCCAGGGATGAGTCACCTTGCGCTTCAGGCAGCTTCCCTCCTGCCTCACTAAGGTGGAGTCTAATCCCCACAAACCCCAACACGAGATGGCTGAGGGCAGGCCTCCTCCCCCCTTGCCCAAGCCCTACCTGCACAGCGCAGCCCAGCATCAGCACCAGCAGTTTCCTGACTTCCTCGATACTTCGGCCTACATTGAAAAAGCAACATATTTAATTAGGCTCATCTGATTATAAAATCTCACTGGTGAGACACTGGTTGGTTGTAGGGGGGAAAATCAGGTAAGAAAAAAAAAATCCTTTGTCTACTCAGTGCTTCCTACCTGTGTGCACACAATGCATCTGTTTTCTACTTGTGCGTTTGTGTATTATTTAAGGCAAGCGAGAATTCTGTGCACAGCTTTCACTCACCAGATAGCGGATCTTTGCCAATCATCATGACCTTCGGTAAACGCATGACTACGAGCTGCTCGAGAACATCCTACAGAAACAAAGAGGAAAAGTTACCATTGAGAACAGGAAACAAAACTAAAGAGACATTAAGAAAATGACAGGATGAGCGTGCGGCCACTACACGGTCAATATGAGCAAGCCACGTGTGAGGAAGGAAAACTTAGTCTAGAAACCATGTGAAAAGTCCAAGCTAATTGCACTTCTGCCTGGATCAGAACCAAATACGCATCATGTCTGCTTATGGACAGAGACCTGGGGTCAAAGAAGCTGTGTTAATGCCAGGACCAGAGGGTCAGCTGTTAGTGTCTTTTTAAAAGATGTCTTTATTTATATGCTATGGTTTGCTTGTGCAATTGAAAATACAGAATGAAAATGAAAGGTGCTGCTGGGTGTCTATAACCGATCATGCAGGACGCTGGCGCTCAGCAGGTCTCCGGGACACGATGTGAATCAGGAGGCTTCTCTCCTGTACAGCAGCCCCTTCCCTGGGAGAGGGATAAGTCACAGCTAATCTGCACCCATCGCAGAGCTGGTGTGGGAGACCAGCTGCCTTCTGGCCCTCAGACCAAGGGCCTTTGACAGCGGGCCCAGCCATCAGCCAAGCCCCTTGCCGGGGTGTCTCTGACAAGCCCTCCTTGCACTGTGGCAGCTCACACCCGCACCCACCCCTGCGTTCCCAGAGGGCCTCAGGCCAGGTCGTCTTCCCTGAGCAGATGGGACTTGGATCTTACAAATCAGAAGATACAAATTAAATTTTACGGAAGACGAGGAAGGGGGTAGGTTCCATAAGCATTCCTGGCCTCACGAAATTGGTTGTTATAGAAATCTTCACTGACAAAGCAACCTTAAACCTTTTAAAAACAGGTTTCCAAATTTTCTCAGGAGTCTCTCTATTGCATAGCTCGCGGAAACTCTACATTCAGTATCCTGCCAGCAAGCACTGATAAAGGAAAAGGGGATGATTACACAGCAGGGCCAATGGAACACCCTACAGTTTACTCTTGTCAACAATCTAGAGGCTCGTCGATGACCGCCCTGGCCCAACATAACCCTCGTGTGCTCCCATATCTCCTTCAACCCCTTGAATTGCTGCTGTACAAAGACTCGCTGAGCTGTGGCCAAGAACATCCTCCAGGTTCCCCACGAATTCCAGCCACTCCCAGTGTGACTGGTGCTGGAGGCCACACTGGCGACCCAAGGCTCATCTCTGGGGCTCTCACAGCACCAGACACCCGTGCTTTGCACACCACACAGCTCAAACAACATATGCTGGAAAAGTAAAGACATCGAACATCTGAACCTTCTCACAAGGTAAAAAGAAAAAGATGAAAATGACAAAAACACACCAAGTGTCAGCAAGGAGATGCCTAAATGTGAATACCATTTCCTCCAGGATTCCCGTGGGGAAAGGTTTGAGTGAAGGCATTGCTAGGGGCAAAGAGCAACTGTTTGAGTGAAGTCGGTGTCAGGGGCACAGAACGCCTGGGGCACCAAGAGCTGCCCTCACCTGGTAGAAGGTCTTGATATTTGTGACCAGGATGCTTAAGTTCTCAGTCCGGAGGTTAATATCACTGTTCACCTGCTGGTTGATGGGTTTATATCCAGGCCTGGGATCGCTAGGGAAAGAAACATGGCAATGGAAATGGCGTCTCCCCACATTGGCCACACCTCCCTTCCAGTGGCATGTAGTCCTCTCCAAGTCTAGGCTAGTGTGAGGCTGTAAGGAGTGTGGCTCAAAAACACAGGCGTCCTTACCGAGGAGGAAACCTTAGTCACTCACAGATGCTCCCGACCAACCCCTGACACATTTTGTAAGCAGACACTGTCCCTCATAGTTCCTTGATCCCCAAAAAGTGTGATTTGTGTTTATTTTTTTCATTTCATTGCTTAAACCACATGAAATAGCTGATTTTGAAGTTAATTGCACCATCTACAGTTCTAAATGTCCTTCATCAATCAAGCTACTAACACACTGTCCTGCAGTTCTTCCCACCCCAACGAAGGGTGGCAAAGGCCCTTATACTGAGATATCACTGGCCCAGGGGCAAGGATCCTCCCAGAGCAACTGCAGGTCTCCTTTTATAACCTGAAAACAAACTTGAAGACAACTTACATTTCTACCATGATCTGGTTAAGAAAGATGCCATCGACCAGACTCATGTAAACCCTCAGGTTGTCATCGTTGCTGCCTTCAAAGGGTCCCAAGGTTTTGACCTGCAAGGACCAGGATGCAGAAAGGCAGGAAAAGTCACCCCACACACATTATGAAGCTCTTCAGGACAACCACGGCCTGCGGGCTGAAGGGTCACCCAACGCCCACCCATGCTTCAGTAGGCTCCAAGCCCACCTTTCTTCAGGGCCCCTCTCCCTGCCCTACTCCAGGCAACAGATTCGAGACAGCGGGAGGGAAACTTTCTCCCCACTTTTTCCCAGTGTCCCAGAACAGGAAAGAAATGAAAAATAAAAGGAACTTTTCAACAAATTACTCACATCTGATCTATTACAAATCACTGTGCCCACCGCAGATTGTATACATTCCCACTCAGACGTGCCCCAAGGCCCGCCCGTCACCACCATTCACCACCTGGACTCAGTTCAAAAACTACACAAGGATATTTTCTGGGGAGTCCTTTACGTGAATGGCCAAGCGACAGGCCTGGGGTGACCACTCAGACCTTGTCTCCTCCTGGAACGGCAGCCCAGCACCCTGATGGGAACAGGCCCACCCTCTCCCAGCCCAGGGCCGGGACGCTACAGGGGGCACACGCTCCCGAGTTGGAAACGCCTCCCGAACCCAGGCCCTGGTCTGGACCCCACACCTGCTAAGACCCCGGCGTGCTGGGACTTCCCCGGGGTCCCAAGGGGCAATAGTCGGGTCTGTAGGGACCACAGGCAGGCGGGAGAAGGGCCGGAGCACCAACGTAGTAGGGAGCCTGGCTACTCACCCACGCGATGAGGGGGCCGTGAAGAAAGAGCTCCAGGAGCTCCCTGCTCGCATCATCCATCCTCAGGCTTCGCCCACTGTGTTGGGCCCAAGGTCTCTGTACCAGAGTCTCTGCGCCCGACGTCTCTGCACCAACTGGCTCTGCACCGACTGGCTCTGAGCCCAACTGCTCTGTGCCCCACCTTCCACTGTTTCTATGGCCACTGTCCCCATGCCCGCATCCCATAAGCCTCTGCCCCCACATTCCGACTGGCCCTGGCACTCAATGCTGCCCGGCCCGGGCCATGGGGGCTCACGCCCCATGCTAAGCACCGTGGGGTACATAAAATACTGGGCTCTCCCCATGCAACTTAAAATCTATATGCGCACATAAAATACAAAGAAATAGAAAAATTATATATCTACATTATAGAATTATAAATGGAAAATAGCCATTTAAACCTAATCTTGTCCATCCCCATTTTTAAAAATTATTTTTTCTATCAGCCGAATTACAGAAATGTGATCAGTTCCTTTAAGGCAAGAGTGTATTCATTTGATTTTGCTAAGTCTTGCTAGTATCTCAGCTTGGGCTTGCTGCTCCCCATCGACCGTGAAAGGGGACGCTCCAGTTAGTAGTTCATACATCGGACACCTAAACTCCACCAGTCAACTGCCTGCAAAACAACTTTATAGAATATTAATTAACATGCCATTTATAGGTAGAAAAATGAGCAAAATAAAGCTGCATATTTAGAAGATATTTTAACGAAAAGATTTTGTACATGGCTTTCTCTCCCAGGAGTATTAAATGAGCATAAGCAAGAGAAACATTTGGAGAACAAATATGCAGGTATCCTCAGAAAGGAATTTAAACATTTAGTCTGTCAATCAATGAGCTAAAAGTGTTGTCATTATTTTCTAAACTAGTAATGGTTCTCCTTTAGATAATTAAAAATGAATATTTTAAAAGTTTTTAATTGATTTCAGACAGAGGAAAGGAAAGAGCAGAGAGACAGAAACATCAATGATGAGAGAGAGTCAGTGAACCTGCACACCCCCTGCTGGGGATCCAGCCTGCAACCCAGGCATGTGCCCTGATTGGGAATCGAACCTCCATCTCCTGGATCAACCTCTGAGCCACGTTAATGAGACAGAAATATATATATTTTTTTCATTTAAAAGAAATTAAAATTTTTTAAGTACATCAAACCTTTGGACTCATGATGGGGGGAGGGAGGGAAGTACCGATTAGCATTTTTATTAATTATCCAGCTGCAATAAATATTATAAAATTATTTAAAGTCAAAGAACAGAAATGAAAATGTAAAAAATCCCACTTATAGGTGTTACCTTTTTCACACCAACCTAAATCAGTTCTTATAGAGCCTATCTCATGAACGGAATGGCCTTCATTTGCGGAAAGCATGCTGAGATTTCAAATAATGGAAAACAAAATGGGAACTACCTGGGAAACAAATTTATAAATGTAGTTACCAGGAATGAGAACTGAGCAAATTATATATAACTGAAGGAATCCTGATATACTGAAAAATACTTCTTTTATAATTATGCAAAACAAGATTTCAATAATGGTTGAGTATGTGAGCTCATGCCAGTGAGAAAATATTAACTGGATGCTAAAACATTATTTTATTTATCTATTTTTCAATATGTCTTTGTTGATTTGAGAGAGAGGAAGGGAGAGAGAGAGAGAGAGAGAAACATCGATGACCAGAGTCCCTGATCGGCTGCCTCCCGCACGGCCCCTGCTGGGGATCGGGACTGCAACCCGGGCATGTGCCCTGACCAGGAATCGAACCTGCAGCTCCTGGGTCACAGGTCGATGCTCCACTGCTGAGCCACGCCAGCCGGCCGGGCTCCATGCTAACATCTTCAACTCTCTGCTTCCAAATGTCAGGGCCAAGGCTTCAGAGAAATGATGCAAAACCCATGAGCCTAGACCTATTTTACAGAGAAAACATATCAATGACATAGAAACAGGCTCAGGCCGACTGAAACCACAGGAAGTGAGTGCAAGGCAGGCGCGGTGACCAGCGCGCTGCACACTGTGTGTCTCACGGAAGCAGCTCAGAGCCATCGAGGTGCTCCATGGGCTCCCCGTAACTTAGCTGTATTCTGGCCCTCAGTGTGCACAAATTCTAGGAGCAATATAACGTTTTCTTTCGTAAAAATGGGTGGCATGCCTTGGCCTGTGTGGTTCAGTTGGCTGGAACATCATTGCCTACACCCAAAGGTTGTGGGTTCAATTCCCAGCCAGAGCACCTATCTAGGTTTGGGTTCAATTCCCAGGTTGGGGTAAGTCCGGGAGGCAACCCAAGGATGTTTCTCTCTCGCATGAATGTTTCCTTCTCTCCCTTTCCCTCTCTCTTCCCTTCTTTCTAAACTTAACGAGCATATCCCCGGGTTAGGATTAGGAAAAAAATTGGTTCCATTAGGTCTTAGAGGGTAATTTTCCAAATTGAATAGTTATCAATTCTTACCAAATTTCCCAAGAGTTTCAAAGAATCCCTTGAAGCGAACTAAACCAACAATTGAATTATTTTCTTTATATGAGCACTTTTTCTCCCCAAAAAGGTACACACAGGGGAGATTTTTGATGGAACATAAATATAGGGTGTTCCCCGAAAGTTACACACATTTTGACAGCTGATAACATTATTTTCACTCCCTTCAAGTTTAAGGGATTTGAAGCAATGGGTGAAGCCACACTAAGTTTTGAACAAAGAAACCATGTCCACTAGACTCTTTATGGGGATACGTAAAAGAAAGTTTACGGTACAAAACCAACAACACTTGGGAACTGAGGGCAGTTACTGAAAGACAAGGCGCACAGATTCCCACAGAACAGGGTGATCCCTGAGGTTTGCGGTTCCTTTGCTGCGCATCAGCTCTGGGCCTGGGCGCTCCAGAGACAGAAGCAAAGGAATCGCAAACATCAGGACCCACTTTGTTTGGCGTTTGTGCGCTTTGTCTTTCCACAGCTGCCCCCGATTCATTGACTGTTGCCGGGTTTGAGCCGTAAGCTTGATATTTTATGTATCCCCATATGAAAGTTTAGTGGATAATTTTCATTGTTCAAAGCTTAGTCTGGCTTCACCCATTATTTCAAACCTGTTCAACCTGAAAAGGAGTGAAAATTAAGGGAGTTATCAGCTGTGAAAGTTTATGTACATTTTTGGGAGACACACTGTAGATCACCATCAAAGTACATGCATTTCACAAGTGTGTACAAATATATTTAATATATTGCCAGAAATTTGATTACTATCCCATGGAGTTATTCAGAAATCATGTCAACATCTCACCCACCATAGGGACACTAGGGCACTACACCCACTCCCAAATCTGGCGTGCACCTCATCTCGGACACACTCCCCTCAAAAAATATGGATACTTACTGTGGGCGGGTTGCCTTCTCAGTGCCCCACACCCCAGGCCTGGCATATCTAGTATTTGTAGAAAAGTGAGCCAGGGCAGGTAGGTCCCTGTGTGGGCCCAGGAGCCAGCTAGAGAGAGAAAAAGGCCTGAGGCCACCTACCAGGAAGGCCACCTTGGCCCTGGGTGAAGGGAAGTACATGGGAGCCCAGGAGTGTCTCAGCAACACTCTTGGTTTACAGTGAGCCTGACTCCAGGTTCTGCCAAGGCCTCAAGATCTCCGTATTCTGGCGGATCTGGTCTTCAACTAGGATGATATGGCTTCTAGGAAACATGGTAGAGTTTCCGCCCTGTGAGCCTGTGTGCCCTTGAGTATCTGCACACGCACACATGCTTTAAAGGTGGTCAACAAGTTGTAAACAAGTGCTCCGCAGGGGCGTGCTGAAACAGCGTCCGCTTTGGGGGCCCAGTTTTGTCCCTGCATTACGAACATCCCCAGGTCAGAGTAGATTTGTTCAATAGAAAGCAGTGCCTGGAGGCTGTAGATACATGTCCCACACCTGGGAGTGTCACCCTTTAGGGCTTGGCACAGTGTCTTCACTGACAAAAGCAGGAGAAACGCAGGGGAACCCCATTCCTGCCACCACGGGAGGACAGAGAGAAGGGCGGCGGCGTCAGGAGGCAGCGGTGCGTTTAGGGCTCTGCAGCTGCTGGTCCAGGAGACCAGGCACAGGCAGCCACGGTCCACACTCGCACCACAGGGTGTGCTGGGCCCGCCCGGCTCAAGGAGGAGCTCCAGCTGGCAGGTGTGCGGGAGGCTGGGGGCATCGTGGCTTGCTGGGGTCTGCCCAGAGACAGGCTCTGGGGAGGCTGGGTCCGCCTCAGCAGGTCTCAAGGTGGGCTCGCACAGCCCTGGCTTCAGCAGCTTCCCCTCGGAGGTGCTGACAGCCATCGTCATGGTGGGGCCGCAGAGCTGGTGGGCATCCCGGCCCCTTCTCTCCTGGTCAGGGGTCCTGGCTGGACTCTAATGGTTGGGAGATCGTTGGCCTTCCTCAAGAGGTCACTAACCAGGTCATCCTGGCAGCTGAGAATGTCCTACAGAGAACAGAGGAAGAAGTGAGCAGCCGGAGTGAGGGCCACCAGGGTCACCAGAGAGCCCTCTTTTGCCCAGGACGTCCCCTGTGCAGGCCACTTGGCGAGGACTAAAGTTTCCCACTCCTGTTGGGCCTTTCACAGCCTAGCTGGGCCCCACCACACACAAAGCCCTTGGTTGAGATGCTGAGGCCGGGGCCACACATGGCTCAGGGAGAAAATCTGGTGTCACTCAGGCAGCCCCCTAACTTCACCAGCAGAAAAACAGACTGAGAGAAGGAAGACATTTCCAAAAACACATCCACTGGATGGGAGGGTGAGGGCTCGGAGCATGGACACAGCCAACGGTTTCCAACTGCTCCTCATTCCGACCAAGCTCAGTGGGAGTCAGAGAGCTGCTGGGTAGACTGACCTGTGTTCCTTCTCAAGCCACCAGCTCAGACACCTTGTGAGGGCTTCATCTTAGGCCACAAGAAATAGAAATGACGCCCCAGCTCCTAAATGCCACAGTGGCCTCACTCGAAGGCCTCATTGCCACCTACACCTTTCTCTTGATCTGACAAGGGGGATGTAGGAACGGAGCCACCAAGGGTAACTCTGGACTGTGCAGGGGGCGGCCAACCCACGTTTGTTCCCTTTAAGCTGCTATCCTGGCTGAGCAGCTGTACCCGGGCCAGGCTTTCAGTGTCCAGGAACCAGTGTCCTTTCCCACTCTGTGGGCAGCATGCCAAGGCCCCCAGTCCGAGGTCGGACCCTGCTCTGGTACCTGCAGCCCTCTGCCAGCACCTCACAGCCTGGAGGAGCCGAGTGGAGGTGTCCCCTGAGGTGGATGGACACCATGAGGAGAAGAAAGGAAGGAGTGCATGCAGAGGAGGCAGGGGTCACCAGCAAGTGGAGTCAGACCCCAGGCAGCTAGACATGTCCAGAAGCGTAAGTCTGTGGACAGCTAAGCAGCCCAGGAACCACCTGCACGTGCAAACAACTCCTGACCCAGGAAGACATCTGGACCCACAATTGACACACACACACAGTCTGCACCAAAGGAGGAAAAAAATCAACCTTATCAGTGACAAGTGTGGGGCAACCACCCTCCAGGCTGCTGTGTACCTGCATGCGAGTGTCCACCACAGCCCTCGGGTCTGAGGATGAGAGCGGCTACAGGGAGGGGACACTTCCCTGGCCGAGGGCAGGCTGCCCCTTCCAGGCCTGCAAACCTCCCCTCTTGGCCCATTCCTCCAGCACACGCAGTACTGGGGCCTTTTCCCGGGGATCATCAGTGTCTATCCAGCTGCACACTAACAACTGTGGGACAGGGACGGGTTTTCGTGGTTCCTGCTCATAGCTGGTGAGCAGCTGAGCTACACTGAGAACCGGGGACACACCGGGAGGTGCTCTGCTTCCCTCCCCGCCAAGCAGTCTGCTCCGGATTGAGTGGGTCCACAGGGCACCCAGGTCCCAAGTGGTGGCGCGGGCCAGGGCAGGTAGGTCCCTGTGTGGGCCCAGGAGCTAGCTAGAGAGAGGAAAAGGCCTGAGACCACCTGCCTAAAAGGCCACCTTGGCCCTGGGTGAAGGGAAGTACATGGGAGCCCAGGAGTGTCTCAGCAACACTCTTGGTTTACAGTGAGCCTGAATCTAACGTCTGCCAAGGCCTCAAGATGTGTGTAGTCTGGCGGGTCTGGTCTTCAACTAGGATCATATGGCTTCTAGGAAACGTAGAGTTTCCGCCCTGTGAGCCTGTGTGCACTAGTATCTGCACAGGCACACATGCCTTAAACGAGGTCAACAAGTTGTAAACAAGTGCTCCGCAGGGGCGTGCTGAAATAGCGTCTGCTTTGGGGGCCCAGTTTTGTCCCTGCATTACGAACATACCCAGGTCAGAGTAGATTTGTTCAATAGAAAGCAGTGCCTGGAGGCTGTAGATACATGTCCCACACCTGGGAGTGTCACCCTTTAGGGCTTGGCACAGTGTCTTCACTGACAGAACAAGCGGGAAAAACGCAGGGGAACCCCATTCCTGCCACCACGGGAGGACAGAGAGAAGGCCGGCGGCGTCAGGAGGCAGCGGTGCGCTTAGGGCTCCGCAGCTGCTGGTCCAGGAGACCAGGCACAGGCAGCCACGGTCCACACTCGCACCTCAGGGTGTGCTGGGCCCGCCTGAAAAGGAGTGAAAATTAAGGGAGTTATCAGCTGTGAAAGTTTATGTACCTTTTTGGGAGAGACACCCTCTGGATCACCCTCAAAATACCTGCATTTCACAAGTGTGTACAAACCTCTGTAATATAAGAAATGCGGTTACTATCCCAAGGAGTTATTCAGAAATAAGAAGTCAAGATCTCACCCACGATGGGGACACTGGGGACCTACACCCACTCCCAAATCAGGCGTGTACCTCATCTCGGACACACTCCCCTCAACACACTATGTACACTTGCTGGGGTCTGCCCAGAGACAGGCTCTGGGGAGGCTGGGTCTTCCTCAGGGGGTGCTGGGGGGGCTTTGGCCTCAGCAGGTCTCACGGTGAGCTCACACAGCCCTGGCTTCAGCAGCTTCCCCTCGGAGGTGCTGACAGCCATCTTCATGGTGGGGCCGCAGAGCTGGTGGGCATCCCGGCCCCTTCTCTCCTGGTAGGGGGTCTTGGCTAAACTCTAATGGTTGGAAGATTATTGGCCTTCCTCAAGAGGTCACTGAGCAGGTCATCCTGGCAGCTGGGAATGTCCTACAGAGAAGAGAGCAAGAAGTGAAAGGCCCGAAAGAGGGCCACGAGGGTCCTTAAACAGCCCTCTTTCACCCAGTATGTCCCTGATGCAGGCCACTTGGCCAGAACAGAACTTTCCCGCTCCTGTTGGGCCTTTCACAGCCTAGCTGGGCCCCACCACACACAAAGCCCTTGGTTGAGATGCTGAGGCCGGGGCCACACATGGCTCAGGGAGAAAAGCCATGTGTCACTCCAGCAGCCCCCAAACTTCACCAGCAGAAAAACAGACCTAGAGAGGGAAGCCGTTTCCAAAAACACATCCACTGGATGGGAGGGTCGGGGCTGGGAGCCTGGACACAGCCAACGGTTTCCAACTGCTCCTCATTCCGACCAAGCTCAGCGGGAGGCAGAGAGCTGCTGGGCACATTGTCCTCTCTTTCTTCTCAGGCCACCAGCTCAGACACCTGGTGAGGGCTTCATCTTAGGCCACAAGAAACAGAAAGGATGCCAGCAGCTCCTAAATGCCAGACTGACCTCACTCGAAACCCTCACTGCCACCTACACCTTTCTCTTGATCTGACAAGGGGGATGTAGGAACGGCGAGGTGGGCCACCAAGGGTAACTCTAGACTGTGTAGGGGACGGCCACCCTACAATTGTTCCCTTTAAGCTGCTATCCTGGCTGAGCAGCTGTATGTGGGCCAGGCTTCCAGTGTCCAGGGAACCAGTGTCCTTTCCCACCAGGTTAGCAGCATGCCAAGGCCCCCAGACCAAAGTCTGACCCTGCTCCGGTACCTGCAGCCCTCTGCCAGCACCTCACAGCCTGGAGGAGCCGAGTGCAGGTGTCCCCTGAGGTGGATGGACACCATGAGGAGAGGAAAGGAAGGAGTGCATGCGGAGGAGGCAGGGGTCACCAGCAAGTGGAGTCAGACCCCAGGCAGCTAGACATGTCAGGGAAAGTCAGTCTGTGGGACAGCTCAGCAGCCCAGGAACCACCTGCACCTGCCAACAACTCCTGACCCAGGAAGACATCTGGACCCACAATTGACACACACACAGTCTGCCCTAAACGGGGAAAAAAAATCAACCTTCTCCGTGACGAGTGTGGGGGAAACACCCTCCCGGCTGCCCTGTACCTGCATAAGTGTACACCACAGCCCTCGGGTCTGAGGGTGAGAGCGGCTACAGGGAGGGGACACTGCCCTGGCCGAGGGCAGGCTGCCCCTTCCAGGCCTGCAGACCTCCCCTCCTGGCCCATTCTTCCAGCACGTTCAGTATCAGGTCCCCGTCCCCGGGATCATCAGTGTCTATCCAGCTGCACACTAACAACTGCAGGACAGGGACTAGTTTCCACGGTCCCTGCTCATAGCTGGTGAGCAGCTGAGCTGCACTGAGAACCGGGGACACACCCGGAGATGCTCTGCTTCCCGCCCCGCCAAGCAGTCTGCTCCGGGTTCACCGGGTCCACAGGGCACCCAGGTCCCAAGTGCTGGCGGGGGCCACAAACAGCAGCAGCTGGAAAACACCAGTTAGCAAGGGCATGTGGGGTGAGCCACAAATACTCGGTTTTCCTGAAGGCACAAAAGCAGAACGAGTCCCCTCTTTGAGAAGGGAAAACTTGAACTAAAAAGCCACCTCTGCCTTTGAAAAGGATGTGTCCCTAAGAGGCAACTGCGATACAAATCAACGGCCTCCACACCACCCCTGTATCCTGGAGCCCTCGCTGCACACTCCTCGCCTCCTCCTCGGGAAGAGGAGCTCGAGGAGCCAGAGCCCTCAGGAAGGAAACCCTCTCGTCCGAGGGTGAGCCTAAGTCGGGCTGCCAGTGAAACTTCCAAGAGCGGTGGCCGACCCCTCCTGTCGTCATCCTCCCCCAGGGCGAGGAGAGAGGGCGCCGCGGGTCCAGCTGTTTCACTCCAGCCCTGTCTCCACCCGTCAGCTGGAAGCTTCTATGTCTGTGGGGATCAGTGCCAGCACCATTCAATATTTTACGCAGTGGAGCGGGCAGGAGACCACCCTCACTCCTACACTTACTGCTGATCAGTTCAGAGACTGGGTCCCATTTGAACTCCCTCAGTCTTTGTTTTAATTAAAAATTGAGTTTCCCACCATTCTAGGAGCTTGTGTTTCAGAAATTACAAAAACCCAGAGCAACTTTTAATTTTTGAGAGGGGTGGCATAATTCACGGTTTCCCTTCTGTAGACATTTGTAATAGGCCTAAATCAGATGCAAGTGTTTCTAACAATCTCTGAGATGAAATTTACATCTTGGAGCTGCTCTGGGCAAGTAACCTCCAGGTGAGGACAGCGAGACCTTCCTGCAATCAGTGCTCTCTGCATGGGTCGCCAGGCCTTCCTTCAAGCAAGGACAGCCAGAGCCTCCAGAAGGAGGGCACTCCATAGGTAGTGACTTCCCCATCACTGGAGGTATGTAAGCAGAAGCTGCATGTTTAGGCCCCTCAGAGGGCAGGGAAGGAGTGTGGAGGAACTGTGGGTCCCCCGTTCCCACTCTAGCATTACAACTCTACTTGTACCCATTGTGTCAGTGGAACTTCCACACAGGAATTAACAGGAAGGACAAGTCCTGTGAATGAAAACAGGCATGAGAACCGAGGCTGAAGGGCACAGCACACCACCCACTCACCATGCTGCCTGCAGTTGGTGAAGTCGAGCTCCAGGAAGCGCTCACAAAGCTGTCATCTGAAGTCTAGCCTATGGTGAAAATACGGCTGTGAGACAGGGGACCGGGGATACCCATGGCGAAACAGGCCTTTTGCCAAACGGCCACCTCTGACTCGGCCCAGCGCCTGAGTGGTGGTGGGGTCCAGCACCTGGAGGAGGGGGGACGTGTGGACCGTCCCTTAGGACCTGCCTGTACTCTCCATCCCCCCATTTCTCCTGCTGGGACAGCCTCAGTCTCCAGACTTCTATTTGACTTAACTTTAAACCAGGCTTCTGCCTGTGCAATGACTGGGACTCCAAACGGAGGCAGAGTCCAACCTGAGGGCAATGCACCAAAAGCAGAGGTGCTCCCCGGGGCCTTGTTCTCTCAGGGGCCGGAGGAAGGACAAGGAAAGAATCCAGCACCTGCGAGAGGAAGCTGACTCCCTAGAGACTGAGCCCTGCACCAGCAGCTCCTACCAGGAACAGCGCACAACCCCTGGGCCACCAGTCACTACTCTTTCCCCGAGAAGGGCTACAATTCCCTGGGCCTCAAACGTGCTCTTTTCTCTCTGACAGCAGCCCCAGATCCCTTTCAAAATGACTCTAGGGCCTTCCCTTAAGCTGCTCAGGACCAGACTCTAGACTGTGACGTCATGTGTCCAAAAACAGTTGCAGGCAGAGCTGAGTCGGAACCTGTGTCTGTGTGATGCCAGGGCCTTTCCACAGCTGAGCCTATCTGCTGACCACACCTTAGTTTCAGAGGCCCCTCCTGCTTCCAAGACTAGGGATCCCCAAGGACCCTGGGCTCCAGACGCTCATCCCTTCGGGTTTGGACGGACCCATCACTCACCTGGGGTGAGGCCTGGTGCCAGGAGATAGGGTGTAGTGATGGCTGTAGACAAACAGGTCTGGAAGCCCAGCTCTGATGACCAGGACTTCATGGCTGGGCAGTGGCCGCCTCCATGCGGTCAAGGCTGCCTCCACGCAGGATCCTCGCTTTGGTATTTGGTCCCGAGGGCCTGAGGCAGAGGAGGACAGTGAGAAATGGAGCTGCAGGGTGCCATGCCATGGCGAGGCTGTCACACTGAGGCCTAGCAGCATGGGCAGCGAGGCGCACGCACCACAGGAACAAAAGCTGAGCTCGCGTCTCGCAGGCTGTGCTCTGCAAAGGAGCTGTGTGGACATCAGCTCTGGAGATTTGCATCCCTCTCACCACAGACACGATCCGTGAGGCTTCTCATGCTAAAGTGACTACATTGTTCTGGGACAGAACTACCACAACACTGCCTGGGTTTGCATTTTCTACTTGATTGGTAACATACCTAAGGAGGCGGAGGTGTGTGCATGGAGCATGCCCCCTTCAGGCTCCTACACACACGTGTGCACATCCAACACTCCTTCTGGCTGGTTCTACCTTCCCAGGAGGGAGACGGGAGACCCCACCCTTCACTTCCCACCCGTAGCCAGGTCGCCCTCCGACCTTTTCCTGGGGGCCTGCTGTGGGTGTACTGTTCCTTTACCAGTGGGAGCACGATCGGATGGCCTCCAGGGGATCCAGTGGACTGGACGACACCTGTCATTCTCTGGACCCCCCTTTGTTTGTTTTAAAAAAGTTGAGTATGGCTTTGGCTGTGTCATATGACTCCTCCCAATGGAACAAAGGTCTGAACTGTCGTGCAGGCATATTAAGCAGGGATAAAGAATTCCTGTTTAATAACACACATCCATATGGCTATGTATGAAACTTTTATAGGCACTTTGGTGCCATTCAAATACTTTTACAGAATTATTTTAGGGGAAGCTCTTCAATTTTACACTTACTCTTCCATTAGCGAGGGTTAAGAAACAAAAGCATTCCTCTGATTTACCATTGTTTAAATGTTTTTATTGATTTCAGAAAGGAAGGGAGAGGGAGAGATAGAAAAATCAATGATGACAGAGACTCACCATTGGGCTGCCTCCTGCAAGCCCGCTACTCGGGATCGAGCCTCAAACCCGGGGATGTGCCCTGACCATGTATCCAGCCATGACCTCCAGGTTGCCGTAGCGATGCTCAACCACTGAGCAACACTGCCTGGGCCTACTTACCGCTTTTTAATGTAAGAATACTATTCTAACAATGTTATAGAAGTGGTAGAAGTACCCCACTCTGTTAGCTCAAAGCTAAGCCCAGAAACAATGAATGTAACAAATTTACTTAAACACTGTGATCATAATTGTATTAAAACTACTTAATTAGCCTTGGCTGGTGTGCTTCAGCAGTTCGAGCATCGGCCCATGCAATGAAGGGCTCTCAGGTTCAATTTCTGGTCAAGGGCACGTACCTGAGTTGGGGATCCCTCCCTACCCCCAGTTGGGGCTCATGTGGGAGGCAACAAGTCCATGTATGTCTCTCACACCCATGTTTCTCTCTCTCCCTCTGTCTCTCCCACTCCCTCCTTCCCTGCCACTCTCTTTGAAAAGTAATGGAAAACATATTCTTGGGTGAGAATTAACAAAAAACAAAACAAAATTAAAAAAAAAAATCAAAATGTCTACTTTATTATAATGTGTACATATATTTAAACAAAAATAAAAGGTGGTATATCTATAATTCATTTATTTCTTCTTAAGTATCATGTAAACTTAGATTACTATCCACCTAGAAACTGAAAGTAGCAATTCAATTATGTGTAGACCTGCAAAAAATTGCTCTTTGCTGGCAGAGCGTTATTGCATAGCTAATAAAAATCATATAACAGATGTCATAATTTCTCTGCTTCCTCATTTCCATACTAAATGCTAATTTTGCATCAAACTACTGAAATAATGAAAGTTAAATAAAATTTACTTCATACAAATTTGTGTATAAAAAGTGAATAATCTGAACATGGTTGGACATGTTTAGACACAAAAAATGAGTGTATCAGAAAGCATTAATCTGTTCACTGAACTATTTAAAAAGATATACTACAAAATTACTTTTGAAAAAACCACCAAACTGGTCACCAGGCGTGGCTGAGCGGTTGAGCATCAAACCCATGACCCAGGGGACTGGGGTTTGATACCCAGTCAGGGCACAGGGCTGGGTTGCAGGCTCGATCCCCAGCAGGGGGCGTTCAGGAGGCAGCCCATCAGTGACTCTCATCATTGATGTTTCTCTCTCTCTCTCTCCATCTCCCTACCTCTCTGAAATTTAAAGACAAAATTAAAAATTAAAAAACAAAAAAACCCCAAACTTCACAAAACTGGAGTTTAATGGACAAAGCATCCAGAGGGCTCCTTGCTCTGGCAGAAGTCTCAGGGGATGCCATCAGCTGAAGCACCATAACGACTTCCCTGGAACAAGTCATTTCTGGCCTCCTTCATGCCATTAGTGAAGGTTTAAGTGAGAAGTGCACCAATAGCCTCATACCTCCAAGTCCAGTACATTCCTGACATGCTGTAGGTGCTTGGGGTCTATGGCTTTTGCTACAACTCTGTGATATTCTGTCGGAGCCAAACCATGTGGTTTTGGAGGATCCTGGTGTGGCACAGGAGGACTGGGCGGGGGGCTGGGAAAGCCCTGTAACAGCGCCGAGTTGTGGCAACACAAGGAACGAGGAACAGTGCCCACGGCTCCATCACACTGCAGGGAAGAGTGGGACTCGGCTCTGTGTGAGGGTGAGCGTGCCTCTCAGAAATAAAACCCTTACTGCGAAGGCTGACTCCCTAAGCAGCGGGTGCGTGCAGGGCCGGGAGACCCGAAGCACAGAGGACCCAGAGCCTGAGCCTGTCCTCTGTCCCTGCCCCCAGTGCCCAGTATGTCCTGCACTTTCCACTTGCCGGGCAGAAGGTAACTAACTAACCTGTAATGAGCTCCTGAGGACACTGGCTACTTGCAAAACTCACTAGAGCAACTGCAGAGGCAGAGGCCACCCGGTGGCAGCTGGAAAGTGGAGCCGAGCTGCAGACACACAGCGTCTACCCCACACTGCTGTCGCTGCGGGACCCTCACACCACAAAGGAGGACTCATTTGGGCGAGTGCGTGCATCGGAAAGCACGAGTCCCACGTGTAAAAGCCCCAGTGAGGCGCCAGGCTGACGGGAGCAGGCACTGGAGCAAGGACATGCTGGAAGGCCAGGCCAGTGGAATGAGCACCGGCCCAGGGGACGAAAACACGTCCCAGAGCCCTTCCACCGCCCATGGTCTGGGGACCCTCACACAGCTCCTCAGGCTTTGCTGAACTTGCAAGGTGGGGTTCAATCAACATCTGTCCCACTTACCGGGCTGGGAGACCGCGAGGACCGCCATGGTGACGACATGGAGCCTGCGGACCACACGGGGGGGGGGACCTGCCACACAGCTTTGTGGCCCGGCCAGTTCTCGGGAGTGGGGCTATCAGAAGGCAAGAAACAAAACCTCACCATTAAGGTTCTGGACCATGTAAAGATCCAAAGGCATCCCCAAGTTCTTCCTCAAACAGCAATACCATCCGCTATGTAAGCGTCACTGGCTCACATGCTGATCATGCACCTCCCTTCGTCTACACTCCCCGAATTAGACCTGTTCCTCCAACAACCCTGGGATCAGCTACAAGGAGGGAGCAGATACCGACTGGGAAGGTCATGATCTCATCACAGCGGCCTCCCTGACGCTGACAAGAGAGAGGGTCTCCATGCAAGGACAGAGTACAGAAGAGGCGATAGTGTTCTCTTTTCATTTTTAAAAAAATTTTTGAAAGCAGTGTGTGTGGGGGGGTGACTACAAGGGGTAGTGGAAGAGCCTTGTGGCACTGGCCTGTTCTGTCCTGACTGTGGGGGACCATGCAGAGCTGCACACAGGCAGAGAGGGGAATGAGCCTGGGGATGGAGGACCATGCTCGACCCGAGGGCCACCTTGGGCCTCTGCAGGGAAGAGAGCCAGTTCTGCTCACCCTGCTCCTGGGACTTCTCAGATTAACCACGTGGGCACCTGCGTTGCTTTCAAGCTCTGAAGGGCTCAATATACCAAAGAGAAAAGGTAGGCACCCTGCTCATCAGCGTCTGGGTCTGGCTGCATCAAAATGGGAACAGAAAGGGGCCAATCAGCAGCCACAGCCCGGCCCCCTTACTGGGTTTTAATTCCGGGGATAGTTTCTATATTTTTACAAAACAGACCATTTCCTTAAGTGACAATGTAACAGCACTGCCACGTTACCTGTTCGTTAGGCCTTGGATATGCGCCTTTAGCCTGTCTCTCTTCCATTTTCTGGCATCCACTGTCTCCTCAGCTTGCTGCACGAGAGGCTGTTCACCAAGACTCTGCTGGAAAGGATAGATATAAATCACAAAAATCGACACTGAACAAATCCCACTTTCCTCTTGCTTTGTGCACCATTAGACGTTCAATCCTCAGGAACTGGCAGAGCTGAAACCACCGACTGTGGCAGCTTAGTAGACATGGGGCACTTGCTGAGTGCCCACAACAGCCTGCATACACGCTCCCCTCAGGATCTGTGGGCTCACCATTTGCGTTGATGTCAATACAACTCCACATCCCGTTTTCCCCTCTGTAGTTCTGCGACTGGGCTGTGTCCCTCCTGGATCTGCTGACAGAGCCCCATATTCTACACGTTGCCCAGCTTTGCCTTCCTGGAGTACAGTGGCACAAACACCAAATGTACCACCAGTTTTTGGAGGGAAAGTGTCCTAAAATAATTTCAAACTTGTTGAAAACTAGTATCTAAATTTACATGCTAACATCAAAATCAATCCACTGCTCACTAGCTCCTAGATTATCAACTGCAAGGATCACAAATTGTCATCACTGACCAACACTCCCTGGACACCTGAGTGACGACAGGCCTTTAGGGAACATTGGTAAGCGCCATCCTTGCTGTCAGGGACTTTAAACCTGGTTGGAGAAAGCACACCAGTGGACATGGAAACGGCTACTCTTGAGACACCCTTAGTTCACACTGCATGTCACTTACCTCAACAGGCTGTGAAAGGAAACAAGGAAGAGTCAAAAAGAATGTTCTAAGAAAAACTAGAGCACTCAGGAATTGCTCACACAGTGCCGGGTGCAACGGCACCAGGCAGAGAAGTGAAGGCGGCTCCTTTACCTAAGATGGGAAGAGTCCCTGAGCTGACTGACACGGACAGACAAACACCACAGCGAGCAAAGGAAAAGAAGCCTTGGAAGCAGAAGTAATAGATCTAGAGGCAGAAGATAAAATACAGCAGCCCCCCTTTATCTGCAGGGGTCCATTCCAAGCCCCCATAGATGCCTGAAACTGTAGATAGTACTGAGCTTTACACACAGACCATTTCACTTAAAGGAAGCACCTGACAGCTTCCTTTTGGCAGATCCAAATGGCCAGCTTACGTTTTAGGGCCATTAGAAGTGAAGTAAGGGCTATTTCAACACCAGCAGTGCAATGCTATGACAACTGGTCTGAAAACAGACGTCAAGGGCAGGTGGCAAGTAAAGCATCCTGGATGGAGCAGGACAGCCCGAGATTTCACCAGGCTTCTCAGAACATCGCACCATTTAAAACTTCTCAATTGTTTCTTTCTGTAACTTTTCATTTAATTATCTTTGCACCATGGCTGACAGCAGGTGACAATCCACAGAGAGCAGAAGTGAGGTTAAAGGGGACCATGGTGGTGGGAAGTTAACTAGCAATTCCATTGGCTGCCTTCAAGGTGCCTGTTGGGGTGAAGCTGGTTTCAGGGGCAGGGGAAGGCCCTGCAGGCCTGCACTGCTGTGTCCTGGCTTATGACCTTGACCTTCCATGTGAGGCTCTTCAAGCCAGTGTTGCAGACTAGCTTAGTGCTTCAGAAAGGCTGGCTCCAGGAGCAGGTGCACAGAAAAGGCCAAGGTAAGGGGAAGGGGTCCAGGACAAAGCAAGGGCGAGGGGAGTGGCAGTCAGGTTTGGAGCCTGAGGCAGTAAATGCCGAATGCAGGTGTCCCCTGAGGACAGCGGTGGGAATGGCCACTCAGTCCCCGGGATGAAAAGCCTCCAGAGCTTTCCCCCTACTCTTCATCATGGGAATTTCAAGACATGAAAGTAGAAGAATAACCGATTCACCACGCGCAGCTCCAACAGGACCCCACCACTGTGCCCCGTGTCCCGCCCTCTGTCCTCATCATTTTGCGGGAGCCCCTGGGGACTGAGGCCCTGCACAGGATTCCTGATCTGCGGGCAGCATCCTCCAGGAGTTTCACTCCTTCCCGCACCCTCCGCAGAGACTCTCTCCGGCTCCCACCCCCCCGCCCCCCTTGTTCTTCCCACTTTCCTCCCTTCCTGGGCCTCCTGCTCCCCTTGCTCTGCGCTGGGTGCAGCCTCCGCTCGCCCTCCCGGGGCCTCCTGGGCACCCGACTCCCCTCGTCCCTTTCATGGGCGGCCTGTCCTCCCTCCGCCTCCCCGCTGCTGTCCCACCAGCCACTCCCGCGCCCCCCCAGGGCTCCCAGGACACCGTGGGCATCCCGCGGGGGACCGGAGCCTCTGGAACTGGCTCACCTTCCTCCAGGCTGTTCGCGCCCAGGCGGGATCCAGCCCCTGGACCTGTCGCCCCCCCGCACTCCCCGGGAGCGCCCGTTTGGGGGGCGGGGGGCCGGGGGCCTTTTGGGGGTGGCCCTGGATGGGGCAGAGCTGGGCCCTCAGAGGCGGTGGGGCCTGGGGTGGCCTCGGGGCGCGACCCTCGGGGCCCTGAAGGGGTCCGCTGTGCCTGGGCCCACGGGCCTTCCTCAGCAGGAGCTTCTCCTTCCTAGGACCCGGGACGCTTCCTCCCACCTGCATGGGTCTGCTCCCCAGGTCCGCTCATGGCCTCGGAGGCAGGGGGACTGTCCCTGGGGGGTCTCCTGCAGAGCTCCCCCGGCTCCAGCTTCAGCTGCTTCTGGCTCCACTGGCCCCTGCAGGCCCGCGCCCGCCCTGGAGCTTCCTGCAGCCCCTGCAGGCAGGAGGGCGGGAGCCAGGGAACCAGGCAGCCCCACCACGTCCCTCCCAGAGCTCGGTCCCCTCCCTGGGAGCTGAGCCCAGACACCTGCTCACTGAGCCCATGACACCCCCAGTTATGGTCAAGGTGCCTCTTCACCACCCGCCACAGGAGGAAGCCGCTTGTGTGCTGGGAGCCCGTGACCTGTCTGGACATGGTCCACCCACCTGAGGGTCTGGGGTCAGGGACTGACCCTCCCCGCAGTTACCCTGGATGCTGGGAGCCGGCTACCTGTCTGGACATGGGGCACGGAGCCTGAGGGCCTGGAGCCAAGACTCAGCCCTCCCCACAAGTTCCTGTGAGGAGCCGAAATAAAGGTAATTCCCAAGGTCTGGGCCCATGCAGGAGGCAGGATGTTTACTCTGAAAGTGTGTTTGTGCAGCTTGAAGGAACTACTTTGTATCGGCCTCACCTCCTTACCAGTTGTTTCTTACTCACTAGTAATAAAGGCCCTGGAGCCATTTGGGGCTGCACCTCATTCAGGGCAGTCCTCCTGATTCCATAACTTTGTTTGTCTCTTTAATTCCCCCCCTCCCCCAAACTCAGGTTTGTTCAGCCTTCAGGCTGCTTCCTGACATTTGTGGGCAGGGCGTGAATCTTTCACCAGTGGGTGCATTTACCTGGGTGGGAACCTACCCACGAGAAAATGTGCGGTGGTGTTTCTGGGTGTATTTATGGGGAATTTCATACTCAGCTTGCTGGTCTGAGACTCGTGTTTCTGCTCAGCCTGGGAGACACCTGGACCGATTTTCTCCTGCAGCCCAGAAGGAAGCCACCCTGCCCGCACCTTGATTTCTGGGAATGAGTATTTCACAGGCTGAGGTGGGAGCCCTGTAGGCTGACCAAGCCTCAGTGTGGAGAGCTCTGATGACTGCCCACCTGCCTGGCCAAGGTCTCCTAAGCCCCTGGAGAGAAGCAACAGGAGAGGAAGGGACCCCCAGCTGCAGCCCCCAGTCTTGGGGTGAGCAGCAGGAGGAGGGGGTGCCTGGGGCACTGGCCCATCCCTGCCTCCCTGGCCAGGGCTGATTTCGGGCCTGGGGCACTGGGGGTCCAGTGTGCAGCACTGTGCAAAGGAGAGGCAAGAGCAGGCATGACAGAGTTCGTCTTCTGTCTGTCCCCACCTCCTCCACGGCTGCATATACTCAGCACCCCCCCCACCCCCCACCCTAGTCTCTGCAGGGTCTGGCTTCTGTTGTTCCCCCTGGAGCCCATGCCTTTCTCTCATTCAATGATTTCTCTGGTGCAAATTGGGAAGAGGGAGTCAGTCACCCTTTCCACCACCCCATTTAACAGGAACCAAATGAATTAACTCCATTTATTCCCACAGAGCTGTGAGAAGGGGTCTGGCCTGGACAACTCTCCTCCCACCAGGGGCAGAGCTCCTGAGTCTGCCCCAGCCTGTGATCCCAGGAAAAGGGGATCAGTGCTGGGTTGGAAATCAGAGCCCGACCGCTCAGAATGACAGTGCAGAGGTCTTAGATATTCGGCCCTGTTGGAGCCTGGGCCATGGCCCTGCACAGCCCCTGGCCAGCTGTGTGAAGAGATTGGACTGCCAAGGAGAGCTGATATGTAGATGTATTTTTGATCCCCAACTACCTGGTGTGGCAGCCAGGGGGTGACAGGGAGCCAGACAGAGCTGAGGTATTAGGATTGTGTCTTTGGGTGAGCATCTATCGGGGAGACAGGCAGGCATGTGTGGGCGCTACAGCTGCATTGTGGGGAAGCAGGTCCATGTGAACTCCCCAGTGAGTTGAGTCAGCTCAGCCCTGGGAAGGAGAGGAAGCACCCGCCACCCCTTCTACAGGGTAAGGGCACTATGCCCAACTTGGGGCTGAGTAAACCACCTCTGCAGAGTGCAGCTCCAGGGGGAAGGGAGAGCAGCCCAGAGCAGAGACACCCAAAGGCAAGACCCAAGGCAGACTCAGCCCTGGGGCTCCAGAGGCCCTGCCCACGAGAATGCTTGGGGTTCCCCCTGGGAAGCTTCAGACAGGTTGCCAAAGGCCAGGGAGGTGCCTGGGACTGACGATGGAGGCTCTTTTAAAATCATTTTCCCAACTGGGTCAGTGTCTGATTTCCTTCATTTTAAGTACTTTTCACCGGTCTTGGAAAAGCATGCGTCTCATGGGTTTCAAGAAAGTCTCCATATCGGAGGAACTGGGGCCACTTTGACCAGTAAAAACACAGGTTGCCCTATAACCTTCCCTAGGCGGAAGGACACAGCTTCTCATTTAAAAACACCCAGTGTTGAGTAGCTCTCCCTTTCATTCTCACAGAAGCTTAACGCTGAGGGAGGAGGCAGGGAGTTGGGGATGGTGAAGGAGAGAGAAAGTAGCCCAGCAGCTACAAGGGCCTTAGTAATGTCCCCTTTGGGGTAATTTCAGTTTCTTCTAAACTATTAGTAAGCAGAAGGGAACGTGTCCTCATAGTTCTCAGAGCAGCCATGTGCTTGCCTCTGTTTCTTTTCTCTTTCTAAATCCCGCGTCAGTTTTCTGTAGCCCCTCTCAAGTTGAACAGACTCCTCTGCCGGAGTTCCCAGCAAAGCTCATTTAGTAATTCTGTTGCTTTGCTCCCAGAAACCAGTAGGTACATTAATTAGAATAGGTCAGAATAGCCAGAATCACATGTTCTAACAGTTAAATAGTTTTGTGAACCCCTCAGAGGCCCAGAGAAAATTGGGTCGGTCTTTAGGGACATTCCTTAATCCTGTTCTAGTCCAAGGAATATATATAATCATTGGTTCCCTCTGCTTGAGGTTGGCTTTTCCATGAAAGGCGCTCATAGAATTCCTGGATTATCCTTGTCTGAATTTCTATTCTCATTTTTCCTTAGGCCAGTAGGCATTGGCAGTAGAGAAGTTAGAGAGCAAGAAAGAAGGGAGGGGAGGGCAAGTCCAAACAAGAAAGCTCAGAAAGCAAAGGATATAGGGCAGGAGCTGCAGAAAGGGGAAGAATGGGTTGTTGGCACTTATTAGCTTCAGAAGCCTTCCTGAGTTCAGACACAGTCTCTAAAATTTCTTATTAACTTCTTGTGAAGAAGAGATTTTATCTTTGCTCCTCCTAAATTCTTCTAATTTCCAATCAAGATATGCTTCCAATTCATTCAGTTTCACTTTTCTAATTTTGCATGCAAAAAAAAATTAATTTAGTCATCCACAGAGTTCCGTTTTGGCCATCTTAAGTTGATATCACTTCTAGTTAAATCTTCTCATTTCTGTAAGTACTTGCAAGTAAAGCCTTTCTATTTATTGTATATGTGTAGAAGAAGTACTAATAGGGGCTGGGGCTGGAACTTTTCAGCCTTGGAGGCACAATTTCCCATGTTAATTTTAGTTTCCTTTGGATATTTGCAGAGTCTGAGCAAATTTCTAGGGATAGCGTGTGATGGGTTGAAGTGTGCTGCTTATGGGTTGAACTGCAAGAGGCTATTACCTCCCAAGTAGCACCAACCCCTCTTATGTGTCTCAGTTTCTCCCCCAGCTGTCTAACACAGCCTTGAGGACTCAGAGCACTAGGTAACCAACATTTATGTGCACATCCCCGGACTTAGTTTTCCTATGGGACTCCTGCATGTCATGAGGATGCCCTCTGACACCTCCACAGAGATTCTTAGTCACCTAAGAATACCCAAGATTAGAGCTGGAGCCCAAAGAGTTCAGACTCTCCTCTACCCAGCAAAAGCTTTTCTTCAGACTCACAATGATTTCAATCGAAAAGCCAAAATTAAAAGGAGCCTCCCATCTCAACTCCTATCCTGAGGTTTCAAGTCATCTCTAGCTTGGTCCTCTCAACCCTTAACCTTCAGCTCCACATTGAGGATTTTTTTTTAAAAACAGCTCAAATAAAGTCAGACCTCTTACTCTAAAACGGGGGTTCCAGAATTTTGAGAAAATCTCATGCAAGTTCACTTGATGCAAAGCAAGAAACCGGTGGGGCCCAGTGGGCCCCTGTTGATAACTAGCATGAGCCCAGGTCTTCAAGCTGGTCCCGCGTGGGCTTCTCTGGAATTCTTTGCCCTATGCCAAGGAAGTGTCCATGTAAGAAATGTTTAAAGCTGTAGAGAAGTTTTATGAGTTTATTTGAGCCAAACTGATGACAACTGCCAGGAAGCAAAATCTCAGTGGATTGACAAAATGCTCCTGAGAATTGCAGTTTGGCACCTTATTTTATACATTACATTCAAAGGAGGGGGCAGAAGGGGTCACATGAAATCCACTGGCGCCAGTTTAGGGAGGCAGAAGAAGGCAAAGTGGGGACCTCTCTGGAGTTGGATAAAAAGTAAAAGAAACAGACACATATTCTTCTACACAGGTGGGTAGAGGAGAGTTTGCAGGGGACAATGAACACGACAACCACAGCAACGCGGGCTCTGTGGGCTCCCGCTCTGCTGGGAGGTTGTACCCTGAGGGTCTGGGGAAAGGAAATTACCCTGATGTTCCAAAGCTATATTATTGTACATGGAAAAAGGACAGGCTCAGTTGAGGTGTAGACTGACCTTTCTCAGGAAAGATACCAGTCTAGGCCGTGACCACCAGCCATGACTCGCTTTCAGTTAGAAAGTTTAATTTCAGACCGTCCTATGTGGTTACTTCAGGTCTCTGAGTTTTTGTGTTTTTTTATTTTTTAAAAAAATATTACTGATTTTAGAGAGAGAGGAAGGGATAGAGAGTGGGAGAGAGAGAAACACTGATTTGTCCCACTGATTTGTGCATTCACTAGTTGATTCTCCTATGTGCCCTGACTGGGGATGGAACCTGCCTCTTTGTCGCATCTCGATGATGCTCTAACCGGCTGAGCTACCAGCCAGGCTCTGACTCTGAGTTTGTGAGGCCCCCCGTGCTGGCCTCCATTGAGCTTGTCAGCTTTAGTGTGTTGCCCCTTTTTCGTCCACCCTGCCTGTGAAGGTGTCAGAGGAACTGTGTGATGGCTTTGAGAACCTGCCCAAAGCCTCCTTGCACATGACAGTAATGAAAGGAAGTCAGGGCTCATTCCCAGTGTTGGGTGTCTTGAGGGTAGTGGTGCAAGTCAGCTCTGCGGGTCTAGCACAGCTTAGGGTGACTCCGTTGCTGCTGGAAACGGGCTCCTTTCATGAAGTCATGAGGAAACATTCACGGGAGGTGAGGTGTGGTTAAGTCTATTGAAGCTGGAACAAGCACAAAGGACTGTCCTGGGTTCTGCTCTGTCCCACTGTGGAGAAAGTCCAGCCTTTCCTTCATCTGGCCCAGAAATGGGGCCAGTGTCTAGAAATTCTGAGTCATGCCAAGACTTAGTCCAGTGTGGTCTCTGTCCCCATCTGGCTGGCTTAGTCTGTCCCCACTGTGCTCTGGGTAGCACAGGGCCCAGGCTCGGGCTTGGAGCCCACACTCGGAGGCGGTGTGGCTGTTGGACCCCAGGTGCTGCTGGGCCTGCTGACTGCTGCTGAGAGAGACGGCGTGGCCAACGCGGTGAAGGAGCGTTACCCGTTGTGGGAGGACAAGCGGGAGCGAGCTCTGTTGAGCTTGGATCGTACCATCTCCCCTTCGACAGGACCAGGTGCTTTTTCAAACTAACCACTCACTTTCCCAATCCTTTCGCAGGATTGCACTGGGCCCTTCCCAACCAATCCATTCCCTGGATCTCCTGGGGCTGTGTCCCCACCCCATCTGATCCTTTCCCCAGCCTAGGCCCCCCCCTTTATGGTCAGCACCTTAGTTCCTAGCGTGCATGCCCTATAGAAAAACCACGTCCCCACACCATCGAGGCTTAGGGCATGCACCCGACAGAGAAATGTCCCCCTTAGTGTATATTCTTCCCCCTATAGTTTGGACACACCGACCGGTTGTGCCCTGGGGAGACTGGAAGGCTGATCCTTTCTCCCTACACAGGGAGGGAGGGGTGTTAATTCCCCAGGCGACACTGTGATCCCCAGGGGTGCCTATGAATGCTGGGGCTTCCTTGCAATACAGGCCAATATTTGATTGAGCTCCTACTTTATTATGCTCACGTCTGAGTCCCTCTGCTCTCCTCATTAATGTCCAGCTACCGACGCCAACAATCCCACAGCCCAATCTGCACCCCTCAGTCACGCTGAGGAAATGGGAGAACTCACTCTATTTTCTTCACCAGAAATGCAGCTGTGGTGTGTGAACCAGGGATGGTGTGAGCCTGAATTACCTCATGATGTATTTTCTATATTTATTATTTTTTATAGTATACCTTTATTGGTTTCAGAGAGAGGAAGGGAGAGGGGGAGAGAGAGAGAGAATCATCTATGATGGCAGTGTCGCTGACAGGCTGCCTCCTGCCCTGGGGATCGAGCCCGCCACCCGGGCAGGTGCCCTGACCAGGAATCGAACCGCCATCTCCTGGGTCATAGGTCGATGCTCCCCTGTTGAGCCACGATGGCTCTGCTCGTGATTTACTTTTAATGTTCTACACATCACAAACGTTAGCCATGATTTCTTTTTTCCATTTTTCTATTTCATATGAACATATTTCCCTTTGGGAATAAATCATGTTGAAAGCTGAATTTTCCCTTTGAGCATAACAAGTTTTGTGGATTCTTTTAGCCACTTTAAAAGACAATTTTTCTTAAAAGGCACTGCCCATTCCTTCTCTGAGTATGGACTTAGTTTGCCTTGGGGACTTAGGGGTTCTTCTGAATGTCATCTCATGGTGTCCTGAGATGTACGTAATGTTCACATTAGCTGTCTCTGAATTCGGTCAATACGTTCCCTGCTTTTCTGGAGCTGCCTGCTCTTCTCTCTGCTCCTCAGTCGCACTGACTTGGGTCTTGGTCAGGGTGTTTCAGTTAAGACAGAAAAGCCAAAGCAGGAAGTGGAGTCTGGGCTCGGGCGGGCCTGGTACAGCTTGGCCAGGCCTCCATGCATCTCCCCTGGGCTTCATGTCTTCTCTCCTGCCCTGTTCCCAGGCATGCCTTTCTCTTTGGTGACTAAAGGCTACATTCGCTCATCTCTGTGTCCTGTCTTGTCTTGTGGGTACATGGGGAACAGCCCCTTTGCCAATGGTGTCCCTGTGTCTGCCTCCTAACGGGACTGATTACGTTGCACGTCCAGGCATGAACTTGTCACTTAGGCCAGGGACCGTGGTTTTGGGGATATCCATCCCAAACCACCCAGCAGCCAGGGTGGGTACCTAAAAAAGTAGGGGACAGGATGGTCCCCCAAATAAATCAGGACGGCTTTACCAGGGCGGGGTGGTAAGGACAACCTAACCTGTTAACAGTCTATGTGTAAGCCTCTTGCAATGCCCCATCTAGCAGGGTGTAGATACAGACTTTTTCAGTAAAAATCATTCCTGCTGTGACTTCCCACAGCACCCAGAGGTGCACGAGTGTGTCCTTCCCAGTAGTTGCCTTTCTGTGCTTTCAGACTACCTCAGGTGGGCACCTGGGAACCCCCCAGCTTCCCTTCCCAATCTCCAGGCACAAGAACTAACACCGTCCCTGGGAACAGCCATTCACAGCTCCTGCTTTGGAGGCAGCAGTGGGTTCAGGCTTCGTGGGAGTGAAACCAGCCTCTCACATCTCACGTCTCACGGCACCAGCTCAAGGTGTCCTTCTGTCCCTGTCTAGTGAAGGACACGGCCAACCTCATCCAGCCACAGCCAGTGTAAAGGCCACGTGGGCATATGGGCGGTCTCCCGGGCAAGTTGGTGCCCCGTTTGCATCTGTGACGCCCAGTCAGCTGCCTAGAGATCTCTCGGTGTCCTCATTGTCATCTGTGCTCCAGGTCAGCCCTCCAGACCCTGTGTGATGACTGCGATGTTCCCATCCACGTGTCCAATATGGTAGCTGCTGACCACAGGTGGCTCCTGAGCACTGAGCTGTGGCCCCTGCCCTGGAGGAACTGAATATCCTGTTCCGTTCTGTTCACTCCATTCTAGTCTGTTGTCTTCATTTACATTTAAATAGTCACATGTGACCAGTGTATGTGACCGCACAATAATCTAGAGACAGGTAACCTTACCGACTAAGTCTAAGACGGGTGAGCTCTTCCCTGCATTTCCTCCGTCAGGCGACAGCTTCTTTGTGTGTGTTCTCTTTTGAGTGTTTCTGGATCTATTTTCTTCATCAGTTTATTTTGTTCATTAGATTCCACCTATAAGTGAGCTCATGTGATATTTGTCTTTCTCTGACTGGCCATTTCCCTTAGCATAATCATCTCCAAGACCATCCATGCTGTCTCAAAGGGTAGGAGATTCTTCTTTTTCACCGCTGCATAGTATTCTGTTGTGTAAATGTTCCAAAGCTCTTTTTTCCACTCATCTACTGATGGGAACTTGGGTTCTTTCCAGATCTTAGCTATTGTAAATAGCGCCGCTATGAACATATCCTGTATTGTGCAGAAGCTACTTAGTTTGATGTGGTCCCATCTGTTTACTTTCTCCATTGTTTCCCTTACACTAGGAGATGTATCCACAAACATCTCTACGAGATATGTCTAATATTTTGCTGCCTACATTTTCTTCTAGGATTTTTATGGTTTCACAAGTCACATTTAAGTCTTTCATGCATTTCGAGTTTATTCTTGTGTATGGTGTAAGTTGGTGGTCTAGTTTCAGTTTTTTGCATGTACCTGTCCAGTTTTCCCAACACCATGTATGGAAGAGACTGTCTTTACTCCATTGTATAGTCTTGTCTCCTTTGTCGAACATTTGTTGAGCATATGGCTTGGGTAGATTTCTGGGTTCTCTGTTCTGTTCCACTGATCTCTATGCCTGCTCTTGAGCCAGCACCAGGCTGTTTTGATTGCAGAGGCTTTGTAGTATCACTCGGTATGTGGTATTGTGATCCCTCCAACTTTGTTCTTTCTCAGGATTGCTGAGGCTATTTGAGTCTTTTTTTTTTTTTTAACAGGTCTGTTGTTTAATCAGGTTCTTCGTAAGAAACTGAGAACACCAGTTTGCGAGGGTCAAGCCCTCTGGCTAGAGCAGGCAGAGCAGAGGCAGCCCTGGGGCTGAGGGCAGCTTTGGTTTCAGGCAGAACCTGCGAGTCCGGCTCTGTCTCGGCCTCGCCCTGCTCTGCCAGCTCCTGTCTCTCTCTGTCTGTGCGGAAGGTGCCACCCTCCTGGGGCTGGGCCTGCGGAGCTGCTTCTGCTGGAAGGAAGCCTCGGGGAGATGCTGGGGGATCCTCACGCCACGGCTGTCACTTTTGGCGGGGATGGTGATGGCAAATTTCTGGTGTGTTCTCCGCAGAGGGACTCGATTAAGGGACAGGGGTCCAGGCCCAAGCAGCCAACCACTGCTCAGCTGCTTCAGGGAAACCTCCCTCTGGCCTCTGTGGCGCCCTGAGGGTGACAGAGCGCCCCGGGTGGCGCTGGCCCGCGATGTCCTCACGTGCTGGGCGGAGGGTGACCTGCTCTGGCTCAGCAGCTTCCGAGGCGCGTCTCAGGAGGAAACACCGAGGCATGTGGCGCAGTTTGCCACTCGGTACCGCCATTCTTGTCACCACCGACTGGTTCTGTGACAGTAGCGGGGACGGTCTCCTTCTTCTTTTCAGTCCGGGGTTTAGCAGCTGAGCACCGCCCCTGGTGCAGGGCTCTCGGGAGTCACAGCCGCGGGCCACATGCCGGGTCCTGGGCCAGGCCGGGCTGCGGGCAGCGGGGCTTCCCCTCGGGCGCCCGGCCTGCGGTCGCCCCTCTCAACCTGGCCGCCGCCCAGCCTCCTTGGCCTCAGGGTTCCCTCCTTACCGCCAGCTTTCTCCTTAGTATCCGGATGGCTCCTCGGCTTTCTTGGCACCCACCAGCTTGCAAGATGGGAAAGAGAAGGAAGGTCCCCTTTGGGGTCTTTTTTGGTTCCATATAAACTTTTGGAGTGTTTGTTCTAGATCTGTGAAATGTGCCATGGGTATATTTGCATTGAACCTATACATTGCTTTTGGTAGGATAGACATTTTAATGATGTTAATTCTACCAATCCATGAACATGGTATATTCTTCCACTTGTTTATATCTTCTTCTAGCTGTTTTAAACATCCTGTAGTTTTCTGCGTACAAGTCTTTTACCTCCTTGCTTAAACTCATTCCTAAGTATCTTCATTTTTTTATTGCAATAGTAAATGGGATTCTTTTTTATGTTTCTCTTTATGAGAGTTCAATATTGGTGTATAAAAACACAATAGATTTTGGAATGTTAACTTGTATCTTGCCACATTGCCAAATTCATTTATTAAATCTAGTAGTTGTTTGGTGGAGTCCTTATGATTTTCTATGTACACTATCATGTCATCTGCAAATAATGACCATTTTACTTCTTTGTTTCCAATTTGAATGCCTTTTTGTTTTCTTCTTGTTTGATGGCTGGGGCTGGGACTATTTTGATTAAAAGTGGTGAAAGGGGCACGCACTATGGGACCCCTTCGGTAAACTCAAGTTGACCTAGGCTTCTGTGCCCAAGGCACTAGGACCCAGGGCTCCCTACCCCAGGAGACAGGCCCTCCAGGGCTGCATGCAGGGGATAAGCCAGGCTATTTTGATCACTTCCTTCCTCCCTCTCAAGCTGTAGCTACCTTCAGCCGCTTTACATAGGACTGCCACTCCAGCCTCAACCAGGACAGTTCAGGTCACAGAAAGGGAACTGCTCTGCAGGCCTGGAAGGTAAGTAGCCCTCCTTATTACCAGTACTGCCTCCTACACCAGGGCTCCTCCCAGGCGGTGGGGAGGTGGGCTGTCAAGTCTCACCTCTATGCCTCCTTTTGCTCTCCCTTCCAGAAGATGGGGTTGGGTGGGGCCATTCACTCGGAGACACCTGCTCCTAGGCTCAGTCAAAATTCATTGGTTTATTCAACAAATAGTCTTTGGGAGCCTGCTATGAGCCAGGCCCTGGGGTGTGGAGGGGTGGGGGCTTGGGAAGAGCTTGTCTTAGAAAGGGGGAAAACAGTTGTGGAGGGAAGGCAGGGAATCAGGCAGAAAACTGCGGCTCATGAGACCTGAGTTTGAGTCTGTTTTCTGACACAGACTACTGGGAGACCCCGCACAAAACACTCTGTCTCTGAGCCTTAATTTCCCAAAACCTGGATGAGTGGCTTTCCAGAGGGGGCCCCCTTTGGGTTCCCTTTCTTGCCCCCAGCTGCTTGTGTTGTTTTCTATATCAAGCATCAAATAAGAGTTGACTTTGCCATAGCAAGTGTTTGAAATTGGTGGGATGACAGGTGGTCTGTGAAAGCCACGCCATCAGCCTAACCCCAGCCTTAGGCAGGGAGACTGGGAGCACCCTTTCCTGGCTCTGAGGCCAAGTGCCAGGACTGTAAACCATGGAGCAGAGACCTGCTGTCCCCACCTTCTGAAGCCATGTCCTCTTCTGAAGGTCCCCTGCTTCATCCCCACCTCAGCCACCCTCACTGTCTTGCCTCCTGAGTGTTCAGCGAGGGTCTGCCAGGCCCAAGTTGGGCACGGTTCACTTCCTTCAGTCTTCACCGCTGCAATTTCATAGACAAGAAAGCTCGGTCCTGCCAAGGTGTGGCTCAGCGGTTGAGCATTGACCTAGGATCCAGGCAATCGGGGTTTGATTCCCGGTCAGGACACATGCCCAGGTTGCGGGCTCGATCCCCAGTCGGGGGTGTTGCAGGAGGCAGCAGATCAATGACTATTCCTCTCCTTACCTCTCTGAAATCAATAAAGGTATATTTTTTAAAAAAGGAAAGCTGAGGCCCTAGAAGGTAATTGTCCCCTGATCAAGGTCAGAAACCATTGTTCCCATGGTACCCACTGGTTCTTGGGATGGGGTGCAGGCTACTAGTCCCTCCCTCACCCCACACTCACTCTCCCCACAGCCAGCCTGCACAATGCCTGCCTGGGGGACCCTGCTCCTGCTCTGGGCTACAGCAGAGGCCACCAAGGACTGCCCTGAACCTTGCACCTGCCAGGCCCTGGAAACCATGGGGCTGTGGGTGGACTGCAGGGGCCGAGGGCTCACATCCCTTCCTGCCCTGCCAGCCCACACCCGCCACCTCCTGCTGGCCAATAACAGCCTTCGTTCCATGCCTCCCGGCACCCTCGATCACCTGGTCCAGCTGCGGACGCTTGATGTGACACAGAACCCGTGGCACTGTGACTGCAGTCTCACTTACCTGCACCTCTGGCTGGAGGACCACACACCCGAGGCCCTGCTGGATGTCCACTGTGCCAGCCCCAGCCTTGCCACCATCCACCCACTGGGCCATCTCACAGGCTATGAGCTAGGCAACTGTGGCTGGCAGCTACAGACATCCTGGGACTACCCAGGGGTCTGGTGGGATGTGGCACTGCTTGTTGTGGCCACAACAGGCCTGGCTCTCCTGGCAATTCTGCTGTGTACTGCCAGAGAGCCTGTGCTCCCAGGGTCACCCTCAGGCCCACCTGAGCCCCTCCCCAGACTCCATCAGCCCTGATCAGCCAGAACCACCAGTAACTCAAAATAAACTGGCTGCTCAGCCATTTCATCCAAACTCAGAGATTTTCTTTTTCCCTCTCAGTACATTCTGGAAACCTGGGTTCTTTTTTATATTAACTGGTGCTTTTCTGTCCCCCAAGTTCCTAGTAAAAGGGGCTGTCCCACTTCCTTCCAACCAGCCACCCCCAGTTTCACAATTTGGAAATCCAGAGCCCTTCCCCAGTGCCTGCCAGGTCCCAGGTCATCAGTTCTCCTACCCTCCCCTGTCTATAGTACCAGCTTCCCACAGGGACCATCCTAGGGAGCCCAGGCCAACTGCACATCAAATTCCAAAAACAAGAAAAAACAAAAACTTTCTCTCAAGTTTTTGAAGAGGGCATGGTTATCTCTGCAACAGACATACAGAAAAAGGCACTTCACCATTCCCAAATGGCCCTTGGTCAAAATGTCTGGCCCTGAGGCCATCTGGGCTCACCCGCCCATTTGTTTCTCTTCTCTTGGACTAGTTTCTCTCTCCTTTACTTCCCCCCTACCCCTCTTCTTCAGAAACAGCACATTAAATTACTCCATTTCTTATGGAAACAACTCCCCTCCAAGTGCTGACATCAGACATCTGCAAACTCTGGGGTTCAACTTCCACCGCATTCACCAGATTCTTCAAAGAAGACACGTCTCTTCTCAGAGGAATTCTGGTGCCAACAGTTAAGTTAAACTTTTCTCAACTGTACGAGCTAATATTTAGGTCTGTTACTGGCCAAGCCAAATCCAAATATAATTACACCAAAGTCCTTGCCTCAAGGAGTTCCCTGTGGTGGTCCTATGGCTCAGGAGGTGCCACTAGGAAATCCAAGTGGGCAGAGTGTGCCACTGAAGGGCACAGGTCCACAAAGGAGAAGCTGGTACAGGACCCCCAAACTCAGGATGAGGGATGGACACTTGAGACTGGTGGAGACTGTGGCAAATCAGAGAGCCCGTGTTCCATCCAAAGAGGTCCAGCCAAATGCTGCCATGTGGAGATGTGGACCCAGCGGCCCCGTGTTCCATTCTGCTAGAGAGAGAGGAACTCTAGATTTTTATGTGAAATCTCTGAATTATTCAACTGTTGGCAATTAAACAAAAAATGTAACTGATATATCAATAGGGCAAATATAGCATATATTATCAACTAGCTGGAGTCCATAGACTGAGAGTCTGTAATTTGTGCCTTAGGAATCAGCTATAACACTGCTCCCTAATGACAACAATGGTCAAAGCTGGCATCTGCTTACTGGGCACATGGCATGTGCAAGGCCCTATATGAAGCACCTCACAGTGGTCATCTTCTTGCACCCTGTCGAACCCAGAGAGGAAAATACTGCTCTCCCTGCAGGGTATGGAGGCGAACACAGGTCCAGGCCCCCACAGTCACTTCATAGGCATGATCCCAGACAGGTCCCCTTCCACATCTGAAAAGTGCTCCCTTGAAAACTTCCTGGGCCCCCTAGAACTCAGGCTCTTCTGCCTCCAAGTCGCCACATGAGATGTCCATAAATTCTGCCCCTTTTCCTTCCTGAGCCCGACGTGTGCAGCCACAGGTCTGGTGCAGTGATGGTTATAGGCCTTGATCCTAGGCACTGAACCTGTTAGGAGCCGGGGAAGCCCAGTGGCACCAGTGCAGCTGATGATTCCCCTGAGAGTGCAAGGAGTGAAGGGAACTTCACTGGCCATGCAGGGCTTTCCCAAGGTAAACAGAGAATTGCCAAGAGCCTTAGGAAAACAGGGCCACTGGGAGCATGGATTTCCCTTTTCCATCATCCCTCATGCTCCATTTCAGGCCAGCAAGGCTTTCACCACAGAACCACCCACTCCACAGTCACCAACTCCATCATCACTGCCTCCCACCGCCACCACCAACCATCCCCTACCAGCCACCATTGTCCCCTTTAGAACCACAGTCAGCCACAGAGCCAGCTCTCCATGGCCACTGACAAGTCTCTCCTCCCCACACAGCCATCAACACCACCCTTGGTACCCATCACGGCCTGCACACTAGCATCACATCTGCCACCTCCCCGTTCTCTCCATCACAGCTACAGACATTAGCCCCATGAGCTGACACTGTTCCCCACCACCATTCCCCCATTACTGCTGTTACCACTAGCACCAAACAGCCAGGGACCTTATCCCCATTATAAGCCAAATGCCAGCTCTGTCATTGCCATCAATCTATGCAAACAGTCACCATGACATGGTCCTCCTGACTACCACCTTCAAGAGTATTTTCAAAACCCAGCTGCAAGTGAAAAGTTTATCGAGGTAACTTTTTCTAGCTGCTCTGACAACCAATACACCCTGCTTGCCCAAAGGGAGGTTTGGTCCCCCTGACACCTTGGTGTGATCAGCGGTTCACAAGGAGGCCTTCCACAGGACTCCTGCCTCCTACTCAGCCCATTCTCTCAGGCCTGCTCTCTCTAGAGCCTTCTGCTGGGCTCCTGACTTCTTCTGGCCACTGGGTAAGCAGGGACAGCACAGACAAATGTCCACATGCTCAGGGCTAGGACTAGAAATGTACAGATGACCCTCACAAGCAATCATTGTCTCAAACCCAGTCTCGGGCGCCACAGCTGCAGGGGAGGCCGGGAAACATGGTCTTCCAGTGCGCCCAGTAACAGGCAGCAGGGGGGCATGTAGCAATGGTCGGCCCCCGGGGGTCTCTGCTAAGGTAATATGTGCCTCGTCAGAAACAGGACATGCCATAGCAAGGGCATTTGTGAAGAAATGGGCACTCTTAGGGGTCACATGCTGAGTCATGTCCCTGAGACATAGCAGACCCAGTTCCTAACACTGTCCATCTCGTGTGTTTTGCACACACACTTACCCACACCTCCTGTGAGCAAAAATGAGTGCACACACAGACACGCACACACACACAGTCTTCCAAGGACTCCATGCTGACCCAGACAGGATCCCCACGGGTCCCAACACTGGCAATGTCTCATTAAACTAGATGAGAGCAAATTCTGTTTTGGGGCAAACATGCAGGGCAGCCCCTGTGTGTGCCTGAGGGCAAAGAGCAGGAGGCAGGCGGCTCTGTCCTGACTCAGCTCCGCCCAACTTGGGGACCAGTCTGGGGCCTGGGAACCTCCTAAGAACAGAGTCTAACTTGACAGACACCCCAGCCTCTGACTGTCACTTTCCTAAATGGCTCTGGAGCTGGCATCCTCATTTTAAACCACTCTCCATAATAAGCAGTGATGACACCACTTCAGGCTTCAGGAAATATCTCACAACCTTGGGAAAGTTTTATTTTTTAGGTAGGTGTCTAATAAAGTGGGCAAAATAAAGAGACAGAGCTAAACTATAGTACTTTTTAATTACAAATTTTAAAACGGTACACCCTCTACTGATTCCAGTGGCCACTGCTATCACTTTGATGTGGACTCTTCTGGACATTTTCATGCAGTTATAAATATGTGTATGTACCACCAAAAATATGGTCATCTTATGGCAGGTTTCTACAGAAATCACACATTTATGTAATATTCTGTAGCTGGCTTTCTTTCCCATGGCCATGTAATTTAGAGATCCATCTGTCTATCTGAGCCACCTCTCAACCTCCCGCCCTCCCTCTTTCTACCACAGGATCAGCACAGTATTTCACAGCATCATGTCCTGCAGTTTATTTATCCTTTGTTGACAAAGATGTAATTGCTCCGATGCTCTCCATTACCAACAGTACTGAAGGGAACAACCTGTGCACCTGTGTGAATATTTTGCTACACCACTAGTTCTCAAAGTTGGTTCCAGGAACCCCCAGGGTCCCTGAAACTCTTTCGGGGGTCTACAAGTTTAAAACTATACTCATAGGACCGGGAGCAAGGTGGCTATGGCATAAAAGGAGGCTGTGTGCCCTTCTCCCAGCCACGGACTGGATTTCCAGCTAAAATCTGTGCGGTCAGCTTGAAAAAGAGAAGTGTAACTCATTGGACATATTTCGTCTAAGGAGCACTGAAGAAAGAACGGAGAAAGTGGAAAGAGAAGGGGAGTCTTGGAGAGGGGGAGCCGCCCTGCCGTTGATGCTTGGCTGAGAGGCCCCAGTGATATGGGGTGCAAAGCTCCCTCCCCTTGGAAGTGTGGGGTCACATCCCCACGCAGGGCTCCCAAACCCAGAGCAGCAGAGACTAGAAGGAGGGCCCCGAGGCATTGAGAGAGTGACCTGGGGACCTGTCTGTCTGGGCGGCCTGGTCCTTTCCTTCCCGGGAGGGAGTGCGCGGACTGAAGGCCGTCCCCGGGGAGAGTCTCGCCCTGGGTGCTGGCTGCTAGAAAAGCTGCGCTGCCGTCTTGGGGTCTGAAGAAAGAGGGGGGCTGACGGCTGCACCCAGAGGAACTCTATGAGACCCTCTGCGTTCCCGAAAGGCAATGTGCAGAGCCCCAGACACCGACTAAACCGTGTTACCTGAGGAAGGTGGAGGGATTATCCCACCTCTAGTGCAGGATTGAAGCCCCTTGCCCCACCTCTGGAGCACAGGGACTGATCCTGCCTGTGGAGGGGGTGCAGGGAAGGTGGGGGATTTTTGACTCTCACTGAAGAGAGTTGGAAGTGAGAGCAGAGCAGAGACTCTGGGTCCCAGCTTCACTGTCACCAGCCAGCAGAGAGATCAGAGTCCTGCCTGGGATGATTTTATAACCCCTTCTGCTTGCATCTGTGGCTCAAGGGTGCTGGATCCTCAGAGAGCAAGGGTGTGTTTTTTATTTTGTGTTGTTTCAGGCACCCCCCAGCATCCCTCAGGAAGGCTTATATTGGAGAGACAGATGAGTGAGAGTGGGCTTTGGGCCTGATTCTTGGGGGCCAGATCCTTGTGTCCTGTGAGTTCAGCCAGCCAGTGCCAGGAAGGAGGGGTGGAGCATGTCTCCACCTCCTGCAGGCTGGGACACCACCCCCAATAGGAAAGAGTTTGGATCAGCTCTCTGAAGCCCCAGACACCGCGAGGGGCACAGACTGTGGGGGTCAGGAGAAGAGCTCAGAGCAGGGAATTTCAAGAGTAAGACCCTCACAGGCTGTTGTCTGGGACCAGAAGGGCCGCAGAACCTCCTGCGGGCTGGGCAGGCACTGTTCTCAACCAGAATCTCTTTGGATCAGTCCCACCAAGCCCAGGGCAACTGAAGCTTTTCCAGAAAAGGCAGGAGGCTGGATGCAAGCCGCCCCCGCACCAGGCCGCCTCAGGGGAACTGGATTGGACCATAAACTGGACACTGAGCAGTTGCTCTTCGAAGTGCAGATTAATTACCCCTGGGGCCCTCTGGCCCCAGCTGGGCTGCCTGGCTCCATCCAGAAGGCTCATCGGAAGGCACTGCAGGCCCAGGCCACCTCCAGGGCAGGCGGCTGAGGGGGGAGGCGACCTCAGAGAGCCTCAGACCCGCCTCAGCTACTGTGGGACACCCCGAGTCAGCCTACACAGCTGGGGACATTAGCTGAGAACAGCACCCCGGCACGAAGCCTGAAATCAGCGCACAAAGCAAGGAGCCTCGCGCAGCAGGATCTGCCCAGATGACCTTTCCTGGGCTGTTTTGCTGCTGTTCTGTTCCAGTACTTTCCTCTGTATCGCGCCGGCAGCCTTCTCACTGGTCCTGCTTTTGCTCTTTTCTCCCTGTTCCTTTCCCGTCTCCTGCCGCCCCGTCCTCATCTTACTCCATCCTTTCCTTCCTTTCCCTTTTCCATTCTTTCTCTCACTTTTGCTTTCTCTCTCTTCCTTTTACCTCTGCATAACTTTTTTTAGTAGGAAAATTATAGGCCAGTCTCCCTGATGAATAAAGATGCTAAAATCTCAACAAAACATTAGCAAATAATATCCAGAAAGAAATTAATAAGATCATACAACATGGCCAAGAGGGATTTATTCCGGGGATGCACGAATAGTACGATATTAACAAGTCAGCAAACGTGATGCATCACGTTAAGAAAATGAAGGGTAGAAATCACACGTTCATATCAATAGATGCAGAAAGAGCATTCGATAAAACCCAGCACCCATTTTTTATATAAATGTTTAGTAATCTGGGAATAGAGGGATCAGACCGCAGCATAATAAAGGCCATATATGGCAAACCCACAGCCAACATCATAATCAATGAGCAAAAACGAAAAGCATTTCCCCTAAGAACAGGAACAAGACAGGGGTGTCCGCTTTCAACACTTATTCACCATGGCACTGGAAGTGCTAGCCACAGCCATCAGACAAGAAAAAACAATAAACGCATCCAAACTGGAAAGGAGGAAGTGAAACTCTCACTATTTGCAGATGACATGATATTGTACATAAAAACATACAGAATCCACCTGAAAAGTAACAGAGTAAATGAATGAATTTGGGAAAGTAGGAGAATACAAAAGCAACATCCAGAAATCGGTAGCGTTTTTATACACCAATAACAATCTCTCTGAAAGAGAAACCAAAAAAGAAATCTCTTTTACCACTGCAACAACAATAATAACAACAAGGTGCCTAGGAATAAACTTACCCAAGGCAGTAAAACACCTGTACTCAGAACACTATAGGACAGTGATGAGAGGAAAAGGGAGACAGAAACACGTGGGAGCAAGTTCCGTGATCACGGATTGGAAGAATTAACATCATTAAAATCTCCACACTACCCAAAGCAACCTGTAGAGTCAACTCAATCCCTATGAAAATAGCAGTGGCATATTTCACAGATCTAGAACAAATATTTCAAACACTTATATGGAACCAAAAAATACCCCGAATAGCCTGAGCAATCTTGAGAAAGTAAAACAATTTGGAAGTATCAAACTACCTGATACCAAACTATACTACACGGCCACTATAGTGAAAACAGCCTGGCCCTGGCATTAGAACAGGCATATAGATCAATCAAACAGACGAGAGCCCAGAAACAAACCCACACCTTTATAGCCAATTACTCTTTCACAAAATGGGCAATAACATACAAAAGAGTCAGGACAGTCTCTTCAAAAAATGGTGTTGGAAAATTGGAGAGTTATATATATTTAAAAAAAAAGATACTAGACCATCCATTTACGCCTTACATTGGAATAAACTCAAAATGCATAAAAATGTAAATGTCAGTTGATGAACCATAAAATTCCTAGAAGAAAACATAGGCAGTAAAAACGGAGACATCTCTCGTAAGAATATTTTTGTAGGTATATCTTCTTGAGCAAAAGAAACACAGGAAAAAATAAACCAATGGGACCACATCAAAATAAAAAGCTTTTACAGAGCAAAAGAAACCATCAACAAAATGAAAAGGCAACACATTGCACAGGAGAATATACTCACCAATGATACTTGTGATAAAAGGTTAATTTCTAAAATATATTAAAAATGTATACTACTCAATAACAAAAAGACAACTAACCCAATTTAAAAAATGGACACATGTTCAGACGGCCTGGTTCAAGGGTGAGCATCAACCTGTGGTCCAGGAGCTCGCTGTTCGATTCCCAATCATGGCAAATGCGGGGGTTGCGGGCTCGACCCGCAGTGGGGAGCGTGCAGGAGGCAGCTGATCAACAACGACTCTCCCATCATTGATGTTTCTCTCTTTCCCTGTGCTTTCCTCTCTCTCTGAAATCAATAAAGATATATTTTTTTTAAAAAGAAATCAAAAATTGAAAAGGCAACCCATTGCACCAATGATACTTTTGATAAAAGGTTAATTTATAAAATATATTTAAAATGTACACTACTGAACACCAGGAAGACAAACAACCCAATTTAAAAAATGGACACATACTCACCGGCTTGGCTCAGTGGTTCAGCATCAGCCTATGGTCCAGGAGCTCGCTGTTCGATTCCCGCTCAGGGCACATGCCCGGGTCGTGGGCTTGATCCCAAGCAGGGGACGTGCAGCAGGCGGACAACCAATGACTCTGTCATCACTGATTTTTCTTCCTCTATCTTTTTCTCTCTTCCTCTCTCTGAAATCCTGGCTCTAGCCCTAACCATAACACTATAGCTAGTTCTCATTTTAACCCTAACTCTAGCCTTACCCGTAAACTTAACCCGAAACTTAGACCTAGCCCTAGGCCTACAACTAACTTTAACCCTAAACCTAACCATAACCTAGCTTTAACACTAGCCCTAACTTTAGCCCTAACCCTAAACATAGTCCCAAACCGAACACTAACCCCAATCCTAAACCTAAGCCCAGTTCTAGCCCTAGTCCTATCTTGAGCCCTAATCCTAACCTAACCTTTAGACCAAGACCTAAACCTAAACCTAGCCCTCGTTTTTGCCATAACTCTAACTGTAAACTTAGCCCTAACCTTAACACTAACCCTAACAAAAGCCCTAGCCCTAGCCCTAACCCTAATTCTAAACTTAGCCCTAGAACAAGCCCTACCTCTAGACCTAACCCTAATCCTAAAGCTTCCCCTGCAAGGAGTCCTAAACCTACATTTAACCATAACCCTAATGCTAATTGTAGCCTTATCAATAACCCTAACCACATGCATAGCCATAACCCTAGCCCAAACCATAACCCTGATGGTAACTCGAAACCTAACCCTAGAGCTACTCCTAAGCATGACCCAACCTTAACCCTACCCATACTCCTAACACTAAACCAAACCAAACCAAACTTTAACCATAGCCCTAAAGCTAACCCTAACCCTAACCTTGTATCCAATTCTTGTCCTACATTCGGCACCAGTCCTAGCTGAAAACTGATTCTAGACCTAACTGTGGCCTTGGGCCTAATCCTAACACTCTTCCTAAGCCTAACCTGAATATTAAACCTAATTCTAAGGCTAACCCTAGCCCGGACCCTAAACCAAATCCCAAACCTAACTCTAAATTGATCCCTGCATCTAAAACTCATCATAAATTAACCATAACCCTAGACCTAGACTTAGGCCTAGTCCTAATTCTAACCAAAACCCTAATCCTAAAGCTAGCTTCAATCCTAACCCTAACACTAGCTCTAGCCCTATCTTAATACCTAACCCTAACCCTAAATCTAGGCCTACATCGAATCCTAAGCCTGACCCTAACCCTAATTCTAACCCCAATGCTAGTACTAAACCCCAAAACTAATTCTAAAACTAGTTCTGGCACATGCCCCAGCTCGAAAGGGAAACCTAACCACAACATTAGCCTTAGCACTAGCCCTAAACCTAAACAAAAGTTACCCTAATGCTAATAACACCAAATCTAGCCCTAGCGAAACACTCAAACCTAACCCTAAATGGAACCCTAATTCTAGCAATAGACCTATCTCTAACTTTAACACTAAATTGAACCCCAAACCTAGCCTTCTTCTTAAAACTAAACTAACCTAACCCAATCCCAAATGTGGGGAACCGCTGTGGCCCCAGGCACGGAGGAGCTGCCTGGGTGAGCTGCAGAGGTGCTCTCATGCTCCCTGACCCAGTCCTTGAGGCACCAAAGCAATACTAATTTAGCTTGCGGCCATAAATTCTAGAAAGGCTAATTAGGAAGCTGGCCCCGGCCTGAAGGGTTAAGGGATAGTTAAGCCACATACCAAGCCAAGGACTCAATCCTCCCCAAAAGTTCCCATTAGAAGCAGAGAGAAAGATAGTTTCCAAGGTCTGAGCTCCTGCAGGAGGCAGGGTGTTTACTCTGAAAAAGCATTCGTAGGAGCTTGGAGGAATTACTTTGTATCTTAGCCTTCTTCTTATAACTAAACCCAACCTAACCCAATCCCACAATGTCATGGTAAACTTTAACCTTACCTCCAAATCTAACCCTAAACTGAAACATAATTTTAGCTCTAACTATATCCTTAACACTAAAACGAAACCTAATCCTACCCTAGATTTACCCTAATCCTAAACCTAACCATACTTTTAAAACTAGCCTCAGCTCTAGCCTTAATTTAACACTAACCTTAGCCCTAGAGTCAGCCCTAACCCTGATTCAAACCCTAAGCCTAACCATGAACTTAACCATAGCTTTGATTGAAAATATACCCTTCCACCAATGGTAAAATTGACATTAGCCATAGGCCTAGTCCTAAGGCTAACACTAAACCTAGCTCTAATTCTAACTCTAGCCCTAGCCCTAACTCGAACTTTAAACTTAGCCCTAGAACGAAACCTAGCTCGAACCCTAACTATAACACTAGCCCTAACTCTCAGCATAGCCCTAACCTTAACCCTAACACTAGCCCTAGCCCTACCCTTTTTCCTAGTGCTAATATTAACTTTAACCCAATCCTTACCGTAAACTTAACTGTAAAATTCACCCTAACCCTCACCCTAACACTAACCATAGCGATAAGTTTAGCCTTAAACTTAACCCTAAACCTTGTCCCAGCCCTCTCCCTAACCCTAATCCTAACCCGGGCCCGAGTCCTAATACAAAAGGCAACAACAAACCTACCAACCGAACCAACCAAAAACTTAGCCTTAGTTTATCCCATACCTAACCCTAACCGTAATTTACGCATAACCATAACCATAACCTAAACTTAACCCGAACCCCAGCCCTAGCCTTTTCTCTAACCCAAACCCTAACCATAACCCTAAACCAAACCTTAACCCTAAAACCTACACCTAACTCTAAGCCTAACCCGAACCCTACCCCGAGCAACAATAACAACCATGGTTCTGGCCTCACCTGTTCAAGGCCTGCAGGCAGCTCCAGTTGGGGCACCGGCCTGGCCGCAGTGTCTGTCCCGCCGTCAGAGCAGCCACCCAGGAAACCCGTGGGGGAGCCTGAGCTCTTCTCGCCCCGCTGGGTGGACAGCTCTGGGGCTGCCCAGACAGCACGCGTGGTGGTGCCAACAGTGAAGACGTCACGTTGTGGGAACCATTCTTGTCATTCAGACCGCGGGCGGCATATACTCTGGTGCTCACGGCGCTTCCAGAGGCCCCGTGGGCTCGGCAGCAATCACCGGGCACTGACGCGCCACACACGGGACACGGAGGAAAACCCTGCGGGGCGCTGTGCTGGCCGCGTCTTCCTGCCTGTGCGGGCCCTGCCCCGCCTGGGGCTTCTGCTCCTGCTCCCGGGCCCCCTGCCCAGGCTCTGCCAAGGCCGCCCCTTCTTCTCCTCTGGGTCTCTGCTGACATGTCAGGTCTTCAGTGAAGCTTCCCGGCCCCGCACACACAGGATGGGGCTGCGCCCAGAACCCCTGCCTTTCCCGCTCTGTTTCCTCAAGGGCTGGTTTCCTGAGCTGCCAGCCTGCGGGGGGTGAGAGGGGCACTGACCTCTCCCTGGGCCACCAGCACCTGGCACAGTGACTGGCACAGGGCAGGCGGGATCCAGGCTGCGGACGGGGCTGAGCTGGCGGGGCCCCCGGGGCGGTCTAGCCCTGCCCCCCGCCAGCCCAGCTCCCGCCGCGGTTCCTGAGCGGGGGCGCCCGGGCGGTGGGGAGACAGGAGCCGCGGGCTGGGGGCGCAGGGACTGGACCCAGACGGGGGGGGGGGGGGGGGGGGGGGGGCGAGACCCAGGCAGCAGGCCCAGCCCCGCCCGCGACATGGCCAGGCCCGCAGGGCGGTGCGGGGGCAGCGTCTCCCCGCCCCCGGGGCAGGGGCGCAGGCTCCGTCCTCCAGCTTGTTCCCGGGGTCAGAGCAGCTGCCCCAGAGGCCTTGGGAGGCGCGGCTTCCAGAAGGCTCCTGAGGGCCATTGCTCCCCCGGGGCCAGAGGGACCTGGGGTTTATGGCGCCCTGTTTCCTGGGAGTTTGGGCGGCGGGGAGGGGGGGAGGGGGCGGGGAGGGGGTCAGTGCTGGTTACCCCCCCACCCCCACCCCCGCTCTCAGCCTGCAGCAGGAGCACAGGCAACCCAACCGCAAGGGGGCTGGGCCCTGAGCCCCACTTGGACAGGGAAGGGGGTTTCTGAGCCCTGCTAGAGCCCCAGCCCTCCCCAGGCCCTGCCGGCCCTGCCCGGACCCTGCACCCCTGCAGGCTCCTGCACGACCCCCTGGGGTCCACTGTGCCCCCCTTACAGATGGGGAGGCCGGGGCTTCCAGGGCCCACTCTTTCCCCTCTACCCCCTGGAAAAGGTCAAGGAGGGAGAGAGAGAGAAGCCCGGGCAGTCTCCAGCCTCCAGACAGCCCCTGGCCTCTCTGTGCCCTGTGTGGGGACAGCACTGTGGGGACACATTCCAGCCTGGACCAGGGGGGCAGCTCCCTAAAGCTCCCAGGGCCCAGCTGCGCTGCTCTTGGCGTCACCTTCCTCTTTGGCCCCTTCTTCCTTCTTGTCCTTCCCTTTAGCCCCCCCTCAAAGGCGGGCTCCCCTTGCTGAGCGGGGGCCCTGTGAGGGCACATCCCTGAGTTTCCAGGGACTTGGCAGGCCAGGCGTTAAACGCAGCCGCCGTCAACAGTGAACTGTGCAGCCCCGCGATCACATGATTGACAGCAAACACCTGCCGCCTGGAATTATGCTCCTTACCTATGCTCTTGGGGCTGTTTCTACCCATTGCATCTGCAGGGAGGGGATATTATAGAGCAGGTGACGCCACACAGCTCTTCCCATGGCTGTGGGGAGTGACACCATGTTGGCAGCTTGAAATGGGCCGTGGTGAGAATATTGACAGCACAGGAACTGGCAAATGTACCAAATCAGGGCTTGATTTGTTTTCCGCAGCGCCTGCTGTCTCCAGACTTAAGACAGTGATGGGGAAGATGTTAATAGCAGAGGTTAAACTTAAGAGTGTGTCTTGGGTGAATATTATGGTATGTAAATTGTGTCTGTTTTAAAAAACTGCCTGCAGCCATTACAATGTGAACACATTACAGGAAACTGAGGAATGCCATCTGGCATTCAGAAAACGAGCACCTGATAAGGAGCCACTCGCATCGTTAACGAGGGACTGACGTTCTCACAAACATCTTCAGCTTGTTTTCCTTGATAACACAAGGAGAACATCACCCGACATTCCCGTTGGAGCTACACTCATCCGTCAGCTGAGGGCAAGCATAGGCGGCTATAAATACACCAGTTTGGCCAAATGCAAGGAGCGCTTCCTGAGGATCCATTGCTGTGCATAGACATGTATATGTGCATGTGTAGGTGCATGTGAATATGTATGCATGTGTACCTGTGTACGTACGTATGCATACATGGAAATACATTCCCTCCTGTGCCGCTGGCTGGTTGAGAAACATTTGGCTGGGTGCTTCCCAGGGTCCGTCCGACCTTTTCTAATATTCTCACTTGACTGTTCTGCCCAGGGTGAGCCCCTCCTGTCCCACAGCTGACCCCAAATCTCCCTCCAGGCAAACCTCAGCCCTGAGCTGTGGGCATGAATACCCAGCTGTCGCTTGGATATTTCCCACCCAGCAGGTCGCACACCTCCCAGGCCAGTGCAGAGAGGGGGGGCCCTGGAGCTCAGCAGAGTCATGATTTGGGGGCCCCCTCAGCAACAGGACCCGTGATACTGCTCAGGGGACCATCACCTGGCCTGGCTGGGTGTGTGAGCAAGATGTCAGGGTTGGAACCAGCTGATGCAGTAATGGATAGGACACAGTGGGAGAGCGATGCCAAACATGGTCTGAATGGAAGGGGACAGATGTGATGAGATGAGGGACACAGCGGCTTGGGTGGAGGGAGGATGGTGAACCTCGATTTTGAGTTGGAGGTGTCTTTGGGACATCCAAGCTGGAAACAGATCTGGAGATTCCCGAGGAGAGGCTGGGGCTAGAGGTGTTGGAATCTTCTGGGAAGGCTGCAATTAAAGCTCTGGGTGTGAGCCCGGCTGGCACGGTCAGTGCCTGGGCTTTGACCTATGAACCAGGTGTTCAGGGTTCAGTTCCCATCAGGGCACACGCCCCGGTTGTGGGCTCAACCCCAGAAGGGGGCGTGCAGCAGGCAGCTGATCAATGACTCTCTCGTCAGTGATGGATCTATGTCTCTCTCCCTCGCTCTTCCTCTCTCTGAAATCAATAAAAAACATCGATTGTTTAAAAGCAGTGGGCTTATTTGAGCTTGTCTGGGGTTGGAGGGGGGTGAGAGAGTGCAGGGTGCACCCCGACGTGAGCCATGTAGGGACCCTAGACCACAAAGGGATGGGTGTAGCTCGTGTGGAGGCTGAGGGAGGGGAATGTTCAGAAAGGAAGGTCACCCGGGGTGAACGCCTGACAGGCGTCATGGGGCTGAGAGGTTGTGTGAGGCAGGCAGAGCAGTTGACAAGCCCCTGCCAAGACGCAAGTCAGGCGAGGGGGGATGTCACCTAGGACAAGAACAGAAAGTTAAGATGACGTGGCAGGTTCCAGCCCATTCTCAGGATCAGGTGACATATCAAACGTGGGAAGTGGGGATAGGAGGGGTCAAGCCTCTACCACAGGCTCCTGTGCTTGACAGCTGCTGTCCTTGGATTAAGGGGGGAGCCCTGAGGAGCCAGGGGGAGGGGAGGAAGCCTGCAGTCCAGACAGGGGGCGTAACAGGCAGCGCACTTCAGGCCTGCAGCTCAGGAGAGGTCAGTGCTGGGGAGGAGGGTGGGGTCAGCCCTGAGGGGGGCATGGAGGGAGGTGCCTCAAAGGGGAACTCAGGAGTGAGCACACGAGCTTCCATGAGGGTTTGTGGGAGGAATGACTGACTGAGGGCCTGGCAAGTGTGAGCACTGGAGAGCTGTCCCACGGGGGAGAGAATCACGAGCCAGAGGCTGAGAGCTCCAAGGAGTGACTGGCCAGGGTCAGATCCTGCAAAAGCCAAGGGCCCAGGACACACGGCCTGCAGGTGCCGCTGCTCAGTTTGGCTCTAAGCATTGCGGGTGGCAGCTCCCACTGAGTGGTCGGCTAGGACAGGCTGCCGAACCTGGGGAACAGGGGACAGGAGGCTCGAGGACACACTTGTACAGAAGAGGTTTGGTGGGAAGGCAGGGCCATGGAGGCAGCAGCTGCACAGAAAACCATTAGAAGACTGGGTCAGGTGGGGACACTTCCATGCCTCCTTCCTGCCTCCCTCTCTCACCTTCCAGCCTCTAGTCTGAGGCCTCCAAGATCTAAACTCCAGATCGGGCTCTTCCTAGTGCAGTAGCCTTGGAAAAATCCAAAGGATCGCTGTAGGCTGAGCTCCTTTGTGATCTAAATCCCACATCAAAACGGGATTCAACTTATACAAACTTAACATAAATACAGGTCTGGAAAAAGCTGCTGCATGGTGAAGAGGAACCAGGCTTTCCCAGTCTCTGACCTCGTGGCAAAGGGAGCTGTGGATTCCAGGGGGGGGGACTGGGGGGCTAATGCAGGGAACCCCGAGGGGCCGGCGCTCTTCAAGGCTGCCAGGGAGGAGCGGTGAAGAAAACTAGGACTCAATTCTACTCCAGCTCATTTTATTGCAACCCCATCCCCGTGTCCAGAATCAATGGCTATTTAATACACATGCAAAGCACTCCTAAAATCGACCACGTGAACATGCCCATTTCTTTACCAGTATATGAACTCAAAAGGGAAAAATCTTTATAAGACCAAAATCAACAGGTTTAGTACATCCAGGAAGAGCATCTTTAGTAAACAACAGGAAAGAAAATGTGTCAGGAACCAGGCCAAATACACAGAACAGGACGTGAGACTCCCATTGGCCACGATGACTCCCAAGGGAACATCAATATAGGGTGACCCCAAAAAGGTAGACAGACGTGAGACTCCTGATGGAACATAAACATAAGGTATTTCCAAAATGATATACCCATGGCAGATTATTGATAGAACACAAATATAGGTGTCCCCAAAATGGTACACACACGGGAGATTCATGATAGAACTTAAATATAGGTGTTCCCAAAACCGTACACACAGGGGAGATTCACAGTGGAACATACGTATTGGGTGTCACCACAAACGTACACACAGGCTAGACTTCCAATGGAACATAAATTTAGGTGTCCCCAAAAAGGTACCAATAGGGGAGATACCCGATAGAAAATAAATATAAGAAGGTGTCAACCGAAAGGTACACCAGGGAAGACTCCTGATGGAACATCAATACAGGGGTCCCCAAAGAGGTACACACAGGTGAGACTTCTGGTGGTACATATATATTGGGTGGCCCCAAAAAGGGACACAAGGGGAGATTCCTGATGGAACACAAATACAGGGGGTCCCCAAAAAGGTACACAGAGGTGAGATTCTTGTTGTAACAAATACTGGGCTTCCCCAAAAAGCCACACAGAGGGGAGACTCCTGATGGAACATAAATATAGGGTTTTTCCAAAAAGGTACACACATGGGAGATTCGTGATAGAACATAAATATAGGTGTCCCCAAAAACGTACACACAGGGGAGATTATCGATGGAACGTATGTTTTGGGTGTCACCACACAGGTACACACAGGGTAGACTTCCAATGGAACATAAATTTAGGTGTCCCCAAACAGGTACCAATAGGGGAGATGCCCAACAGAACATAAATATAAGAAGGTGTCAACTGAAAGGCACACAAGGGAAGACTCCTGATGGAACATTTATACAGGGGTCCCCAAAAAGGTACACACAGGTGAGAATTCTGATGGAACGTAAATATTGGGTGGCCCCAAAAAGGGACACAAGGGGAGATTCCTGATGGAACATAAATACAGGGTGTTCCCCAAAAGTTACACACATTTTGACAGCTGATAACTCTTATTTTCACTCTCTTCAGGTTTAAGGAATTTGAAGCAATGGGTGAAGTCACACTAAGTTTTGAACAAAGAAAATGTATCCACTGGACTCTTTATGGGGATACGGAAAAGAAAGTCTACGGTACAAAAGCAACAACACTTGGGAACTGAGGGCAGCTACTGAAAGACAAGGCGCACAGATTCCCACAGAACAGGGTGATCCCTGAGGTTTGCGGGTCCTTTGCTGCGCATCAGCTCTGGCCTGGGCGCTCCGGAAACAGAAGCAAAGGAATCGCAAACATCAGGAACCACTTTGTTTGGCGTTTGTGCGCTTTCTTTCCACAGCTGCCCCCGATTCATTGACTGTTGCCGGGTTTGAGCCGTAAGCTTGATATTTTATGAATCCCCATAAGAGAGTTTAGTGGATAATTTTTCATTGTTCAAAGCTTAGTCTGGCTTCACCCATTGTTCCAAACTTGTTAAACCTGAAAAGGAGTGAAAATTAAGGGAGTTACCAGCTCTGAAAATTTACGTACATTTTTGGGAGACACCCTGTAGATCACCCTCAAAATACATGCATTGCAGACGTGTGTACACACCTCTGTAATAGATTATAGGCAATGCGGTCACTATCCCCAGGACTTATTCATAAAGCATAAGTCAACATCTCACCCACGATGGGGACACTGGGGACCTACACCCACTCCCAAATCAGGCGTGTACCTCATCTCAGACACACTCCCCTCAACACACTATGTACACTTGCTGGGGTCTGCCCAGAGACAGGCTCTGGGGAGGCTGGGTCAGCCTCAGGGGGTGCTGGGTGGGGCCTCGCCTCAGCAGGTCTCAAGCTGGGCTTCACACAGGCCCTGGCTTCAGCAGCTTCCCCTCGGAGGTGCTGACAGCCATCTTCATGGTGGGGCCGCAGAGCTGGTGGGTATCCTGGTCCCTTCTTTTCTGGTAGGGGGTCCTGGCTAAGATATGATGGTTCGGGCATCATTGCCCTTGCTCAACAGGTAATTCAGCAGGTCATCCTGGTAGGTGGAATATCCTACAGAGAAGACAGGAAGAAGGGAGAGGCGAGGGTGAGGGACACGAGGGTCCTCAGAGAGCCCTCTCCCGGTCAGGACGTCCCCTGTGCAGGCCACTTGGCCAGGACTGAAGTTTCCTGCTCCTGTTGGGCCTTTCACAGCCTAACTGGGCCCCACCACACACCCGGCCCGTGGTTGAGATGGGGAGGCCGGGGCCCCACATGGGTCAGGGAGAAAAGCCAGGCGTCCGTCACTCAGGCAGCTCCCTAGCTTCACCAGCAGGAAAACAGACCCAGAGGGAGATGCGGTTTCCAAAAACACATCCACTGGATGGGAGGGTCGGGGCTGGGAGCCTGGGCACAGCCAAAGCTTTCCATCTGTCCTCATTCCCACCAAGCTCAGTGGGAGGCAGAGACCGGCTGGGCACATTGTCCTCTCTTCCTTCCAGGCCACCAGCTCAGACACCTGGTGAGGGCTTCATCTTAGGCCACAAGAAACAGAAATGACGCCAGCAGCTCCTATATGCCAGCCTGACCTCACTCGAAACCCTCACTGACACCTACACCTTTCTTTTGATCTGACAAGGGGGATGTAGGAACAACGAGGTGGGCCACCAAGGGTAACTCAAGACTGTGCAGGGGACAGCCACCCCACCATTGTTCCCTTTAAGCCACTGCCCTGGCACAGCAGCTGTGCTGGGCCGGCCTTCCCCTGTCCAGGGAACCACTGTCCTTTCCCACCATGCGGGCAGCAGGCCTAGGCCCCCAGACAGAAGTCTGACCCTGCTCTGGAACCTGCAGCCCTCTGCCAGCACCTCACAGCCTGGAGGAGCCGAGTGCAGGTGTCCCCTGAGGCGGATGGACACCATGAGGAGAGGAAGGAGTGCATGCAGAGGAGCCAGGGGTCACCAGCACATGGAGTCAGACCCCAGGCAGCTAGACATTTGAGGGACCGTCAGTCTGCGGGACAGCTCAGCAGCCCGACACACCCCTACACCTGCCAACAATGCCTGACCCAGGATTCCGACATCTGGACCCACAACTAGACACACTCATCCCCAAAGGCAAAAAAAATCAACCTTCTCAGTGACGAGTGTGGGGGAAACACCCTCCCGGCTGCCGTGTACCTGCATGCGAGTGTCCACCACAGCCCTCGGGTCTGAGGGTGAGAGCGGCTACAGGGAGGGGACACTGCCCTGGCCGAGGGCAGGCTGCCCCTTCCAGGCCTGCAGACCTCCCCTCCTGGCCCATTCCTCTAGCACATACAGTATCCGGTCCCTGTTCCCGGGATCATCAGTGTCCATCCCGCTCCACACTAACAACTGTGGGACAGGGACGTGTTTTCGTGGTCCCAGCTCACAGCTGGTGAGCAGCTGAGCTGCACTGAGAACCGGGGACACACCCGGACATGCTCTGCTTCCCGCCCCGCCAAGCAGTCTGCTCCGGATTCACCGGGTCCACAGGGCACCCAGGTCCCAAGTGCTGGCGCGGGCCACAAACAGCAGCAGCTGGAAAACACCACTTGGCAAGGGCATGTGGGGTGAGCCACAAATACTTGGTTTTTCTGAAGGCACAGAAACAGGACCTGCTTTCCACAGTGACGTACAGGTCAGAGCCACCCATGGCCTTGCTCACAGCCTTGCTGAAGACCCTGCGTATGTCCATTAGGTATTTAATGCACCGGGATCTCCCTATAGAAATGGCTTCTTCTAGGCCTGACAGCTACAAGGAAACCCAAACATAGGCTATGGTGCTTTTCCGTGCTGGCTGTGTGGACATTAGCTCTGGAGATTTGCGTCCCTCTCACCACACACACGATCTGCGAGGCTTCTCATGCTTAAGTGACTACATTGTTCTGGGACAAAACTACCACAACACTGCCTGGGTTTGTATTTTCTACTTGATTGGTAACATACCTAAGGAGGCGGAGGTGTGTGCATGGAGCATGCCCCTCAGGCTCCTACACACTCGTGTGCACATCCAACACTCCTTCTGGCTGGTTCTACCTTCCCAGGAAGGAGACCGGAGATCCCACCCTTTACTACCCACCTGCAGCCAGTCGCCCTCCTACCTTTCCTGGGAGCCTGCTGTGGGCGTACTGGTCTTTCACCATTGGGAGCAGGATGGGATGGGCTCCCGGGGATCCAGTGGACAGGCACCTACAATCGATACCTCTCCTTTTTTCGATCCCTTTTTATTGGTTTTAAAAAGGTTGAGGATCCATTTGGGTCCAATCCAGCGTTTTTTCCTAGTTTGAAGGAGATTTTTAGGGCACAGTTACACTCACTGCCCCCTCCAGCAGGTTTCGGGTGCCCTACCGTGACCTGGGATTTCCATCACTTGCCTGTGAAGTTGCCCATTAACTTGGGGATCAGAATTCGGCTTCTTTTTGCCATCACCAGAATCACTGGATCTGGGGTTCAGGAGGTAAAACAGAATTTGCAGTTAACGTGCACAGACTCGGGGATGGTAGAAGTGTCGGTCTTGGCAGAAGCCCACACTAGCCTTCGGGGAAACAGAACTTCAAATACCGCCCTCAGCCCGTGACTGTCTGCCGAGCACAGGAAGCGGTGCTGTGTGAACCTAACCTATGTTTCCTAGAAAGTTCACATGAAAATGCCATTTTCAGGAAAAGCCAGGGACCTTCTCATTTTCTGCTAGAGTCAATAATGAGTAAAATAGGCTGGGATACTTTGCCATTCCCGGCACTGGGGAATCTGGGTGAGGGGAAGAGGGCAGGGCAGAGTGGGTCGTTTGAATGAAAAACAGTGAGGCCTGGTCACTGTGGCTCTGTGCTTAGAGTGTCACCTCTGTTGCAGGTTTAATCCCCAGCCCCAGTTAGGGCACATGCAGGAGGCAACCAATCGATGTGTCTCTCTCATATCCATCTCTCCCTCCCTGTCTCCCTCTCTCTCTCTCTCACACACACACACACCCCTGCCTTCTTCCTTCCCTTCTACTTTCTATAAATCTCAATGCAAAAAATATCCTCAGGTGAGCATTAAAAAAATAAATAATAAAATGCATAAAAACAGTGAATTGAAAGGGTAAGTAGTATGTGTGGTATCCGAGCAGAAATGGAGGCATTCTAACCTAAGAGAAGAACCCCATCTGGGTTCTAATCTTGCCTCTGCCCTGAAACAGCACTGTGCTCACACAAATCACTCCAGTTCCTCATGGGTGACTCAATTCCTCGCAACAGAAGGGTCAGAGGGAGCTTCTGAAATGTTGTGGTTCTGTGATTTGAACAGGGAAGCCTTGCAGGATTCATGGGGATGTGACTTCAAGGCTGGGCTGGCGCAGGACAGCCTGAAGGGCCAGCTCCTGGGGCTCAGGCCCGGGACTAGGGGAAGCCCTGCTGAAGGGGACTTAGCCAGCCCACAACTGCAGCTGCTGCTCTCTGGAGAAGGGAAGTGGTTCTGCAAGTGCCTTGAGGTCCAGTGGCTCCAGAGGAATTTCGCCTGTGTTTGAAGACCATGGGTGCTGGTCTAGGTGTCTGATCCAAGCTTCCTTGCCAAGACAGAAGCATGGCTTCCTATGTCCTGAAATCTTCAGGCAAAACCTGACCCTCCTGCTTCAATGGCTCTAAAACCAGACTCTCTGTGCCCTTACACAGGCTCATGGCCAGCTGTCATTTGCCATCCCTCATAGGATAACCCTGAGTCCAGAGGGCAGGACTGAAAGAAAATCTAAATTCTGTCCGTACTGGGAGGGACCTGCACACACATGACCTGCTCAACAGTGGAAGACACAGGCCCACCAACGGGCCCCTGCTCCAGGTGGCTACAGCCTTCCCTCCTCCTGAGAGAACAAGCTCTCTGTTCTCTTTCAGTCACTGAAGCTTAAGGCAACTCACTTCTTTGGACCAGGATGAGAGCGCTTGAGCGGAGCTTTGGATTTTTCTTTCAGGTTGTCATTTTCTCTCTGAAAGTCACTTAAGTCGTCTCTAAAAACAGAGGAGAAAGGATAAACAAGCTCGTTTTTTAAATGTAACATGTAACTTGTCCCTTCAGCCCAGCCCAGAAGGGTCGGTGGTTTTCTGGGATTCACACATCACGGTGCTCACGAACATCGCGGTCGCTCAGGTGGGAATGTGTGAACACAAGCATTGGATGTGGGTCCGGGAACACTAACACCTCAAGGAGACCTGCGGAAGCACCTAGGACCAGGCTGGACATCATCTCAGGAGAGCAAACTCTGGTCCATCTGAAACTCAAGCCCAGAAACCCCAAGGAATTTCCGGCCAGGCCAATTCAGGACGGGAGGCTCTCGGGGTCAGACACAGGGCTAGGCTGGCTCCTGGGGGGCAAACTAACAAGACCCCCAGTGCTGAGGAGACATCTGCCTTCAGCGAGTTAGATGGGCAGCAAGGTTTCAAAGTCACTTGAGCAAAGTCAGACCTCTGACATCCACCCATTCCATTGTTGGTTTTTGATAACACTTGCAGGGAAGCAAACTCTAAGCCTTTCAGGGCCCAGACAGAGAAAATCAGGAGCAAAGCTGGCCTGGAAGGACCAGAGGGAGTGGCCGGGCCTGGGGCTGCTGAGCGCATGGTGCCGCGGGGAACCGCACCGGGCCCTGCACACGGAGGGCTGCTGGCGAGGGGGCGGAACTTCTGATTGTTTTCCCAAAGGACCCAGAAACCCAGGTTGTGAAGCAAAATCTCTTAATTTCTAATTGTTGGAAATCAGTTCACATTTTGAAAACCACAAAAAGGACCCCAGAGAAACCCTTGAACCTCGGCCTCCAGAGGGCACCCCGACCTTGAGGAAAGGGCGCCTGGCCTTCCTGTGCCAGGGGCCTGCTTCTGTTCTCTCCTGGCCCCTAGGGCTGTGCTGGGTGCTCTCTATACAATGCTGCCCAGGGGGCCCGCTGGCTCCTGTCCTGTCGCTGCCTCTCACAGTGGCTGTGGCCTTGACAGCTTGATCCCTGGTTTCCTTGCTTGGCAATGAGTCCTCTGGATCCCGGCAGCTGCTCAGGCTCCTTGGCCATGAAGCTGCCGAGGTCCCACCTAAACCGAGGGCTTTTGCGGGAGTTCACCGTGAAGTGGGGACCCAGGCAAAGTGCTAGCTTGCCAACCAGTAAGGCCCCAACCACTGCCCCTGCTCAACATCCCAGTGCCATCAGCTCAACATCTTTGATTCTAGACTTTGTGATTCTGCCCCCACAGCCGTGCTGCTTGGCCTTATGCTAGGGTGCTTTCCTGTCTGCATGTGCCCCCTCGTCCTATGCCAGCAGCAGAACCCAACTCCCAGCCCCATGCCTCCATCTATGCCTCCAGGGAGCCCCTCAACATCCGTGTGCTATGCATGTAGCTCTGCTCACATCCCATCTCCCCGACTAGTCCCTGCTAACCAGGGAACTGGTGCTCTGCACCTCGCGGGGCCTCCGCCGAAGTCCGGACCCTGTAGATATTGGCAGAGGGAGGGCAGCCACGCGCACAACAACCCACTCTCCAAGACAAACAAGCTCAGCCTTTGACCTGAATTCTTTCCCTGAGGACTTCTCTTTACCACTATCATATTTTTTTCAGTGAAGTTCATTCCAAAGGCAGATCAAGAAGTGTTTGGCAGTGGGCACTGTCTTTGAAAAGCAAACAAAGGCCAACCACCCTGCTTGCAGAAATCTAGAACCACCCCAGGGAAAATGAGAGGACATGCTGGTAAGGTGGCCTGTCCCCTCGCCCTGGGGACACCAATGTTCCCCAGGGCTTCTCTCCCCGAATGTTGGGCTCTAGGCTGCAGCTGGAAGCCAGGACCCTTTGTGGACAGGCGTCAGCCATCCCACACCCCTTACAGGGAATCCTCCTGCTCCTTGACGTTCCAGCACTGATCTTGGTAACACAAGTTCTGCTCTAGAAGCATCAGCTGGTCATGGTCCAAATTCTGGATCCGCTCCAACATCTCAACCCGGCCCGCAAGGTGGTAATTGGCTTCCTCCATGTTGCCCTTGAGTCGAGACAGCACCTAGAACACAGATGGACAAAGTCTCGACCACCCCAAGCCCTGCGATTCCACTGCTTCGAATCTAATTCCGAAGGAAGAAAAAGGCGACGGGCACACAGATGGCCACTGCGTTATTATCTAGACCAGTCGGAGTGACCAATACTGCCAATGTCATGGGGACGGCCAAGCCTTCTGCCACTGCTCCGTCCGATCAGGCAGCCACTGGCCACATGTGCCCACTGGGCACTGATAACTAGCCAGTGTGAGCTGAGTCGTGCCATAGGTACAAAAGAGACAACAGAGTCCGAGGAATTAATAACCATTTTTAAAAATATGATATATCTCATTAATTAGCCCGCTTCTTGGTGTGGCTCTGTGGCTGAGCATCGACCCATGAACCGGGACGTCACTAGCTCCATTCCTGCTAAGGACATGTGCCCAAGATGCGGGCTGGATCCCCAGTAGGGAGCCTGCAGGAGGCAGCCGGCCCAAGTTTCTCCATCATCAGTGATGTCTCTGTCTCTCCCTCTCCCTTTTATTCTCCCTGTCAAAAGAATCAATAAAAATATTTTTTTTTTCAAATACCTCATAAAATCTATCATTAAAATTAATCCCACCTCTTTCCTTTTACTGTTTGAATGTGGCTACTAGAAAATTTTGTATTACGTGGGGCGGCCTGCATTATATTCCTATTGGACACCTCTGCTTTACATGAGGGTTGGCACTTTTTCTGTCAAGGGCGAGATGGTGACTGTTTTAGGCTTTCCAGCAGGATGGTGGTCTCTGTGGCAACTATTCAACTCTGTTATTACAGCAGGCAAGTAGCCAGAGATAAAATGGACATGCATGGGTGTGGCTGTGTTAAAAAAGAGACAAAAAAACAAGTTTACTTGTGGACACAGACATCTAAGGTTCCTATTTCACTTGCCACCAAATAGTCTTCTTCTCCTGATTTCCCCAACCACAGACGTACAAAGAGAGGCAGTAAGTGGGGGTTGGATCTGAACTTGGGGCTGAGGTGGACCAAGTCCTGCTCTAGAATATCATCGCGGTTGGTGCAGTAGGATAGTCAAAAGCTCCGGCTTCAATCAAACTGGGTCCCAAGGCACCACTTAAGAAGGACAAGGACAGGAGCCCCGCTCACGAGGTCATCGTGAGAACTGAGTGAGAGGACCCCGGGGAGCACAGGGCAGAGTGCACAGCAGCAGGAGGGACATGAACAGGACTCGGCTGTTTCCACGCACCGCCCGACCCTGCAAAAGCCGAGGTCAGACGAAAGGTGCTTCCTGACACATCCCTGACAGTCAGGGTGTTCGTCCCCTTCAAATGCCTCTGGCTTCCCCTCGGCCTCTGGGTGACATTCACATACAGTCTCTGAGCAAGGACGCCAACGAGGACCCATTCGGACCCGGCCCAGCCCAAGGCTCTCAGCCCAGGGAGCACCGCCCGCTGTCCAGGGCCCCCAGGCCTCACCTCGCACTGTTTGCGCAGCTGGGCCAGAGAGGCGCTGGCTGCCTGGTGCTCCTCCTCCAGCTGGCAGAACCGGGCCTGCCAGTGGTCCGCCTCCACCTGCACCTTGACAAGGGCGCTTCCCAGCTCCGTGCTGCGGGCTCGCAGCTCCTCCTGCTGCCCCTTCACCTGCTGGTGCAGGATGCTGACTCTAGGGGTGGACAGACACAGGGCCAAGGGCTCAGGGACACTCCCAGGCTCTGTCCCGGCTCTGCAGCCTTAGCAAAATCACCGCCTCTCGGGGCATCAGCTTTCCCATGTGTAAGTGAAGGCTGAACAAAATCAGTAGTTCTCACACTGTGCCTGTTGGGTTCTATGCGGCTCCCCATGGCCCCCCACTGTGCGCTGGGGGGACAGGACAGGCAGCCTTGGACAAGACTTCAACAGAGCATCACTGTTAACATCCTTTATACTTATGGCTTTGCTTCCCTGCTTCCTTGGAAAAAAGGCTTCTTCTAGTAAAATACTTTCAGAAATCATTGAATCACAACATTTTGCTCTAAAATTCTATGCCTCTGCCCAGCTCTCCTCCTCAATTCCAAGCCCCTTTCTAATTTCAACTCTGGAAGGAAATATAATATGAGATTCTGGGGTTCTTGTCAATCCACTGAAATGATCGTCATCACCATAATTACCTGATTGGGTTTCCTAAGAAATATTTATGCCAGAAATCTCCAATTGCCAGAGGCTCATGGACTCAAAGAGAACACAAATAGGTCTAGCTTGGCCCACACAGTTCTGTTTCTAAAATTAGTGAGTATGTCATCATTTAAAAATGTTTAGGTTTCACATCAACATTCAGATGTCTCGCTTCTGAGAAGAAAGTACCCTCAACAAAACATAAACAGGAGCCCCTGGATCCACCTCCCAGGTCATACCTTCAGATGCTGTGTGTTCTTTACCAGGGCCTGGTCTTTTACTGACACTCCTTCCCCACGTCCAGGGCCTGCCGGGCCACCACAGGCACCTGACTTTGCAGCCCCCCAGGACCTGCTAAAACAAGGCTGTGGGGAGGAAGGCTTCCTATGGTCACGCCTCTAGGTTGAGACAAGCCCTGGCCTCAAATCCTGACTATGCCACTCAGTAGGAGCACTGGCCTTCAACAAGGGTCTAAATCTCTTTGAGCCTGATTCCTCATGTGTTAAAGAAGTCAGTCAATTCCCATGGTCCGCAGTATGTTCTATGGTCACAGGGAAGACGGAATCGGTGTACGCTGAACCTGATGCCAATGTTCCTGTGAGTCTCAGGCCACACTTTTGGCAACTGATCAAGACATAAAGATGCCTGTGTAACATCCTCACAGCAATAGCACCGTGACTCCTGCCAGAAGGCGCCTTATCTACCACTTGCGTACTCCCCGTGAGGCCCAGCGCAGCCCTACACATGGGAACACTAGGGAGCACACAGCATGGCACGTGGGGGCCATTTCAAACAGAAAAATCGCCACCAAAGAGCACAAAACTAGAAAACCATGGCACCACCTGGGCCACAGGAAGGTCGCTCCTTTGCAGCATGAGAGCTGGAACAAGGCAGGAGTCAAACGCCTCATTGACCGCAGATGCGGAAGTGCACATCAGATGACGTCAGTATCCCGCACTCAGGGACAGTCCACAACAGGCCACACGTGCACATATGGGAGATCCAAGTACATTTCAGCCAGTAGATGAGTCACAAACAGGGAATGCGTGAATGAAAATTGACCTTACCTCCACCACAGGTGTTAGTGGATGCAGGTACCCGGACCCCATGCCATCATCACGATCGACAGTGTGGGAGGTGAGGCTATCCAAACCCAGACAGTGCACCATCCCAGGTGTCCCTAGTCCTTCCATCCCAGCTACCAGCTGCGGTCCTTTTACCCTATTCCCATCCTGCAGTTAACATGACAACGTTTGTAAGAATGCATCATTGCCAGGGGACTCTCTTGAGTTTCACTCAGTGGGTGCTGAGTACGTTGGTCTGAATGACATCCTGGCAGATGCCGCAGCATTGGGGTGGTGGCGGTTACCTGTCCAGCTCTTCCCTCAGCTTCTGGTTCTCATTGGTGAGGATGGCGTTGGACCTCTGCTGTTCTTGGAGAGCCTCCCGCTGGGTGTTCAGGAGCTTTTCCAGCTGCTCCACTGCCTCGCTGTGCACCATCTTGTCTTCCTGCCTGTGGGAGGGAAGACACCTGCTAGGAAGGGACACCCCTGAACACTGCAAAGCCTCCTCTGGGGGGCTGCTCTATGGAGAGCTGAAGGGGAGGGCGATGGGCAGGGAGTGGGCTGGACAGCTGAGAAATCGGAGAATGGCAGTTGGCACAGACATTGGGCTAGCTCTGGGGGATCTCCTCCAGCCACAGAGCCGAGTCCACCTTCCCCCATCCGATGTGTCTCCATAGTCCCTTCAATTCCCTGTCATTCCAGCCCTTCAAAATGACACCACAGCATACACAGCTGAAGTCCACTCTACCAAACACTCTACTTCTGATTACAGCAGTCCCTTTAATATTTCTTGCAACAACATTTGGTGGTGAGAAACTTTTAGCCTTTTTTTGTCTGGAAAGCCCCTTATTTCACCATCTATTTTGATTGATAGCCTTGCTGGGTAAAGTCGTCTTGGTTGCAGATCCTTGCTTTTCACTTCCTTGAATACTTCATGCCATTCCCTTCTGGCCTGTAGAGTGTCTGATGAGAAATCAACAGACAGCCTTATGGGAGCCCCTTTGTAGGTAGGTAACACAACGCTCTTCTCTTGCTGCCTTTAACATTCTCTCTGTCTTGAATTTTGGGCATTTTCATTAAGTGTCTAGGCCTGGGCCTCTTTGCAATTTTTGTGCTTGGCACTCTGTGTGCCTCCCAAATTTGTGTGACTTTCCTTCACCAGGTTCGGCAAGTTTTCCGCCACCATTTCTTCAAACAGGTTCTCTATCCCTGGCTCACTCTCTTCACCTTCTGGGACTCCAAGGATGTGAATACAGTTATGCTTCACGTTGTGCCACAGCTCCGTTACACAATTCCCTTCTCTGTTCTTTCTGGATCTCTGATTCAGTATTTTTTCCACCCTGTCTTCTAATTGGCTGATCTCATCCTCAGCTTACAACACTCTGCTGTTTATCCCGTCCAGTGTATTCTTTTTTGATTTAAATGCTCATGCAAGGATATGATTTCCACTGCTTTTCAGAGGAAGTACGAGAGAGAGAGGGAGAAAGACAGAAAGACAGACATCAATATGAGACACACTGATTGGTTGCCTCCCACTCATGCTCAGAATGGGGCCGGGGATCCAGGCCAACACTGAGGTATGTGACCTTGGCCAGAATCAAACCGGAGGCCCTTCAGTCCTCATGCCAACTCTCTGACCACTGAGTCAAACCGGCTAGGGCCCAATGTAGTCTGTATTTCTGCTAGGTCAGTCTTAATAGCCTGCATAGTTTCCATATCTTTTCTTCTGCTGTTAGGGCAATCCTTACAACCATTATTCTGAACTCTGGATCTGATAAGATTGCGTATCTCCATTTCCTTTAGTTCTTCTTGTGGGGGCTTGTTCGTCTCCCCATTTTGGTCGCCTGTTAGGTTTTGTGTGTATGTATTAGGTAGATGTGCTAGGAGTCCCATTCTTTTTGAAGGGTCTCTGGTGCAGGCCAATGTCAAACTCTCTTTGTGAATGGCCTTGGGTACTCTCTGTTTGGAGCTACACGTGATCCACAACCTGTGGCGGCTGGCTCTCTCTGCTGGGGCTGGGTGCCCCTGGGAAAAAACCAACATGCACACCAGGGTTTGATGTTCCAAACCCTGGGTCCAGAAGCAGATCAGGCAGACCAGAATCACCCACAGTCCACCTCTAACTGCAGGGTGATTGTTATTCTTAGTCTCTTAGTCACGTTCAGGCTGTAGACCACAGGGTGGGGTGAGAGGATTGCCAAAGGGTGGGGCAATTGTCCCCCCTTCCCCCAGGCAAAAGCTGCCTGGGAAGTACAGGTCTACCTGAGAAAGACAGCCTCTGCATCTGGGGGAATGACTCAGCACAGGAATTCAGATGGCCACCCTCCAGCTCTAGCCCCAGAGCTAGCATTTTCCTCACACAGCTCTAGTCTACTCTGCCCTCCCTCCACCAGAGCTCAAAATGAGTAGCTGACACAAAACTTTGTGCACTGGCCTTTGAAGAGGCTGCCAGCATTTCCAGCCATCACTCCCTGGCACACAGAAATCTCGGTGCTTTTCACAGCTACATCGTATATGGTCACCTTTCTTACTTGTGCTGCTCTGTGCTGAGGAGCCCAGCTTCATGTTTCGAATCCAGACTTCACACTGGGAACACCCCACAACTGAGATAGCCCTCCAGACCTCCAGCTATTACCTCTCGGTGCACAAGTAGCCATCTCTAGCCTCCATACTTTCTACCAGTCTCTAGGCGCTCTCTGCTTTAGGTCCTTGGTTATAAGGGTGCTCTCCAGCTAGTCTTCCGTTGATTATTCAGGATAATTTTTTCCATATTTTACTTGGAATTCCAGTTATGTCCTGGGAGAATGTCAGTGTAGCTTCCACTTAATCCATCGCCATCTTGGAATCCCCCACTTTTAATGACTCTTCTCAGACTACACCCACCAGACACTGAGTTTTCCTCTGAGTGTGTGGGACAGGTCAGGGGACTCCAGGAGGCACTGTGCCACTCCAGAGTCAGGTAGGCAGTGAAGCCGCCACCTGGCGGGGAGGGGAAGGAGGGCAGCACCCGAGATGATGGGCAAAGTGACATCACCAGCTTCAGGAAAGGGGAACAGGCTCACCAGATGGGGTGAGACACATCCTCCCTCCGGCCAAGAAAACCACCCCAGTGTGTCACCGCTTGAGCCTCACACTAGGCCTGAGGGTAAACAGCAGGCGGCCTCTCTAAGCCTATAGTGACTGCACTGATAGGAGCCCTAAAGCACCAGAAGAAACCCTCCTGTGTGGACCAGGCTGGGAGTGGACTAGTCCAGGAAAAAACAGGGATCAAGCTCAGAGCAGAGCCCAGGGACTCCACGGTGCAAATCAGAGCCCTCCCGTCTGATGCACCTCATGGCAATGAACCACATGTGCTAGAAATGGCTTGGTAACACGTGGGAGAAGAACAAAAAGAAGGGCCACAGGAGGACTCACAGCTCTTGGCTCACGAGGCACAGTCTGGCCTTGGTGTTCTCTAGCTCCTCGACCAAGTGCTGCTTCTCCTCCATGGAGAGGCTACTGGTCAGGCAGAATGTTGAGTCCACGCTAGAGACCTGGAAAGGACTAGGCGGCTGTTGCACTTGGAGGTGCTCCTGCTCCTGAGACAGGTGGGCAGAGAGGGGGGTCTCATCAGCAGGCTCCTGTGCCCAGCACAGTGCCCTCACTAGTACTTGTTGAAAAAGAACCAAAAGATGGAAAAATGTAAAAGAGAGGATGTCAGCTAAGACTGTAAAACCAGCAGGGAGCCAGGAGAATGGTGCTATGTTAGTGAAAACCAAGGATATAGTTAGTGAGACAAAAAGGGGAGTGTGAATGGAGCAGTGTCCCCAAGCTGAACTTCTACCCGGACACAGGTGTCTTGGAGGTGACTGTGCAGTGCAGGGAAAATCCCATGTCCTGACACCCGGGGAACATCCGAGAGGAGGACGGGGTGGTCTGCAGGATTCAGAGGGAGAGTCAGGATGAAGACAGCCACCCAGCACTCGGGCCCCAGGCCCAGGCCCCTCCTCAACCTGTCCCAACAGGCCACTTGGCCATCAGCAAACACACCTCCTGGCATTGGTCTCGCTCACGTAGCAGCCTCTTCAGGAGAAGCAGCATGTTCCTGGAGAAGGCCGCTAACTCCTCTGGGATCACGTCTGCAAGTCTGAAATTCTGCAAGTCCAGCACATTCTCCGGACTGTGGGTCACCTGAGGGCACACACGGGTAGGGTGCTGCAGAGGCCGCACAGGGAGCAGCTCCCGGGAAACCTGAGAGCACCCACCCGCCATGGCCATGCCACGGGGCCTAGGCGCACTCTCCCACGGCGGGCCCATGGCACTGACATTAACAGCTCTCAGCCACAAATTTCCTATGGCCGGCAGGGGGCTCCTGAACAAGTGCTTTCCCAGGCTCTACCCTCACAAACCACTTCTCCCTTCATCACCAGCTCAGAGAGGACACTGACGTTAACACCAGAAAGCTCCTTACAATGCAGTAGTTCCCTCCACAGTCCTCAGGTGTTCTCAGTGGAGCACCATCCATTTACCACACAAAGAAGGTCAATCTTGGGTGTGGGAGAGTCCAAGAGGAATACTATCTTAGTACGCAAAATCTAAGGCAAACATGGCCCCATATTAAAAGACTTAGGTCAGAATGTTGGTACACAACAATCTTCTGTTATTTTTCGGGGAAATATTTCATGATCTAAAATAATTTTCAGGTAAGCCTGTATCTCAGTCCCACTGGCCACTCGCACCACCTGCTTTTCCCCTTCAGCTGGCTCGGAACGCAGGCCCACGGCCACGGCCTTGCCGGGCCACCTCTCCACCGATTGCCAGCCTCTCCTTCTCAACCTGACCCCCCAGAGCAGCCAGAGGCACAAGGTCTCGTTCATGTCCTTGTCATCTCAGTTTGGGAAGATGACTATTCGAGGACTCACGCCACAAAAGGGGAAGACACTCAGGAAACGCACCCAAAAGTTCTTCAATATTAGAGAGGAGTAAATGGAGGTAGAGAATAACTTAAACAACAAAACCCACATGAAAACGGGGCCTTCCGGTTTCTCAAATGGCACCCACTTCCTTACTTCTCTTCACCTCACAAAGGAAAAGACGGGAGTCAGACGACCTCAGGGAATTAGGAGAAATCTCAGCCAATGATACGGGGCACCCCAAAGGCCAGGATCTGGGACTCAGGGGCTGGGTTCTAGGCCTGCTCCACACCAGGGTCTGGGAAACGCCCTTCCTGTCTGAAAAGGGGTTCCCGGGACACAACCCCAGCTGCACATCACTCAATCGAGCAGCTCAAATTAAAGGCTCATGTCGCTCCTCCCGAATTCTCACTCAGTGGGTCTCTTGTGGATCCTGGGCACCTGACTGCCTGAGAAGCACGCAACTAATTCTCAAGTCCCTGCAGCCAGCACTGAATCTGACCATCGCTCAGGATTCTTTCGGCTGCATTCCACCCCCTCTCATTTTAAATATCCTGCTGGTTGAGCAGGACAGACAGCGAGTGGCAAGGACCTAGTCCCCAGATACATACATTTTCAAAACATGGGGACACATAAGGAAAATCAAAAGGCAGAATGATTCTCAGGCCAAGAGGAGGCCACGCACTTACAGGAATGGCTGAGTGTGTTTCTGACAATGCTGAGTTTCCCCTTGACTGCAACAAGCCGCAGCCAGGTCCTGCTCCGGGGCTGACTCCGAACCCAGCCCCGTGGTGCCTGGAGGCCGGGGAACCATCCCACAGCCTGTCCCCGGCATCGGCGTGGGGAGCTCTGTTCACCTGACCCTGCCAGTCACACACCTGCTCCTATGTGCTCCGGCTCCCGTCCTTCTCATGCCTTTATCTAATCTGTCCCATCAGACTAAAGGCCGAACCACATCTCCTAAGACACTTAAACATACAAGGCTTCTTCTGGACGGAGGGTGGGGAAGGCTGTCAGGGAAATAAATTTTCAGGTCGGGGCTTGCCCTCACAGGCCCGGTTTCTAGGGAAACCACTTCCCTGACGTTACCACCTCTGCCAAGGTCCATGTCAGAGGGGCTGTCCTCAGTACAGAGCCCTCCGGACCCAACCCCAGGGGCTGAGTCTGCAGTGACAGCCCTTCAGGGACCTGGTGCTTTCTCACTTCCTAAGTGGTGCCAGCTTGTTTCTCTGCCATGTCACCAACAGAAACAAAGAATCTTTCTCGAACATCAACCATCTGAAGCGGGGTGACATGTGCCAGAATACAGTCTGTAAAGGAAACTCTGAGCCCAAAGCACTTCAGAGTCATCTGAGAGCACTTAAAAGTAGTCTGAGTCCACATTAGGCAAGAAGACTAGGCAATGGCAGACTTGATGAAGGTGTTGTGAAGAAATTGTTTTCATTTTTAGCCCCATTTCATTTTAGCTTGCTAATGACTACCTGTGGGGTCAAGCAAGTGAGGATACACCCCAATCCCCCTCCAGGCAGTGGAAAGGTGTCCGCCTGGCCAGCTGCCACGAGGAGCAGGGCACCACATACCGAAGGGTTTCCATGTCCTTGAAGGCTAACAAGCCTCACCAGGCTCTGCTTGTCCTGGGTCTGCAAGCAGGCCGTTCCCAGCATGGGTCCCTCCCGTCCCCTCTCTTCTCCTAGATAAGGCCCTAGCCTACCCTGGCCAAGTACAAGTAATAAAGGCGACATCTCTCCACACTGCTCCACCGACTGCTGTTTGCAGACTAGCAAAGAACAGAGTGGCAATCTGGGGTTGGAGCTCCGACAAGACCCTACCTTTATAAACAGGGTCCATATTGCTGTGGTGTCTGAACCCTAAAATTAGTAAAATCACCAACAGGTGACATAGGCTTTAAACTTTTCCCTCGTGGAGACAGCCTGCCTCCTGGCTGCAATAGGAGTGGGGGTCCACGGCTCACCCCCACAAAGCCAGCCACACACCTACCTCCATAATATGGGCCACGAGCCCGGCCTGGGTGGCCATGTCCAGCTCTTGGATCCGGTTTATATACTCCACTCTCCTCTCGCACTGCAGAGGGGAACACGTGTTAATGGAAGCATTTGCCACTGAGGCAACCTGGGCCCTTCCCACCCACAGGAATAGTTTCCAAACGAACTGCCCACCCAGCCCCTGGCTTCCTCCTTTGTAACCAACAATTTGTCCCTTGTCCTCCCTACGGTCCCTTACCCTGGGGGTTTCTCTAGAACTTGCTCTGACCACCTACATCAGAATCACCTGAGGAGCCATCAGGCAGAAGACACTGGAGGTGAAACACAGAAATCTGCACCTGAAACAAGCTCTCTAGGGCATCTTAAACAAGTAAAGATCAACAACACCTAGTGTGCCTGAGCAACACGGTGCTGCTCAGTGCCTGACTGTTGTCCCAGGCACCGCAAGGTCTTGGGTTCAAATGCCGCTCAGGGCACACACCTGGGTTTCAGGCTCCATTCCCAGTAGCAAGCATGCAGGAGGCTGCTGATCAGTGTTACTCTCCCATCCATGTTTTACTCTCTGTCTCCCTCTCCCTTCCTCCTTTTGAAATCAAGGAAAAAACACAAAAAAGGAAATAAAATAAAATGAAGAACACCTGCTTCAAGCCAGAGTGTGGCAAACTATATCTTCACAGGGCTGCATGGTAAGAATATCTTAGAGTCTGCCGGCCATTTGGTCTCACCTGTGCCACTTTGGTGTGGGAGCAGCCAGAGGTAACACACAGAGAAACAACTGAGGCTCTGTTCCTGTGAAAGCCTATTTTCTTTTTAATATTTTTAAAAATATACCTTATTGATATTGAGAGTGAAAGAGAGAGAAAAAAATATATCAATGGAGAGAGTCATTCATGCCTGCCTCCTGAATGCTCCCCACTGGCCATTGAGCCTGCAACTTAGGCAAGTGCCCTGACTGGGAATAAACCGCCATCTCCTGGATTATAGGTCAATGAAAAGCTCATTTCAAACACAGGGGGTGGGTCACACTCAGCCCCCAGGCTGTGTGTGGTTTCTGACCTTTGCTCTAGGTGTCCCCACACCAGGGACCATCTGCTAATGGCACCTTGGGCTGAGGAAACCCCACCTGCTTCTTGCCAAAGGTGCCCTGGGACAAGCAGTGGCTACCACCTAATGAGTGGTCCCTTTTCTCACGAAGCCAGGGATGAGTCACCTTGCGCTTCAGGCAGCTTCCCTCCTGCCTCACTAAGGTGGAGTCTAATCCCCACAAACCCCAACACGAGATGGCTGAGGGCAGGCCTCCTCCCCTCTTGCCCAAGCCCTACCTGCACAGCGCAGCCCAGCATCAGCACCAGCAGTTTCCTGACTTCCTCGATACTTCGGCCTACATTGAAAAAGCAACATATTTAATTAGGCTTATCTGATTATAAAATCTCACTGGTGAGACACTGGTTGGTTGTAGGGGGGAAAATCAGGTAAGAAAAAAAAAATCCTTTGTCTACTCAGTGCTTCCTACCTGTGTGCACACAATGCATCTGTTTTCTACTTGTGCGTTTGTGTATTATTTAAGGCAAGCGAGAATTCTGTGCACAGCTTTCACTCACCAGATAGCGGATCTTTGCCAATCATCATGACCTTCGGTAAACGCATGACTACGAGCTGCTCGAGAACATCCTACAGAAACAAAGAGGAAAAGTTACCATTGAGAACAGGAAACAAAACTAAAGAGACATTAAGAAAATGACAGGATGAGCGTGCGGCCACTACACGGTCAATATGAGCAAGCCACGTGTGAGGAAGGAAAACTTAGTCTAGAAACCATGTGAAAAGTCCAAGCTAATTGCACTTCTGCCTGGATCAGAACCAAATACGCATCATGTCTGCTTATGGACAGAGACCTGGGGTCAAAGAAGATGTGTTAATGCCAGGACCAGAGGGTCAGCTGTGAGTGTCTTTTTAAAAGATGTCTTTATTTATATGCTATGGTTTGCTTGTGCAATTGAAAATACAGAATGAAAATGAAAGGTGCTGCTGGGTGTCTATAACCGATCATGCAGGACGCTGGCGCTCAGCAGGTCTCCGGGACACGATGTGAATCAGGAGGCTTCTCTCCTGTACAGCAGCCCCTTCCCTGGGAGAGGGATAAGTCACAGCTAATCTGCACCCATCGCAGAGCTGGTGTGGGAGACCAGCTGCCTTCTGGCCCTCAGACCAAGGGCCTTTGACAGCGGGCCCAGCCATCAGCCAAGCCCCTTGCCGGGGTGTCTCTGACAAGCCCTCCTTGCACTGTGGCAGCTCACACCCGCACCCACCCCTGCGTTCCCAGAGGGCCTCAGGCCAGGTCGTCTTCCCTGAGCAGATGGGACTTGGATCTTACAAATCAGAAGATACAAATTAAATTTTACGGAAGACGAGGAAGGAGGTAGGTTCCATAAGCATTCCTGGCCTCACGAAATTGGTTGTTATAGAAATCTTCACTGACAAAGCAACCTTAAACCTTTTAAAAACAGGTTTCCAAATTTTCTCAGGAGTCTCTCTATTGCATAGCTCGCGGAAACTCTACATTCAGTATCCTGCCAGCAAGCACTGATAAAGGAAAAGGGGATGATTACACAGCAGGGCCAATGGAACACCCTACAGTTTACTCTTGTCAACAATCTAGAGGCTCGTCGATGACCGCCCTGGCCCAACATAACCCTCGTGTGCTCCCATATCTCCTTCAACCCCTTGAATTGCTGCTGTACAAAGACTCGCTGAGCTGTGGCCAAGAACATCCTCCAGGTTCCCCACGAATTCCAGCCACTCCCAGTGTGACTGGTGCTGGAGGCCACACTGGCGACCCAAGGCTCATCTCTGGGGCTCTCACAGCACCAGACACCCGTGCTTTGCACACCACACAGCTCAAACAACATATGCTGGAAAAGTAAAGACATCGAACATCTGAACCTTCTCACAAGGTAAAAAGAAAAAGATGAAAATGACAAAAACACACCAAGTGTCAGCAAGGAGATGCCTAAATGTGAATACCATTTCCTCCAGGATTCCCGTGGGGAAAGGTTTGAGTGAAGGCATTGCTAGGGGCAAAGAGCAACTGTTTGAGTGAAGTCGGTGTCAGGGGCACAGAACGCCTGGGGCACCAAGAGCTGCCCTCACCTGGTAGAAGGTCTTGATATTTGTGACCAGGATGCTTAAGTTCTCAGTCCGGAGGTTAATATCACTGTTCACCTGCTGGTTGATGGGTTTATATCCAGGCCTGGGATCGCTAGGGAAAGAAACATGGCAATGGAAATGGCGTCTCCCCACATTGGCCACACCTCCCTTCCAGTGGCATGTAGTCCTCTCCAAGTCTAGGCTAGTGTGAGGCTGTAAGGAGTGTGGCTCAAAAACACAGGCGTCCTTACCGAGGAGGAAACCTTAGTCACTCACAGATGCTCCCGACCAACCCCTGACACATTTTGTAAGCAGACACTGTCCCTCATAGTTCCTTGATCCCCAAAAAGTGTGATTTGTGTTTATTTTTTTCATTTCATTGCTTAAACCACATGAAATAGCTGATTTTGAAGTTAATTGCACCATCTACAGTTCTAAATGTCCTTCATCAATCAAGCTACTAACACACTGTCCTGCAGTTCTTCCCACCCCAACGAAGGGTGGCAAAGGCCCTTATACTGAGATATCACTGGCCCAGGGGCAAGGATCCTCCCAGAGCAACTGCAGGTCTCCTTTTATAACCTGAAAACAAACTTGAAGACAACTTACATTTCTACCATGATCTGGTTAAGAAAGATGCCATCGACCAGACTCATGTAAACCCTCAGGTTGTCATCGTTGCTGCCTTCAAAGGGTCCCAAGGTTTTGACCTGCAAGGACCAGGATGCAGAAAGGCAGGAAAAGTCACCCCACACACATTATGAAGCTCTTCAGGACAACCACGGCCTGCGGGCTGAAGGGTCACCCAACGCCCACCCATGCTTCAGTAGGCTCCAAGCCCACCTTTCTTCAGGGCCCCTCTCCCTGCCCTACTCCAGGCAACAGATTCGAGACAGCGGGAGGGAAACTTTCTCCCCACTTTTTCCCAGTGTCCCAGAACAGGAAAGAAATGAAAAATAAAAGGAACTTTTCAACAAATTACTCACATCTGATCTATTACAAATCACTGTGCCCACCGCAGATTGTATACATTCCCACTCAGACGTGCCCCAAGGCCCGCCCGTCACCACCATTCACCACCTGGACTCAGTTCAAAAACTACACAAGGATATTTTCTGGGGAGTCCTTTACGTGAATGGCCAAGCGACAGGCCTGGGGTGACCACTCAGACCTTGTCTCCTCCTGGAACGGCAGCCCAGCACCCTGATGGGAACAGGCCCACCCACTCCCAGCCCAGGGCCGGGACGCTGCAGGGGGCACACGCTCCCGAGTTGGAAACGCCTCCCGACCCCAGGCCCTGGTCTGGACCCCACACCTGCTAAGACCCCGGCGTGCTGGGACTTCCCCGGGGTCCCAAGGGGCAATAGTCGGGTCTGTAGGGACCACAGGCAGGCGGGAGAAGGGCCGGAGCACCAACGTAGTAGGGAGCCTGGCTACTCACCCACGCGATGAGGGGGCCGTGAAGAAAGAGCTCCAGGAGCTCCCTGCTCGCATCATCCATCCTCAGGCTTCGCCCACTGTGTTGCGCCCAAGGTCTCTGTACCAGAGTCTCTGCGCCCGACGTCTCTGCACCAACTGGCTCTGCACCGACTGGCTCTGAGCCCAACTGCTCTGTGCCCCACCTTCCACTGTTTCTATGGCCACTGTCCCCATGCCCGCATCCCATAAGCCTCTGCCCCCACATTCCGACTGGCCCTGGCACTCAATGCTGCCCGGCCCGGGCCATGGGGGCTCACGCCCCATGCTAAGCACCGTGGAGTACATAAAATACTGGGCTCTCCCCATGCAACTTAAAATCTATATGCGCACATAAAATACAAAGAAATAGAAAAATTATATATCTACATTATAGAATTATAAATGGAAAATAGCCATTTAAACCTAATCTTGTCCATCCCCATTTTTAAAAATTATTTTTTCTATCAGCCGAATTACAGAAATGTGATCAGTTCCTTTAAGGCAAGAGTGTATTCATTTAATTTTGCTAAGTCTTGCTAGTATCTCAGCTTGGGCTTGCTGCTCCCCATCGACCGTGAAAGGGGACGCTCCAGTTAGTAGTTCATACATCGGACACCTAAACTCCACCAGTCAACTGCCTGCAAAACAACTTTATAGAATATTAATTAACATGCAATTTATAGGTAGAAAAATGAGCAAAATAAAGCTGCATATTTAGAAGATATTTTAACGAAAAGATTTTGTACATGGCTTTCTCTCCCAGGAGTATTAAATGAGCATAAGCAAGAGAAACATTTGGAGAACAAATATGCAGGTATCCTCAGAAAGGAATTTAAACATTTAGTCTGTCAATCAATGAGCTAAAAGTGTTGTCATTATTTTCTAAACTAGTAATGGTTCTCCTTTAGATAATTAAAAATGAATATTTTAAAAGTTTTTAATTGATTTCAGACAGAGGAAAGGAAAGAGCAGAGAGACAGAAACATCAATGATGAGAGAGAGTCAGTGAACCTGCACACCCCCTGCTGGGGATCCAGCCTGCAACCCAGGCATGTGCCCTGATTGGGAATCGAACCTCCATCTCCTGGATCAACCTCTGAGCCACGTTAATGAGACAGAAATATATATATTTTTTTCATTTAAAAGAAATTAAAATTTTTTAAGTACATCAAACCTTTGGACTCATGATGGGGGGAGGGAGGGAAGTACCGATTAGCATTTTTATTAATTATCCAGCTGCAATAAATATTATAAAATTATTTAAAGTCAAAGAACAGAAATGAAAATGTAAAAAATCCCACTTATAGGTGTTACTTTTTTCACACCAACCTAAATCAGTTCTTATAGAGCCTATCTCATGAACGGAATGGCCTTCATTTGCGGAAAGCATGCTGAGATTTCAAATAATGGAAAACAAAATGGGAACTACCTGGGAAACAAATTTATAAATGTAGTTACCAGGAATGAGAACTGAGCAAATTATATATAACTGAAGGAATCCTGATATACTGAAAAATACTTTTTTTATAATTATGCAAAACAAGATTTCAATAATGGTTGAGTATGTGAGCTCATGCCAGTGAGAAAATATTAACTGGATGCTAAAACATTATTTTATTTATCTATTTTTCAATATGTCTTTGTTGATTTGAGAGAGAGGAAGGGAGAGAGAGAGAGAGAGAGAAACATCGATGACCAGAGTCCCTGATCGGCTGCCTCCTGCACGGCCCCTGCTGGGGATCGGGACTGCAACCCGGGCATGTGCCCTGACCAGGAATCGAACCTGCAGCTCCTGGGTCACAGGTCGATGCTCCACTGCTGAGCCACGCCAGCCGGCCGGGCTCCATGCTAACATCTTCAACTCTCTGCTTCCAAATGTCAGGGCCAAGGCTTCAGAGAAATGATGCAAAACCCATGAGCCTAGACCTATTTTACAGAGAAAACATATTAATGACATAGAAACAGGCTCAGGCCGACTGAAACCACAGGAAGTGAGTGCAAGGCAGGCGCGGTGACCAGCGCGCTGCACACTGTGTGTCTCACGGAAGCAGCTCAGAGCCATCGAGGTGCTCCATGGGCTCCCCGTAACTTAGCTGTATTCTGGCCCTCAGTGTGCACAAATTCTAGGAGCAATATAACGTTTTCTTTCGTAAAAATGGGTGGCATGCCTTGGCCTGTGTGGCTCAGTTGGCTGGAACATCATTGCCTACACCCAAAGGTTGTGGGTTCAATTCCCAGCCAGAGCACCTATCTAGGTTTGGGTTCAATTCCCAGGTTGGGGTAAGTCCGGGAGGCAACCCAAGGATGTTTCTCTCTCGCATGAATGTTTCCTTCTCTCCCTTTCCCTCTCTCTTCCCTTCTTTCTAAACTTAACGAGCATATCCCCGGGTTAGGATTAGGAAAAAAATTGGTTCCATTAGGTCTTAGAGGGTAATTTTCCAAATTGAATAGTTATCAATTCTTACCAAATTTCCCAAGAGTTTCAAAGAATCCCTTGAAGCGAACTAAACCAACAATTGAATTATTTTCTTTATATGAGCACTTTTTCTCCCCAAAAAGGTACACACAGGGGAGATTTTTGATGGAACATAAATATAGGGTGTTCCCCGAAAGTTACACACATTTTGACAGCTGATAATATTATTTTCACTCCCTTCAAGTTTAAGGGATTTGAAGCAATGGGTGAAGCCACACTAAGTTTTGAACAAAGAAACCATGTCCACTAGACTCTTTATGGGGATACGTAAAAGAAAGTTTACGGTACAAAACCAACAACACTTGGGAACTGAGGGCAGTTACTGAAAGACAAGGCGCACAGATTCCCACAGAACAGGGTGATCCCTGAGGTTTGCGGTTCCTTTGCTGCGCATCAGCTCTGGGCCTGGGCGCTCCAGAGACAGAAGCAAAGGAATCGCAAACATCAGGACCCACTTTGTTTGGCGTTTGTGCGCTTTGTCTTTCCACAGCTGCCCCCGATTCATTGACTGTTGCCGGGTTTGAGCCGTAAGCTTGATATTTTATGTATCCCCATATGAAAGTTTAGTGGATAATTTTCATTGTTCAAAGCTTAGTCTGGCTTCACCCATTATTTCAAACCTGTTCAACCTGAAAAGGAGTGAAAATTAAGGGAGTTATCAGCTGTGAAAGTTTATGTACATTTTTGGGAGACACACTGTAGATCACCATCAAAGTACATGCATTTCACAAGTGTGTACAAATATATTTAATATATTGCCAGAAATTTGATTACTATCCCATGGAGTTATTCAGAAATCATGTCAACATCTCACCCACCATAGGGACACTAGGGCACTACACCCACTCCCAAATCTGGCGTGCACCTCATCTCGGACACACTCCCCTCAAAAAATATGGATACTTACTGTGGGCGGGTTGCCTTCTCAGTGCCCCACACCCCAGGCCTGGCATATCTAGTATTTGTAGAAAAGTGAGCCAGGGCAGGTAGGTCCCTGTGTGGGCCCAGGAGCCAGCTAGAGAGAGAAAAAGGCCTGAGGCCACCTACCAGGAAGGCCACCTTGGCCCTGGGTGAAGGGAAGTACATGGGAGCCCAGGAGTGTCTCAGCAACACTCTTGGTTTACAGTGAGCCTGACTCCAGGTTCTGCCAAGGCCTCAAGATCTCCGTATTCTGGCGGATCTGGTCTTCAACTAGGATGATATGGCTTCTAGGAAACATGGTAGAGTTTCCGCCCTGTGAGCCTGTGTGCCCTTGAGTATCTGCACACGCACACATGCTTTAAAGGTGGTCAACAAGTTGTAAACAAGTGCTCCGCAGGGGCGTGCTGAAACAGCGTCCGCTTTGGGGGCCCAGTTTTGTCCCTGCATTACGAACATCCCCAGGTCAGAGTAGATTTGTTCAATAGAAAGCAGTGCCTGGAGGCTGTAGATACATGTCCCACACCTGGGAGTGTCACCCTTTAGGGCTTGGCACAGTGTCTTCACTGACAAAAGCAGGAGAAACGCAGGGGAACCCCATTCCTGCCACCACGGGAGGACAGAGAGAAGGGCGGCGGCGTCAGGAGGCAGCGGTGCGTTTAGGGCTCTGCAGCTGCTGGTCCAGGAGACCAGGCACAGGCAGCCACGGTCCACACTCGCACCACAGGGTGTGCTGGGCCCGCCCGGCTCAAGGAGGAGCTCCAGCTGGCAGGTGTGCGGGAGGCTGGGGGCATCGTGGCTTGCTGGGGTCTGCCCAGAGACAGGCTCTGGGGAGGCTGGGTCCGCCTCAGCAGGTCTCAAGGTGGGCTCGCACAGCCCTGGCTTCAGCAGCTTCCCCTCGGAGGTGCTGACAGCCATCGTCATGGTGGGGCCGCAGAGCTGGTGGGCATCCCGGCCCCTTCTCTCCTGGTCAGGGGTCCTGGCTGGACTCTAATGGTTGGGAGATCGTTGGCCTTCCTCAAGAGGTCACTAACCAGGTCATCCTGGCAGCTGAGAATGTCCTACAGAGAACAGAGGAAGAAGTGAGCAGCCGGAGTGAGGGCCACCAGGGTCACCAGAGAGCCCTCTTTTGCCCAGGACGTCCCCTGTGCAGGCCACTTGGCGAGGACTAAAGTTTCCCACTCCTGTTGGGCCTTTCACAGCCTAGCTGGGCCCCACCACACACAAAGCCCTTGGTTGAGATGCTGAGGCCGGGGCCACACATGGCTCAGGGAGAAAATCTGGTGTCACTCAGGCAGCCCCCTAACTTCACCAGCAGAAAAACAGACTGAGAGAAGGAAGACATTTCCAAAAACACATCCACTGGATGGGAGGGTGAGGGCTCGGAGCATGGACACAGCCAACGGTTTCCAACTGCTCCTCATTCCGACCAAGCTCAGTGGGAGTCAGAGAGCTGCTGGGTAGACTGACCTGTGTTCCTTCTCAAGCCACCAGCTCAGACACCTTGTGAGGGCTTCATCTTAGGCCACAAGAAATAGAAATGACGCCCCAGCTCCTAAATGCCACAGTGGCCTCACTCGAAGGCCTCATTGCCACCTACACCTTTCTCTTGATCTGACAAGGGGGATGTAGGAACGGAGCCACCAAGGGTAACTCTGGACTGTGCAGGGGGCGGCCAACCCACGTTTGTTCCCTTTAAGCTGCTATCCTGGCTGAGCAGCTGTACCCGGGCCAGGCTTTCAGTGTCCAGGAACCAGTGTCCTTTCCCACTCTGTGGGCAGCATGCCAAGGCCCCCAGTCCGAGGTCGGACCCTGCTCTGGTACCTGCAGCCCTCTGCCAGCACCTCACAGCCTGGAGGAGCCGAGTGGAGGTGTCCCCTGAGGTGGATGGACACCATGAGGAGAAGAAAGGAAGGAGTGCATGCAGAGGAGGCAGGGGTCACCAGCAAGTGGAGTCAGACCCCAGGCAGCTAGACATGTCCAGAAGCGTAAGTCTGTGGACAGCTAAGCAGCCCAGGAACCACCTGCACGTGCAAACAACTCCTGACCCAGGAAGACATCTGGACCCACAATTGACACACACACACAGTCTGCACCAAAGGAGGAAAAAAATCAACCTTATCAGTGACAAGTGTGGGGCAACCACCCTCCAGGCTGCTGTGTACCTGCATGCGAGTGTCCACCACAGCCCTCGGGTCTGAGGATGAGAGCGGCTACAGGGAGGGGACACTTCCCTGGCCGAGGGCAGGCTGCCCCTTCCAGGCCTGCAAACCTCCCCTCTTGGCCCATTCCTCCAGCACACGCAGTACTGGGGCCTTTTCCCGGGGATCATCAGTGTCTATCCAGCTGCACACTAACAACTGTGGGACAGGGACGGGTTTTCGTGGTTCCTGCTCATAGCTGGTGAGCAGCTGAGCTACACTGAGAACCGGGGACACACCGGGAGGTGCTCTGCTTCCCTCCCCGCCAAGCAGTCTGCTCCGGATTGAGTGGGTCCACAGGGCACCCAGGTCCCAAGTGGTGGCGCGGGCCAGGGCAGGTAGGTCCCTGTGTGGGCCCAGGAGCTAGCTAGAGAGAGGAAAAGGCCTGAGACCACCTGCCTAAATGGCCACCTTGGCCCTGGGTGAAGGGAAGTACATGGGAGCCCAGGAGTGTCTCAGCAACACTCTTGGTTTACAGTGAGCCTGAATCTAACGTCTGCCAAGGCCTCAAGATGTGTGTAGTCTGGCGGGTCTGGTCTTCAACTAGGATGATATGGCTTCTAGGAAACGTAGAGTTTCCGCCCTGTGAGCCTGTGTGCACTAGTATCTGCACAGGCACACATGCCTTAAACGAGGTCAACAAGTTGTAAACAAGTGCTCCGCAGGGGCGTGCTGAAATAGCGTCTGCTTTGGGGGCCCAGTTTTGTCCCTGCATTACGAACATACCCAGGTCAGAGTAGATTTGTTCAATAGAAAGCAGTGCCTGGAGGCTGTAGATACATGTCCCACACCTGGGAGTGTCACCCTTTAGGGCTTGGCACAGTGTCTTCACTGACAGAACAAGCGGGAAAAACGCAGGGGAACCCCATTCCTGCCACCACGGGAGGACAGAGAGAAGGCCGGCGGCGTCAGGAGGCAGCGGTGCGTTTAGGGCTCCGCAGCTGCTGGTCCAGGAGACCAGGCACAGGCAGCCACGGTCCACACTCGCACCTCAGGGTGTGCTGGGCCCGCCTGAAAAGGAGTGAAAATTAAGGGAGTTATCAGCTGTGAAAGTTTATGTACCTTTTTGGGAGAGACACCCTCTGGATCACCCTCAAAATACCTGCATTTCACAAGTGTGTACAAACCTCTGTAATATAAGAAATGCGGTTACTATCCCAAGGAGTTATTCAGAAATAAGAAGTCAAGATCTCACCCACGATGGGGACACTGGGGACCTACACCCACTCCCAAATCAGGCGTGTACCTCATCTCGGACACACTCCCCTCAACACACTATGTACACTTGCTGGGGTCTGCCCAGAGACAGGCTCTGGGGAGGCTGGGTCTTCCTCAGGGGGTGCTGGGGGGGCTTTGGCCTCAGCAGGTCTCACGGTGAGCTCACACAGCCCTGGCTTCAGCAGCTTCCCCTCGGAGGTGCTGACAGCCATCTTCATGGTGGGGCCGCAGAGCTGGTGGGCATCCCGGCCCCTTCTCTCCTGGTAGGGGGTCTTGGCTAAACTCTAATGGTTGGAAGATTATTGGCCTTCCTCAAGAGGTCACTGAGCAGGTCATCCTGGCAGCTGGGAATGTCCTACAGAGAAGAGAGCAAGAAGTGAAAGGCCCGAAAGAGGGCCACGAGGGTCCTTAAACAGCCCTCTTTCACCCAGTATGTCCCTGATGCAGGCCACTTGGCCAGAACAGAACTTTCCCGCTCCTGTTGGGCCTTTCACAGCCTAGCTGGGCCCCACCACACACAAAGCCCTTGGTTGAGATGCTGAGGCCGGGGCCACACATGGCTCAGGGAGAAAAGCCATGTGTCACTCCAGCAGCCCCCAAACTTCACCAGCAGAAAAACAGACCTAGAGAGGGAAGCCGTTTCCAAAAACACATCCACTGGATGGGAGGGTCGGGGCTGGGAGCCTGGACACAGCCAACGGTTTCCAACTGCTCCTCATTCCGACCAAGCTCAGCGGGAGGCAGAGAGCTGCTGGGCACATTGTCCTCTCTTTCTTCTCAGGCCACCAGCTCAGACACCTGGTGAGGGCTTCATCTTAGGCCACAAGAAACAGAAAGGATGCCAGCAGCTCCTAAATGCCAGACTGACCTCACTCGAAACCCTCACTGCCACCTACACCTTTCTCTTGATCTGACAAGGGGGATGTAGGAACGGCGAGGTGGGCCACCAAGGGTAACTCTAGACTGTGTAGGGGACGGCCACCCTACAATTGTTCCCTTTAAGCTGCTATCCTGGCTGAGCAGCTGTATGTGGGCCAGGCTTCCAGTGTCCAGGGAACCAGTGTCCTTTCCCACCAGGTTAGCAGCATGCCAAGGCCCCCAGACCAAAGTCTGACCCTGCTCCGGTACCTGCAGCCCTCTGCCAGCACCTCACAGCCTGGAGGAGCCGAGTGCAGGTGTCCCCTGAGGTGGATGGACACCATGAGGAGAGGAAAGGAAGGAGTGCATGCGGAGGAGGCAGGGGTCACCAGCAAGTGGAGTCAGACCCCAGGCAGCTAGACATGTCAGGGAAAGTCAGTCTGTGGGACAGCTCAGCAGCCCAGGAACCACCTGCACCTGCCAACAACTCCTGACCCAGGAAGACATCTGGACCCACAATTGACACACACACAGTCTGCCCTAAACGGGGAAAAAAAATCAACCTTCTCCGTGACGAGTGTGGGGGAAACACCCTCCCGGCTGCCCTGTACCTGCATAAGTGTACACCACAGCCCTCGGGTCTGAGGGTGAGAGCGGCTACAGGGAGGGGACACTGCCCTGGCCGAGGGCAGGCTGCCCCTTCCAGGCCTGCAGACCTCCCCTCCTGGCCCATTCTTCCAGCACGTTCAGTATCAGGTCCCCGTCCCCGGGATCATCAGTGTCTATCCAGCTGCACACTAACAACTGCAGGACAGGGACTAGTTTCCACGGTCCCTGCTCATAGCTGGTGAGCAGCTGAGCTGCACTGAGAACCGGGGACACACCCGGAGATGCTCTGCTTCCCGCCCCGCCAAGCAGTCTGCTCCGGGTTCACCGGGTCCACAGGGCACCCAGGTCCCAAGTGCTGGCGGGGGCCACAAACAGCAGCAGCTGGAAAACACCAGTTAGCAAGGGCATGTGGGGTGAGCCACAAATACTCGGTTTTCCTGAAGGCACAAAAGCAGAACGAGTCCCCTCTTTGAGAAGGGAAAACTTGAACTAAAAAGCCACCTCTGCCTTTGAAAAGGATGTGTCCCTAAGAGGCAACTGCGATACAAATCAACGGCCTCCACACCACCCCTGTATCCTGGAGCCCTCGCTGCACACTCCTCGCCTCCTCCTTGGGAAGAGGAGCTCGAGGAGCCAGAGCCCTCAGGAAGGAAACCCTCTCGTCCGAGGGTGAGCCTAAGTCGGGCTGCCAGTGAAACTTCCAAGAGCGGTGGCCGACCCCTCCTGTCGTCATCCTCCCCCAGGGCGAGGAGAGAGGGCGCCGCGGGTCCAGCTGTTTCACTCCAGCCCTGTCTCCACCCGTCAGCTGGAAGCTTCTATGTCTGTGGGGATCAGTGCCAGCACCATTCAATATTTTACGCAGTGGAGCGGGCAGGAGACCACCCTCACTCCTACACTTACTGCTGATCAGTTCAGAGACTGGGTCCCATTTGAACTCCCTCAGTCTTTGTTTTAATTAAAAATTGAGTTTCCCACCATTCTAGGAGCTTGTGTTTCAGAAATTACAAAAACCCAGAGCAACTTTTAATTTTTGAGAGGGGTGGCATAATTCACGGTTTCCCTTCTGTAGACATTTGTAATAGGCCTAAATCAGATGCAAGTGTTTCTAACAATCTCTGAGATGAAATTTACATCTTGGAGCTGCTCTGGGCAAGTAACCTCCAGGTGAGGACAGCGAGACCTTCCTGCAATCAGTGCTCTCTGCATGGGTCGCCAGGCCTTCCTTCAAGCAAGGACAGCCAGAGCCTCCAGAAGGAGGGCACTCCATAGGTAGTGACTTCCCCATCACTGGAGGTATGTAAGCAGAAGCTGCATGTTTAGGCCCCTCAGAGGGCAGGGAAGGAGTGTGGAGGAACTGTGGGTCCCCCGTTCCCACTCTAGCATTACAACTCTACTTGTACCCATTGTGTCAGTGGAACTTCCACACAGGAATTAACAGGAAGGACAAGTCCTGTGAATGAAAACAGGCATGAGAACCGAGGCTGAAGGGCACAGCACACCACCCACTCACCATGCTGCCTGCAGTTGGTGAAGTCGAGCTCCAGGAAGCGCTCACAAAGCTGTCATCTGAAGTCTAGCCTATGGTGAAAATACGGCTGTGAGACAGGGGACCGGGGATACCCATGGCGAAACAGGCCTTTTGCCAAACGGCCACCTCTGACTCGGCCCAGCGCCTGAGTGGTGGTGGGGTCCAGCACCTGGAGGAGGGGGGACGTGTGGACCGTCCCTTAGGACCTGCCTGTACTCTCCATCCCCCCATTTCTCCTGCTGGGACAGCCTCAGTCTCCAGACTTCTATTTGACTTAACTTTAAACCAGGCTTCTGCCTGTGCAATGACTGGGACTCCAAACGGAGGCAGAGTCCAACCTGAGGGCAATGCACCAAAAGCAGAGGTGCTCCCCGGGGCCTTGTTCTCTCAGGGGCCGGAGGAAGGACAAGGAAAGAATCCAGCACCTGCGAGAGGAAGCTGACTCCCTAGAGACTGAGCCCTGCACCAGCAGCTCCTACCAGGAACAGCGCACAACCCCTGGGCCACCAGTCACTACTCTTTCCCCGAGAAGGGCTACAATTCCCTGGGCCTCAAACGTGCTCTTTTCTCTCTGACAGCAGCCCCAGATCCCTTTCAAAATGACTCTAGGGCCTTCCCTTAAGCTGCTCAGGACCAGACTCTAGACAGTGACGTCATGTGTCCAAAAACAGTTGCAGGCAGAGCTGAGTCGGAACCTGTGTCTGTGTGATGCCAGGGCCTTTCCACAGCTGAGCCTATCTGCTGACCACACCTTAGTTTCAGAGGCCCCTCCTGCTTCCAAGACTAGGGATCCCCAAGGACCCTGGGCTCCAGACGCTCATCCCTTCGGGTTTGGACGGACCCATCACTCACCTGGGGTGAGGCCTGGTGCCAGGAGATAGGGTGTAGTGATGGCTGTAGACAAACAGGTCTGGAAGCCCAGCTCTGATGACCAGGACTTCATGGCTGGGCAGTGGCCGCCTCCATGTGGTCAAGGCTGCCTCCACGCAGGAGCCTCGCTTTGGTATTTGGTCCCGAGGGCCTGAGGCAGAGGAGGACAGTGAGAAATGGAGCTGCAGGATGCCATGCCATGGCGAGGCTGTCACACTGAGGCCTAGCAGCATGGGCAGCGAGGCGCACGCACCACAGGAACAAAAGCTGAGCTCGCGTCTCGCAGGCTGTGCTCTGCAAAGGAGCTGTGTGGACATCAGCTCTGGAGATTTGCATCCCTCTCACCACAGACACGATCTGCGAGGCTTCTCATGCTAAAGTGACTACATTGTTCTGGGACAAAACTACCACAACACTGCCTGGGTTTGCATTTTCTACTTGATTGGTAACATACCTAAGGAGGCAGACGTGTGTGCATGGAGCATGCCCCTCAGGCTCCTACACACACGTGTGCACATCCAACACTCCTTCTGGCTGGTTCTACCTTCCCAGGAGGGAGACCGGAGATCCCACCCTTTACTACCCTCCTGCAGCCAGTCGCCCTCCTACCTTTCCTGGGAGCCTGCTGTGGGCGTACTGGTCTTTCACCATTGGGAGCAGGATGGGATGGGCTCCCGGGGATCCAGTGGACAGGCACCTACAATCGATACCTCTCCTTTTCTCAATCCCCTTTTATTCGTTTTAAAAAGGTTGATCCATTTGGGTCCAATCCAGCATTTTTTCCTAGTTTGAAGGAGATTTTTAGGGCACAGTTACACTCACTGCCCCCTCCAGCAGGTTTCGGGTGCCCTACCGTGACCTGGGATTTCCATCACTTGCCTGTGAAGTTGCCCATTAACTTGGGGATCAGAATTATTTTAGGGGAAGCTCTTCAATTTTCCATTAGCGAGGGTTAAGAAACATAAGCATTCCTCTGATTTACCATTGTTTAAATGGTTTTATTGATTTCAGAAAGGAAGGGAGAGGGAGAGATAGAAAAATCAATGATGACAGAGACTCACCATTGGGCTGCCTCCTGCAAGCCCGCTACTCGGCATCGAGCCTCAAACCCGGGGATGTGCCCTGACCATGTATCCAGCCATCATCTCCAGGTTGCCATAGCGATGCTCAACCACTGAGCAACACTGCCTGGGCCTACTTACCGCTTTTTAATGTAAGAATAGTATTCTAACAATGTTATAGAAGTGGTAGAAGCACCCCACTCTGTTAGCTCAAAGCTAAGCCCAGAAACAATGAATGTAATAAATTTACTTAAACACTGTGATCATAATTGTATTAAAACTACTTAATTAGCCTTGGCTGGTGTGGTTCAGCAGTTCAAGCATCGGCCCATGCAATGAAGGGTCTCAGGTTCAATTTCTGGTCAAGGGCACGTACCTGAGTTGGGGATCCCTCCCTACCCCCAGTCAGGGCTCGTGTGGGAGGCAACAAGTCCATGTATGTCTCTCACATCCATGTTGCTCTCTCTCTCTCTCTCTCTCTGTCTCTCCCACTCCCTCCTTCCCTGCCACTCTCTTTGAAAAGTAATGGAAAACATATCCTTGGGTGAGAATTAACAAAAAACAAAACAAAATTTAAAAAAAAAATCAAAATATCTACTTTATTATAATGTGTACATATATTTAAATAAAAATAAAAGGTGGTATATCTATAATTCACTTATTTCTTCTTAAGTATCATGTAAACTTAGATTACTATCCACCTAGAAACTGAAAGTAGCAATTCAAGTATGTGTAGACCTGCAAAAAATTGCTCTTTCCTGGCAGAGCATTATTGCATAGCTAATAAAAATCATATAACAGATGTCATAATTTCTCTGCTTCCTCATTTCCATACTAAATGCTAATTTTGCATCAAACTACTGAAATAATGAAAGTTAAATAAAATTTACTTCATACAAATTTGTATATAAAAAGTGAATAATTTGAACATGGTTGGACATGTTTAGACACAAAAAATGAGTGTATCAGAAAGCATTAATCTGTTCACTGAACTATTTAAAAAGATATACTACAAAATTACTTTTGAAAAAACCACCAAACTGGTCACCAGGCGTGGCTGAGCGGTTGAGCATCAAACCCATGACCCAGGGGACTGGGGTTTGATACCCAGTCAGGGCACATGGCTGGGTTGCAGGCTCGATCCCCAGCAGGGGGCGTTCAGGAGGCAGCCCATCAGTGACTCTCATCATTGATGTTTCTCTCTCTCTCTCTCCATCTCCCTACCTCTCTGAAATTTAAAGGCAAAATTAAAAATTAAAAAACAAAAAAACCCCAAACTTCATAAAACTGGAGTTTAATGGACAAAGCATCCAGAAGGCTGCTTGCTCTGGCAGAAGTCTCAGGGGATGCCATCAGCTGAAGCACCATAACGACTTCCCTGGAACAAGTCATTTCTGGCCTCCTTCATGCCATTAGTGAAGATTTAAGTGAGAAGTGCACCAATAACCTCATACCTCCAAGTCCAGTACATTCCTGACATGCTGTAGGTGCTTGGGGTCTATGGCTTTTGCTACAACTCTGTGATATTCTGTCGGAGCCAAACCATGTGGTTATAGAGGATCCTGGTGTGGCACAGGAGGACTGGGCGGGGGGCTGGGAAAGCCCTGTAACAGCGCCGAGTTGTGGCAACACAAGGAACGAGGAACAGTGCCCACAGCTCCATCACACTGCAGGGAAGAGTGGGACTCGGCTCTGTGTGAGGGTGAGCGTGCCTCTCAGAAATAAAACCCTTACTGCGAAGGCTGACTCCCTAAGCAGCGGGTGCGTGCAGGGCCGGGAGACCCGAGGAACAGAGGACCCAGGGCCTGAGCCTGTCCTCTGTCCCTGCCCCCAGTGCCCAGTATGACCTGCACTTTCCACTTGCCGGGCAGAAGGTAACTAACTAACCTGTAATGAGCTCCTGAGGACACTGGCTACTTGCAAAACTCACTAGAGCAGCTGCAGAGGCAGAGGCCACCCGGTGGCAGCTGGAAAGTGGAGCCGAGCTGCAGACACACAGCGTCTACCCCACACTGCTGTCGCTGGGGGACCCTCACACCACAAAGGAGGACTCATTTGGGCAAGTGCGTGCATCGGAAAGCACGAGTCCCACGTGTAAAAGCCCCAGTGAGGCGCCAGGCTGACGGGAGCAGGCGCTGGAGCAAGGACATGCTGGAAGGCCAGGCCAGTGGAATGAGCACCGGCCCAGGGGACGAAAACACGTCCCAGAGCCCTTCCACCGCCCATGGTCTGGGGACCCTCACACAGCTCCTCAGGCTTTGCTGAACTTGCAAGGTGGCATTCAATCAACATCTGTCCTACTTACCGGGCTGGGAGACCGCGAGGACCGCCATGGTGACGACGTGGAGCCTGCGGACCACAAGGGCGGGGGACCTGCCGCACAGCTTTGTGGCCCGGCCAGTTCTCGGGAGTGGGGCTATCAGAAGGCAAGAAACAAAACCTCACCATTAAGGTTCTGGACCATGTAAAGATCCAAAGGCATCCCCAAGTTCTTCCTCAAACAGCAATACCATCCGCTATGTAAGCGTCACTGGCTCACATGCTGACCATGCACCTCCCTTCGTCTACACTCCCCGAATTAGACCTGTTCCTCCAACAACCCTGGCATCAGCTACAAGGAGGGAGCAGATACCGACTGGGAAGGTCATGATCTCATCACAGCGGCCTCCCTGACGCTGACCAGAGAGAGGGTCACCAAGCAAGGACAGACTACAGAAGAGGCGATAGTGTTCTGTTTTCATTTTTAAAAAATTTTTTTAAAGCAGTGCGTGGGGGGGTGACTACAAGGGGTAGTGGAAGAGCCTTGTGGCACTGGCCTGTTCTGTCCTGACTGTGGGGGACCATGCAGAGCTGCACACAGGCAGAGAGGGGAATGAGCCTGGGGATGGAGGACCATGCTCCTGACCCGAGGGCCACCTTGGGCCTCTGCAGGGAAGAGAGCCAGTTCTGCTCACCCTGCTCCTGGGACTTCGCAGATTAACCACGTGGGCACCTGCATTGCTTTCAAGCTCTGAAGGGCTCAATATACCAAAGAGAAAAGGTAGGCACCCTGCTCATCAGCGTCTGGGTCTGGCTGCATCAAGATGGGAACAGAAAGGGGCCAATCAGCAGCCACAGCTCGGCCCCCTTACTGGGCTTTAATTCCGGGGATAGTTTCTATATTTTTACAAAACAGACCATTTCCTTAAGTGACAATGTAACAGCGCTGCCACGTTACCTGTTCGTTAGGCCTTGGATATGCTCCTTTAGCCTGTCTCTCTTCCATTTTCTGGCATCCACTGTCTCCTCAGCTTGCTGCACGAGAGGCTGTTCACCAAGACTCTGCTGGAAAGGATAGATATAAATCACAAAAATCGACACTGAACAAATCCCACTTTCCTCTTGCTTTGTGCACCATTAGACGTTCAATCCTCAGGAACTGGCAGAGCTGAAACCACCGATTGTGGCGGCTTAATAGACATGGGGCACTTGCTGAGTGCCCACAACAGCCTGCATACACGCTCCCCTCAGGATCTGTGGGCTCACCATTTGCGTTGATGTCAATACACCTCCACATCCCGTTTTCCCCTCTGTAGTTCTGCGACTGGGCTGTGTCCCTCCTGGATCTGCTGACAGAGCCCCATATTCTACACGTTGCCCAGCTTTGCTTTCCTGGAGTACAGTGGCACAAACACCAAATGTACCACCAGTTTTTGGAGGGAAAGTGTCCTAAAATAATTTCAAACTTGTTGAAAACTAGTATCTAAATTTACATGCTAACATCAAAATCAATCCACTGCTCACTATCTCCTAGATTATCAACTGCAAGGATCACAAATTGTCATCACTGACCAACACTCCCTGGACACCTGAGTGACGACAGGCCTTTAGGGAACATTGGTAAGCGCCATCCTTGCTGTCAGGGACTTTAAACCTGGTTGGAGAAAGCACACCAGTGGACATGGAAACAGCTACTCTTGAGACACCCTTAGTTCACACTGCATGTCAGTTACCTCAACAGGCTGTGAAAGGAAACACGGAAGAGTCAAAAAGAATGTTCTAAGAAAAACTAGAGCACTCAGGAATTGCTCACACAGTGCCGGGTGCAACGGCACCAGGCAGAGAAGTGAAGGCGGCTCCTTTACCTAAGATGGGAAGAGTCCCTGAGCTGACTGACACGGACAGACAAACACCACAGCGAGCAAAGGAAAAGAAGCCTTGGAAGCAGAAGTAATAGATCTAGAGGCAGAAGATAAAATACAGCAGCCCCCCTTTATCTGCAGGGGTCCATTCCAAGCCCCCATAGATGCCTGAAACTGTAGATAGTACTGAGATTTACACACAGACCATTTCACTTAAAGGAAGCACCTGACAGCTTCCTTTCGGCAGATCCAAATGGCCAGCTTACGTTTTCGGGCCATTAGAAGTGAAGTAAGGGCTATTTCAACACCAGCAGTGCAATGCTATGACAACTGGTCTGAAAACAGACGTCAAGGGCAGGTGGCAAGTAAAGCATCCTGGATGGAGCAGGACAGCCCGAGATTTCACCAGGCTTCTCAGAACATCGCACCATTTAAAACTTCTCAATTGTTTCTTTCTGTAACTTTTCATTTAATTATCTTTGCACCATGGCTGACAGCAGGTGACAATCCACAGAGAGCAAAGTGGGGATAAAGGGGACCATGGTGGTGGGAAGTTAACTAGCAATTCCATTGGCTGCCTTCAAGGTGCCTGTTGGGGTGAAGGTGGATTCAGGGGCAGGGGAAGGCCCTGCAGGCCTGCACTGCTGTGTCCTGGCTTATGACCTTGACCTTCCATGTGAGGCTCTTCAAGCCAGTGTTGCAGACTAGCTCAGTGCTTCAGAAAGACTGGCTCCAGGAGCAGGTGCACAGAAAAGGCCAAGGTAAGGGGAAGGGGTCCAGGACAAAGCAAGGGCGAGGGGAGTGGCAGTCAGGTTTGGAGCCTGAGGCAGTAAATGCCGAATGCAGGTGTCCCCTGAGGACAGCGGTGGGAATGGCCACTCAGTCCCCGGGATGAAAAGCCTCCAGAGCTTTCCCCCTACTCTTCATCATGGGAATTTCAAGACATGAAAGTAGGAGAATAACCGATTCACCACACGCAGCTCCAACAGGAACCCACCACTGTGCCCAGTTTCCAGCCCTATGTCCTCATCATTTTGCGGGAGCCCCTGGGGACTGAGGCCCTGCACAGGATTCCTGATCTCTGGGCAGCATCCTCAGGGAGTTTCACTCCTTCCCGCACCCTCCGCAGAGACTCTCTCTAGCTCCCCCCCCCCCGCCCCCCTTGTTCTTCCCACTTTCCTCCCTTCCTGGGCCTCCTGCTCCCCTTGCTCTGCGCTGGGTGCAGCCTCCGCTCGCCCTCCCGGGGCCTCCTGGGCGCCCCACTCCCCTCGTCCCTTTCATGGGCGGCCTGTCCTCCCTCCGCCTCCCCGCTGCTGTCCCACCAGCCACTCCCGCGCCCCCACAGGGCTCCCAGGACACCGTGGGCATCCCGCGGGGGACCGGAGCCTCTGGAACTGGCTCACCTTCCTCCAGGCTGTTCGCGCCCAGGCGGGATCCAGCCCCTGGACCTGTCGCCCCCCCGCACTCCCCGGGAGCGCCCGTTTGGGGCGGCGGGGGGCCGGGGGCCTTTTGGGGGTGGCCCTGGATGGGGCAGAGCTGGGCCCTCAGAGGCGGTGGGGCCTGGGGTGGCCTCGGGGCGCGACCCTCGGGGCCCTGAAGGGGTCCGCTGTGCCTGGGCCCGCGGGCCTTCCTCAGCAGGAGCTTCTCCTTCCTAGGACCCGGGACGCTTCCTCCCATCGGCATGGGTCTGCTCCCCAGGTCCGCTCATGACCTCGGAGGCAGGGGGACTGGCCCTGGGGGGTCGCCTGCAGAGCTCCCCCGGCTCCAGCTTCAGCTGCTTCTGGCTCCACTGGCCCCTGCAGGCCCGCGCCTGCCCTGGAGCTTCCTGCAGCCCCTGCAGGCAGGACGGCGGGAGCCAGGGAACCAGGCAGCCCCACCACGTCCCTCCCAGAGCTCGGTCCCCTCCCTGGGAGCTGAGCCCAGACACCTGCTCACTGAGCCCATGACACCCCCATTTATGGTCAAGGGGCCTCTTCACCACCCGCCACAGGAGGAAGCCGCTTGTGTGCTGGGAGCCCGTGACCTGTCTGGACATGGTCCACCCACCTGAGGGTCTGCGGTCGGGGACTGACCCTCCCCCCAATTACCCTGGATGCTGGGAGCCGGCTACCTGTCTGGACATGGGGCACGTAGCCTGAGGGCCTGGAGCCAAGACTCAGCCCTCCCCACAAGTTCCTGTGAGGAGCCGAAATAAAGGTAATTCCCAAGGTCTGGGCCCATGCAGGAGGCAGGATGTTTACTCTGAAAGTGTGTTTGTGCAGCTTGAAGGAACTACTTTGTATCGGCCTCACCTCCTTACCAGTTGTTTCTTACTCACTAGTAATAAAGGCCCTGGAGCCATTTGGGGCTGCACCTCATTCAGGGCAGTCCTCCTGATCCCATAACTTTGTTTGTCTCTTTAATTCACCCCCCCCCCAAACTCAGGTTTGTTCAGCCTTCAGGCTGCTTCCTGACATTTGTGGGCAGGGCGTGAATCTTTCACCAGTGGGTGCATTTACCTGGGTGGGAACCTACCCACGAGAAAATGTGCGGTGGTGTTTCTGGGTGTATTTCTGGGGAATTTCATACTCAGCTTGCTGGTCTGAGACTCGTGTTTCTGCTCAGCCTGGGAGACACCTGGACCGATTTTCTCCTGCAGCCCAGAAGGAAGCCACCCTGCCCGCAGCTTGATTTCTGGGAATGAGTATTTCACAGGCTGAGGTGGGAGCCCTGTAGGCTGACCAAGCTTCAGTGTGGAGAGCTCTGATCACTGCCCACCTGCCTGGCCAAGGTCTCCTAAGCCCCTGGAGAGAAGCAACAGGAGAGGAAGGGACCCCCAGCTGCAGCCCCCAGTCTTGGGGTGAGCAGCAGGAGGAGGGGGTGCCTGGGGCACTGGCCCATCCCTGCCTCCCTGGCCAGGGCTGATTTCGGGCCTGGGGCCCTGGGGGTCCAGTGTGCAGCACTGTGCAAAGGAGAGGCAAGAGCAGGCATGACAGAGTTCGTCTTCTGTCTGTCCCCACCTCCTCCACGGCTGCATATACTCAGCACCCCTCCCCCACCCCCCACCCTAGTGTCTGCAGGGTCTGGCTTCTCTTGTTCCCCCTGGAGCCCATGCCTTTCTCTCATTCAATGATTTCTCTGGTGCAAATTGGGAAGAGGGAGTCAGTCACCCTTTCCACCACCCCATTTAACAGGAACCAAATGAATTAACTCCATTTATTCCCACAGAGCTGTGAGAAGGGGTCTGGCCTGGACAACTCTCCTCCCACCAGGGACAGAGCTCCTGAGGCTGCCCCAGCCTGTGATCCCAGGAAAAGGGGATCAGTGCTGGGTTGGAAATCAGAGCCCGACTGCTCAGAATGACAGTGCAGAGGTCTTAGATATTCGGCCCTGTTGGAGCCTGGGCCATGGCCCTGCACAGCCCCTGGCCAGCTGTGTGAAGAGATTGGACTGCCAAGGAGAGCTGATATGTAGATGTATTTTTGATCCCCAACTACTTGGTGTGGCAGCCAGGGGGTGACAGGGAGCCAGACAGAGCTGAGGTATTAGGATTGTGTCTTTGGGTGAGCATCTATCCGGGAGACAGGCAGGCATGTGTGGGTGCTACAGCTGCATTGTGGGGAAGCAGGTCCATGTGAACTCCCCAGTGAGTTGAGTCAGCTCAGCCCTGGGAAGGAGAGGAAGCACCCACCACCCCTTCTACAGGGTAAGGGCACTATGCCCAACTTGGGGCTGAGTAAACCACCTCTGCAGAGTGCAGCTCCAGGGGGAAGGGAGAGCAGCTCAGAGCAGAGACACCCAAAGGCAAGACCCAAGGCAGACTCAGCCCTGGGGCTCCAGAGGCCCTGCCCACCACAATGCTTGGGGTTCCCCCTGGGAAGCTTCAGACAGGTTGCCAAAGGCCAGGGAGGTGCCTGGGACTGACGATGGAGGCTCTTTTAAAATCATTTTCCCAATTGGGTCAGTGTCTGATTTCCTTCATTTTAAGTACTTTTCACCGGTCTTGGAAAAGCATGCGTCTCATGGGTTTCAAGAAAGTCTCCATATCGGAGGAACTGGGGCCACTTTGACCAGTAAAAACACAGGTTGCCCTATAACCTTCCCTAGGCGGAAGGACACAGCTTCTCATTTAAAAACACCCAGTGTTGAGTAGCTCTCCCTTTCATTCTCACAGAAGCTTAACGCTGAGGGAGGAGGCAGGGAGTTGGGGATGGTGAAGGAGAGAGAAAGTAGCCCAGCAGCTACAAGGGCCTTAGTAATGTCCCCTTTGGGGTAATTTCAGTTTCTTCTAAACTATTAGTAAGCAGAAGGGAATGTGTCCTCATAGTCCTCAGAGCAGCCATGTGCTTGCCTCTGTTTCTTTTCTCTTTCTAAATCCCGCGTCAGTTTTCTGTAGCCCCTCTCAAGTTGAACAGACTCCTCTGCCGGAGTTCCCAGCAAAGCTCATTTAGTAATTCTGTTGCTTTGCTCCCAGAAACCAGTAGGTACATTAATTAGAATAGGTCAGAATAGCCAGAATCACATGTTCTAACAGTTAAATAGTTTTGTGAACCCCTCAGAGACCCAGAGAAAATTGGGTCGGTCTTTAGGGACATTCCTTAATCCTGTTCTAGTCCAAGGAATATATATAATCATTGGTTCCCTCTGCTTGAGGTTGGCTTTTCCATGAAAGGCGCTCATAGAATTCCTGGATTATCCTTGTCTGAATTTCTATTCTCATTTTTCCTTAGGCCAGTAGGCATTGGCAGTAGAGAAGTTAGAGAGCAAGAAAGAAGGGAGGGGAGGGCAAGTCCAAACAAGAAAGCTCAGAAAGCAAAGGATATAGGGCAGGAGCTGCAGAAAGGGGAAGAATGGGTTGTTGGCACTTATTAGCTTCAGAAGCCTTCCTGAGTTCAGACACAGTCTCTAAAATTTCTTATTAACTTCTTGTGAAGAAGAGATTTTATCTTTGCTCCTCCTAAATTCTTCTAATTTCCAATCAAGATATGCTTCCAATTCATTCAGTTTCACTTTTCTAATTTTGCATGCAAAAAAAAATTAATTTAGTCATCCACAGAGTTCCGTTTTGGCCATCTTAAGTTGATATCACTTCTAGTTAAATCTTCTCATTTCTGTAAGTACTTGCAAGTAAAGCCTTTCTATTTATTGTATATGTGTAGAAGAAGTACTAATAGGGGCTGGGGCTGGAACTTTTCAGCCTTGGAGGCACAATTTCCCATGTTAATTTTAGTTTCCTTTGGATATTTGCAGAGTCTGAGCAAATTTCTAGGGATATCGTGTGATGGGTTGAAGTATGCTGCTTATGGGTTGAACTGCAAGAGGCTATTACCTCCCAAGTAGCACCAACCCCTCTTATGTGTCTCAGTTTCTCCCCCAGCTGTCTAACACAGCCTTGAGGACTCAGAGCACTAGGTAACCAACATTTATGTGTACATCCCCGGACTTAGTTTTCCTATGGGACTCCTGCATGTCATGAGGATGCCCTCTGACACCTCCACAGAGATTCTTAGTCACCTAAGAATACCCAAGATTAGAGCTGGAGCCCAAAGAGTTCAGACTCTCCTCTACCCAGCAAAAGCTTTTCTTCAGACTCACAATGATTTCAATCGAAAAGCCAAAATTAAAAGGAGTCTCCCATCTCAACTCCTATCCTGAGGTTTCAAGTCATCTCTAGCTTGGTCCTCTCAACCCTTAACCTTCAGCTCCACATTGAGGATTTTTTTTTAAAAACAGCTCAAATAAAGTCAGACCTCTTACTCTAAAACGGGGGTTCCAGAATTTTGAGAAAATCTCATGCAAGTTCACTTGATGCAAAGCAAGAAACCGGTGGGGCCCAGTGGGCCCCTGTTGATAACTAGCATGAGCCCAGGTCTTCAAGCTGGTCCCGCGTGGGCTTCTCTGGAATTCTTTGCCCTATGCCAAGGAAGTGTCCATGTAAGAAATGTTTAAAGCTGTAGAGAATTTTTATGAGTTTATTTGAGCCAAACTGATGACAATTGCCAGGAAGCAAAATCTCAGTGGAATGAGAAAATGCTCCTGAGAATTGCAGTTTGGCACCTTATTTTATACATTACATTCAAAGGAGGGGGCAGAAGGGGTCACATGAAATCCACTGGCGCCAGTTTAGGGAGGCAGAAGAAGGCAAAGTGGGGACCTCTCTGGAGTTGGATAAAAAGTAAAAAAACAGACACATATTCTTTTACACAGGTGGGTAGAGGAGAGTTTGCAGGGGACAATGAACACGACAACCACAGCAACGCGGGCTCTGTGGACTCCTGCTCTGCTGGGAGGTTGTACCCTGAGGGTCTGGGGAAAGGAAATTACCCTGATGTTCCAAAGCTATGTTATTGTACATGGAAAAAGGACAGGCTCAGTTGAGGTGTAGACTGACCTTTCTCAGGAAAGATACCAGTCTAGGCCGTGACCACCAGCCATGACTCGCTTTCAGTTAGAAAGTTTAATTTCAGACCGTCCTATGTGGTTACTTCAGGTCTCTGAGTTTTTGTGTTTTTTTATTTTTTAAAAAAATATTACTGATTTTAGAGAGAGAGGAAGGGATAGAGAGTGGGAGAGAGAGAAACACTGATTTGTCCCACTGATTTGTGCATTCACTAGTTGATTCTCCTATGTGCCCTGACTGGGGATGGAACCTGCCTCTTTGTCGCATCTCGATGATGCTCTAACCGGCTGAGCTACCAGCCAGGCTCTGACTCTGAGTTTGTGAGGCCCCCCGTGCTGGCCTCCATTGAGCTTGTCAGCTTTAGTGTGTTGCCCCTTTTTCGCCCACCCTGCCTGTGAAGGTGTCAGAGGAACTGGGTGATGGCTTTGAGAACCTGCCCAAAGCCTCCTTGCACATGACAGTAATGAAAGGAAGTCAGGGCTCATTCCCAGTGTTGGGTGTCTTGAGGGTAGTGGTGCAAGTCAGCTCTGCGGGTCTAGCACAGCTTAGGGTGACTCCGTTGCTGCTGGAAATGGGCTCCTTTCATGAAGTCATGAGGAAACATTCACGGGAGGTGAGGTGTGGTTAAGTCTATTGAAGCTGGAACAAGCACAAAGGACTGTCCTGGGTTCTGCTCTGTCCCACTGTGGAAAAAGTCCAGCCTTTCCTTCATCTGGCCCAGAAATGGGGCCAGTGTCTAGAAATTCTGAGTCATGCCAAGACTTAGTCCAGTGTGGTCTCTGTCCCCATCTGGCTGGCTTAGTCTGTCCCCACTGTGCTCTGGGTAGCACAGGGCCCAGGCTCGGGCTTGGAGCCCACACTCGGAGGCGGTGCGGCTGTTGGACCCCAGGTGCTGCTGGGCCTGCTGACTGCTGCTGAGGGAGATGGCGTGGCCAACCCGGTGAAGGAGCGTTACCCGTTGTGGGAGGACAAGCGGGAGCGAGCTCTGTTGAGCTTGGATTGTACTGTCTCCCCTTGGACAGGACCAGGTGCTTTTTCAAACTAACCACTCACTTTCCCAATCCTTTCGCAGGATTGCACTGGGCCCTTCCCAACCAATCCATTCCCTGGATCTCCTGGGGCTGTGTCCCCACCCCATCTGATCCTTTCCCCAGCCTAGGCCCCCCCCTTTATGGTCAGCACCTTAGTTCCTAGCGTGCATGCCCTATAGAAAAACCACGTCCCCACACCATCGAGGCTTAGGGCATGCACCCGACAGAGAAATGTCCCCCTTAGTGTATATTCTTCCCCCTATAGTTTGGACACACCGACCGGTTGTGCCCTGGGGAGACTGGAAGGCTGATCCTTTCTCCCTACACAGGCAGGGAGGGGTGTTAAATGCCCAGGCGACACTGTGATCCCCAGGGGTGCCTATGAATGCTGGGGCTTCCTTGCAATACAGGCCAATATTTGATTGAGCTCCTACTTTATTATGCTCACGTCTGAGTCCCTCTGCTCTCCTCATTAATGTCCAGCTACCGACGCCAACAATCCCACAGCCCAATCTGCACCCCTCAGTCACGCTGAGGAAATGGGAGAACTCACTCTATTTTCTTCACCAGAAATGCAGCTGTGGTGTGTGAACCAGGGATGGTGTGAGCCTGAATTACCTCATGATGTATTTTCTATATTTATTATTTTTTATAGTATACCTTTATTGGTTTCAGAGAGAGGAAGGGAGAGGGGGAGAGAGAGAGAGAATCATCTATGATGGCAGAGTCGCTGACGGGCTGCCTCCTGCCCTGGGGATCGAGCCCGCCACCCGGGCAGGTGCCCTGACCAGGAATCGAACCGCCATCTCCTGGGTCATAGGTCGATGCTCCCCTGTTGAGCCACAATGGCTCTGCTCGTGATTTACTTTTAATGTTCTACACATCACAAACGTTAGCCATGATTTCTTTTTTCCATTTTTCTATTTCATATGAACATATTTCCCTTTGGGAATAAATCATGTTGAAAGCTGAATTTTCCCTTTGAGCATAACAAGCTTTGTGGATTCTTTTAGCCACTTTAAAAGACAATTTTTCTTAAAAGGCACTGCCCATTCCTTCTCTGAGTATGGACTCAGTTTGCCTTGGGGACTTAGGGGTTATTCTGAATGTCATCTCATGGTGTCCTGAGATGTACGTAATGTTCACATTAGCTGTCTCTGAATTCGGTCAATACGTTCCCTGCTTTTCTGGAGCTGCCTGCTCTTCTCTCTGCTCCTCAGTCGCACTGACTTGGGTCTTGGTCAGGGTGTTTCGGTTAAGACAGAAAAGCCAAAGCAGGAAGTGGAGTCTGGGCTCGGGCGGGCCTGGTACAGCTTGGCCAGGCCTCCATGCATCTCCCCTGGGCTTCATGTCTTCTCTCCTGCCCTGTTCCCAGGCATGCCTTTCTCTGTGGTGACTAAAGGCTACATTCGCTCATCTCTGTGTCCTGTCTTGTCTTGTGGGTACATGGGGAACAGCCCCTTTGCCAATGGTGTCCCTGTGTCTGCCTCCTAACGGGACTGATTACGTTGCACGTCCAGGCATGAACTTGTCACTTAGGCCAGGGACCGTGGTTTTGGGGATATCCATCCCAAACCACCCAGCAGCCAGGGTGGGTACCTAAAAAAGTAGGGGACAGGATGGTCCCCCAAATAAATCAGGACGGCTTTACCAGGGCGGGGTGGTAAGGACAACCTAACCTGTTAACAGTCTATCTGTAAGCCTCTTGCAATGCCCCATCTAGCAGGGTGTAGATACAGACTTTTTCAGTAAAAATCATTCCTGCTGTGACTTCCCACAGCACCCAGAGGTGCACGAGTGTGTCCTTCCCAGTAGTTGCCTTTCTGTGCTTTCAGACTACCTCAGGTGGGCACCTGGGAACCCCCCAGCTTCCCTTCCCAATCTCCAGGCACAAGAACTAACACCGTCCCTGGGAACAGCCATTCACAGCTCCTGCTTTGGAGGCAGCAGTGGGTTCAGGCTTCGTGGGAGTGAAACCAGCCTCTCACATCTCACGTCTCACGGCACCAGCTCAAGGTATCCTTCTGTCCCTGTCTAGTGAAGGACACGGCCAACCTCATCCAGCCACAGCCAGTGTAAAGGCCACGTGGGCATATGGGCGGTCTCCCGGGCAAGTTGGTGCCCCGTTTGCATCTGTGACGCCCAGTCAGCTGCCTAGAGATCTCTCGGTGTCCTCATTGTCATCTGTGCTCCAGGTCAGCCCTCCAGACCCTGTGTGATGACTGCGATGTTCCCATCCACGTGTCCAATATGGTAGCTGCTGACCACGGGTGGCTCCTGAGCACTGAGCTGTGGCCCCTGCCCTGGAGGAACTGAATATCCTGTTCCGTTCTGTTCACTCCATTCTAGTCTGTTGTCTTCATTTACATTTAAATAGTCACATGTGACCAGTGTATGTGACCGCACAATAATCTAGAGACAGGTAACCTTACCGACTAAGTCTAAGACGGGTGAGCTCTTCCCTGCATTTCCTCCGTCAGGCGACAGCTTCTTTGTGTGTGTTCTCTTTTGAGTGTTTCTGGATCTATTTTCTTCATCAGTTTATTTTGTTCATTAGATTCCACCTATAAGTGAGCTCATGTGATATTTGTCTTTCTCTGACTGGCCATTTCCCTTAGCATAATCATCTCCAGGACCATCCACGCTGTCTCAAAGGGTAGGAGATCCTTCTTTTTCACCGCTGCATAGTATTCTGTTGTGTAAATGTTCCAAAGCTCTTTTTTCCACTCATCTACTGATGGGAACTTGGGTTCTTTCCAGATCTTAGCTATTGTAAATAGCGCCGCTATGAACATATCCTGTATTGTGCAGAAGCTACTTAGTTTGATGTGGTCCCATCTGTTTACTTTCTCCATTGTTTCCCTTACACTAGGAGATGTATCCACAAACATCTCTACGAGATATGTCTAATATTTTGCTGCCTACATTTTCTTCTAGGATTTTTATGGTTTCACAAGTCACATTTAAGTCCTTCATGCATTTCGAGTTTATTCTTGTGTATGGTGTAAGTTGGTGGTCTAGTTTCAGTTTTTTGCATGTACCTGTCCAGTTTTCCCATCACCATGTATGGAAGAGACTGTCTTTGCTCCATTGTATAGTCTTGTCTCCTTTGTCGAACATTTGTTGAGCATATGGCTTGGGTAGATTTCTGGGTTCTCTGTTCTGTTCCACTGATCTCTATGCCTGCTCTTGAGCCAGCACCAGGCTGTTCTGATTGCAGAGGCTTTGTAGTATCACTCGGTATGTGGTATTGTGATCCCTCCAACTTTGTTCTTTCTCAGGATTGCTGAGGCTATTTGAGTCTTTTTTTTTTTTTTTTTTTTTAACAGGTCTGTTGTTTAATCAGGTTCTTCGTAAGAAACTGAGAACACCAGTTTGCGAGGGTCAAGCCCTCTGGCCAGAGCAGGCCGAGCAGAGGCAGCCCTGGGGCTGAGGGCAGCTTTGGTTTCAGGCAGAACCTGCGAGTCCGGCTCTGTCTCGGCCTCGCCCTGCTCTGCCAGCTCCTGTCTCTCTGTCTGTGCGGAAGGTGCCACCCTCCTGGGGCTGGGCCTGCGGAGCCGCTTCTGCTGGAAGGAAGCCTCGGGGAGATGCTGGGGGATCCTCACGCCACGGCTGTCACTTTTGGCGGGGATGGTGATGGCAAATTTCTGGTGTGTTCTCCGCAGAGGGACTCGATTAAGGGACAGGGGTCCAGGCCCAAGCAGCCAACCACTGCTCAGCTGCTTCAGGGAAACCTCCCTCTGGCCTCTGTGGCGCCCTGAGGGTGACAGAGCGCCCCGGGTGCCGCTGGCCCGCGATGTCCTCACGTGCTGGGCGGAGGGTGACCTGCTCTGGCTCAGCAGCTTCCGAGGCGCGTCTCAGGAGGAAACACCGAGGCATGTGGCGCAGTTTGCCACTCGGTACCGCCATTCTTGTCACCACTGACTGGTTCTGTGACAGTAGCGGGGACGGTCTCCTTCTTCTTTTCAGTCCGGGGTTTAGCAGCTGAGCGCCGCCCCTGGTGCAGGGCTCTCGGGAGTCACAGCCGCGGGCCACATGCCGGGTCCTGGGCCAGGCCGGGCTGCGGGCAGCGGGGCTTCCCCTCGGGCGCCCGGCCTGCGGTCGCCCCTCTCAACCTGGCCGCCGCCCAGCCTCCTTGGCCTCAGGGTTCCCTCCTTAGCGCCAGCTTTCTCCTTAGTATCCGGATGGCTCCTCGGCTTTCTTGGCACCCACCAGCTTGCAAGATGGGAAAGAGAAGGAAGGTCCCCTTTGGGGTCTTTTTTGGTTCCATATAAATTTTTGGAGTGTTTGTTCTAGATCTGTGAAATGTGCCATGGGTATATTTGCATTGAACCTATACATTGCTTTTGGTAGGATAGACATTTTAATGATGTTAATTCTACCAATCCATGAACACGGTATATTCTTCCACTTGTTTATATCTTCTTGTAGCTCTGTTTTAAACATCCTGTAGTTTTCTGCGTACAAGTCTTTTACCTCCTTGCTTAAACTCATTCCTAAGTATCTTCATTTTTTTGTTGCAATAGTAAATGGGATTCTTTTTTATGTTTCTCTTTATGAGAGTTCAATATTGGTGCATAAAAACACAATAGATTTTGGAATGTTAACTTGTATCTTGCCACATTGCCAAATTCATTTATTAAATCTAGTAGTTGTTTGGTGGAGTCCTTATGATTTTCTATGTACACTATCATGTCATCTGCAAATAATGACCATTTTACTTCTTTGTTTCCAATTTGAATGCCTTTTTGTTTTCTTCTTGTTTGATGGCTGGGGCTGGGACTATTTTGATTAAAAGTGGTGAAAGGGGCACGTACTATGGGACCCCTTCGGTAAACTCAAGTTGACCTAGGCTTCTGTGCCCAAGGCACTAGGACCCAGGGCTCCCTACCTCAGGAGACAGGCCCTCCAGGGCTGCATGCAGGGGATAAGCCAGGCTATTTTGATCACTTCCTTCCTCCCTCTCAAGCTGTGGCTACCTTCAGCCGCTTTACATAGGACTGCCACTCCAGCCTCAACCAGGACAGTTCAGGTCACAGAAAGGGAACTGCTCTGCAGGCCTGGAAGGTAAGTAGCCCTCCTTATTACCAGTACTGCCTCCTACACCAGGGCTCCTCCCAGGCGGTGGGGAGGTGGGCTGTCAAGTCTCACCTCTATGCCTCCTTTTGCTCTCCCTTCCAGAAGATGGGGTTGGGTGGGGCCATTCACTCAGAGACACCTGCTCCTAGGCTCAATCAAAATTCATTGGTTTATTCAACAAATAGTCTTTGGGAGCCTGCTATGAGCCAGGCCCTGGGGTGTGGAGGGGTGGGGACTTGGGAAGAGCTTGTCTTAGAAAGGGGGAAAACAGTTGTGGAGGGAAGGCAGGGAATCAGGCAGAAAACTGCGGCTCATGAGACCTGAGTTTGAGTCTGTTTTCTGACACAGACTACTGGGTAACCCCGCACAAAACACTCTGTCTCTGAGCCTTAATTTCCCAAAACCTGGATGAGTGGCTTTCCAGAGGGGGCCCCCTTTGGGTTCCCTTTCTTGCCCCCAGCTGCTTGTGTTGTTTTCTATATCAAGCATCAAATAAGAGTTGACTTTGCCATAGCAAGTGTTTGAAATTGGTGGGATGAGAGGTGGTCTGTGAAAGCCACGCCATCAGCCTAACCCCAGCCTTAGGCAGGGAGACTGGGAGCACCCTTTCCTGGCTCTGAGGCCAAGTGCCAGGACTGTAAACCATGGAGCAGAGACCTGCTGTCCCCACCTTCTGAAGCCATATCCTCTTCTGAAGGTCCCCTGCTTCATCCCCACCTCAGCCACCCTCACTGTCTTGCCTCCTGAGTGTTCAGCGAGGGTCTGCCAGGCCCAAGTTGGGCACAGTTCACTTCCTTCAGTCTTCACCGCTGCAATTTCATAGACAAGAAAGCTGAGTCCTGCCAAGGTGTGGCTCAGCGGTTGAGCATTGACCTAGGATCCAGGCAATCGGGTTTGATTCCCGGTCAGGACACATGCCCAGGTTGCGGGCTCGATCCCCAGTCGGGGGTGTTGCAGGAGGCAGCAGATCAATGACTATTCCTCTCCTTACCTCTCTGAAATCAATAAAGGTATATTTTTTTAAAAAGGAAAGCTGAGGCCCTAGAAGGTAATTGTCCCCTGATCAAGGTCAGAAACCATTGTTCCCATGGTACCCACTGGTTCTTGGGATGGGGTGCAGGCTACTAGTCCCTCCCTCACCCCACACTCACTCTCCCCACAGCCAGCCTGCACAATGCCTGCCTGGGGGACCCTGCTCCTGCTCTGGGCTACAGCAGAGGCCACCAAGGACTGCCCTGAACCTTGCACCTGCCAGGCCCTGGAAACCATGGGGCTGTGGGTGGACTGCAGGGGCCGAGGGCTCACATCCCTGCCTGCCCTGCCAGCCCACACCCGCCACCTCCTGCTGGCCAATAACAGCCTTCGTTCCATGCCTCCCGGCACCCTCGATCACCTGGTCCAGCTGCAGACGCTTGATGTGACACAGAACCCCTGGCACTGTGACTGCAGTCTCACTTACCTGCACCTCTGGCTGGAGGACCACACACCTGAGGCCCTGCTGGATGTCCACTGTGCCAGCCCCAGCCTTGCCACCATCCACCCACTGGGCCATCTCACAGGCTATGAGCTAGGCAACTGTGGCTGGCAGCTACAGACATCCTGGGACTACCCAGGGGTCTGGTGGGATGTGGCACTGCTTGTTGTGGCCACAACAGGCCTGGCTCTCCTGGCAATTCTGCTGTGTACTGCCAGAGAGCCCGTGCTCCCAGGGTCACCCTCAGGCCCACCTGAGCTCCTCCCCAGACTCCATCAGCCCTGATCAGCCAGAACCACCAGTAACTCAAAATAAACTGGCTGCTCAGCCATTTCATCCAAACTCAGAGATTTTCTTTTTCCCTCTCAGTACATTCTGGAAACCTGGGTTCTTTTTTATATTAACTGGTGCTTTTCTGTCCCCCAAGTTCCTAGTAAAAGGGGCTGTCCCACTTCCTTCCAACCAGCCACCCCCAGTTTCACAATTTGGAAATCCAGAGCCCTTCCCCAGTGCCTGCCAGGTCCCAGGTCATCAGTTCTCCTACCCTCCCCTGTCTATAGTACCAGCTTCCCACAGGGACCATCCTAGGGAGCCCAGGCCAACTGCACATCAAATTCCAAAAACAAGAAAAAACAAAAACTTTCTCTCAAGTTTTTGAAGAGGGCATGGTTATCTCTGCAACAGACATACACAAAAAGGCACTTCACCATTCCCAAATGGCCCTTGGTCAAAATGTCTGGCCCTGAGGCCATCTGGGCTCACCCGCCCCTTTGTTTCTCTTCTCTTGGACTAGTTTCTCTCTCCTTTACTTCCCCTCTACCCCTCTTCTTCAGAAACAGCACATTAAATTACTCCATTTCTTATGGAAACAACTCCCCTCCAAGTGCTGACATCAGACATCTGCAAACTCTAGGGTTCCACTTCTACCGCATTCACCAGATTCTTCAAAGAAGACACGTCTCTTCTCAGAGGAATTCTGGTGCCAACAGTTAAGTTAAACTTTTCTCAACTGTACGAGCTAACATTTAGGTCTGTTACTGGCCAAGCCAAATCCAAATATAATTACACCAAGGTCCTTGCCTCGGGGAGTTCCCTGTGGTGGTCCTATGGCTCAGGAGGTGCCACGAGGAAAGCCAAGTGGGCACAGTGTGCCCCTGAAGGGCACTGGTCCACAAAAGAGAGGCAGGACCAGGACCCCCAAACTCAGGATGAGGGATGGACACTTGAGACTGGTGGAGACTGTGGCAAATCAGAGAGCCCGTGTTCCATCCAAAGAGGTCCAGCCAAATGCTGCCATCTGGAGTTGTGGACCCAGGGGCCCCGTGTTCAATTCTGCTAGAGAAAGAGGAACTCTAGATTTTTATGTGAAATCTCTGAATTATTCAACTGTCGGCAATTAAATAAAAACTGTAACTGATATATCAATAGGGCAAATAGAACATATATTATCAACTAGCTGGCGTCCATAGACTGAGAGTCTGTAATTTGTGCCTTAGGAATCAGCTGTAACACTGCTCCCTAATGACAACAATGGTCAAAGCTGGCATCTGCTTCCTGGGCACATGGCATGTGCAAGGCCCTATATGAAGCACCTCACAGTGGTCATCTTCCTGCACCCTGTCGAACCCAGAGAGGAAAATACTGCTCTCCCTGCAGGGCACGGAGGCGAACACAGGTCCAGGCCCCCACAGTCACTTCATAGGCATGATCCCAGACAGGTCCCCTTCCACATCTGAAAAGTGCTCCCTTGAAAACTTCCTAGGCCCCCTAGAACTCAGGCTCTTCTACCTCCAAGTCCCCACATGAGATGTCCATAAATTCTGCCCCTTTTCCTTCCTGAGCCCGACGTGTGCAGCCACAGGCCTGGTGCAGTGATGGTTATAGGCCTTGATCCTAGGGACTGAATGGCTTGGTCCAGTGAGAACCTGTTAGCAGCCTGGGAAGCCCAGTGGCACCAGTGCAGCTGATGATTCCCCTGAGAGTGCAAGGAATGAAGGGAACTTCAGTGGCCATGCAGGGCTTTCCCAAGGTGGACAGAGAATTTCCACAAAAGCCTTAGGAAAACAGGGCCACTGGGAGCATGGATTTCCCTTTTCCATCATCCCTCATGCTCCATTTCAGGCCAGCAAGGCTTTCACCACAGAACCACCCACTCCACAGTCACCAACTCCATCATCAATGCCTCCCACCGCCACCAGCAACCATCCCCTACCAGCCACCATTGTCCCCTTTAGAACCACACTCAGCCACAGAGCCGGCTCTCCATGGCCACTGACAAGTCTCTCCTCCCCACACAGCCATCAACACCACCCTTGGTACCCATCACGGCCTGCACACTAGCATCACATCTGCCACCTCCCCGTTCTCTCCATCACAGCTACAGACATTAGCCCCATGAGCTGACACTGTTCCCCACCACCATTCCCCCATTACTGCTGTTACCACTAGCACCAAACAGCCATGGACCTTATTCCCATTATAAGCCAAATGCCAGCTCTGTCATTGCCATCAATCTATGCAAACAGTCACCATGACATGGTCCTCCTGACTACCACCTTCAAGAGTATTTTCAAAACCCAGCTGCAAGTGAAAAGTTTATCGAGGTAATTTTTTCTAGCTGCTCTGACAACCAATACACCCTGCTTGCCCAAAGGGAGGTTTGGTCCCCCTGACACCTTGGTGTGATCAGCGGTTCACAAGGAGGCCTTCCACAGGACTCCTGCCTCCTACTCAGCCCATTCTCTCAGGCCTGCTCTCTCTAGAGCCTTCTGCTGGGCTCCTGACTTCTTCTGGCCACTGGGTAAGCAGGGACAGCACAGACAAATGTCCACATGCTCAGGGCTAGGACTAGAAATGTACAGATGACCCTCACAAGCAATCATTGTCTCAAACCCAGTCTCGGGCGCCACAGCTGCAGGGGGGGCCGGGAAACATGGTCTTCCAGTGCGCCCAGTAACAGGCAGCAGGGGGGCATGTAGCAATGGTCGGCCCCCGGGGGTCTCTGCTAAGGTAATATGTGCCTCGTCAGAAACAGGACATGCCATAGCAAGGGCATTTGTGAAGAAATGGGCACTCTTAGGGGTCACATGCTGAGTCATGTCCCTGAGACATAGCAGACCCAGTTCCTAACACTGTCCATCTCGTGTGTTTTGCACACACACTTACCCACACCTCCTGTGAGCAAAAATGAGTGCACACACAGACACGCACACACACACAGGTTTCCAAGGACTCCATGCTGACCCAGACAGGGTCCCCACAGGTCCCAACACTGGCAATGTCTCATTAAACTAGATGAGAGCAAATTCTGTTTTGGGGCAAACATGCAGGGCAGCCCCTGTGTGTGCCTGAGGGCAAAGAGCAGGAGGCAGGCGGCTCTGTCCTGGCTCAGCTCCGCCCAACTTGGGGACCAGTCTGGGGCCTGGGAACCTCCTAAGAACAGAGTCTAACTTGACAGACACCCCAGCCTCTGACTGTCACTTTCCTAAATGGCTCTGGAGCTGGCATCCTCATTTTAAACCACTCTCCATAATAAGCAGTGATGACACCACTTCAGGCTTCGGGAAATATCTCACAACCTTGGGAAAGTTTTATTTTTTAGGTAGGTGTCTAATAAAGTGGGCAAAATAAAGAGACAGAGCTAAACTATAGTACTTTTTAATTACAAATTTTAAAACGGTACACCCTCTACTGATTCCAGTGGCCACTGCTATCACTTTGATGTGGACTCTTCTGGACATTTTCATGCAGTTATAAATATGTGTATGTACCACCAAAAATATGGTCATCTTATGGCAGTTTTCTACAGAAATCACACATTTATGTAATATTCTGTAGCTGGCTTTCTTTCCCATGGCCATGTAATTTAGAGATCCATCTGTCTCTCTGAGCCACCTCTCAACCTCCCGCCCTCCCTCTTTCTACCACAGGATCAGCACAGTATTTCACAGCATCATGTCCTGCAGTTTATTTATCCTTTGTTGACAAAGATGTAATTGCTCCGATGCTCTCCATTACCAACAGTACTGAAGGGAACAACCTGTGCACCTGTGTGAATATTTTGCTACACCACTAGTTCTCAAAGTTGGTTCCAGGAACCCCCAGGGTCCCTGAAACTGTTTCGGGGTCTAAAGGTTAAAACTATACTCATAGGACCGGGAGCAAGGTGACTATGGCATAAAAGGAGGCTGTGTGCCCTTCTCCCAGCCACGGACTGGATTTCCAGCTAAAATCTGTGCGGTCAGCTTGAAAAAGAGAAGTGTAACTCATTGGACATATTTCGTCTAAGGAGCACTGAAGAAAGAACGGAGAAAGTGGAAAGAGAAGGGGAGTCTTGGAGAGGGGGAGCCGCCCTGCCGTTGATGCTTGGCTGAGAGGCCCCAGTGATATGGGGTGCAAAGCTCCCTCCCCTTGGAAGTGTGGGGTCACATCCCCACGCAGGGCTCCCAAACCCAGAGCAGCAGAGACTAGAAGGAGGGCCCCGAGGCATTGAGAGAGTGACCTGGGGACCTGTCTGTCTGGGCGGCCTGGTCCTTTCCTTCCCGGGAGGGAGTGCGCGGACTGAAGGCTGTCCCCGGGGAGAGTCTCGCCCTGGGTGCTGGCTGCTAGAAAAGCTGCGCTGCCGTCTTGGGGTCTGAAGAAAGAGGGGGGCTGACGGCTGCACCCAGAGGAACTCTATGAGACCCTCTGCGTTCCCGAAAGGCAATGTGCAGAGCCCCAGACACCGACTAAACCGTGTTACCTGAGGAAGGTGGAGGGATTATCCCACCTCTAGTGCAGGATTGAAGCCCCTTGCCCCACCTCTGGAGCACAGGGACTGATCCTGCCTGTGGAGGGGGTGCAGGGAAGGTGGGGGATTTTTGACTCTCACTGAAGAGAGTTGGAAGTGAGAGCAGAGCAGAGACTCTGGGTCCCAGCTTCACTGTCACCAGCCAGCAGAGAGATCAGAGTCCTGCCTGGGATGATTTTATAACCCCTTCTGCTTGCATCTGTGGCTCAAGGGTGCTGGATCCTCAGAGAGCAAGGGTGTGTTTTTTATTTTGTGTTGTTTCAGGCACCCCCCAGCATCCCTCAGGAAGGCTTATATTGGAGAGACAGATGAGTGAGAGTGGGCTTTGGGCCTGATTCTTGGGGGCCAGATCCTTGTGTCCTGTGAGTTCAGCCAGCCAGTGCCAGGAAGGAGGGGTGGAGCATGTCTCCACCTCCTGCAGGCTGGGACACCACCCCCAATAGGAAAGAGTTTGGATCAGCTCTCTGAAGCCCCAGACACCGCGAGGGGCACAGACTGTGGGGGTCAGGAGAACAGCTCAGAGCAGGGAATTTCAAGAGTAAGACCCTCACAGGCTGTTGTCTGGGACCAGAAGGGCCGCAGAACCTCCTGCGGGCTGGGCAGGCACTGTTCTCAACCAGAATCTCTTTGGATCAGTCCCACCAAGCCCAGGGCAACTGAAGCTTTTCCAGAAAAGGCAGGAGGCTGGATGCAAGCCGCCCCCGCACCAGGCCGCCTCAGGGGAACTGGATTGGACCATAAACTGGACACTGAGCAGTTGCTCTTCGAAGTGCAGATTAATTACCCCTGGGGCCCTCTGGCCCCAGCTGGGCTGCCTGGCTCCATCCAGAAGGCTCATCAGAAGGCACTGCAGGCCCAGGCCACCTCCAGGGCAGGCGGCTGAGGGGGGAGGCGACCTCAGAGAGCCTCAGACCCGCCTCAGCTACTGTGGGACACCCCGAGTCAGCCTACACAGCTGGGGACATTAGCTGAGAACAGCACCCCGGCACGAAGCCTGAAATCAGCGCACAAAGCAAGGAGCCTCGCGCAGCAGGATCTGCCCAGATGACCTTTCCTGGGCTGTTTTGCTGCTGTTCTGTTCCAGTACTTTCCTCTGTATCGCGCCGGCAGCCTTCTCACTGGTCCTGCTTTTGCTCTTTTCTCCCTGTTCCTTTCCCGTCTCCTGCCGCCCCGTCCTCATCTTACTCCATCCTTTCCTTCCTTTCCCTTTTCCATTCTTTCTCTCACTTTTGCTTTCTCTCTCTTCCTTTTACCTCTGCATAACTTTTTTTAGTAGGAAAATTATAGGCCAGTCTCCCTGATGAATAAAGATGCTAAAATCTCAACAAAACATTAGCAAATAATATCCAGAAAGAAATTAATAAGATCATACAACATGGCCAAGAGGGATTTATTCCGGGGATGCACGAATAGTACGATATTAACAAGTCAGCAAACGTGATGCATCACGTTAAGAAAATGAAGGGTAGAAATCACACGTTCATATCAATAGATGCAGAAAGAGCATTCGATAAAACCCAGCACCCATTTTTTATATAAATGTTTAGTAATCTGGGAATAGAGGGATCAGACCGCAGCATAATAAAGGCCATATATGGCAAACCCACAGCCAACATCATAATCAATGAGCAAAAACGAAAAGCATTTCCCCTAAGAACAGGAACAAGACAGGGGTGTCCGCTTTCAACACTTATTCACCATGGCACTGGAAGTGCTAGCCACAGCCATCAGACAAGAAAAAACAATAAACGCATCCAAACTGGAAAGGAGGAAGTGAAACTGTCACTATTTGCAGATTACATGATATTGTACATAAAAACATACAGAATCCACCTGAAAAGTAACAGAGTAAATGAATGAATTTGGGAAAGTAGGAGAATACAAAAGCAACATCCAGAAATCGGTAGCGTTTTTATACACCAATAACAATCTCTCTGAAAGAGAAACCAAAAAAGAAATCTCTTTTACCACTGCAACAACAATAATAACAACAAGGTGCCTAGGAATAAACTTACCCAAGGCAGTAAAACACCTGTACTCAGAACACTATAGGACAGTGATGAGAGGAAAAGGGAGACAGAAACACGTGGGAGCAAGTTCCGTGATCACGGACTGGAAGAATTAACATCATTAAAATCTCCACACTACCCAAAGCAACCTGTAGAGTCAACTCAATCCCTATGAAAATAGCAGTGGCATATTTCACAGATCTAGAACAAATATTTCAAACACTTATATGGAACCAAAAAATACCCCGAATAGCCTGAGCAATCTTGAGAAAGTAAAACAATTTGGAAGTATCACACTACCTGATACCAAACTATACTACACGGCCACTATAGTGAAAACAGCCTGGCCCTGGCATTAGAACAGGCATATAGATCAATCAAACAGACGAGAGCCCAGAAACAAACCCACACCTTTATAGCCAATTACTCTTTCACAAAATGGGCAATAACATACAAAAGAGTCAGGACAGTCTCTTCAAAAAATGGTGTTGGAAAATTGGAGAGTTATATATATTTAAAAAAAAAGATACTAGACCATCCATTTACGCCTTACATTGGAATAAACTCAAAATGCATAAAAATGTAAATGTCAGTTGATGAACCATAAAATTCCTAGAAGAAAACATAGGCAGTAAAAACGGAGACATCTCTCGTAAGAATATTTTTGTAGGTATATCTTCTTGAGCAAAAGAAACACAGGAAAAAATAAACCAATGGGACCACATCAAAATAAAAAGCTTTTACAGAGCAAAAGAAACCATCAACAAAATGAAAAGGCAACACATTGCACAGGAGAATATACTCACCAATGATACTTGTGATAAAAGGTTAATTTCTAAAATATATTAAAAATGTATACTACTCAATAACAAAAAGACAACTAACCCAATTTAAAAAATGGACACATGTTCAGACGGCCTGGTTCAAGGGTGAGCATCAACCTGTGGTCCAGGAGCTCGCTGTTCGATTCCCAATCATGGCAAATGCGGGGGTTGCGGGCTCGACCCGCAGTGGGGAGCGTGCAGGAGGCAGCTGATCAACAACGACTCTCCCATCATTGATGTTTCTCTCTTTCCCTGTGCTTTCCTCTCTCTCTGAAGTCAATAAAGATATATTTTTTTTAAAAAGAAATCAAAAATTGAAAAGGCAACCCATTGCACCAATGATACTTTTGATAAAAGGTTAATTTATAAAATATATTTAAAATGTACACTACTGAACACCAGGAAGACAAACAACCCAATTTAAAAAATGGACACATACTCACCGGCTTGGCTCAGTGGTTCAGCATCAGCCTATGGTCCAGGAGCTCGCTGTTCGATTCCCGCTCAGGGCACATGCCCGGGTCGTGGGCTTGATCCCAAGCAGGGGACGTGCAGCAGGCGGACAACCAATGACTCTGTCATCACTGATTTTTCTTCCTCTATCTTTTTCTCTCTTCCTCTCTCTGAAATCCTGGCTCTAGCCCTAACCATAACACTATAGCTAGTTCTCATTTTAACCCTAACTCTAGCCTTACCCGTAAACTTAACCCGAAACTTAGACCTAGCCCTAGGCCTACAACTAACTTTAACCCTAAACCTAACCATAACCTAGCTTTAACACTAGCCCTAACTTTAGCCCTAACCCTAAACATAGTCCCAAACCGAACACTAACCCTAATCCTAAACCTAAGCCCAGTTCTAGCCCTAGTCCTATCTTGAGCCCTAATCCTAACCTAACCTTTAGACCAAGACCTAAACCTAAACCTAGCCCTCGTTTTTGCCATAACTCTAACTGTAAACTTAGCCCTAACCTTAACACTAACCCTAACAAAAGCCCTAGCCCTAGCCCTAACCCTAATTCTAAACTTAGCCCTAGAACAAGCCCTACCTCTAGACCTAACCCTAATCCTAAAGCTTCCCCTGCAAGGAGTCCTAAACCTACATTTAACCATAACCCTAATGCTAATTGCAGCCTTATCAATAACCCTAACCACATGCATAGCCATAACCCTAGCCCAAACCATAACCCTGATGGTAACTCTAAACCTAACCCTAGAGCTACTCCTAAGCATGACCCAACCTTAACCCTACCCATGCTCCTAACACTAAACCAAACCAAACCAAACTTTAACCATAGCCCTAAAGTTAACCCTAACCCTAACCTTGTATCCAATTCTTGTCCTACATTCGGCACCAGTCCTAGCTGAAAACTGATTCTAGACCTAACTGTGGCCTTGGGCCTAATCCTAACACTCTTCCTAAGCCTAACCTGAATATTAAACCTAATTCTAAGGCTAACCCTAGCCCGGACCCTAAACCAAATCCCAAACCTAACTCTAAATTGATCCCTGCATCTAAAACTCATCATAAATTAACCATAACCCTAGACCTAGACTTAGGCCTAGTCCTAATTCTAACCAAAACCCTAATCCTAAACCTAGCTTCAATCCTAACCCTAACACTAGCTCTAGCCCTATCTTAATACCTAACCCTAACCCTAAATCTAGGCCTACATCGAATCCTAAGCCTGACCCTAACCCTAATTCTAACCCCAATGCTAGTACTAAACCCCAAAACTAATTCTAAAACTAGTTCTGGCACATGCCCCAGCTCGAAAGGGAAACCTAACCACAACATTAGCCTTAGCACTAGCCCTAAACCTAAACAAAAGTTACCCTAATGCTAATAACACCAAATCTAGCCCTAGCGAAACACTCAAACCTAACCCTAAATGGAACCCTAATTCTAGCAATAGACCTATCTCTAACTTTAACACTAAATTGAACCCCAAACCTAGCCTTCTTCTTAAAACTAAACTAACCTAACCCAATCCCAAATGTGGGGAACCGCTGTGGCCCCAGGCACGGAGGAGCTGCCTGGGTGAGCTGCAGAGGTGCTCTCATGCTCCCTGACCCAGTCCTTGAGGCACCAAAGCAATACTAATTTAGCTTGCGGCCATAAATTCTAGAAAGGCTAATTAGGAAGCTGGCCCTGGCCTGAAGGGTTAAGGGATAGTTAAGCCACATACCAAGCCAAGGACTCAATCCTCCCCAAAAGTTCCCATTAGAAGCAGAGAGAAAGATAGTTTCCAAGGTCTGAGCTCCTGCAGGAGGCAGGGTGTTTACTCTGAAAAAGCATTCGTAGGAGCTTGGAGGAATTACTTTGTATCTTAGCCTTCTTCTTATAACTAAACCCAACCTAACCCAATCCCACAATGTCATGGTAAACTTTAACCTTACCTCCAAATCTAACCCTAAACTGAAACATAATTTTAGCTCTAACTATATCCTTAACACTAAAACGAAACCTAATCCTACCCTAGATTTACCCTAATCCTAAACCTAACCATACTTTTAAAACTAGCCTCAGCTCTAGCCTTAATTTAACACTAACCTTAGCCCTAGAGTCAGCCCTAACCCTGATTCAAACCCTAAGCCTAACCATGAACTTAACCATAGCTTTGATTGAAAATATACCCTTCCACCAATGGTAAAATTGACATTAGCCATAGGCCTAGTCCTAAGGCTAACACTAAACCTAGCTCTAATTCTAACTCTACCCCTAGCCCTAACTCTAACTTTAAACTTAGCCCTAGAACGAAACCTAGCTCGAACCCTAACTATAACACTAGCCCTAACTCTCAGCATAGCCCTAACCTTAACCCTAACACTAGCCCTAGCCCTACCCTTTTTCCTAGTGCTAATATTAACTTTAACCCAATCCTTACCGTAAACTTAACTGTAAAATTCACCCTAACCCTCACCCTAACACTAACCATAGCGATAAGTTTAGCCTTAAACTTAACCCTAAACCTTGTCCCAGCCCTCTCCCTAACCCTAATCCTAACCCGGGCCCGAGTCCTAATACAAAAGGCAACAACAAACCTACCAACCGAACCAACCAAAAACTTAGCCTTAGGTTATCCCATAGCTAACCCTAACCGTAATTTACGCATAACCATAACCATAACCTAAACTTAACCCTAACCCCAACCCTAGCCTTTTCTCTAACCCAAACCCTAACCATAACCCTAAACCAAGCTTTAACCCTAAAACCTACACCTAACTCTAAGCCTAACCCGAACCCTACCCCGAGCAACAATAACAACCATGGTTCTGGCCTCACCTGTTCAAGGCCTGCAGGCAGCTCCAGTTGGGGCACCGGCCTGGCCGCAGTGTCTGTCCCGCCGTCAGAGCAGCCACCCAGGAAACCCGTGGGGGAGCCTGAGCTCTTCTCGCCCCGCTGGGTGGACAGCTCTGGGGCTGCCCAGACAGCACGCGTGGTGGTGCCAACAGTGAAGACGTCACGTTGTGGGAACCACTCTTGTCATTCAGACCCCGGGCGGCATATACTCTGGTGCTCACGGCGCTTCCAGAGGCCCCGCGGGCTCGGCAGCAATCACCGGGCACTGACGCGCCACACACAGGACACGGAGGAAAACCCTGCGGGGCGCTGTGCTGGCCGCGTCTTTCCGCCTGTGCGGGCCCTGCCCCGCCTGGGGCTTCTGCTCCTGCTCCCGGGCCCCCTGCCCAGGCTCTGCCAAGGCCGCCCCTTCTTCTCCTCTGGGTCTCTGCTGACATGTCAGGTCTTCAGTGAAGCTTCCCGGCCCCGCACACACAGGATGGGGCTGCGCCCAGAACCCCTGCCTTTCCCGCTCTGTTTCCTCAAGGGCTGGTTTCCTGAGCTGCCAGCCTGCGGGGGGTGAGAGGGGCACTGACCTCTCCCTGGGCCACCAGCACCTGGCACAGTGACTGGCACAGGGCAGGCGGGATCCAGGCTGCGGACGGGGCTGAGCTGGCGGGGCCCCCGGGGCGGTCTAGCCCTGCCCCCCGCCAGCCCAGCTCCCGCCGCGGTTCCTGAGCGGGGACGCCCGGGCGGTGGGGACACGGGAGCCGCGGGCTGGGGGCGCAGGGACTGGACCCAGGGGAGGGGGGGCCGAGACCCAGGCAGCAGGCCCAGCCCCGCCCGCGACATGCCCAGGCCCGCAGGGCTGTGCGGGGGCTCCGTCTCCCCGCCCCCGGGGGCAGAGGCGCAGGCTCCGTCCTCCAGCTTGTTCCCGGGCTCAGAGCAGCTGCCCCAGAGGCCTTGGGAGGCGCGGCTTCCAGAAGGCTCCTGAGGGCCATTGCTCCCCCGGGGCCAGAGGGACCTGGGGTTTATGGCGCCCTGTTTACGGGGAGTTTGGGCGGCGGGGAGGGGGGGAGGGGGCGGGGAGGGGGTCAGTGCTGGTTACCCCTCCCCCCCCACCCCCGCTCTCAGCCTGCAGCAGGAGCACAGGCAACCCAACCTCAGGGGGCTGGGCCCTGAGCCCCACTTGGAGAGGGAAGGGGGTTTCTGAGCCGTGCTAGAGCCCCAGCCCTCCCCAGGCCCTGCCGGCCCTGCGGGGACCCTGCACCCCTGCAGGCTCCTGCACGACCCCCTGGGGTCCACTGTGCCCCCCTTACAGATGGGGAGGCCGGGGCTTCCAGGGCCCACTCTTTCCGCTCTACCCCCTGGAAAAGGTCAAGGAGGGAGAGAGAGAGAAGCCCGGGCAGTCTCCAGCCTCCAGACAGCCCCTGGCCTCTCTGTGCCCTGTGTGGGGACAGCACTGGGGGGACACATTCCAGCCTGGACCAGGGGGGCAGCTCCCTAAAGCTCCCAGGGCCCAGCTGCGCTGCTCTTGGCGTCACCTTCCTCTTTGGCCCCTTCTTCCTTCTTGTCCTTCCCTTTAGCCCCCCTCAAAGGCGGGCTCCCCTTGCTGAGCCGGGGCCCCTGTGAGGGCACATCCCTGAGTTTCCAGGGACTTGGCAGGCCAGGCGTTAAACGCAGCCGCCGTCAACAGTGAACTGTGCAGCCCCGCGATCACATAATTGACAGCAAACAGCTGCCGCCTGGAATTATTCTCCTTACCTATGCTCTTGGGGCTGTTTCTACCCATTGCATCTGCAGGGAGGGGATATTATAGAGCAGGTGACGCCACACTGCTCTTCCCATGGCTGTGGGGAGTGACACCATGTTGGCAGCTTGAAATGGGCCGTGGTGAGAATATTGACAGCACAGGAACTGGCAAATGTTCCAAATCAGGGCTTGATTTGTTTTCCGCAGCGCCTGCTGTCTCCAGACTTAAGACAGTGATGGGGAAGATGTTTATAGCAGAGATTAAACTTAAGAGTGTGTCTTGGGTGAATATTATGGCATGTAAATTGTGTCTCTGTTTTTAAAAAACTGCCTGCAGCCATTACAATGTGAACACATTACAGGAAACTGAGGAATGCCATCTGGCATTCAGAAAACGAGCACCTGATAAGGAGCCACTCGCATCGTTAACGAGGGACTGACGTTCTCACAAACATCTTCAGCTTGTTTTCCTTGATAACACAAGGAGAACATCACCCGACATTCCCGTTGGAGCTACACTCATCCGTCAGCTGAGGGCAAGCATAGGCGGCTATAAATACACCAGTTTGGCCAAATGCAAGGAGCGCTTCCTGAGGATCCATTGCTGTGCATAGACATGTATATGTGCATGTGTAGGTGCATGTGAATATGTATGCATGTGTACCTGTGTACGTACGTATGCATACATGTAAATACATTCCCTCCTGTGCCGCTGGCTGGTTGAGAAACATTTGGCTGGGTGCTTCCCAGGGTCCGTCCGACCTTTTCTAATATTCTCACGTGACTGTTCTGCCCAGGGTGAGCCCCTCCTGTCCCACAGCTGACCCCAAATCTCCCTCCAGGCAAACCTCAGCCCTGAGCTGTGGGCATGAATACCCAGCTGTCGCTTGGATATTTCCCACCCAGCAGGTCGCACACCTCCCAGGCCAGTGCAGAGAGGGGGGGCCCTGGAGCTCAGCAGAGTCATGATTTGGGGGCCCCCTCAGCAACAGGACCCGTGATACTGCCCAGGGGACCATCACCTGGGCTTGGCTGGGTGTGTGAGCAAGATGTCAGGGTTGGAACCAGCTGATGCAGTAATGGATAGGACACAGTGGGAGAGAGCGATGCCAAACATGGTCTGAATGGAAGGGGACAGATGTGATGAGATGAGGGACACAGGGGCTTGGGTGGAGGGAGGATGGTGAACCTCGATTTTGAGTTGGAGGTGTCTTTGGGACATCCAAGCTGGAAACAGATCTGGAGATTCCCGAGGAGAGGCTGGGGCTAGCTAGAGGTGTTGGAATCTTCTGGGAAGACTGCAATTAAAGCTCTGGGTGTGAGCCCGGCTGGCACGGTCAGTGCTTGAGCTTTGACCTATCAACCAGGAGTTCAGGGTTCAATTCCCATCAGGGCACACGCCCCGGTTGTGGGCTCAATCCCAGAAGGGGGCGTGCAGCAGGCAGCTGATCAATGACTCTCTCGTCAATGATGGATCTATGTCTCTCCCTCGCTCTTCCTCTCTCTGAAATCAATAAAAAACATCGATTGTTTAAAAGCGGTGGGCTTATTTGAGCTTGTCTGGGGTTGGAGGGGGTGAGAGAGTGCAGGGTGCACCCCGACGTGAGCCATGTAGGGACCCTAGACCACAAAGGGATGGGTGTAGCTCGTGTGGAGGCTGAGGGAGGGGAATGTTCAGAAAGGAAGGTCACCCGGGGTGAACGCCTGACAGGCGTCATGGGGCTGAGAGGTTGTGTGAGGCAGGCAGAGCAGTTGACAAGCCCCTGCCAAGACGCGAGTCAGTCCAGGGGGGGATGTCACCTAGGACAAGAGCAGTTAGTTAAGATGACGTGGCAGGTTCCAGCCCATTCTCAGGATCAGGTGACATATAAAACGTGGGAAGTGGAAATAGGAGGGGTCAAGCTTCTACCACAGGCTCCTGTGCTTGACAGCTGTTGTCCTTGGATTAAGGAGGGAGCCCTGAGGAGCCAGGGGGAGGGGAGGAAGCCTGCAGTCCAGACAGGGGGCGTAACAGGCAGCGCACCTCAGGCCTGCAGCTCAGGAGAGGTCAGTGCTGGGGAGGAGGGTGGGGTCAGCCCTGAGGGGGGCGTGGAGGGAGGTGCCTCAAAGGGGAACTCAGGAGTGAGCACAGGAGCTTCCATGAAGGTTTGTGGGAGGAATGACTGACTGAGGGACTGGCAAGTGTGAGCACTGGAGAGCTGTCCCACGGGGAGAGAACCACGAGCCAGAGGCTGAGAGCTCCAAGGAGTGACTGGCCAGGGTCAGATCCTGCAAAAGCCAAGGGCCCAGGACACACGGCCTGCAGGTGCCGCTGCTCAGTTTGGCTCTAAGCATTGCGGGTGGCAGCTCCCACTGAGTGGTCGGCTAGGACAGGCTGCAGAGCCTGGGGAGCAGGGGACAGGAGGCTCGAGGACACACTTGTACAGAAGAGGTTTGGTGGGAAGGCAGGGCCATGGAGGCAGCAGCTGCACAGAAAACCATTAGAAGACTGGGTCAGGTGGGGACACTTCCATGCCTCCTTCCTGCCTCCCTCTCTCACCTTCCAGCCTCTAGTCTGAGGCCTCCAAGATCTAAACTCCAGATCGGGCTCTTCCTAGTGCAGTAGCCTTGGAAAAATCCAAAGGATCGCTGTAGGCTGAGCTCCTTTGTGATCTAAATCCCACATCAAAACGGGATTCAACTTATACAAACTTAACATAAATACAGGTCTGGAAAAAGCTGCTGCATGGTGAAGAGGAACCAGGCTTTCCCAGTCTCTGACCTCGTGGCAAAGGGAGCTGTGGATTCCAGGGGGGGGGACTGGGGGGCTAATGCAGGGAACCCCGAGGGCCCGGCGCTCTTCGAGGCTGCCAGGGAGGACCGGTGAAGAAAACTAGGACTCAATTCTACTTCAGCTCATTTTATTGCAACCCCATCCCCGTGTCCAGAATCAATGGCTATTTAATACACATGCAAAGCACTCCTAAAGTCGACCACGTGAGCATGCCCATTTCTTTACCAGTTTATGAACTCAAAAGGGAAAAATCTTTATAAGACCAAAATCAACAGGTTTAGTACATCCAGGAAGAGCATCTTTAGTAAACAACAGGAAAGAAAATGTGTCAGGAACCAGGCCAAATACACAGAACAGGACGTGAGACTCCCATTGGCCACGACGACTCCCAAGGGAACATCAATATAGGGTGACCCCAAAAAGGTAGACAGACGTGAGACTCCTGATGGAACATAAATATAGGGTATTTCCAAAATGATATACCCATGGCAGATTATTGATAGAACACAAATATAGGTGTCCCCAAAATGGTACACACACGGGAGATTCATGATAGAACTTAAATATAGGTGTTCCCAAAACCATACACACAGGGGAGATTCACGGTAGAACATATGTATTGGGTGTCACCACAAACGTACACACAGGCTAGACTTCCAATGGAACATAAATTTAGGTGTCCCCAAAAAGGTACCAATAGGGGAGATACCCGATAGAAAATAAATATAAGAAGGTGTCAACCGAAAGGTACACCAGGGAAGACTCCTGATGGAACATCAATACAGGGGTCCCCAAAGAGGTACACACAGGTGAGACTTCTGGTGGTACATATATATTGGGTGGCCCCAAAAAGGGACACAAGGGGAGATTCCAGATGGAACACAAATACAGGGGGTCCCCAAAAAGGTACACAGAGGTGAGATTCTTGTTCTAACAAATACTGGGCTTCCCCAAAAAGCCACACAGAGGGGAGACTCCTGATGGAACACAAATATAGGGTTTTTCCAAAAAGGTACACACATGGGACATTTGTGATAGAACATAAATATACGTGTCCCCAAAAACGTACACACAGGGGAGATTATCGATGGAACGTATGTTTTGGGTGTCACCACACAGGTACACACAGGGTAGACTTCCAATGGAACATAAATTTAGGTGTCCCCAAACAGGTACCAATAGGGGAGATGCCCAACAGAACATAAATATAAGAAGGTGTCAACTGAAAGGTACACAAGGGAAGACTCCTGATGGAACATTTATACAGGGGTCCCCAAAAAGGTACACACAGGTGAGAATTCTGATGGAACGTAAATATTGGGTGGCCCCAAAAAGGGACACAAGGGGAGATTCCTGATGGAACATAAATACAGGGTGTTCCCCAAAAGTTACACACATTTTGACAGCTGATAACTCTTATTTTCACTCTCTTCAGGTTTAAGGAATTTGAAGCAATGGGTGAAGCCACACTAAGTTTTGAACAAAGAAAATGTATCCACTGGACTCTTTATGGGGATACGGAAAAGAAAGTTTACGGTACAAAAGCAACAACACTTGGGAACTGAGGGCAGCTACTGAAAGACAAGGCGCACAGATTCCCACAGAACAGGGTGATCCCTGAGGTTTGCGGGTCCTTTGCTGCGCATCAGCTCCGGCCTGGGCGCTCCAGAGACAGAAGCAAAGGAATCGCAAACATCAGGAACCACTTTGTTTGGCGTTTGTGCGCTTTCTTTCCACAGCTGCCCCCGATTCATTGACTGTTGCCGGGTTTGAGCCGTAAGCTTGATATTTTATGAATCCCCATAAGAGAGTTTAGTGGATAATTTTTCATTGTTCAAAGCTTAGTCTGGCTTCACCCATTGTTCCAAACTTGTTAAACCTGAAAAGGGGTGAAAATTAAGGGAGTTACCAGCTGAAAATTTACGTACATTTTTGGGAGACACCCTGTAGATCACCCTCAAAATACATGCATTTAACAAGTGTGTACACACCTCTGTAATAGATTGTAGAAAATGCGGTTACTATCAGCAGGACTTATTCATAAAGCATAAGTCAACATCCCACCCATGATGGGGACACTGGGGACCTACACCCACTCCCAAATCAGGCGTGTACCTCATCTCAGACACACTCCCCTCAACACGCTATGTACACTTGCTGGGGTCTGCCCAGAGACAGGCTCTGGGGAGGCTGGGTCAGCCTCAGGGGGTGCTGGGTGGGGCCTCGCCTCAGCAGGTCTCAAGCTGGGCTTCACACAGGCCCTGGCTTCAGCAGCTTCCCCTCGGAGGTGCTGACAGCCATCTTCATGGTGGGGCCGCAGAGCTGGTGGGTATCCTGGTCCCTTCTTTTCTGGTAGGGGGTCCTGGCTAAGATATGATGGTTCGGGCATCATTGCCCTTGCTCAACAGGTAATTCAGCAGGTCATCCTGGTAGGTGGAATATCCTACAGAGAAGAGAGGAAGAAGGGAGTGGCGAGGGTGAGGGCCACGAGGGTCCTCAGAGAGCCCTCTCCCGGTCAGGACGTCCCCTGTGCAGGCCACTTGGCCAGGACTGAAGTTTCCCGCTCCTGTTGGGCCTTTCACAGCCTAGCTGGGCCCCACCACACACCCGGCCCGTGGTTGAGATGGTGAGGCCGAGGCCCCACATGGGTCAGGGAGAAAAGCCAGGCGTCCGTCACTCAGGCAGCTCCCTAACTTCACCAGCAGGAAAACAGGCCCAGAGGGAGATGCCGTTTCCAAAAACACATCCACTGGATGGGAGGGTCGGGGCTGGGAGCCTGGGCACAGCCAAAGCTTTCCATCTGTCCTCATTCCCACCAGGCTCAGTGGGAGGCAGAGACCGGCTGGGCACATTGTCCTCTCTTCCTTCCCAGGCCACCAGCTCAGACACCTGGTGAGGGCTTCATCTTAGGCCACAAGAAACAGAAATGACGCCAGCAGTTCCTATATGCCAGCCTGACCTCACTCGAAACCCTCACTGACACCTACACCTTTCTTTTGATCTGACAAGGGGGATGTAGGAACAACGAGGTGGGCCACCAAGGGTAACTCAAGACTGTGCAGGGGACAGCCACCCCACCATTGTTCCCTTTAAGCCACTGCCCTGGCACAGCAGCTGTGCTGGGCCGGCCTTCCCCTGTCCAGGGAACCACTGTCCTTTCCCACCATGCTGGCAGCAGGCCTAGGCCCCCAGACCGAAGTCTGACCCTGCTCTGGAACCTGCAGCCCTCTGCCAGCACCTCACAGCCTGGAGGAGCCGAGTGCAGGTGTCCCCTGAGGCGGATGGACACCATGAGGAGAGGAAGGAGTGCATGCAGAGGAGCCAGGGGTCACCAGCACATGGAGTCAGACCCCAGGCAGCTAGACATGTGAGGGACCGTCAGTCTGCGGGACAGCTCAGCAGCCCGACACACCCCTACACCTGCCAACAATGCCTGACCCAGGATTCCGACATCTGGACCCACAACTAGACACACACTCATCCCCAAAGGCAAAAAAAAAAACCTTCTCAGTGACGAGTGTGGGGGAAACACCCTCCCGGCTGCCGTGTACCTGCATGCGAGTGTCCACCACAGCCCTCGGGTCTGAGGGTGAGAGCGGCTACAGGGAGGGGACACTGCCCTGGCCGAGGGCAGGCTGCCCCTTCCAGGCCTGCAGACCTCCCCTCCTGGCCCATTCCTCTAGCACATACAGTATCCGGTCCCTGTTCCCGGGATCATCAGTGTCCATCCCGCTGCACACTAACAACTGTGGGACAGGGACGTGTTTTCGTGATCCCAGCTCACAGCTGGTGAGCACCCGAGCTGCACTGAGAACCGGGGACACACCCGGACATGCTCTGCTTCCCGCCCCGACAAGCAGTCTGCACCGCATTCACCGGGTCCACAGGGCACCCAGGTCCCAAGTGCTGGCGCGGGCCACAAACAGCAGCAGCTGGAAAACACCAGTTGGCAAGGGCATGTGGGCTGAGCCACAAATACTTGGTTTTTCTGAAGGCACAGAAACAGGACCTGCTTTCCACAGTGACGTCCAGGTCAGAGCCACCCACGGCCTTGCTCACAGCCTTGCTGAAGACCCTGCGTATGTCCATTAGGTATTTAATGCACCGGGATCTCCTATAGAAATGGCTTCTTCTAGGCCTGACAGCTACAAGGAAACCCAAACATAGGCTATGGTGCTTCTCCGTGCTGGCTGTGTGGACATCAGCTCTGGAGATTTGCGTCCCTCTCACCACACACACGATCTACGAGGCTTCTCATGCTTAAGTGACTACATTGTTCTGGGACAAAACTACCACAACACTGCCTGGGTTTGTATTTTCTACTTGATTGGTAACATACCTAAGGAGGCAGAGGTGTGTGCACGGAGCATGCCCCCTCAGGCTCCTACACACTCGTGTGCACATCCAACATTCCTTCTGGCTGGTTCTACCTTCCCAGGAAGGAGACCGGAGATCCCACCCTTTACTACCCACCTGCAGCCAGTCGCCCTCCTACCTTTCCTGGGAGCCTGCTGTGGGCGTACTGGTCTTTCACCATTGGGAGCAGGATGGGATGGGCTCCCGGGGATCCAGTGGACAGGCACCTACAATCGATACCTCTCCTTTTCTCGATCCCCTTTTATTCTTTTTAAAAAGGTTGAGGATCCATTTGGGTCCAATCCAGCGTTTTTTCCTAGTTTGAAGGAGATTTTTAGGGCACAGTTACACTCACTGCCCCCTCCAGCAGGTTTCGGGTGCCCTGCCGTGACCTGGGATTTCCATCACTTGCCTGTGAAGTTGGCCATTAACTTGGGGATCAGAATTCGGCTTCTTTTTGCCATCACCAGAATCACTGGATCTGGGGTTCAGGAGGTAAAACAGAATTTGCAGTTAACGTGCACAGACTCGGGGATGGTAGAAGTGTCGGTCTTGGCAGAAGCCCACACTAGCCTTCGGGGAAACAGAACTTGAAATACCGCCCTCAGCCCTTGGCTGTCTGCCGAGCACAGGAAGCGGTGCTGCGCGAACCTAACCTATGTTTCCTAGAAAGTTCACATGAAAATGCCATTTTCAGGAAAAGCCAGGGACCTTCTCATTTTCTGCTAGAGTCAATAATGAGTGAAATAGGCTGGGATACTCTGCCATTCCCGGCACTGCGGAATCTGGGTGAGGGGAAGAGGGCAGGGCAGAGTGGGTCGTTTGAATGAAAAACAGTGAGGCCTGGTCACTGTGGCTCTGTGCTTAGAGTGTCAGCCTGAGCATCAGGGTTGCACGTTCGATTCCCAGTGAAGGGAATCGAACCTCTGTTGCAGGTTTAATCCCCAGCCCCAGTTAGGGCACATGCAGGAGGCAACCAATCAATGTGTCTCTCTCATATCCATCTCTCCCTCCCTGCCTCCCTCTCTCTCTCTGTCTCTCACACACACACCCCTGCCTTCTTTCTTTCCTTCTACTTTCTGTAAATCTCAATGCGACAAATATCCTCAGGTGAGCATTAAAAAAATAAATAAAATGCATAAAAACAGGGAATTGAAAGGGTAAGTAGTATGTGTGGTATCCGAGCAGAAATGGAGGCATTCTAACCTAACAGAAGAACCCCATCTGGGTTCTAATCTTGCCTCTGCCCTGAAACAGCACTGTGCTCACACAAATCACTCCAGTTCCTCATGGGTGACTCAATTCCTCTCAACAGAAGGGTCAGAGGGAGCTTCTGAAATCTTGTGGTTCTGTGATTTGAACAGAGAAGCCTTGCAGGATTCATGGGGATGTGACTTCAAGGCTGGGCTGGGGCAGGACAGCCTGAAGGGCCAGCTCCTGGGGCTCAGGCCCGGGACTAGGGGAAGCCCTGCTGAAGGGGACTTAGCCAGCCCACAACTGCAGCTGCTGCTCTATGGAGAAGGGAAGTGGTTCTGCAAGTGCCTTGGGGTCCAGTGACTCCAGAGGAATTTCGCCTGTGTTTGAAGACCATGGGTGCTGGTCTAGGTGCCTGATCCAAGCTTCCTTCCCAAGACAGAAGCATGGCTTCCTATGTCCTGAAATCGTCAGGTAAAACCTGACCCTCCTGCTTGAATGGCTCTAAAACCAGACTCTCTGTGCCCTTACACAGGCTCATGGCCAGCTGTCATTTGCCATCCCTCATAGGATAACCCTGAGTCCAGAGGGCAGGACTGAAAGAAACTCTAAATTCTGTCCGTGCTCGGAGGGACCTGCACACAGATGACCTGCTCAACAGTGGAAGACACAGGCCCACCAACGGGCCCCTGCTCCAGGTGGCTACAGCCTTCCCTCCTCCTGAGAGAACAAGCTCTCTGTTCTTTTTCAGACACTGAAGCTTAAGTCAACTCACTTCTTTGGAGCAGGATGAGAGCGCTTGAGCGGAGCTTTGGATTTTTCTTCCAGGTTGTCATTTTCACTCTGAAAGTCACTTAAGTCGTCTCTAAAAACAGAGGAGAAAGGAAAAACAAACTCGTTTTTTAAGTGTAACATGTAACTTGTCCCTTCAGCCCGGCCCAGAAGGGTCGGTGGTTTTCTGGGATTCAGACATCACGGTGCTCACGAACATCGCGGTCGCTCAGGTGGGAATGTGTGAACACAAGCATTGGATGTGGGTCCGGGAACACTAACACCTCAAGGAGACCTGCGGAAGCACCTAGGACCAGGCTGGACATCATCTCAGGAGAGCAAACTCTGGTCCATCTGAAACTCAAGCCCAGAAACCCCAAGGAATTTCCGGCCAGGCCAATTCAGGACGGGAGGCTCTCGGGGTCAGACACAGGGCTAGGCTGGCTCCTGGGGGGCGAACTAACAAGACCCCCAGTGCTGAGGAGACATCTGCCTTCAGCGAGTTAGATGGGCAGCAAGGTTTCAAAGTCACTTGAGCAAAGTCAGACCTCTGACATCCACCCATTCCAATGTTCGTTTTTGATAACACGTGCAGGGAAGCAAACTCTAAGCCTTTCAGGGCCCAGACAGAGAAAATCAGGAGCAAAGCTGGCCTGGAAGGACCAGAGGGAGTGGCCGGGCCTGGGGCTGCTGAGCGCATGGTGCCGCGGGGAACCGCACCGGGCCCTGCACACGGAGGGCTGCTGGCCAGGGGGCGGAACTTCTGATTGTTTTCCCAAAGGACCCAGAAACCCAGGTTGTGAAGCAAAATCTCTTAATTTCTAATTGTTGGAAATCAGTTCACATTTTGAAAACCACAAAAAGGACCCCAGAGGAACTCTTGAACCTCGGCCTCCAGAGGGCACCCCGACCTTGAGGAAAGGGCGCCTGGCCTTCCTGTGCCAGGGGCCTGCTTCTGTTCTCTCCTGGCCCCTAGGGCTGTGCTGGGTGCTCTCTATACAATGCTGCCCAGGGGGCCCGCTGGCTCCTGTCCTGTCGCTGCCTCTCACAGTGGCTGTGGCCTTGACAGCTCGATCCCTGGTTTCCTTGCTTGGCAATGAGTCCTCTGGATCCCGGCAGCTGCTCAGGCTCCTTGGCCATGAAACTGCCAAGGTCCCACCTAAACCGAGGGCTTTTGCGGGAGTTCACCGTGAAGTGGGGACCCAGGCAAAGTGCTAGCTTGCCAACCAGTAAGGCCCCAACCACTGCCCCTGCTCTATTCCCAGTACCATCAGCTCAACATCTTTGATCCTGGACTTTGTGATTCTGCCCCCACAGCCGTGCTGCTTGGCCTTATGCTAGGGTGCTTTCCTGTCTGCATGTGCCCCCTCGTCCTATGCCAGCAGCAGAACCCAACTCCCAGCCCCATGCCTCCATCGATGCCTCCAGGGAGCCCCTCAACATCCGTGTGCTATGCATGTAGCTCCGCTCACATCCCATCTCCCCGACTAGTCCCTGCTGACCAGGGAACTGGTGCTCTGCACCTCGCGGGGCCTCCGCCGAAGTCCGGACCCTGTAGATATTGGCAGAGGGAGGGCAACCACGCGCACAACAACCCACTCTCCAAGACAGACAAGCTCAGCCTTTGACCTGAATTCTTTCCCTGAGGACTTCTCTTTACCACTATCATATTTTTTTCAGTGAAGTTCATTCCAAAGGCAGATCAAGAAGTGTCTGGCAGTGGGCACTGTCTTTGAAAAGCAAACAAAGGCCAACCACCCTGCTTGCAGAAATCTAGAACCACCCCAGGGAAAATGAGAGGACATGCTGGTAAGGTGGCCTGTCCCCTCGCCCTGGGGACACCAATGTTCCCCAGGGCTTCTCTCCCCGGAATGTTGGGCTCTAGGCTGCAGCTGGAAGCCTGGACCCTTTGTGGACAGGCGTCAGCCATCCCACACCCCTTACAGGGAATCCTCCTGCTCCTTGACGTTCCAGCACTGATCTTGGTAACACAAGTTCTGCTCTAGAAGCATCAGCTGGTCATGGTCCAAATTCTGGATCCGCTCCAACATCTCAACCCGGCCCGCAAGGTGGTAATTGGCTTCCTCCATGTTGCCCTTGAGTCGAGACAGCACCTAGAACACAGATGGACAAGGTCTCAACCACCCCAAGCCCTGCGATTCTACTGCTTCGAATCTAATTCCGAAGGAAGAAAAAGGCAACAGGCACACAGATGGCCACTGCGTTATTATCTAGACCAGTCGGAGTGACCAATACTGCCAATGTCATGGGGACGGCCAAGCCTTCTGCCACTGCTCCGTCCGATCAGGCAGCCACTGGCCACAGGTGCCCACTGGGCACTGATAACTAGCCAGTGTGAGCTGAGTCGTGCCATAGGTAGAAAATAGACAACAGAGTCCGAGGAATTAATAACCAGTTTTAAAAATATGATATATCTCATTAATTAGCCTGCTTCCTGGTGTGGCTCTGTGGCTGAGCATCGACCCATGAACCAGGACGTCACTAGCTCCATTCCTGCTAAGGACATGTGCCCAAGATGCGGGCTGGATCCCCAGTAGGGAGCCTGCAGGAGGCAGCCGGCCCAAGTTTCTCCATCATCAGTGATGTGTCTGTCTCCCCCTCTCCCTTTTATTCTCCCTGTCAAAAGAATCAATAAAAATATTTTTTTTCAAATAACTCATAAAATCTATCATTAAAATTAATCCCACCTCTTTCCTTTTACTGTTTGAATGTGGCTACTAGAAAATTTTGTATTACGTGGGGCGGCCTGCATTATATTCCTATTGGACACCTCTGCTTTACATGAGGGTTGGCACTTTTTCTGTCAAGGGCGAGATGGTGACTGTTTTAGGCTTTCCAGCAGGATGGTGGTCTCTGTGGCAACTATTCAACTCTGTTATTACAGCAGGCAAGTAGCCAGAGATAAAATGGACATGCATGGGTGTGGCTGTGTTAAAAAAGAGACAAAAAAACAAGTTTACTTGTGGACACAGACATCTAAGTTTCCTATTTCACTTGCCACCAAATAGTCTTCTTCTCGTGATTTCCCCAACCTTTCAAAACTGTAAAAGGTATTATCGGTTCACAGACGTACAAAAAGAGGCAGTGAGTGGGGGATGGATCTGAACTTGGGGCTGAGGTGGACCAAGTCCTGCTCTAGAATATCATTGCGGTTGGTGCAGCAGGACAGTCAAAAGCTCCGGCTTCTATCAAACTGGGTCCCAAGGCACCACTTAAGAAGGACAAGGAAAGGAGCCCCGCTCACGAGGTCATCGTGAGAACTGAGTGAGAGGACCCCGGGGAGCACAGGGCAGAGTGCACAGCAGCAGGAGGGACATGAACAGGACTCGGCTGTTTCCACGCACCGCCCGACCCTGCAAAAGCCGAGGTCAGACGAAAGGTGCTTCCTGACACATCCCTGACAGTCAGGGTGTTCGTCCCCTTCAAATGCCTCTGGCTTCCCCTCGGCCTCTGGGTGACATTCACATACAGTCTCTGAGCAAGGACGCCAACGAGGACCCATTCGGACCCGGCCCAGCCCAAGGCTCTCAGCCCAGGGAGCACCGCCCGCTGTCCAGGGCCCCCAGGCCTCACCTCGCACTGTTTGCGCAGCTGGGCCAGAGAGGCGCTGGCTGCCTGGTGCTCCTCCTCCAGCTGGCAGAACCGGGCCTGCCAGTGGTCCGCCTCCACCTGCACCTTGACAAGGGCGCTTCCCAGCTCCGTGCTGCGGGCTCGCAGCTCCTCCTGCTGCCCCTTCACCTGCTGGTGCAGGACGCTGACTCTAGGGGTGGACAGACACAGGGCCAAGGGCTCAGGAGCACTCCCAGGCTCTGTCCCGGCTCTGCAGCCTTAGCAAAATCACCGCCTCTCGGGGCATCAGCTTTCCCATGTGTAAGTGAAGGCTGAACAAAATCAGTAGTTCTCAAACTGTGCCTGTTGGGTTCTATGAGGCTCCCCATGGCCCCCCACTGTGCGCTGGGGGGACAGGACAGGCAGCCTTGGACAAGACTTCAACAGAGCATCACTGTTAACATCCTTTATACTTATGGCTTTGCTTCCCTGCTTCCTTGGAAAAAAGGCTTCTTCTAGTAAAATACTTTCAGAAATCATTGAATCACAACATTTTGCTCTAAAATTCTATGCCTCTGCCCAGCTCTCCTCCTCAATTCCAAGCCCCTTTCTAATTTCAACTCTGGAAGGAAATATAACATGAGATTCTGGGGTTCTTGTCAATCCACTGAAATGATCGTCCTCACCAGAATTACCTGATTGGGTTTCCTAAGAAATATTTATGCCAGAAAGCTCCAATTGCCAGAGGCTCATGGACTCAATGAGAACACAAATAGGTCTAGCTTGGCCAACACAGTTCTGTTTCTAAAATTAATGAGTATGTCATCATTTCAAAATGCTTAGGTTTCACATCAACATTCAGATGTCTCGCTTCTGAGAAGAAAGTACCCGCAACAAAAGATAACCAGGCGCCCCTGGATCCACCTCCCAGGTCATACCTTCAGATGCTGTGTGTTCTTTACCAGGGCCTGGTCTTTTACCGACACTCCTTCCCCACGTCCAGGGCCTGCCGGGCCACCACAGGCACCTGACTTTGCAGCCCCCCAGGACCTGCTAAAACAAGGCTGTGGGGAGGAAGGCTTCCTATGGTCACGCCTCTAGGTTGAGACAAGCCCTGGCCTCAAATCCTGACTATGCCACTCAGTAGGAGCACTGAGCTTCAACAAGGGTCTAAATCTCTCTGAGCCTGATTCCTCATGTGTTAAAGAAGTCAGTCAATTCCCATGATCCGCAGTATGTTCTATGGTCACAGGGAAGACGGAATCGGTGTACGCTGAACCTGATGCCAACGTTCTTGTGAGTCTCAGGCCACACTTTTGGCAACTGATCAAGACATAAAGATGCCTGTGTAACATCCTCAGAGCAACAGCACCGTGACTCCTGCCAGAAGGCGCCTTATCTACCACTTGCATACTCCCCGTGAGGCCCAGCGCAGCCCTGCACATGGGAACACTAGGGAGCACACAGCACGGCACGTGGGGGCCATTTCAAACAGAGAAATCACCACCAAAGAGCACAAAACTAGAAAACCATGGCACCAACTGGGCCACAGGAAGGGTGCTCGTTTACAGCATGAGAGCTGGAACAAGGCAGGAGTCAAACGCCTCATTGACCGCAGATGCAAAAGTGCACATCAGATGACATCAGTATCCCGCACTCAGGGACAGTCCACAACAGGCCACACGTGCACATATGGGGGTTCCAAGTACATTTCAGCCAGTAGATGAGTCACAAACAAGGAATGCGTGAATGAAAATTGACCTTACCTCCACCACTGGTGTTAGGGGATGAAGGTGCCCGGACCCCATGCCATCATCACGATCGACAGTGCGGGAGGTGAGGCTATCCAAACCCAGACCGTGCACCATCCCAGGTGTCCCTAGTCCTTCCATCCCAGCTACCAGCTGCGGTCCTTTTACCCTATTCCCATCCTGCAGTTAACATGACAAGGTTTGTAAGAATGCATCATTGCCAGGGGACTCCCTTGAGTTTCACTCAGTGGGTGCTGAGTACGTTGGTCTGAATGACATCCTGGCAGATGCCGCTGCATTGGGGTGGTGGCGGTTACCTGTCCAGCTCTTCCCTCAGCTTCTGGTTCTCATTGGTGAGGATGGCGTTGGACCTCTGCTGTTCTTGGAGAGCCTCCCGCTGGGTGTTCAGGAGCTTTTCGAGCTGCTCCACTGCCTCCCTGTGCACCATCTTGTCTTCCTGCCTATGGGAGGGAAGACACCTGCTAGGAAGGGACACCCCTGAACACTGCAAAGCCTCCTCTGGGGGGCTGCTCTATGGAGAGCTGAAGGGGAGGGCGATGGGCAGGGAGTGGGCTGGACAGCTGAGAAATCGGAGAATGGCAGTTGGCACAGACATGGGGCTAGCTCTGGGGGATCTCCTCCAGCCACAGAGCCGAGTCCACCTTCCCCCATCCGATGTGTCTCCACAGTCCCTTCAATTCCCTGTCATTCCAGCCCTTCAAAATGACACCACAGCGTACACAGCTGAAGTCCACTCTACCAAACACTCTACTTCTGATTACAGTAGTCCCTTTAATATTTCTTGCAACAACATTTGGTGGTGAGAAACTTTTAGCCTTTTTTTTGTCTGGAAAACCCTTTATTTCACCATCTATTTTGATTGATAGCCTTGCTGGGTAAAGTCATCTTGGTTGCAGATCCTTGCTTTTCACTTCCTTGAATACTTCATGCCATTCCCTTCTGGCCTGTAGAGTGTCTGATGAGAAATCAACAGACAGCCTTATGGGAGCCCCTTTGTAGGTAGGTAACACAACGCTCTTCTCTTGCTGCCTTTAACATTCTCTCTGTCTTGAATTTTGGGCATTTTCATTAAGTGTCTAGGCCTGGGCCTCTTTGCAATTTTTGTGCTTGGCACTCTGTGTGCCTCCCAAATTTGTGTGACTTTCCTTCACCAGGTTCGGCAAGTTTTCCGCCACTATTTCTTCAAACAGGTTCTCTATCCCTGGCTCACTCTCTTCACCTTCTGGGACTCCAAGGATGTGAATACAGTTATGCTTCATGTTGTGCCACAGCTCTGTTAAACAATTCCCTTCTTTGTTCTTTCTGGATCTCTGATTCAGTATTTTTTCGACCCTGTCTTCTAATTGGCTGATCTCATCCTCAGCTTACAACACTCTGCTGTTTATCCCGTCCAGTGTATTCTTTTTTGATTTAAATCCTCCTGCAAGGATATGATTTCCATTGCTTTTCAGAGGAAGTAAGAGAGAGAGGGGGAGACAGACAGACTGACAGACATCAATATGAGACACACTGATTGGTTGCCTCCCACTCATGCTCAGAATGGGGCCGGGGATCCAGGCCAACACTGAGGTATGTGACCTTGGCCAGAATCAAACCTGAGGCCCTTCAGTCCTCATGCCAACTCTCTGACCACTGAGTCAAACCGGCTAGGGCCCAATGTAGTCTGTATTTCTGCTAGGTCAGTCTTAATAGCCTGCATAGTTTCCATATCTTTTCTTCTGCTGTTAGGGCAATCCTTACAACCATTATTCTGAACTCTGGATCTGATAAGATTGCGTATCTCCATTTCCTTTAGTTCTTCTTGTGGGGGCTTGTTCGTCTCCCCATTTTGGTCGCCTGTTAGGTTTTGTGTATATGTATTAGGTAGATGTGCTAGGAGTCCCATTCTTTTTGAAGGGTCTCTGGTGCAGGCCAATGTCAAACTCTCTTTGTGAATGGCCTTGGGTACTCTCTGTTTGGAGCTACACGTGATCCACAACCTGTGGCGGCTGGCTGTCTCTGCTGGGGCTGGGTGCCCCTGGGAAAAAACCAACATGCACACCAGGGTTTGATGTTCCAAACCCTGGGTCCAGAAGCAGATCAGGCAGACCAGAATCACCCACAGTCCACCTCTAACTGCAGGGTGATTGTTATTCTTAGTCTCTTAGTCAGGTTCAGGCTGTAGACCACAGGGTGGGGTGAGAGGATTGCCAAAGGGTGGGGCATTTGTCCCCCCCCCCCCCCCGCCCCAGGCAAAAGGTGCCTGGGAAGTACAGGTCTACCTGAGAAAGACAGCCTCTGCATCTGGGGGAATGACTCAGCACAGGAATTCAGATGGCCACCCTCCAGCTCTAGCCCCAGAGCTAGGAGTTTCCTAACACAGCTCTAGTCTACTCTGCCCTCCCTCCACCAGAGCTCCAAATGAGTAGCTGACACAAAACTTTGTGCACTGGCCTTTGAAGAGGCTGCTAGCATTTCCAGCCATCACTCCCTGGCACACAGAAATCTCGGTGCTTTTCACAGCTACATCGTATATGGTCACCTTTCTTACTTGTGCTGCTCTGGGCTGAGGAGCCCAGCTTCATGTTTCGAATCCAGACTTCACACTGGGAACACCCCACAGCTGAGATAGCCCTCCAGACCTCCAGCTATTGCCTCTGGGTGCGCAAGAAACCATTTCTAGCCTCCATACTTTCTACCAGTCTCTAGGCGCTCTCTGCTTTAAGTCCTTGGTTATAAGGGTGCTCTCTAGCTAGTCTTCCGTTGATTATTCAGGATAATTTTTTCCATATTTTACTTGGAATTCCAGTTATGTCCTGGGAGAGTGTCAGTGTAGCTTCCACTTAATCCATCGCCATCTTGGAATCCCCCACTTTTAATGACTCTTCTCAGACTACACCCACCAGACACTGAGTTTTCCTCTGATTGTGTGGGACAGGTCAGGAGACTCCAGGAGGCACTGTGCCACTCCAGAGTCAGGTAGGCAGTGAGGCCACCTGGCGGGGAGGACAAGAAGGGCAGCAGCCGAGATGATGGGCAAAGTGACATCACCAGCTTCAGGAAAGGGGAACAGGCTCACCAGATGGGGTGAGACACATCCTCCCTCTGGCCAAGAAAACCACCCCAGTGTGTCACCACTTGAGCCTCACACTACGCCTGAGGGTAAACAGCAGGAGGCCTCTCTAAGCCTATAGTGTCTGCACTGATAGGAGCCCTAAAGCACCAGAAGAAACCCTCACGTGTGGACCAGGCTGGGAGTGGACTAGTCCAGGAACAAACAGGGATCAAGCTCAGAGCAGAGCCCAGGGACTCCAGGGTGCAAATCAGAGCTCTCCCGTCTGATGCAGCTCATGGCAATGAACCACATGTGCTAGAAATGGCTTGGTAACACGTGGGCGAAGAACAGAAAGAAGGGCCACAGGAGGACTCACAGCTCTTGGCTCACGAGGCACAGTCTGGCCTTGGTGTTCTCTAGCTCCTCGACCAAGTGCTGCTTCTCCTCCATGGAGAGGCTACTGGTCAGGCAGAATGTTGAGTCCGCGCTAGAGACCTGGAAAGGACTAGGCGGCTGTTGCACTTGGAGGTGCTCCTGCTCCTGAGACAGGTGGGCAGAGAGGGGGGTCTCATCAGCAGGCTCCTGTGCCCAGCACAGTGCCCACACTAGTACTTGGTGAAAAAGAACCAAAAGATGGAAAAATGTAAAAGAGAGGATGTCAGCTAAGACTGTAAAACCAGCAGGGAGCCAGGAGAATGGTGCTATGTTAGTGAAAACCAAGGATATAGTTAGTGAGACAAAAAGGGGAGTGTGAATGGAGCAGTGTCCCCAAGCTGAACTTCTACCCTGACACAGGTGTCTTGGAGGTGACTGTGCAGTGCAGGGAAAATCCCATGTCCTGACACCCGGGGCACATCCGAGAGGAGGACGGGGTGGTCTGCAGGATTCAGAGGGAGAGTCAGGATGACGGCAGCCGCCCAGCACTCGGGCCCCAGGCCCAGGCCCCTCCTCAACCTGTCCCAACAGGCCACTTGGCCATCAGCAAACACACCTCCTGGCACTGGTCTCGCTCACGTAGCAGCCTCTTCAGGAGAAGCAGCATGTTCCTGGAGAAGGCCGCTAACTCCTCTGGGATCACGTCTGGAAGTCTGAAATTCTGCAAGTCCAGCACATTCTCCGGACTGTGGGTCACCTGAGGGCACACACGGGTAGGGTGCTGCAGAGGCCGCACAGGGAGCAGCTCCAGGGAAACCTGAGAGCACCCACCCGCCATGGCCATGCCACGGGGCCTAGGCGCACTCTCCCACAGCGGACCCATGGCACTGACATTAACAGCTCTCAGCCACAAATTTCCTATGGCCGGCAGGGGGCTCCTGAACAAGTGCTTTCCCAGGCTCTACCCTCACAAACCACTTCTCCCTTCATCACCAGCTCAGAGAGGACACTGATGTTAACACCAGAAAGCTCCTTACAATGCAGTAGTTCCCTCCACAGTCCTCAGGTGTTCTCAGTGGAGCACCATCCATTTACCACACAAAGAAGGTCAATCTTGGGTGTGGGAGAGTCCAAGAGGAATACTATCTTAGTACGTAAAATCTAAGGCAAACATGGCCCCATGTTAAAAGACTTAGGTCAGAATGTTGGTACACAACAATCTTCTGTTATTTTTCGGGGAAATATTTCACGATCTAAGATAATTTTCAGGTAAGCCTGTATCTCAGTCCCACTGGCCACTCGCACCACCTGGTTTTCCCCTTCAGCCGGCTCGGAGCGCAGGCCCACGGCCACGGCCTTGCCGGGCCGCCTCTCCACCGATTGCCAGCCTCTCCTTCTCAACCTGACCCCCCAGAGCAGCCAGATGCACAAGGTCTCGTTCATGTCCTTGTCATCTCAGTTTGGGAAGATGACTATTCGAGGACTCACGCCACAAAAGGGGAAGACACTCAGGGAAACGCACCCAAAAGTTCTTAACTATTAGAGAGGAGTAAATGGAGGTACAGAATAACTTAAACAACAAAACCCACATGAAAACGGGGCCTTCCGGTTTCTCAAATGGCACCCACTTCCTTACTTCTCTCCACCTCACAAAGGAAAAGACGGGAGTCAGACGACCTCAGGGAATTAGGAGAAATCTCAGCCAATAATACGGGGCACCCCAAAGGCCAGGATCTGGGACTCAGGGGCTGGGTTCTAGGCCTGCTCCACACCAGGGTCTGGGAAACGCCCTTCATGTCTGAAAAGGGGCTCCCGGGACACAACCCCAGCTGCACATCACTCATTCGTGCAGCTCAAATTAAAGGCTCATGTCGCTCCTCCCGAATTCTCACTCAGTGGGTCTCTTGTGGATCCCGGGCACCTGACTGCCTGAGAAGCACGCAACTAATTCTCAAGTCCCCGCAGCCAGCACTGAATCTGACCATCGCTCAGGAGTCTTTCGGCTGCATTCCACCCCCTCTCATTTTAAATATCCTGCTGGTTGAGCAGGACAGACAGCGAGTGGCAAGGACCTAGTCCCCAGATACATACATTTTCAAAACATGGGGACACATAAGGAAAATCAAAAGGCAGAATGATTCTCAGGCCAAGAGGTGGCCACGCACTTACAGGAATGGCTGAGTGTGTTTCTGACAATGCTGAGTTTCCCCTCGACTGCAACAAGCCGCAGCCAGCTCCTGCTCCGGGGCTGACTCCGAACCCAGCCCCGTGGTGCCTGGAGGCCGGGGAACCATCACACAGCCTGTCCCCGGCATCGGCGTGGGGAGCTCTGTTCACCTGACCCTGCCAGTCACACACCTGCTCCTATGTGCTCCGGCTCCCGTCCTTCTCATGCCTTTATCTAATCTGTCCCATCAGACTAAAGGCCGAACCACATGTCCTAAGACACTTAAAACATACAAGGCTTCTTCTGGACGGAGGGTGGGGGAGGCTGTCAGGGAAATAAATTTTCAGGTCGGGGATTGCCCTCACAGGCCCGGTTTCTAGGGAAACCACTTCCCTGACGTTACCACCTCTGCCAAGGTCAATGTCAGAGGGGCTGTCCTCAGTACAGAGCCCTCCGGACCCAACCCCAGGGGCTGAGTCTGCAGTGACAGCCCTTCAGGGACCTGGTGCTTTCTCACTTCCTAAGTGGTGCCAGCTTGTTTCTCTGCCATGTCACCAACAGAAACAAAGAATCTTTCTCGAACATCAACCATCTGAAGCGGGGTGACATGTGCCAGAATACAGTCTGTAAAGGAAACTCTGAGCCCAAAGCACTTCAGAGTCATCTGAGAGCACTTAAAAGTAGTCTGAGTCCACATTAGGCAAGAAGACTAGGCAATGGCAGACTTGATGAAGGTGTTGTGAAGAAATTGTTTTCATTTTTAGCCCCATTTCATTTTAGCTTGCTAAGGACTACCTGTGGGGTCAAGCAAGTGAGGATACACCCCAATCCCCCTCCCAGGCAGTGGAAAGCTGTCCGCCTGGCCAGCTGCCATGAGGACCAGGGCACCACATACCCAAGGGTTCCCATGTCCTTGAAGGCTAACAAGCCTCACCAGGCTCTGCTTGTCCTGGGTCTGCAAGCAGGCCGTTCCCAGCATGGGTCCCTCCCGTCCCCTCTCTTCTGCTAGGTAAGGCCCTAGCCTACCCTGGCCGAGTGCAAGTAATAAAGGCGACATCTCTCCACGCTGCTCTACCGGCTGCTGTTTTCAGACTAGCAAAGAACAGAGGGGCAATCTGGGGTTGGAGCTCCTACAAGACACTACCTTTATAAACAGGGTCCATATTGCTGTGGTGTCTGAACCCTAAAATTAGTAAAATCACCAACAGGTGACATAGGCTTTAAACTTTTCCCTCGTGGAGACAGCCTGCCTCCTGCTTGCAATAGGATTGGGGATCTCCGGCTGAGCCCCACAAAGCCAGCCACACACCTACCTCCATAATATGGGCCACGAGCCCGGCCTGGGTGGCCATGTCCAGCTCTTGGATCCGGTTTATATACTCCACTCTCCTCTCGCACTGCAGAGGGGAACACGTGTTAATGGAAGCATTTGCCACTGAGGCAGCCTGGGCCCTTCCCACCCACAGGAATAGTTTCCAAACGAACTGCCCACCCAGCCCCTGGCTTCCTCCTTTGTAACCAACATTTTGTCCCTTGTCCTCCCTACGGTCCCTTATACTGGGGGTTTCTCTAGCACTTGCTCTGACCACCTACATCAGGATCACCTGAGGAGCCATCAGGCAGAAGACACTGGAGGTGAAACACAGAAATCTGCACCTGAAACAAGCTCTCCAGGGCATCTTAAACAAGATCAACAACACGTAGTGTGCCTGAGCAACACGGTGTTGCTCAGTGCCTGACTGTTGTCCCAGGCACCGCAAGGTCTTGGGTTCAAATCCTGGTCAGGGCACACACCTGGGTTTCAGGCTCCATTCCAGTAGGAGGCATGCAGGAGTCTGCTAATCAGTGTTGCTCTCCCATCCATGTTTTACTCTCTGTCTCCCTCTCCCTTCCTCTCTTTGAAATCAAGGAAAAAACACAAAAAAGGAAATAAAATAAAATGAAGAACACCTGCTTCAAGCCAGGGTGTGGCAAACTATATCTTCACAGGGCTGCATGGTAAGAATATCTTAGAGTCTGCCGGCCATTTGCTCTCACCTGTGCCACTTTGGTGTGGGAGCAGCCAGAGGTAACACACAGAGAAACAACTGAGGCTCTGTTCCTGTGAAAGCCTATTTTCTTTTTAATATTTTAAAAAATAATACCTTATTGATACTGAGAGTGGAAGAGAGAGAAAAAAATATATCAATGAAGAGAGTCATTCATGCTTGCCTCCTGAATGCCCCCCACTGGCGATTGAGCCTGCAACCTGGGCATGTGCCCTGACTGGGAGTAAACAGCCATCTCATGGACTATAGGTCAATGAAAAGCTCATTTCAAACACAGGGGGTGGGTCACACTCAGCCCCCAGGCTGTGTGTGGTTTCTGACCTTTGCTCTAGGTGTCCCCACACCAGGGACCATCTGCTAATGGCACCTTGGGCTGAGGAAACCCCACCTGCTTCTTGCCAAAGGTGCCCTGGGACAAGCAGTGGCTACCACCTAATGAGTGCTCCCTTTTCTCAGGAAGCCAGGGATGTGTCACGTTGCGCTTCAGGCAGCTTCCCTCCTGCCTCACTAAGGTGGAGTCTAATCCCCACAAACCCCAACATGAGATGGCTGAGGGCAGGCCTCCTCCCCTCTTGCCCAAGCCCTACCTGCACAGCGCAGCCCAGCATCAGCACCAGCAGTTTCCTGACTTCCTCGATACTTCGGCCTACATTGAAAAAGCAACATATTTAATTAGGCTCATCTGATTATAAAATCTCACTGGTGAGACACTGGTTGGTTGTAGGGGGTAAAATCAGGTAAGAAAAAAAAATCCTTTGTCTACTCAGTGCTTCCTACCTGGGTGCACACAGCCCATCTGTTTTCTACTTGTGCGTTTGTGTATTATTTAAGGCAAGCGAGAATTCTGTGCACAGCTTTCACTCACCAGATAGCGGATCTTTGCCGATCATCATGACGTTCGGCAAACGCATGACTACGAGCTGCTCGAGAACATCCTACAGAAACAAAGAGGAAAAGTTACCATTGAGAACAGGAAACAAAACTAAAGAGGCATTAAGAAAATGACAGGATGAGCGTGCGGCCACTACAGGGTCACTGTGACCAAGCCACGTGTGAGGAAGGAAAACTTAGGATAGAAACCATGTGAAAAGTCCAAGCTAACTGCACTTCTGCCTGGATCACAGCCAAATACGCATCATGTCTGCTTATGGACAGAGACCTGGGGTCAAAGAAGATGTGTTAATGCCAGGACCGCAGGGTCAGCTGTGAGTGTCTTTTTAAAAGATGTCTTTATTTATATGCTACGGTCTGCTTGTGCAATTGAAAATACAGAATGAAAATGAAAGAGGTGCTGCTGGGTGTCTATAACCGATCATGCAGGACGCTGGCGCTCAGCAGGTCTCCGGGACACGATGTGAATCAGGAGGCTTCTCTCCTGTACAGCAGCCCCTTCCCTGGGAGAGGGATAAGTCACAGCTAATCTGCACCCATCGGAGAGCTGGTGTGGGAGACCAGCTGCCTTCTGGCCCTCGGACCAAGGGCCTTTGACAGCGGGCCCAGCCACCAGCCATCAGCCAAGCCCCTTGCCGGGGTGTCTCTGACAAGCCCTCCTGGCAGTGTGGCAGCTCACACCCGCACCCACCCCTGCGTTCCCGAGGGCCTCAGGCCAGGTCGTCTTCCCTGAGCAGATGGGACTTGGATCTTACAAATCAGAAGATACAAATTAAATTTTATGGAAGACGAGGAAGGGGGTAGGTTCCATAAGCGTTCCTGGCCTCACGAAATTGTTTGTTATAGAAATCTTCACTGACAAAGCAACCTTAAGCCTTTTAAAAACAGGTTTCCAAATTTTTTCAGGAGTCTCTCTATTGCATAGCTCGCTGAAAGTCTACATTCAGTATCCTGCCAGCAAGCACTGATAAAGGAGAAGGGGATGATTACACAGCAGGGCCAATGGAACACCCTACAGCTGACTCCTGTGAACAAGCTAGAGGCTCGTCGATGACTGCCCTGGCCCAACATAACCCTCGTGTGCTCCCATATCTCCTTCAACCCCTTGAATTGCTGCTGTACAAAGACTCGCTGAGCTGTGGCCAAGAACATCCTCCAGGTTCCTCACGAATTCCAGCCACTCCCAGTGTGACTGGTGCTGGAGGCCACATTGGCGACCCAAGGCTCATCTCTGGGGCTCTCACAGCACCAGACACCCGTGCTTTGCACACCACACAGCTCAAACAACATTTGCTGGAAAAGTAAAGACATCGAATGTCTGAACCTTCTCACAAGGTAAAAAGAAAAAGATGAAAATGACAAAAACACACCAAGTGTCAGCAAGGAGATGCCTAAATGTGAATACCATTTCCTCCAGGATTCCCATGGGGAAAGGTTTGAGTGAAGGCATTGCTAGGGGCAAAGAGCAACTGTTTGAGTGAAGTCGGTGTCAGGGGCACAGAACGCCTGGGGCACCAAGAGCTGCCCTCACCTGGTAGAAGGTCTTGATATTTGTGACCAGGATGCTTAAGTTCTCAGTCCGGAGGTTAATATCATTGTTCACCTGCTGGTTGATGGGTTGATATCCAGGCCTGGGATCGCTAGGGAAAGAAACATGGCAATGGAAATGGCGTCTCCCCACATTGGCCACACCTTCCTTCCAGTGGCATGTAGTCCTCTCCAAGTCTAAGCTAGTGTGAGGCTCTAAGGGGTGTGGCTCAGAAACACAGGCGTCCTTACCGAGGGGGAAACCTTAGTCACTCACAGATGCTCCCGACCAACCCCTGACACATTTTGTAAGCAGACACTGTCCCTTATAGTTCCTTGATCCCCAAAAAGTGTGATTTGTTGTTTTTTTTCATTTCATTGCTTAAACCACATGAAATAGCTGATTTTGAAGTTAATTGCACCCTCTACAGTTCTAAATGTCCTTCATCAATCAAGCTGCTAACACACTGTCCTGCAGTTCTTCCCACCCCAACGAAGGGCGGCAAAGGCCCTTATACTGAGATATCACTGGCCCAGGGGCAAGGACCCTCCCAGAGCAACTGCAGGTCTCCTTTTACAACCTGAAAACAAACTTGAAGACAACTTACATTTCCACCATGATCTGGTTAAGAAAGATGCCATCGACCAGACTCATGTAAACCCTCAGGTTGTCATCGTTGCTGCCTTCAAAGGGTCCCAAGGTTTTGACCTGGAAGGAGCAGGATGCAGAAAGGCAGGAAAAGTCACCCCACACACATTCTGAAGCTCTTCAGGACAACCACGGCCTGCGGGCTGAGGGGTCACCCAAGGCCCACCCATGCTTCAGTAGGCTCCAAGCCCACCTTTCTTCAGGGCCCCTCTCCCTGCCCTACTCCAGGCAACAGATTCGAGACAGCGGGAGGGAAACTTTCTCCCCACTTTTTCCCAGTGTCCCAGAACAGGAAAGAAATACAAAATAAAAGAAACTTTTCAACAAATTACTCACATCTGTTCTATTAGAAATCACTGTGCCCACCGCAGATTGTACACATTCCCACTCAGACGTGCCCCAAGGCCCGCCCGTCACCACCATTCACCACCTGGACTCAGTTCAAAAACTACACAAGGATATTTTCTGGGGAGTCCTTTACCTGAATGGCCAAGCCACAGGGGTTGGGGTGACCACTCAGACCTTGTCTCCTCCTGGAAGGGCAGCCCAGCACCCTGATGGGAACAGGCCCACCCACTCCCAGCCGAGGGCCGGGACGCTACAGGGGGCACATGCTCCCGAGTTGGAAACGCCTCCCGACCCCAGGCCCTGGTCTGGACCCCACACCTGCTAAGACCCCGGCGTGCTGGGACTTCCCCGGGGTCCCAAGGGGCAATAGTCGGGTCTGTAGGGACCACAGGCAGGCGGGAGAAGGGCCGGAGCACCAACGTAGTAGGGAGCCTGGCTACTCACCCACGCGATGAGGGGGCCGTGAAGAAAGAGCTCCAGGAGCTCCCTGCTCGCATCATCCATCCTCAGGCTTCGCCCACTGTGTTGGGCCCAAGGTCTCTGTACCAGAGTCTCTGCGCCCGACGTCTCTGCACCAACTGGCTCTGCACCTACTGGCTCTGAGCCCAACTGCTCTGTGCCCCACCTTCCACTGTTTCTATGGCCACTGTCCCCATGCCCGCATCCCATAAGCCTCTGCCCCCACATTCCAACTGGCCCTGGCACTCAATGCTGCCCGGCCCGGGCCATGGGGGCTCACGCCCCATGCTAAGCACCGTGGGGTACATAAAATATTGGGCTCTCCCCATGCAACTTAAAATCTATATGCACACATAAAATACAAAGAAATAGAAAAATTATATATCTACATTATAGAATTATAAATGGAAAATAGCCATTTAAACCTAATCTTGTCCATCCCCATTTTTAAAAATTATTTTTTCTATCAGCCAAATTACAGAAATGTGATCAGTTCCTTTAAGGCAAGAGTATATTCATTTGATTTTGCTAAGTCTTGCCTAGTATCTCAGCTTGGGCTTGCTGCTCCCCTTCGACTATGAAAGGGGACGCTCCAGTTAGTCGTTCATACATCAGGACACCTAAACTCCACCAGTCAACTGCCTGCAAAACAATTTTATAGAATATTAACTAACATGCAATTTACAGGAAAGAAAAATGAGCAAAATAAAGCTGCATATTTAGAAGATATTTTAACAAAAATATTTTGTACATAGCTTTCTCTACAAGGAGTATTAAATTAGCATATGCAAGAAAACATTTAGAGAACAAATATGCAGGTATCCTCAGAACAAAATTTAAACATTTCGTCTGTCAATCAATGAGCTAAAAGTGTTGTAATTATTTTGTAAACTAGTAATGGCTCTCCTTTGGATAATTAAAAATGAATTTTTAAAAACGTTTTTAATTGATTTCAGACAGAGGAAAGGAGAGAGCAGAGAGACAGAAACATCAATGATGAGAGAGAGTCAGTGAACCTGCACACCTCCTGCTGGGGATCCAGCCTGCAACCCGGACATGTGCCCTGATGGGAAATCGAACCTCGATCTCCTGAATCAACCTCTGAGCCACTCTAGTCAGACAAAAAAAAATATTTTTCATATAAAAGAAATTAAAAAATTTTTAAGTAAATGAAATCTTTGGACTCAAGATAGAGGGAGGGAAAAAGTACCGATTAGCATTTTTATTAATTATTGAGCTCCGATAAATATTATAAAATTACTTAAAGTCAAAGAACACAAATGAAAATGTAAAAAATCCCACCTATAGGTGTTACTTTTTTCATACCAACCTAAATCAGTTCCTCTTATAGGGCCTATCTCATATATCGAATGGCCTTCATTTGCAGAAAGCATGCTGACATTTAAAATAAAGGAAAATAAAATGGGAACTAACTGGGAAACAAATTTATAAATGTAGTTACCAGAAATGAGAACTGAGCAAATTACATATAATTAAAAGAATCCTGATCTACTGAAAAATACTTCTTTTATAACTATGCAAAACAAGATTTCAATAATGGTTGAGTATGTGAGCTTATGCCAGTGAGATATTAACTGGATGCTAAAACTTTATTTATCTATTTTTCAATATGTCTTTGTTGATTTGAGAGAGAGGAAGGGAGAGAGCGAGAGAGAAACATCGATGACCAGAGTCTCTAATCAGCTGCCTCCTGCACGGCCCCTGCTGGGGATCGAGCCTGCAACCCAGGCATGTGCCCTGACCAGGAATCGAACCTGCCGCTCCTGGGTCACAGGTCAATGCTCCACTGCTGAGCCACGCCAGCCGGCCGGGCTCCATGCTAACATCTTCAACTCTCTGCTTCCAAATGTCAGGGCCAAGGCTTCAGAGAAATGATGCAAAACCCATGAGCCTAGACCTATTTTACAGAGAAAACATATCAATGACATAGAAAACAGGCTCAGGCCGACTGAAACCACAGGAAGTGAGTGCAAGGCAGGCGCGGTGACCAGCGCGCTGCACACTGTGTGTCTCACGGAAGCAGCTCAGAGCCATCGCGGTGCTCCATGGGCTCCCCGTAACTTAGGTGTATTCTGGACCTCAGGGTGCAGAAATTCCAGGAGTAATATAAGGTTTTCTTTCCTAAAAACGGGTGCCATGCCTTGGCCTGTGTGGCTCAGTTGGCTGGAACATCATTGCCTACACCCAAAGGTTGTGGGTTCAATTCCCAGTCAGGGCACCTATCTAGCTTTGGGTTCAATCCACAGGTTGGGGTAAGTCTGGGAGGCAACCAAATTCCTTCTCTCCCTTTCCCTCTCTCTTCCCTTCTTTCTAAACTTAATGAGCATAGCCCTGGGTTAGGATTAGGAAAAAAATTGGTTCCATTAGGTCTTAGAAGGTATTTTTCCAATTTGAATAGTTACCAATTCTTACCAAATTTCCCAAGAGTTTCAAAGAATACCTTCAACCTAACTAAACCAACAATTCAATTATTTTCTTTCTATGAGCACTTTTCCTGCCATGTGAGTGAGACCCTGAGAATGTTCTGTTGCTGGACTGGAAACCAATTGACACAGCTCTACAATCTGATTCCTAGTCATGAAAAGTAGAAGGACAGGCTTTAAACATGATAAGCCATCAGGAAGCATTCTCCACACTTAAAATATCTGTGCTGTGCATGAGAGGTTTGGAAACGGGATGAGGGAGAGGGGAAGCAAAAAATAGTCCGAATCCCTTATTTGGAGAAAGTTATTAATAAAGCAAAAGTGTTACGAAAGAACTGGACAGGCCTGCAATCTTTAATACAGGAAATAAGTGTATGTGACCTAGCCCAGCCGGTGTGGCTCAGTGTGGAACCATGACCTATGATCCAAGAGATCTCAGTTGGGTTCTCTGTCAGGGCACGTGCTCAGGTTGTGGGCTCGATCCCTAGTAGAGGGCAGTAGGGGGCATGCAGGAGACAGCTGTTCAATGAGTTCTCTCTCCCTCTCTCTCTCTCTCTGAAATCAGCAAGGAGATAGTTAAATATATATATACACACATATATGTATATGTATATATATTTGTGTGTGTGTGTACATATATATGTGAATCAGGCCTCTTCAAGGCCTTAATTTTGCACATAGAAAGGAAAGGGGGCAGGGAAAACTGACCTCTTTAGAGGGCTTAGGAAAACAAACTTAGACTATCTTGGATTATCTTTTTCTCTGAGGATTGTTACGATGCTTATGTCTGTTGAAGAGACAATCAAGAAAGCCTCCAGCATCTCAAAGTTAAAAGCAGAAATTGGGAGGAAGAAAATAAGAAAGATTCCCTTTTCAAGGATCTCTTAGAAAGCAAATATCAACTGTAGGTGAAACAGCCAACGATACGTCTCATGTATTTTTCTAACAAAAATCAGTAATGTCAATACACACTGATTAAAATTATCCTGCATGATGCACTCAGTGACACCTCTGTACTGTATTGTACTCTGGCTCGGCTGTGTCCTAAAAGAGCAGGGCCCATCCTACAGAAAATGCATGATTTTTGTTTTCCATAGAGTTGCAGCTGGTGCTTTGCTTAAGATATAGACTCTTATCATGGCAATTACATAAAAATTATGACTTGAAGAATTAGTTGCTTTTGAAGTTTCCTTTAACAAAGACTGTTACTCTATAAAACAAAAAGTTACCCTCACCAACAAAACCTGAATAAAGGGAAACCTAGAATGTCCTCACCTTCCTATTATCTTTTCCCACCAAAACACTAGATATCACAGTGTGTTCATGTATACGAAGCAAAGGAGAGAAACATAAGGACAACAAGAAAGGGGACTCTGCTGAAGGCTGTGCCTGAGTTGTTATACTTTGGTTATCACACCTAAGTTATTACACATTTTAGAGAGGTATATAAAGAAGTGTCAGAAAGAGAACACGCTCTGTCATGTCCCCAATGTCCCCTCTGACAGTATCTGGTGCCACATATTCAATAGTGCCACGAAACGAACATGCTCGTTCAGCCTGAAACACACAAACAAAAAGGGATTTGATCTCAAGCTGGGATGATAAGTGACAGAAAGGAAGTTCATGCTCCATGTCAGTGGTTGAGATGAACTGCTATGTGCAGCAAAGCAACGTAGTGGCAGAACCCACCTGAGACCCTCTTCTCACCAGGACGGACCATCAGGTCCAGTCTGAGTCCTGGGTAAGTGAAGCCCTCCCGGCCTGAAGAGCGCAGCCTCCACTCACCCGAGCGCCACCCGCCAGCTCACGAGTCCACCGCCCGCCCTTCTTCTCTGCCTGTGTGCGGAGTTCAACTCCTGCTTCCTGCAGCCATTCTTTTCTGTAAGAGCGCAAACAGTCCAAGAGGAGTAACAGGAACTGTCTAAGGCTTTACTACGGGTGACTTTATTTCCAGCCAGGCAAGACTAGAAAACTTGGAGGGGAAGGCAGGCCAAATGCTAAGGAGGGGGACAGGGAACCAAAGAGGGGAAAACCTGTCCTCCCTCACCACCTTGTCTGGGGTTGGCACTGCTAATAGACTGTCTAGTGATGGCGAGCAAACTGTTTTGAAAACAAGATTTTCTCATAAAGACAGCTGTTTCTCCTTGATAGAGTTTTAAAAAGGGTTAATTTTTATATCAGCCAAAAACTAATTTCAAAAACTGAAGGAGCGCCCTGGCCAGTGTGGCCCAGCAGTTGGAGCATCAGCCTGTGGGCTGAAAGGCCTCGGGTTTGATTTCCGGTTGGGGTACCTACCTGGGTAGCAGGCTTGACCCCTGGCCCAGGGCAGAGCGCATGTTGGGGGGCAACTAATCTATGTGGATGTGTGTCCCTCTCTCTCTGCCTTCTTCCTCTCACTCAAATCAATAAAAACATTAAAAAAAAAAGGGGGAACATCTGCTCCCCGGGCTGACCTTCGGGAACACACGGGAAGGCTGCCCAGTGCGCGGGGACAAAGCCACTGCGGGGGGGCCTCTGCGTCCCGCCAGCGGGGACCAGGCAGGTCCTTGCTCCTCCCTGGGGCGTCCACGACTCTCTGGCCTCAGGCCCTGCAGCGCCCTCCAGGGCGGCCGGGCGCTTCCCCTCCCTGTGCTGAAGCCCACGACCCGTCCTCCAAGGTCACCAGCGCCTGGATCAGGGCGTCGGCCCCCGACCCCCGCTGCCCGAAGGACGCGCCGTGGTGGGACCCCTGTCGCCCCCACGAGGAGCGTCGGGCGGCTCCACGAGGGACAAGGAAGGTCGGAGGGTGAAGGGCAAGGCCTCAGGTCCCCACCACAGGGGGGTCGACACCCGCGGAGCACCGCAACCCCACCCTCTGCAGAGCCTGAGCAGGAAGGCGCCTGGGCCCCGCCCCCGGCGGCCTTGGGGCCTCTCTAGGCTGCAGAGGCTCCCTCTCGGTGGCCCCGCCCTGAGGCCCCGGGGTCCAGGCCTTGCTGGGTCAGAGTGCAGGGGAAGGGAGGCCAGGCGGGCTTAACCCGGGTTTCCACTGTGTGAATCATATCTGTTTTTTAATTTAAATCTATCTTCATTGAGTTGAGGGAGAGGGAGGGAGAGAGAGAGAGAAACATCAATGACAAGAGTCATTGATTGGCTGCCTCTTGCAGAAACAAAATCAAAGCCCTGCTCCTGGATTCCCAGTGTCTCTCATCTCCATCGCCAGCTGTGAGAAGAGTTCAGCCTTGTCTTCATCAGGCCCAGAAATAGCGCCGGTGCCCAGACATCTTGCACCATTTGCTCCGATTATGTCATCCCAGGTACAAGCCACAGGCACTGTGCCCAGGCCCGGGCAGCCTGCTGCACACCCCGGAGGCCTGCTAGGGCCGCAAGGCTGCTGCAGGGAGACCGGGCACGGGAACAGGGCAAGCCCCGTGTTACAGGGCCAGCGAGCATGTCTGAAACTGTTAAAGGCAATTTGGTGCCATTGAAGCACTTCACAGAATTACTTTAGAGGAAGCTCTCCAATTTACACTTTAGCCTTCTTCCACTAGCAAGGGTTCAGAAAAATAAGCATTCATCTGATTTATCATTTTTAAAATGTTTTTATTGTTGCAGAGAGAGGAAGAAAGAGGGGGAGGTAGAAACCTCAATGATGAGAGAGAATCTGATCGGCTGCCTCCTGCACGCCCCCTACTGGGGATGGAGCCTGAAACCTGGGCATGTGCCCTGACCAGCAATGGAACCCTGATCTCCTGGTTCATGGGTCGGTGCTCAACTACTGAGCCACACCGCCTGGGCTTATTTACCACTTTTTAATGTAAAAACACTCTTATAGCAATGTTATAGAAGTGGTAGTATTCCCCTACTCCGTTGGCTGAAGGTTCAGCTCAGAGACAATGAATGTAATAAATTTATTTAAACTCTGTAATCATGAATGTATTAAACTACTTAATTAGCCCTAGCCGCTCTGGCTCAGTGCTAAGAGTGCCAGCCTGAGGACTGAAGGGTGCTGGTTTCCATCCGGCCAAGGACATATATACCTGGGTCGCAGACTCTGTCCCAATCCCGATCAGGGCATGTTTAAGGCTCTGCAGCTGCTAGTCCAGGAGACCAGGCACAGGCAGCCACGGTCCACACTCGCACCACAGGGTGTGCTGGGCCCGCCCGGCTCAAGGAGGAGCTCCAGCTGGCAGGTGTGCGGGAGGCTGGGGGCATCGTGGCTTGCTGGGGTCTGCCCAGAGACAGGCTCTGGGGAGGCTGGGTCCGCCTCAGGGGGTGCTGGGTGGGGCCTCGCCTCAGCAGGTCTCAAGGTGGGCTCACACAGCCCTGGCTTCAGCAGCTTCCCCTCGGAGGTGCTGACAGCCATCTTCATGGTGGGGCTGCAGAGCTGGTGGGCATCCCGGCCCCTTCTCTCCTGGTAGGGCGTCCAGGCTGGACTCAAATGGTTGGGAGATTATTGACCTTCCTCAAGAGGTCACTGAGCATGTCATCCTGGCAGCTGGGAATGTCCTACAGAGAAGAGAGGAAGAAGTGAAAGGCCCGAATGAGGGCCACGAGGGTCCTCAGAGAGCCCTCTTTCACCCAGGATGTCCCCGATGCAGGCCACTTGGCCAGAACTGAAGTTTCCCGCTTCTGTTGGGCCTTTCACACCTTGCTGGGCCCCACCACACACAAAGCCCTTGGTTGAGATGCTGAGGCCGGGGCCACACATGGGTCAGGGAGAAAAGCCAGGTGTCACTCTGGCAGCCCCCCAACTTAACCAGCAGGAAAACAGACCCAGAGAGGGAAGCCATTTCCAAAAACACATCCACTGGATGGGAGAGTGAGAGCTGGGAGGCTGGACACAACCAACGGTTTCCAACTGCTCCTCATTCCGACCAAGCTCAGCGGGAGGCAGAGAGCTGCTGGGTAGACTGTCCTCTGTTCCTTCTCAGGCCACCAGCTCAGACACCTGGTGAGGGCTTCATCTTAGGCCACAAGAAACAGAAACGAGGCCAGCAGCTCCTAAATGCCAGAGTGGCCTCACTCGAAGGCTTCACTGCCACCTACACCTTTCTCTTGATCTGACAAGGGGGATGTAGGAACGGCAAGGTGGGCCACCAAGGGTAACTCTGGACTGTGTAGGGGACGGCCACCCCAAATCCAAATATAATTACACCAAGGTCCCATCCCTCCCTGAAGGAGTTCCCTGTGCTGGTCCTATGGCTCAGGAGGTGCCACTAGGAAATCCAAGTGGGCAGAGTGTGCCACTGAAGGGCACTGGTCCACAAAGGAGAAGCTGGAACAGGACCCCCAAACTCAGGATGAGGGATGGACAGTTGAGACTGGTGGAGACTGTGGCAAATCAGAGAGCCCGTGTTCCATCCAAAGAGGTCCAGCCAAATGCTGCCATGTGGAGATGTGGACCCAGCGGCCCCGTGTTCCATTCTGCTAGAGAGAGAGGAACTCTAGATTTTTATGTGAAATCTCTGAATTATTCAACTGTTGGCAATTAAACAAAAAATGTAACTGATATATCAATAGGGCAAATATAACATATATTATCAACTAGCTGGAGTCCATAGACTGAGAGTCTGTAATTTGTGCCTTAGGAATCAGCTATAACACTGCTCCCTAATGACAACAATGGTCAAAGCTGGCATCTGCTTCCTGGGCACATGGCATGTGCAAGGCCCTATATGAAGCACCTCACAGTGGTCATCTTCCTGCACCCTGTCGAACCCAGAGAGGAAAATACTGCTCTCCCTGCAGGGTATGGAGGTGAACACAGGTCCAGGCCCCCACAGTCACTTCATAGGCATGATCCCAGACAGGTCCCCTTCCACATCTGAAAAGTGCTCCCTTGAAAACTTCCTGGGCCCCCTAGAACTCAGGCTCTTCTGCCTCCAAGTCGCCACATGAGATGTCCATAAATTCTGCCCCTTTTCCTTCCTGAGCCCGACGTGTGCAGCCACAGGTCTGGTGCAGTGATGGTTATAGGCCTTGATCCTAGGGACTGAACCTGTTAGGAGCCTGGGAAGCCCAGTGGCACCAGTGCAGCTGATGATTCCCCTGAGAGTGCAAGGAATGAAGGGAACTTCACTGGCCATGCAGGGCTTTCCCAAGGTGGACAGAGAATTGCCACAAGAGCCTTAGGAAAACAGGGCCACTGGGAGCATGGATTTCCCTTTTCCATCATCCCTCATGCTCCATTTCAGGCCAGCAAGGCTTTCACCACAGAACCACCCACTCCACAGTCACCAACTCCATCATCAATGCCTCCCACCGCCACCACCAACCATCCCCTACCAGCCACCATTGTCCCGTTTAGAACCACAGTCAGCCACAGAGCCAGCTCTCCATGGCCACTCTCCTCCCCACACAGCCATCAACACCACCCTTGGTACCCATCACGGCCTGCACACTAGCATCACATCTGCCACCTCCCCGTTCTCTCCATCACAGCTACAGACATTAGCCCCATGAGCTGACACTGTTCCCCACCACCATTCCCCCATTACTGCTGTTACCACTAGCACCAAACAGCCATGGACCTTATCCCCATTATAAGCCAAATGCCAGCTCTGTCATTGCCATCAATCTATGCAAACAGTCACCATGACATGGTCCTCCTGACTACCACCTTCAAGAGTATTTTCAAAACCCAGCTGCAAGTGAAAAGTTTATCTAGGTAACTTTTTCTAGCTGCTCTGACAACCAATACACCCTGCTTGCCCAAAGGGAGGTTTGGTCCCCCTGACACCTTGGTGTGATCAGCGGTTCACAAGGAGGCCTTCCACAGGACTCCTGCCTCCTACTCAGCCCATTCTCTCAGGCCTGCTCTCTCTAGAGCCTTCTGCTGGGCTCCTGACTTCTTCTGGCCACTGGGTAAGCAGGGACAGCACAGACAAATGTCCACATGCTCAGGGCTAGGACTAGAAATGTACAGATGACCCTCACAAGCAATCATTGTCTCAAACCCAGTCTCGGGCGCCACAGCTGCAGGGGGGGCCGGGAAACATGGTCTTCCAGTGCGCCCAGTAACAGGCAGCAGGGGGGCATGTAGCAATGGTCGGCCCCCGGGGGTCTCTGCTAAGGTAATATGTGCCTCGTCAGAAACAGGACATGCCATAGCAAGGGCATTTGTGAAGAAATGGGCACTCTTAGGGGTCACATGCTGAGTCATGTCCCTGAGACATAGCAGACCCAGTTCCTAACACTGTCCATCTCGTGTGTTTTGCACACACACTTACCCACACCTCCTGTGAGCAAAAATGAGTGCACACACAGACACGCACACACACACAGTCTTCCAAGGACTCCATGCTGACCCAGACAGGATCCCCACGGGTCCCAACACTGGCAATGTCTCATTAAACTAGATGAGAGCAAATTCTGTTTTGGGGCAAACATGCAGGGCAGCCCCTGTGTGTGCCTGAGGGCAAAGAGCAGGAGGCAGGCGGCTCTGTCCTGACTCAGCTCCGCCCAACTTGGGGACCAGTCTGGGGCCTGGGAACCTCCTAAGAGCAAAGTCTAACTTGACAGACACCCCAGCCTCTGACTGTCAGTTTCCTAAATGGCTCTGGAGCTGGCATCCTCATTTTAAACCACTCTCCATAATAAGCAGTGATGACACCACTTCAGGCTTCAGGAAATATCTCACAACCTTGGGAAAGTTTTATTTTTTAGGTAGGTGTCTAATAAAGTGGGCAAAATAAAGAGACAGAGCTAAACTATAGTACTTTTTAATTACAAATTTTAAAACGGTACACCCTCTACTGATTCCAGTGGCCACTGCTATCACTTTGATGTGGACTCTTCTGGACATTTTCATGCAGTTATAAATATGTGTATGTACCACCAAAAATATGGTCATCTTATGGCAGTTTTCTACAGAAATCACACATTTATGTAATATTCTGTAGCTGGCTTTCTTTCCCATGGCCATGTAATTTAGAGATCCATCTGTCTATCTGAGCCACCTCTCAACCTCCCGCCCTCCCTCTTTCTACCACAGGATCAGCACAGTATTTCACAGCATCATGTCCTGCAGTTTATTTATCCTTTGTTGACAAAGATGTAATTGCTCCGATGCTCTCCATTACCAACAGTACTGAAGGGAACAACCTGTGCACCTGTGTGAATATTTTGCTACACCACTAGTTCTCAAAGTTGGTTCCAGGAACCCCCAGGGTCCCTGAAACTCTTTCGGGGGTCTACAAGTTTAAAACTATACTCATAGGACCGGGAGCAAGGTGGCTATGGCATAAAAGGAGGCTGTGTGCCCTTCTCCCAGCCACGGACTGGATTTCCAGCTAAAATCTGTGCGGTCAGCTTGAAAAAGAGAAGTGTAACTCATTGGACATATTTCGTCTAAGGAGCACTGAAGAAAGAACGGAGAAAGTGGAAAGAGAAGGGGAGTCTTGGAGAGGGGGAGCCGCCCTGCCGTTGATGCTTGGCTGAGAGGCCCCAGTGATATGGGGTGCAAAGCTCCCTCCCCTTGGAAGTGTGGGGTCACATCCCCACGCAGGGCTCCCAAACCCAGAGCAGCAGAGACTAGAAGGAGGGCCCCGAGGCATTGAGAGAGTGACCTGGGGACCTGTCTGTCTGGGCGGCCTGGTCCTTTCCTTCCCGGGAGGGAGTGCGCGGACTGAAGGCCGTCCCCGGGGAGAGTCTCGCCCTGGGTGCTGGCTGCTAGAAAAGCTGCGCTGCCGTCTTGGGGTCTGAAGAAAGAGTGGGGCTGACGGCTGCACCCAGAGGAACTCTTGAGAGACCCTCTGCGTTCCCGAAAGGCAATGTGCAGAGCCCCAGACACTGACTAAACCGTGTTACCTGAGGAAGGTGGAGGGATTATCCCACCTCTAGTGCAGGATTGAAGCCCCTTGCCCCACCTCTGGAGCACAGGGACTGATCCTGCCTGTGGAGGGGGTGCAGGGAAGGTGGGGGATTTTTGACTCTCACTGAAGAGAGTTGGAAGTGAGAGCAGAGCAGAGACTCTGGGTCCCAGCTTCACTGTCACCAGCCAGCAGAGAGATCAGAGTCCTGCCTGGGATGATTTTATAACCCCTTCTGCTTGCATCTGTGGCTCAAGGGTGCTGGATCCTCAGAGAGCAAGGGTGTGTTTTTTATTTTGTGTTGTTTCAGGCACCCCCCAGCATCCCTCAGGAAGGCTTATATTGGAGAGACAGATGAGTGAGAGTGGGTTTTGGGCCTGATTCTTGGGGGCCAGATCCTTGTGTCCTGTGAGTTCAGCCAGCCAGTGCCAGGAAGGAGGGGTAGAGCATGTCTCCACCTCCTGCAGGCTGGGACACCACCCCCAATAGGAAAGAGTTTGGATCAGCTCTCTGAAGCCCCAGACACCGCGAGGGGCACAGACTGTGGGGGTCAGGAGAAGAGCTCAGAGCAGGGAATTTCAAGAGTAAGACCCTCACAGGCTGTTGTCTGGGACCAGAAGGGCCGCAGAACCTCCTGCGGGCTGGGCAGGCACTGTTCTCAACCAGAATCTCTTTGGATCAGTCCCACCAAGCCCAGGGCAACTGAAGCTTTTCCAGAAAAGGCAGGAGGCTGGATGCAAGCCGCCCCCGCACCAGGCCGCCTCAGGGGAACTGGATTGGACCATAAACTGGACACTGAGCAGTTGCTCTTCGAAGTGCAGATTAATTACCCCTGGGGCCCTCTGGCCCCAGCTGGGCTGCCTGGCTCCATCCAGAAGGCTCATCAGAAGGCACTGCAGGCCCAGGCCACCTCCAGGGCAGGCGGCTGAGGGGGGAGGCGACCTCAGAGAGCCTCAGACCCGCCTCAGCTACTGTGGGACACCCCGAGTCAGCCTACACAGCTGGGGACATTAGCTGAGAACAGCACCCCGGCACGAAGCCTGAAATCAGCGCACAAAGCAAGGAGCCTCGCGCAGCAGGATCTGCCCAGATGACCTTTCCTGGGCTGTTTTGCTGCTGTTCTGTTCCAGTACTTTCCTCTGTATCGCGCCGGCAGCCTTCTCACTGGTCCTGCTTTTGCTCTTTTCTCCCTGTTCCTTTCCCGTCTCCTGCCGCCCCGTCCTCATCTTACTCCATCCTTTCCTTCCTTTCCCTTTTCCATTCTTTCTCTCACTTTTGCTTTCTCTCTCTTCCTTTTACCTCTGCATAACTTTTTTTAGTAGGAAAATTATAGGCCAGTCTCCCTGATGAATAAAGATGCTAAAATCTCAACAAAACATTAGCAAATAATATCCAGAAAGAAATTAATAAGATCATACAACATGGCCAAGAGGGATTTATTCCGGGGATGCACGAATAGTACGATATTAACAAGTCAGCAAACGTGATGCATCACGTTAAGAAAATGAAGGGTAGAAATCACACGTTCATATCAATAGATGCAGAAAGAGCATTCGATAAAACCCAGCACCCATTTTTTATATAAATGTTTAGTAATCTGGGAATAGAGGGATCAGACCGCAGCATAATAAAGGCCATATATGGCAAACCCACAGCCAACATCATAATCAATGAGCAAAAACGAAAAGCATTTCCCCTAAGAACAGGAACAAGACAGGGGTGTCCGCTTTCAACACTTATTCACCATGGCACTGGAAGTGCTAGCCACAGCCATCAGACAAGAAAAAACAATAAACGCATCCAAACTGGAAAGGAGGAAGTGAAACTCTCACTATTTGCAGATGACATGATATTGTACATAAAAACATACAGAATCCACCTGAAAAGTAACAGAGTAAATGAATGAATTTGGGAAAGTAGGAGAATACAAAAGCAACATCCAGAAATCGGTAGCGTTTTTATACACCAATAACAATCTCTCTGAAAGAGAAACCAAAAAAGCAATGAATTTTACCACTGCAACAACAATAATAACAACAAGGTGCCTAGGAATAAACTTACCCAAGGCAGTAAAACACCTGTACTCAGAACACTATAGGACAGTGATGAGAGGAAAAGGGAGACAGAAACACGTGGGAGCAAGTTCCGTGATCACGGATTGGAAGAATTAACATCATTAAAATCTCCACACTACCCAAAGCAACCTGTAGAGTCAACTCAATCCCTATGAAAATAGCAGTGGCATATTTCACAGATCTAGAACAAATATTTCAAACACTTATATGGAACCAAAAAATACCCCGAATAGCCTGAGCAATCTTGAGAAAGTAAAACAATTTGGAAGTATCAAACTACCTGATACCAAACTATACTACACGGCCACTATAGTGAAAACAGCCTGGCCCTGGCATTAGAACAGGCATATAGATCAATCAAACAGACGAGAGCCCAGAAACAAACCCACACCTTTATAGCCAATTACTCTTTCACAAAATGGGCAATAACATACAAAAGAGTCAGGACAGTCTCTTCAAAAAATGGTGTTGGAAAATTGGAGAGTTATATATATTTAAAAAAAAAGATACTAGACCATCCATTTACGCCTTACATTGGAATAAACTCAAAATGCATAAAAATGTAAATGTCACTTGATGAACCATAAAATTCCTAGAAGAAAACATAGGCAGTAAAAACGGAGACATCTCTCGTAAGAATATTTTTGTAGGTATATCTTCTTGAGCAAAAGAAACACAGGAAAAAATAAACCAATGGGACCACATCAAAATAAAAAGCTTTTACAGAGCAAAAGAAACCATCAACAAAATGAAAAGGCAACACATTGCACAGGAGAATATACTCACCAATGATACTTGTGATAAAAGGTTAATTTCTAAAATATATTAAAAATGTATACTACTCAATAACAAAAAGACAACTAACCCAATTTAAAAAATGGACACATGTTCAGACGGCCTGGTTCAAGGGTGAGCATCAACCTGTGGTCCAGGAGCTCGCTGTTCGATTCCCAATCATGGCAAATGCGGGGGTTGCGGGCTTGACCCGCAGTGGGGAGCGTGCAGGAGGCAGCTGATCAACAACGACTCTCCCATCATTGATGTTTCTCTCTTTCCCTGTGCTTTCCTCTCTCTCTGAAATCAATAAAGATATATTTTTTTTAAAAAGAAATCAAAAATTGAAAAGGCAACCCATTGCACCAATGATACTTTTGATAAAAGGTTAATTTATAAAATATATTTAAAATGTACACTACTGAACACCAGGAAGACAAACAACCCAATTTAAAAAATGGACACATACTCACCGGCTTGGCTCAGTGGTTCAGCATCAGCCTATGGTCCAGGAGCTCGCTGTTCGATTCCCGCTCAGGGCACATGCCCGGGTCGTGGGCTTGATCCCAAGCAGGGGACGTGCAGCAGGCGGACAACCAATGACTCTGTCATCACTGATTTTTCTTCCTCTATCTTTCTCTCTCTTCCTCTCTCTGAAATCCTGGCTCTAGCCCTAACCATAACACTATAGCTAGTTCTCATTTTAACCCTAACTCTAGCCTTACCCGTAAACTTAACCCGAAACTTAGACCTAGCCCTAGGCCTACAACTAACTTTAACCCTAAACCTAACCATAACCTAGCTTTAACACTAGCCCTAACTTTAGCCCTAACCCTAAACATAGTCCCAAACCGAACACTAACCCTAATCCTAAACCTAAGCCCAGTTCTAGCCCTAGTCCTATCTTGAGCCCTAATCCTAACCTAACCTTTAGCCCAAGACCTAAACCTAAACCTAGCCCTCGTTTTTGCCATAACTCTAACTGTAAACTTAGCCCTAACCTTAACACTAACCCTAACAAAAGCCCTAGCCCTAGCCCTAACCCTAATTCTAAACTTAGCCCTAGAACAAGCCCTACCTCTAGACCTAACCCTAATCCTAAAGCTTCCCCTGCAAGGAGTCCTAAACCTACATTTAACCATAACCCTAATGCTAATTGTAGCCTTATCAATAACCCTAACCACATGCATAGCCATAACCCTAGCCCAAACCATAACCCTGATGGTAACTCTAAACCTAACCCTAGAGCTACTCCTAAGCATGACCCAACCTTAACCCTACCCATACTCCTAACACTAAACCAAACCAAACCAAACTTTAACCATAGCCCTAAAGTTAACCCTAACCCTAACCTTGTATCCAATTCTTGTCCTACATTCGGCACCAGTCCTAGCTGAAAACTGATTCTAGACCTAACTGTGGCCTTGGGCCTAATCCTAACACTCTTCCTAAGCCTAACCTGAATATTAAACCTAATTCTAAGGCTAACCCTAGCCCGGACCCTAAACCAAATCCCAAACCTAACTCTAAATTGATCCCTGCATCTAAAACTCATCATAAATTAACCATAACCCTAGACCTAGACTTAGGCCTAGTCCTAATTCTAACCAAAACCCTAATCCTAAACCTAGCTTCAATCCTAACCCTAACACTAGCTCTAGCCCTATCTTAATACCTAACCCTAACCCTAAATCTAGGCCTACATCGAATCCTAAGCCTGACCCTAACCCTAATTCTAACCCCAATGCTAGTACTAAACCCCAAAACTAATTCTAAAACTAGTTCTGGCACATGCCCCAGCTCGAAAGGGAAACCTAACCACAACATTAGCCTTAGCACTAGCCCTAAACCTAAACAAAAGTTACCCTAATGCTAATAACACCAAATCTAGCCCTAGCGAAACACTCAAACCTAACCCTAAATGGAACCCTAATTCTAGCAATAGACCTATCTCTAACTTTAACACTAAATTGAACCCCAAACCTAGCCTTCTTCTTAAAACTAAACTAACCTAACCCAATCCCAAATGTGGGGAACCGCTGTGGCCCCAGGCACGGAGGAGCTGCCTGGGTGAGCTGCAGAGGTGCTCTCATGCTCCCTGACCCAGTCCTTGAGGCACCAAAGCAATACTAATTTAGCTTGCGGCCATAAATTCTAGAAAGGCTAATTAGGAAGCTGGCCCCGGCCTGAAGGGTTAAGGGATAGTTAAACCACATACCAAGCCAAGGACTCAATCCTCCCCAAAAGTTCCCATTAGAAGCAGAGAGAAAGATAGTTTCCAAGGTCTGAGCTCCTGCAGGAGGCAGGGTGTTTACTCTGAAAAAGCATTCGTAGGAGCTTGGAGGAATTACTTTGTATCTTAGCCTTCTTCTTATAACTAAACCCAACCTAACCCAATCCCACAATGTCATGGTAAACTTTAACCTTACCTCCAAATCTAACCCTAAACTGAAACATAATTTTAGCTCTAACTATATCCTTAACACTAAAACGAAACCTAATCCTACCCTAGATTTACCCTAATCCTAAACCTAACCATACTTTTAAAACTAGCCTCAGCTCTAGCCTTAATTTAACACTAACCTTAGCCCTAGGGTCAGCCCTAACCCTGATTCAAACCCTAAGCCTAACCATGAACTTAACCATAGCTTTGATTGAAAATATACCCTTCCACCAATGGTAAAATTGACATTAGCCATAGGCCTAGTCCTAAGGCTAACACTAAACCTAGCTCTAATTCTAACTCTACCCCTAGCCCTAACTCTAACTTTAAACTTAGCCCTAGAACGAAACCTAGCTCGAACCCTAACTATAACACTAGCCCTAACTCTCAGCATAGCCCTAACCTTAACCCTAACACTAGCCCTAGCCCTACCCTTTTTCCTAGTGCTAATATTAACTTTAACCCAATCCTTACCGTAAACTTAACTGTAAAATTCACCCTAACCCTCACCCTAACACTAACCATAGCGATAAGTTTAGCCTTAAACTTAACCCTAAACCTTGTCCCAGCCCTCTCCCTAACCCTAATCCTAACCCGGGCCCGAGTCCTAATACAAAAGGCAACAACAAACCTACCAACCGAACCAACCAAAAACTTAGCCTTAGTTTATCCCATACCTAACCCTAACCGTAATTTACGCATGACCATAACCATAACCTAAACTTAACCCGAACCCCAGCCCTAGCCTTTTCTCTAACCCAAACCCTAACCATAACCCTAAACTAAGCTTTAACCCTAAAACCTACACCTAACTCTAAGCCTAACCCGAACCCTACCCCGAGCAACAATAACAACCATGGTTCTGGCCTCACCTGTTCAAGGCCTGCAGGCAGCTCCAGTTGGGGCACCGGCCTGGCCGCAGTGTCTGTCCCGCCGTCAGAGCAGCCACCCAGGAAACCCGTGGGGGAGCCTGAGCTCTTCTCGCCCCGCCGGGTGGACAGCTCTGGGGCTGCCCAGACAGCACGCGTGGTGGTGCCAACAGTGAAGACGTCACGTTGTGGGAACCACTCTTGTCATTCAGACCGCGGGCGGCATATACTCTGGTGCTCACGGCGCTTCCAGAGGCCCCGTGGGGCTCGGCAGCAATCACCGGGCACTGACGCGCCACACACAGGACACGGGGGAAAACCCTGCGGGGCGCTGTGCTGGCCGCGTCTTCCTGCCTGTGCGGGCCCTGCCCCTCCTGGGCCTCTGCTCCTGCTCCCGGGCCCTCTGCCCAGGCTCTGCCAAGGCCGCCCCTTCTTCTCCTCTGGGTCTCTGCTGACATGTCAGGTCTTCAGTGAAGCTTCCCGGCCCCGCACACACAGGATGGGGCTGCGCCCAGAACCCCTGCCTTTCCCGCTCTGTTTCCTCAAGGGCTGGTTTCCTGAGCTGCCAGCCTGCGGGGGGTGAGAGGGGCACTGACCTCTCCCTGGGCCACCAGCACCTGGCACAGTGACTGGCACGGGCAGGCGGGATCCAGGCTGCGGACGGGCTGAGCTGGCGGGGCCCCCGGGGCGGTCTAGCCCTGCCCCCCGCCAGCCCAGCTCCCGCCGCGGTTCCTGAGCGGGGGCGCCCGGGCGGTGGGGAGACGGGAGCCGCGGGCTGGGGGCGCAGGGACTGGACCCAGACGGGGGGGGGGGGGGGCGAGACCCAGGCAGCAGGCCGAGCCCCGCCCGCCACATGGCCAGGCCCTCAGGGCGGTGCGGGGGCAGCGTCTCCCCGCCCCCGGGGCAGGGGCGCAGGCTCCGTCCTCCAGCTTGTTCCCGGGCTCAGAGCAGCTGCCCCAGAGGCCTTGGGAGGCGCGGCTTCCAGAAGGCTCCTGAGGGCCATTGCTCCCCCGGGGCCAGAGGGACCTGGGGTTTATGGCGCCCTGTTTACGGGGAGTTTGGGCGGCGGGAAGGGGGGGAGGGGGCGGAGAGGGGGGACAGTGCTGGTTACCCCTCCACCCCCACCCCCGCTCTCAGCCTGCAGCAGGAGCACAGGCAACCCAATCGCAGGGGGCTGGGCCCTGAGCCCCACTTGGACAGGGAAGGGGGTTTCTGAGCCCTGCTAGAGCCCCAGCCCTCCCCAGGCCCTGCCGGCCCTGCGGGGACCCTGCACCCCTGCAGGCTCCTGCACGACCCCCTGGGGTCCACTGTGCCCCACTTTACAGATGGGGAGGGGAGGGCTTCCAGGGCCCACTCTTTCCGCTCTACCCCCTGGAAAAGGCCAAGGAGGGAGAGAGAGAGAAGCCCGGGCAGTCTCCAGCCTCCAGGCAGCCCCTGGCCTCTCTCTGCCCTGTGTGGGGACAGCACTGCGGGGACACATTCCAGCCTGGACCAGGGGGGCAGCTCCCTAAAGCTCCCAGGGCCCAGCTGCGCTGCTCTTGGCGTCACCTTCCTCTTTGGCCCCTTCTTCCTTCTTGTCCTTCCCTTTAGCCCCCCTCAAAGGCGGGCTCCCCTTGCTGAGCGGGGGCCCTGTGAGGGCACATCCCTGAGTTTCCAGGGACTTGGCAGGCCAGGCGTTGAACGCAGCCGCCGTCAGCAGTGAACTGTGCAGCCCCGCGATCACATGATTGACAGCAAACAGCTGCCGCCTGGAATTATGCTCCTTACCTATGCTCTTGGGGCTGTTTCTACCCATTGCATCTGCAGGGAGGGGATATTATAGAGCAGGTGACGCCACACAGCTCTTCCCACGGCTGTGGGGAGTGACACCATGTTGGCAGCTTGAAATGGGCCATGGTGAGAATATTGACAGCACAGGAACTGGCAAATGTACCAAATCAGGGCTTGATTTGTTTTCCGCAGCGCCTGCTGTCTCCAGACTTAAGACAGTAATGGAGAAGATGTTAATAGCAGAAATTAAACTTAAGAGTGTGTCTTGGGTGAATATTATGGCATGTAAATTGTGTCTCTGTTTTTAAAAAACTAACTGCAGCCATTACAATGTGAACACATTACGGGAAACTGAGGAATGCCATCTGGCATTCAGAAAACGAGCACCTGATAAGGAGCCACTCACATCGTTAACGAGGGACTGACCTTCTCACAAACATCTTCAGCTTCTTTTCCTTGATAACACAAGGAGAACATCACCCGACATTCCCGTTGGAGCTACACTCATCCGTCAGCTGAGGGCAAGCATAGGCGGCTATAAATACACCAGTTTGGCCAAACGCAAGGAGCGCTTCCTGAGGATCCATTGCTGTGCATAGACATGTATATGTGCATGTGTAGGTGCATGTGAATATGTATGCATGTGTACCTGTGTACGTACGTATGCATACATGTAAATACATTCCCTCCTGTGCCGCTGGCTGGTTGAGAAACATTTGGCTGGGTGCTTCCCAGGGTCCGTCCGACCTTTTCTAATATTCTCACTTGACTGTTCTGCCCAGGGTGAGCCCCTCCTGTCCCACAGCTGACCCCAAATCTCCCTCCAGGCAAACCTCAGCCCTGAGCTGTGGGCATGAATACCCAGCTGTCGCTTGGATATTTCCCACCCAGCAGGTCGCACACCTCCCAGGCCAGTGCAGAGAGGGGGGGCCCTGGAGCTCAGCAGAGTCATGATTTGGGGGCCCCCTCAGCAACAGGACCCGTGATACTGCTCAGGGGACCATCACCTGGGCTTGGCTGGGTGTGTGAGCAAGATGTCAGGGTTGGAACCAGCTGATGCAGTAATGGATAGGACACAGTGGGAGAGAGCGATGCCAAACATGGTCTGAATGGAAGGGGACAGATGTGATGAGATGAGGGACACAGGGGCTTGGGTGGAGGGAGGATGGTGAACCTCGATTTTGAGTTGGAGGTGTCTTTGGGACATCCAAGCTGGAAACAGATCTGGAGATTCCCGAGGAGAGGCTGGGGCTAGAGGTGTTGGAATCTTCTGGGAAGACTGCAATTACAGCTCTGGGTGTGAGCCCGGCTGGCACGGTCAGTGCCTGGGCTTTGACCTATGAACCAGGTGTTCAGGGTTCAGTTCCCATCAGGGCACACGCCCCGGTTGTGGGCTCAATCCCAGAAGGGGGTGTGCAGCAGGCAGCTGATCAATGACTCTCTCGTCAGTGATGGATCTATGTCTCTCTCCCTCGCTCTTCCTCTCTCTGAAATCAATAAAAAACATCGATTGTTTAAAAGCGGTGGGCTTATTTGAGCTTGTCTGGGGTTGGAGGGGGGTGAGAGAGTGCAGGGTGCACCCCGACGTGAGCCATGTAGGGACCCTAGACCACAAAGGGATGGGTGTAGCTCGTGTGGAGGCTGAGGGAGGGGAATGTTCAGAAAGGAAGGTCACCCGGGGTGAACGCCTGACAGGCGTCATGGGGCTGAGAGGTTGTGTGAGGCAGGCAGAGCAGTTGACAAGCCCCTGCCAAGACGCGAGTCAGGCGAGGGGGAATGTCACCTAGGACAAGAACAGAAAGTTAAGATGACGTGGCAGGTTCCAGCCCATTCTCAGGATCAGGTGACATATCAAACGTGGGAAGTGGGGATAGGAGGGGTCAAGCCTCTACCACAGGCTCCTGTGCTTGACAGCTGCTGTCCTTGGATTAAGGGGGGAGCCCTGAGGAGCCAGGGGGAGGGGAGGAAGCCTGCAGTCCAGACAGGGGGCGTAACAGGCAGCGCACTTCAGGCCTGCAGCTCAGGAGAGGTCAGTGCTGGGGAGGAGGGTGGGGTCAGCCCTGAGGGGGTCATGGAGGGAGGTGCCTCAAAGGGGAACTCAGGAGTGAGCACACGAGCTTCCATGAGGGTTTGTGGGAGGAATGACTGACTGAGGGCCTGGCAAGTGTGAGCACTGGAGAGCTGTCCCACGGGGGAGAGAACCACGAGCCAGAGGCTGAGAGCTCCAAGGAGTGACTGGCCAGGGTCAGATCCTGCAAAAGCCAAGGGCCCAGGACACACAGCCTGCAGGTGCCGCTGCTCAGTTTGGCTCTAAGCATTGCGGGTGGCAGCTCCCACTGAGTGGTCGGCTAGGACAGGCTGCCGAACCTGGGGAACAGGGGACAGGAGGCTCGAGGACACACTTGTACAGAAGAGGTTTGGTGGGAAGGCAGGGCCATGGAGGCAGCAGCTGCACAGAAAACCATTAGAAGACTGGGTCAGGTGGGGACACTTCCATGCCTCCTTCCTGCCTCCCTCTCTCACCTTCCAGCCTCTAGTCTGAGGCCTCCAAGATCTAAACTCCAGATCGGGCTCTTCCTAGTGCAGTAGCCTTGGAAAAATCCAAAGGATCGCTGTAGGCTGAGCTCCTTTGTGATCTAAATCCCACATCAAAACGGGATTCAACTTATACAAACTTAACATAAATACAGGTCTGGAAAAAGCTGCTGCATGGTGAAGAGGAACCAGGCTTTCCCAGTCTCTGACCTCGTGGCAAAGGGAGCTGTGGATTCCAGGGGGGGGGGCACTGGGGGGCTAATGCAGGGAACCCCGAGGGGCCGGCGCTCTTCAAGGCTGCCAGGGAGGAGCGGTGAAGAAAACTAGGACTCAATTCTACTCCAGCTCATTTTATTGCAACCCCATCCCCGTGTCCAGAATCAATGGCTATTTAATACACATGCAAAGCACTCCTAAAGTCGACCACGTGAACATGCCCATTTCTTTACCAGTATATGAACTCAAAAGGGAAAAATCTTTATAAGACCAAAATCAACAGGTTTAGTACATCCAGGAAGAGCATCTTTAGTAAACAACAGGAAAGAAAATGTGTCAGGAACCAGGCCAAATACACAGAACAGGACGTGAGACTCCCATTGGCCACGATGACTCCCAAGGGAACATCAATATAGGGTGACCCCAAAAAGGTAGACAGACGTGAGACTCCTGATGGAACATAAACATAAGGTATTTCCAAAATGATATACCCATGGCAGATTATTGATAGAACACAAATATAGGTGTCCCCAAAATGGTACACACACGGGAGATTCATGATAGAACTTAAATATAGGTGTTCCCAAAACCGTACACACAGGGGAGATTCACAGTGGAACATACGTATTGGGTGTCACCACAAACGTACACACAGGCTAGACTTCCAATGGAACATAAATTTAGGTGTCCCCAAAAAGGTACCAATAGGGGAGATACCCGATAGAAAATAAATATAAGAAGGTGTCAACCGAAAGGTACACCAGGGAAGACTCCTGATGGAACATCAATACAGGGGTCCCCAAAGAGGTACACACAGGTGAGACTTCTGGTGGTACATATATATTGGGTGGCCCCAAAAAGGGACACAAGGGGAGATTCCTGATGGAACACAAATACAGGGGGTCCCCAAAAAGGTACACAGAGGTGAGATTCTTGTTGTAACAAATACTGGGCTTCCCCAAAAAGCCACACAGAGGGGAGACTCCTGATGGAACATAAATATAGGGTTTTTCCAAAAAGGTACACACATGGGAGATTCGTGATAGAACATAAATATAGGTGTCCCCAAAAACGTACACACAGGGGAGATTATCGATGGAACGTATGTTTTGGGTGTCACCACACAGGTACACACAGGGTAGACTTCCAATGGAACATAAATTTAGGTGTCCCCAAACAGGTACCAATAGGGGAGATGCCCAACAGAACATAAATATAAGAAGGTGTCAACTGAAAGGCACACAAGGGAAGACTCCTGATGGAACATTTATACAGGGGTCCCCAAAAAGGTACACACAGGTGAGAATTCTGATGGAACGTAAATATTGGGTGGCCCCAAAAAGGGACACAAGGGGAGATTCCTGATGGAACATAAATACAGGGTGTTCCCCAAAAGTTACACACATTTTGACAGCTGATAACTCTTATTTTCACTCTCTTCAGGTTTAAGGAATTTGAAGCAATGGGTGAAGCCACACTAAGTTTTGAACAAAGAAAATGTATCCACTGGACTCTTTATGGGGATACGGAAAAGAAAGTCTACGGTACAAAAGCAACAACACTTGGGAACTGAGGGCAGCTACTGAAAGACAAGGCGCACAGATTCCCACAGAACAGGGTGATCCCTGAGGTTTGCGGGTCCTTTGCTGCGCATCAGCTCCGGCCTGGGCGCTCCAGAGACAGAAGCAAAGGAATCGCAAACATCAGGAACCACTTTGTTTGGCGTTTGTGCGCTTTCTTTCCACAGCTGCCCCCGATTCATTGACTGTTGCCGGGTTTGAGCCGTAAGCTTGATATTTTATGAATCCCCATAAGAGAGTTTAGTGGATAATTTTTCATTGTTCAAAGCTTAGTCTGGCTTCACCCATTGTTCCAAACTTGTTAAACCTGAAAAGGAGTGAAAATTAAGGGAGTTACCAGCTCTGAAAATTTACGTACATTTTTGGGAGACACCCTGTAGATCACCCTCAAAATACATGCATTGCACAAGTGTGTACACACCTCTGTAATAGATTATGGGCAATGCGGTCACTATCCCCAGGACTTATTCATAAAGCATAAGTCAACATCTCACCCACGATGGGGACACTGGGGACCTACACCCACTCCCAAATCAGGCGTGTACCTCATCTCAGACACACTCCCCTCAACACACTATGTACACTTGCTGGGGTCTGCCCAGAGACAGGCTCTGGGGAGGCTGGGTCAGCCTCAGGGGGTGCTGGGTGGGGCCTCGCCTCAGCAGGTCTCAAGCTGGGCTTCACACAGGCCCTGGCTTCAGCAGCTTCCCCTCGGAGGTGCTGACAGCCATGTTCATGGTGGGGCCGCAGAGCTGGTGGGTATCCTGGTCCCTTCTTTTCTGGTAGGGGGTCCTGGCTAAGATCTGATGGTTCGGGCATCATTGCCCTTGCTCAACAGGTAATTCAGCAGGTCATCCTGGTAGGTGGAATATCCTACAGAGAAGAGAGGAAGAAGGGAGAGGCGAGGGTGAGGGACACGAGGGTCCTCAGAGAGCCCTCTCCCGGTCAGGACGTCCCCTGTGCAGGCCACTTGGCCAGGACTGAAGTTTCCTGCTCCTGTTGGGCCTTTCACAGCCTAACTGGGCCCCACCACACACCCGGCCCGTGGTTGAGATGGGGAGGCCGGGGCCACACATGGGTCAGGGAGAAAAGCCAGGCGTCCGTCACTCAGGCAGCTCCCTAGCTTCACCAGCAGGAAAACAGACCCAGAGGGAGATGCCGTTTCCAAAAACACATCCACTGGATGGGAGGGTCGGGGCTGGGAGCCTGGGCACAGCCAAAGCTTTCCATCTGTCCTCATTCCCACCAAGCTCAGTGGGAGGCAGGGACCGGCTGGGCACATTGTCCTCTCTTCCTTCCAGGCCACCAGCTCAGACACCTGGTGAGGGCTTCATCTTAGGCCACAAGAAACAGAAATGACGCCAGCAGCTCCTATATGCCAGCCTGACCTCACTCGAAACCCTCACTCACACCTACACCTTTCTTTTGATCTGACAAGGGGGATGTAGGAACAACGAGGTGGGCCACCAAGGGTAACTCAAGACTGTGCAGGGGACAGCCACCCCACCATTGTTCCCTTTAAGCCACTGCCCTGGCACAGCAGCTGTGCTGGGCCGGCCTTCCCCTGTCCAGGGAACCACTGTCCTTTCCCACCATGCGGGCAGCAGGCCTAGGCCCCCAGACCGAAGTCTGACCCTGCTCTGGAACCTGCAGCCCTCTGCCAGCACCTCACAGCCTGGAGGAGCCGAGTGCAGGTGTCCCCTGAGGCGGATGGACACCATGAGGAGAGGAAGGAGTGCATGCAGAGGAGCCAGGGGTCACCAGCACATGGAGTCAGACCCCAGGCAGCTAGACATTTGAGGGACCGTCAGTCTGCGGGACAGCTCAGCAGCCCGACACACCCCTACACCTGCCAACAATGCCTGACCCAGGATTCCGACATCTGGACCCACAACTAGACACACACTCATCCCCAAAGGCAAAAAAAATCAACCTTCTCAGTGACGAGTGTGGGGGAAACACCCTCCCGGCTGCCGTGTACCTGCATGCGAGTGTCCACCACAGCCCTCGGGTCTGAGGGTGAGAGCGGCTACAGGGAGGGGACACTGCCCTGGCCGAGGGCAGGCTGCCCCTTCCAGGCCTGCAGACCTCCCCTCCTGGCCCATTCCTCTAGCACATACAGTATCCGGTCCCTGTTCCCGGGATCATCAGTGTCCATCCCGCTGCACACTAACAACTGTGGGACAGGGACGTGTTTTCGTGGTCCCAGCTCACAGCTGGTGAGCAGCTGAGCTGCACTGAGAACCGGGGACACACCCGGACATGCTCTGCTTCCCGCCCCGCCAAGCCGTCTGCTCCGGATTCACCGGGTCCACAGGGCACCCAGGTCCCAAGTGCTGGCGCGGGCCACAAACAGCAGCAGCTGGAAAACACCACTTGGCAAGGGCATGTGGGGTGAGCCACAAATACTTGGTTTTTCTGAAGGCACAGAAACAGGACCTGCTTTCCACAGTGACGTCCAGGTCAGAGCCACCCACGGCCTTGCTCACAGCCTTGCTGAAGACCCTGCGTATGTCCATTAGGTATTTAATGCACCGGGATCTCCCTATAGAAATGGCTTCTTCTAGGCCTGACAGCTACAAGGAAACCCAAACATAGGCTATGGTGCTTTTCCGTGCTGGCTGTGTGGACATCAGCTCTGGAGATTTGCGTCCCTCTCACCACACACACGATCTGCGAGGCTTCTCATGCTTAAGTGACTACATTGTTCTGGGACAAAACTACCACAACACTGCCTGGGTTTGTATTTTCTACTTGATTGGTAACATACCTAAGGAGGCGGAGGTGTGTGCATGGAGCATGCCCCTCAGGCTCCTACACACTCGTGTGCACATCCAACACTCCTTCTGGCTGGTTCTACCTTCCCAGGAAGGAGACTGGAGATCCCACCCTTTACTACCCACCTGCAGCCAGTCGCCCTCCTACCTTTCCTGGGAGCCTGCTGTGGGCGTACTGGTCTTTCACCATTGGGAGCAGGATGGGATGGGCTCCCGGGGATCCAGTGGACAGGCACCTACAATCGATACCTCTCCTTTTTTCGATCCCTTTTTATTGGTTTTAAAAAGGTTGAGGATCCATTTGGGTCCAATCCAGCGTTTTTTCCTAGTTTGAAGGAGATTTTTAGGGCACAGTTACACTCACTGCCCCCTCCAGCAGGTTTCGGGTGCCCTACCGTGACCTGGGATTTCCATCACTTGCCTGTGAAGTTGCCCATTAACTTGGGGATCAGAATTCGGCTTCTTTTTGCCATCACCAGGATCACTGGATCTGGGGTTCAGGAGGTAAAACAGAATTTGCAGTTAACGTGCACAGACTCGGGGATGGTAGAAGTGTCGGTCTTGGCAGAAGCCCACACTAGCCTTCGGGGAAACAGAACTTCAAATACCGCCCTCAGCCCGTGGCTGTCTGCCGAGCACAGGAAGCGGTGCTGTGTGAACCTAACCTATGTTTCCTAGAAAGTTCACATGAAAATGCCATTTTCAGGAAAAGCCAGGGACCTTCTCATTTTCTGCTAGAGTCAATAATGAGTGAAATAGGCTGGGATACTTTGCCATTCCCGGCACTGGGGAATCTGGGTGAGGGGAAGAGGGCAGGGCAGAGTGGGTCGTTTGAATGAAAAACACTGAGGCCTGGTCACTGTGGCTCTGTGCTTAGAGTGTCAGCCTGAGCACCAGGGTTGCAGGTTCGATTCCCACTCAAGGGAATCGAACCTCTGTTGCAGGTTTAATCCCCAGCCCCAGTTAGGGCACATGCAGGAGGCAACCAATCAATGTGTCTCTCTCATATCCATCTCTCCCTCCCTACCTCCCTCTCTCTCTCTCTCACACACACACACACCCCTGCCTTCTTCCTTCCCTTCTAGTTTCTATAAATCTCAATGCAAAAAATATCCTCAGGTGAGCATTAAAAAAATAAATAAGAAAATACATAAAAACAGGGAATTGAAAGGGTAAGTAGTATGTGTGGTATCCGAGCAGAAATGGAGGCATTCTAACCTAACAGAAGAACCCCATCTGGGTTCTAATCTTGCCTCTGCCCTGAAACAGCACTGTGCTCACACAAATCACTCCAGTTCCTCATGGGTGACTCAATTCCTCGCAACAGAAGGGTCAGAGGGAGCTTCTGAAATCTTGTGGTTCTGTGATTTGAACAGAGAAGCCTTGCAGGATTCATGGGGATGTGACTTCAAGGCTGGGCTGGCGCAGGACAGCCTGAAGGGCCAGCTCCTGGGGCTCAGGCCCGGGACTAGGGGAAGCCCTGCTGAAGGGGACTTAGCCAGCCACCAACTGCAGCTGCTGCTCTCTGGAGAAGGGAAGTGGTTCTGCAAGTGCCTTGAGGTCCAGTGGCTCCAGAGGAATTTCGCCTGTGTTTGAAGACCATGGGTGCTGGTCTAGGTGTCTGATCCAAGCTTCCTTGCCAAGACAGAAGCATGGCTTCCTATGTCCTGAAATCTTCAGGCAAAACATGACCCTCCTGCTTCAATGGCTCTAAAACCAGACTCTCTGTGCCCTTACACAGGCTCATGGCCAGCTGTCATTTGCCATCCGTCATAGGATAACCCTGAGTCCAGAGGGCAGGACTGAAAGAAACTCTAAATTCTGTCCGTACTGGGAGGGACCTGCACACACATGACCTGCTCAACAGTGGAAGACACAGGCCCACCAACGGGCCCCTGCTCCAGGTGGCTACAGCCTTCCCTCCTCCTGAGAGAACAAGCTCTCTGTTCTCTTTCAGTCACTGAAGCTTAAGGCAACTCACTTCTTTGGACCAGGATGAGAGCGCTTGAGCGGAGCTTTGGATTTTTCTTCCAGGTTGTCATTTTCTCTCTGAAAGTCACTTAAGTCGTCTCTAAAAACAGAGGAGAAAGGATAAACAAGCTCGTTTTTTAAATGTAACATGTAACTTGTCCCTTCAGCCCAGCCCAGAAGGGTCGGTGGTTTTCTGGGATTCACACATCACGGTGCTCACGAACATCGCGGTCGCTCAGGTGGGAATGTGTGAACACAAGCATTGGATGTGGGTCCGGGAACACTAACACCTCAAGGAGACCTGCGGAAGCACCTAGGACCAGCCTGGACATCATCTCAGGAGAGCAAACTCTGGTCCATCTGAAACTCAGGCCAGAAACCCCAAGGAATTTCCGGCCAGGCCAATTCAGGACGGGAGGCTCTCGGGGTCAGACACAGGGCTAGGCTGGCTCCTGGGGGGCAAACTAACAAGACCCCCAGTGCTGAGGAGACATCTGCCTTCAGCGAGTTAGATGGGCAGCAAGGTTTCAAAGTCACTTGAGCAAAGTCAGACCTCTGACATCCACCCATTCCATTGTTGGTTTTTGATAACACTTGCAGGGAAGCAAACTCTAAGCCTTTCAGGGCCCAGACAGAGAAAATCAGGAGCAAAGCTGGCCTGGAAGGACCAGAGGGAGTGGCCGGGCCTGGGGCTGCTGAGCGCATGGTGCCGCGGGGAACCGCACCGGGCCCTGCACACGGAGGGCTGCTGGCCAGGGGGCGGAACTTCTGATTCTCTTCCCAAAGGACCCAGAAACCCAGGTTGTGAAGCAAAATCTCTTAATTTCTAATTGTTGGAAATCAGTTCACATTTTGAAAACCACAAAAAGGACCCCAGAGAAACCCTTGAACCTCGGCCTCCAGAGGGCACCCCGACCTTGAGGAAAGGGCGCCCGGCCTTCCTGTGCCAGGGGCCTGCTTCTGTTCTCTCCTGGCCCCTAGGGCTGTGCTGGGTGCTCTCTATACAATGCTGCCCAGGGGGCCCGCTGGCTCCTGTCCTGTCGCTGCCTCTCACAGTGGCTGTGGCCTTGACAGCTTGATCCCTGGTTTCCTTGCTTGGCAATGAGTCCTCTGGATCCCGGCAGCTGCTCAGGCTCCTTGGCCATGAAGCTGCCGAGGTCCCACCTAAACCGAGGGCTTTTGCGGGAGTTCACCGTGAAGTGGGGACCCAGGCAAAGTGCTAGCTTGCCAACCAGTAAGGCCCCAACCACTGCCCCTGCTCAACATCCCAGTGCCATCAGCTCAACATCTTTGATTCTAGACTTTGTGATTCTGCCCCCACAGCCGTGCTGCTTGGCCTTATGCTAGGGTGCTTTCCTGTCCGCATGTGCCCCCTCGTCCTATGCCAGCAGCAGAACCCAACTCCCAGCCCCATGCCTCCATCTATGCCTCCAGGGAGCCCCTCAACATCCGTGTGCTATGCATGTAGCTCTGCTCACATCCCATCTCCCCGACTAGTCCCTGCTGACCAGGGAACTGGTGCTCTGCACCTCGCGGGGCCTCCGCCGAAGTCCGGACCCTGTAGATATTGGCAGAGGGAGGGCAGCCACGCGCACAACAACCCACTCTCCAAGACAAACAAGCTCAGCCTTTGACCTGAATTCTTTCCCTGAGGACTTCTCTTTACCACTATCATATTTTTTTCAGTGAAGTTCATTCCAAAGGCAGATCAAGAAGTGTTTGGCAGTGGGCACTGTCTTTGAAAAGCAAACAAAGGCCAACCACCCTGCTTGCAGAAATCTAGAACCACCCCAGGGAAAATGAGAGGACATGCTGGTAAGGTGGCCTGTCCCCTCGCCCTGGGGACACCAATGTTCCCCAGGGCTTCTCTCCCCGAATGTTGGGCTCTAGGCTGCAGCTGGAAGCCAGGACCCTTTGTGGACAGGCGTCAGCCATCCCACACCCCTTACAGGGAATCCTCCTGCTCCTTGACGTTCCAGCACTGATCTTGGTAACACAAGTTCTGCTCTAGAAGCATCAGCTGGTCATGGTCCAAATTCTGGATCCGCTCCAACATCTCAACCCGGCCCGCAAGGTGGTAATTGGCTTCCTCCATGTTGCCCTTGAGTCGAGACAGCACCTAGAACACAGATGGACAAAGTCTCGACCACCCCAAGCCCTGCGATTCCACTGCTTCGAATCTAATTCCGAAGGAAGAAAAAGGCGACGGGCACACAGATGGCCACTGCGTTATTATCTAGACCAGTCGGAGTGACCAATACTGCCAATGTCATGGGGACGGCCAAGCCTTCTGCCACTGCTCCGTCTGATCAGGCAGCCACTGGCCACATGTGCCCACTGGGCACTGATAACTAGCCAGTGTGAGCTGAGTCGTGCCATAGGTACAAAAGAGACAACAGAGTCCGAGGAATTAATAACCATTTTTAAAAATATGATATATCTCATTAATTAGCCTGCTTCCTGGTGTGGCTCTGTGGCTGAGCATCGACCCATGAACCGGGCCGTCACTAGCTCCATTCCTGCTAAGGACATGTGCCCAAGATGCGGGCTGGATCCCCAGTAGGGAGCCTGCAGGAGGCAGCCGGCCCAAGTTTCTCCATCATCAGTGATGTCTCTGTCTCTCCCTCTCCCTTTTATTCTCCCTGTCAAAAGAATCAATAAAAATATTTTTTTTTTCAAATACCTCATAAAATCTATCATTAAAATTAATCCCACCTCTTTCCTTTTACTGTTTGAATGTGGCTACTAGAAAATTTTGTATTACGTGGGGCGGCCTGCATTATATTCCTATTGGACACCTCTGCTTTCCATGAGGGTTGGCACTTTTTCTGTCAAGGGCGAGATGGTGACTGTTTTAGGCTTTCCAGCAGGATGGTGGTCTCTGTGGCAACTATTCAACTCTGTTATTACAGCAGGCAAGTAGCCAGAGATAAAATGGACATGCATGGGTGTGGCTGTGTTAAAAAAGAGACAAAAAAACAAGTTTACTTGTGGACACAGACATCTAAGGTTCCTATTTCACTTGCCACCAAATAGTCTTCTTCTCGTGATTTCCCCAACCTTTCAAAACTGTAAAAGGTATTATTGGTTCACAGACGTACAAAAAGAGGCAGTGAGTGGGGGTTGGATCTGAACTTGGGGCTGAGGTGGACCAAGTCCTGCTCTAGGATATCATCGCGGTTGGTGCAGCAGGACAGTCAAAAGCTCCGGCTTCAATCAAACTGGGTCCCAAGGCACCACTTAAGAAGGACAAGGACAGGAGCCCCGTTCACGAGATCATCGTGAGAACTGAGTGAGAGGACCCCGGGGAGCACAGGGCAGAGTGCACAGCAGCAGGAGGGACATGAACAGGACTCGGCTGTTTCCACGCACCGCCCGACCCTGCAAAAGCCGAGGTCAGACGAAAGGTGCTTCCTGACACATCCCTGACAGTCAGGGTGTTCGTCCCCTTCAAATGCCTCTGGCTTCCCCTCGGCCTCTGGGTGACATTCACATACAGTCTCTGAGCAAGGACGCCAACGAGGACCCATTTGGACCCGGCCCAGCCCAAGGCTCTCAGCCCAGGGAGCACCGCCCGCTGTCCTGGGCCCCCCAGGCCTCACCTCGCACTGTTTGCGCAGCTGGGCCAGAGAGGCGCTGGCTGCCTGGTGCTCCTCCTCCAGCTGGCAGAACCGGGCCTGCCAGTGGTCCGCCTCCACCTGCACCTTGACAAGGGCGCTTCCCAGCTCCGTGCTGCGGGCTTGCAGCTCCTCCTGCTGCCCCTTCACCTGCTGGTGCAGGATGCTGACTCTAGGGGTGGACAGACACAGGGCCAAGGGCTCAGGAGCACTCCCAGGCTCTGTCCCGATTCTGCAGCCTTAGCAAAATCACCGCCTCTCGGGGCATCAGCTTTCCCATGTGTAAGTGAAGGCTGAACAAAATCAGTAGTTCTCACACTGTGCCTGTTGGGTTCTATGAGGCTCCCCATGGCCCCCCACTGTGCGCTGGGGGGACAGGACAGGCAGCCTTGGACAAGACTTCAACAGAGCATCACTGTTAACATCCTTTATACTTATGGCTTTGCTTCCCTGCTTCCTTGGAAAAAAGGCTTCTTCTAGTAAAATACTTTCAGAAATCATTGAATCACAACATTTTGCTCTAAAATTCTATGCCTCTGCCCAGCTCTCCTCCTCAATTCCAAGCCTCTTTCTAATTTCAACTCTGGAAGGAAATATAATATGAGATTCTGGGGTTCTTGTCAATCCACTGAAATGATCGTCATCACTAGGATTGCCTGATTGGGTTTCCTAAGAAATATTTATGCCAGAAAGCTCCAATTGCCACAGGCTCATGGACTCAGTGAGAACACAAATAGGTCTAGCTTGGCCCACACAGTTCTGTTTCTAAAAGTAATGAGTATGTCATCATTTAAAAATGTTTAGGTTTCACATCAACATTCAGATGTCTCGCTTCTGAGAAGAAAGTACACTCAACAAAACATAACCAGGATCCCCTGGATCCACCTCCCAGGTCTTACATTCAGATGCTGTGTGTTCTTTACCAGGGCCTGGTCTTTTACCGACACTCCTTCCCCACGTCCAGGGCCTGCCGGGCCACCACAGGCACCTGGCTTTGCAGCCCCCCAGGACCTGCTAAAACAAGGCTGTGGGGAGGAAGGCTTCCTATGGTCACGCCTCTAGGTTGAGACAAGCCCTGGCCTCAAATCCTGACTATGCCACTCAGTAGGAGCACTGAGCTTCAACAAGGGTCTAAATCTCTTTGAGCCCGATTCCTCATGTGTTAAAGAAGTCAGTCAATTCCCATGGTCCGCAGTATGTTCTATGGTCACAGGGAAGACGGAATCGGTGTACGCTGAACCTGATGCCAACGTTCCTGTGAGTCTCAGGCCACACTTTTGGCAACTGATCAAGACAGAAAGATGCCTGTGTAACATCCTCACAGCAACAGCACCGTGACTCCTGCCAGAAGGCGCCTTATCTACCACTTGTGTACTCCCCGTGAGGCCCAGCGCAGCCCTGCACATGGGAACGCTAGGGAGCACAGAGCACGGCACGTGGGGGCCATTTCAAACAGAGAAATCGCCGCCAAAGAGCACAAAACTAGAAAACCATGGCACCAACTGGGCCACAGGAAGGGCGCTCGTTTACAGCATGAGAGCTGGAACAAGGCAGGAGTCAAACGCCTCATTGACCGCAGATGCGAAAGTGCACATCAGATGACGTCAGTATCCCGCACTCAGGGACAGTCCACAACCGGCCACACGTGCACATAGGGGGTTCCAAGTACATTTCAGCCAGTAGATGAGTCACAAACAGGGAATGCATGAATGAAAATTGACCTTACCTCCACCACTGGTGTTAGGGGATGAAGGTGCCCGGACCCCATGCCATCATCACGATCGACAGTGTGGGAGGTGAGGCTATCCAAACCCAGACAGTGCACCATCCCAGGTGTCCCTAGTCCTTCCATCCCAGCTACCAGCTGCGGTCCCCTTTTACCCTATTCCCATGCTGCAGTTAACATGACAGCGTTTGTAAGAATGCATCATTGCCAGGGGACTCTCTTGAGTTTCACTCAGTGGGTGCTGAGTACGTTGGTCTGAATGACATCCTGGCAGATGCTGCTGCATTGGGGTGGTGGCGGTTACCTGTCCAGCTCTTCCCTCAGCTTCTGGTTCTCATTGGTGAGGATGGCGTTGGACCTCTGCTGTTCTTGGAGAGCCTCCCGCTGGGTGTTCAGGAGCTTTTCCAGCTGCTCCACTGCCTCGCTGTGCACCATCTTGTCTTCCTGCCTGTGGGAGGGAAGACACCTGCTAGGAAGGGACACCCCTGAACACTGCAAAGCCTCCTCTGGGGGGCTGCTCTATGGAGAGCTGAAGGGGAGGGCGATGGGCAGGGAGTGGGCTGGACAGCTGAGAAATCGGAGAATGGCAGTTGGCACAGACATGGGGCTAGCTCTGGGGGATCTCCTCCAGCCACAGAGCCGAGTCCACCTTCCCCCATCCGATGTATCTCCATAGTCCCTTCAATTCCCTGTCATTCCAGCCCTTCAAAATGACACCACAGCATACACAGCTGAAGTCCACTCTACCAAACACTCTACTTCTGATTACAGCAGTCCCTTTAATATTTCTTGCAACAACATTTGGTGGTGAGAAACTTTTAGCCTTTTTTTTGTCTGGAAAGCCCCTTATTTCACCATCTATTTTGATTGATAGCCTTGCTGGGTAAAGTCGTCTTGGTTGCAGATCCTTGCTTTTCACTTCCTTGAATACTTCATGCCATTCCCTTCTGGCCTGTAGAGTGTCTGATGAGAAATCAACAGACAGCCTTATGGGAGCCCCTTTGTAGGTAGGTAACACAACGCTCTTCTCTTGCTGCCTTTAACACTCTGTCTGTCTTGAATTTTTGGCATTTTCATTAACTGTCAAGGCCTGGGCTTCTTTGCAATTTTTGTGCTTGGCACTCTGTGTGCCTCCCAAATTTGTGTGACTTTCCTTCACCAGGTTCGGCAAGTTTTCCGCCACCATTTCTTCAAACAGGTTCTCTATCCCTGGCTCACTCTCTTCACCTTCTGGGACTCCAAGGATGTGAATACAGTTATGCTTCACGTTGTGCCACAGCTCCGTTACACAATTCCCTTCTTTGTTCTTTCTGGATCTCTGATTCAGTATTTTTTCGACCCTGTCTTCTAATTGGCTGATCTCATCCTCAGCTTACAACACTCTGCTGTTTATCCCGTCCAGTGTATTCTTTTTTGATTTAAATCCTCCTGCAAGGATATGATTTCCATTGCTTTTCAGAGGAAGTACGAGAGAGAGAGGGAGACAGACAGACAGACAGACATCAATATGAGACACACTGATTGGTTGCCTCCCACTCATGCTCAGAATGGGGCCGGGGATCCAGGCCAACACTGAGGTATGTGACCTTGGCCAGAATCAAACCGGAGGCCCTTCAGTCCTCATGCCAACTCTCTGACCACTGAGTCAAACCGGCTAGGGCCCAATGTAGTCTGTGTTTCTGCTAGGTCAGTCTTAATAGCCTGCATAGTTTCCATATCTTTTCTTCTGCTGTTAGGGCAATCCTTACAACCATTATTCTGAACTCTGGATCTGATAAGATTGCGTATCTCCATTTCCTTTAGTTCTTCTTGTGGGGGCTTGTTCGTCTCCCCATTTTGGTCGCCTGTTAGGTTTTGTGTGTATGTATTAGGTAGATGTGCTAGGAGTCCCATTCTTTTTGAAGGGTCTCTGGTGCAGGCCAATGTCAAACTCTCTTTGTGAATGGCCTTGGGTACTCTCTGTTTGGAGCTACACGTGATCCACAACCTGTGGCGGCTGGCTGTCTCTGCTGGGGCTGGGTGCCCCTGGGAAAAAACCAACATGCACACCAGGGTTTGATGTTCCAAACCCTGGGTCCAGAAGCAGATCAGGCAGACCAGAATCACCCACAGTCCACCTCTAACTGCAGGGTGATTGTTATTCTTAGTCTCTTAGTCAGGTTCAGGCTGTAGACCACAGGGTGGGGTGAGAGGATTGCCAAAGGGTGGGGCAATTGTCCCCCCTTCCCCCAGGCAAAAGCTGCCTGGGAAGTACAGGTCTACCTGAGACAGACAGCCTCTGCATCTGGGGGAATGACTCAGCACAGGAATTCAGATGGCCACCCTCCAGCTCTAGCCCCAGAGCCAGGATTTTCCTCACACAGCTCTAGTCTACTCTGCCCTCCCTCCACCAGAGCTCAAAAGGAGTAGCTGAAACAAAACTTTGTGCACTGGCCTTTGAAGAGGCTGCCAGCATTTCCAGCCATCACTCCCTGGCACACAGAAATCTCGGTGCTTTTCACAGCTACATCGTATATGGTCACCTTTCTTACTTGTGCTGCTCTGGGCTGAGGAGCCCAGCTTCATGTTTCGAATCCAGACTTCACACTGGGAACACCCCACAGCTGAGATAGCCCTCCGGACCTCCAGCTATTGCCTCTGGGAGCGCAAGAAGCCATTTCTAGCCTCCATACTTTCTACCAGTCTCTAGGCGCTCTCTGCTTTAGGTCCTTGGTTATAAGGGTGCTCTCTAGCTAGTCTTCCGTTGATTATTCAGGATAATGTTTTCCATATTTTACTTGGAATTCCAGTTATGTCCTGGGAGAGTGTCAGTGTAGCTTCCACTTAATCCATCGCCATCTTGGAATCCCCCACTTTTAATGACTCTTCTCAGACTACACCCACCAGACACTGAGTTTTCCTCTGAGTGTGTGGGACAGGTCAGGGGACTCCAGGAGGCACTGTGCCACTCCAGAGTCAGGTAGGCAGTGAGGCCACCTGGCGGGGAGGGGAAGGAGGGCAGCACCCGAGATGATGGGCAAAGTGACATCACCAGCTTCAGGAAAGGGGAACAGGCTCACCAGATGGGGTGAGACACATCCTCCCTCCGGCCAAGAAAACCACCCCAGTGTGTCACCACTTGAGCCTCACACTAGGCCTGAGGGTAAACAGCAGGCTGCCTCTCTAAGCCTGTAGTGACTGCACTGATAGGAGCCCTAAAGCACCAGAAGAAACCCTCCTGTGTGGACCAGGCTGGGAGTGGACTAGTCCAGGAACAAACAGGGATCAAGCTCAGAGCAGAGCCCAGGGACTCCAGGGTGCAAATCAGAGCTCTCCCGTCTGATGCAGCTCATGGCAATGAACCACATGTGCTAGAAATGGCTTGGTAACACGTGGGAGAAGAACAGAAAGAAGGGCCACAGGAGGACTCACAGCTCTTGGCTCACGAGGCACAGTCTGGCCTTGGTGTTCTCTAGCTCCTCGACCAAGTGCTGCTTCTCCTCCATGGAGAGGCTACTGGTCAGGCAGAATGTTGAGTCCGCGCTAGAGACCTGGAAAGGACTAGGCGGCTGTTGCACTTGGAGGTGCTCCTGCTCCTGAGACAGGTGGGCAGAGAGGGGGGTCTCATCAGCAGGCTCCTGTGCCCAGCACAGTGCCCACACTAGTACTTGGTGAAAAAGAACCAAAAGATGGAAAAATGTAAAAGAGAGGATGCCAGCTAAGACTGTAAAACCAGCAGGGAGCCAGGAGAATGGTGCTATGTTAGTGAAAACCAAGGATATAGTTAGTGAGACAAAAAGGGGAGTGTGAATGGAGCAGTGTCCCCAGGCTGAACTTCTACCCGGACACAGGTGTCTTGGAGGTGACTGTGCAGTGCAGGGAAAAGCCCATGTCCTGACACCCGGGGCACATCCGAGAGGAGGACGGGGTGGTCTGCAGGATTCAGAGGGAGAGTCAGGATGAAGACAGCCGCCCAGCACTCGGGCCCCAGGCCCAGGCCCCTCCTCAACCTGTCCCAACAGGCCACTTGGCCATCAGCAAACACACCTCCTGGCATTGGTCTCGCTCACGTAGCAGCCTCTTCAGGAGAAGCAGCATGTTCCTGGAGAAGGCCGCTAACTCCTCTGGGATCACGTCTGCAAGTCTGAAATTCTGCAAGTCCAGCACATTCTCCGGACTGTGGGTCACCTGAGGGCACACACGGGTAGGGTGCTGCAGAGGCCGCACAGGGAGCAGCTCCAGGGAAACCTGAGAGCACCCACCCGCCATGGCCATGCCACGGGGCCTAGGCGCACTCTCCCACAGCGGGCCCATGGCACTGACATTAACAGCTCTCAGCCACAAATTTCCTATGGCCGGCAGGGGGCTCCTGAACAAGTGCTTTCCCAGGCTCTACCCTCACAAACCACTTCTCCCTTCATCACCAGCTCAGAGAGGACACTGATGTTAACACCAGAAAGCTCCTTACAATGCAGTAGTTCCCTCCACAGTCCTCAGGTGTTCTCAGTGGAGCACCATCCATTTACCACACAAAGAAGGTCAATCTTGGGTGTGGGAGAGTCCAAGAGGAATACTATCTTAGTACGCAAAATCTAAGGCAAACATGGCCCCATATTAAAAGACTTAGGTCAGAATGTTGGTACACAACAATCTTCTGTTATTTTTCGGGGAAATATTTCATGATCTAAAATAATTTTCAGGTAAGCCTGTACCTCAGTCCCACTGGCCACTCGCACCACCTGCTTTTCCCCTTCAGCTGGCTCGGAACGCAGGCCCACGGCCACGGCCTTGCCGGGCCACCTCTCCACCGATTGCCAGCCTCTCCTTCTCAACCTGAACCCCCAGAGCAGCCAGAGGCACAAGGTCTCGTTCATGTCCTTGTCATCTCAGTTTGGGAAGATGACTATTCGAGGACTCACGCCATAAAAGGGGAAGACACTCAGGGAAACGCACCCAAAAGTTCTTAACTATTAGAGAGGAGTAAATGGAGGTAGAGGATAACTTAAACAACAAAACCCACATGAAAACGGGGCCTTCCGGTTTCTCAAATGGCACCCACTTCCTTACTTCTCTCCACCTCACAAAGGAAAAGACGGGAGTCAGATGACCTCAGGGAATTAGGAGAAATCTCAGCCAATAATACGGGGCACCCCAAAGGCCAGGATCTGGGACTCAGGGGCTGGGTTCTAGGCCTGCTCCACACCAGGGTCTGGGAAATGCCCTTCATGTCTGAAAAGGGGCTCCCGGGACACAACCCCAGCTGCACATCACTCAATCGTGCAGCTCAAATTAAAGGCTCATGTCGCTCCTCCCGAATTCTCACTCAGTGGGTCTCTTGTGGATCCTGGGCACCTGACTGCCTGAGAAGCACGCAACTAATTCTCAAGTCCCCGCAGCCAGCACTGAATCTGACCATCGCTCAGGATTCTTTCGGCTGCATTCCACCCCCTCTCATTTTAAATATCCTGCTGGTTGAGCAGGACAGACAGCGAGTGGCAAGGACCTAGTCCCCAGATACATACATTTTCAAAACATGGGGACACATAAGGAAAATCAAAAGGCAGAATGATTCTCAGGCCAAGAGGTGGCCACGCACTTACAGGAATGGCTGAGTGTGTTTCTGACAATGCTGAGTTTCCCCTCGACTGCAACAAGCCGCAGCCAGCTCCTGCTCTGGGGCTGACTCCGAACCCAGCCCCGTGGTGCCTGGAGGCCGGGGAACCGTCACACAGCCTGTCCCCGGCATCGGCGTGGGGAGCTCTGTTCACCTGACCCTGCCAGTCACACACCTGCTCCTATGTGCTCCGGCTCCCGTCCTTCTCATGCCTTTATCTAATCTGTCCCATCAGACTAAAGGCCGAACCACATGTCCTAAGACACTTAAAACATACAAGGCTTCTTCTGGACGGAGGGTGGGGGAGGCTGTCAGGGAAATAAATTTTCAGGTCGGGGATTGCCCTCACAGGCCCGGTTTCTAGGGAAACCACTTCCCTGACGTTACCACCTCTGCCAAGGTCAATGTCAGAGGGGCTGTCCTCAGTACAGAGCCCTCCGGACCCAACCCCAGGGGCTGAGTCTGCAGTGACAGCCCTTCAGGAACCTGGTGCTTTCTCACTTCCTAAGTGGTGCCAGCTTGTTTCTCTGCCATGTCACCAACAGAAACAAAGAATCTTTCTCGAACATCAACCATCTGAAGCGGGGTGATATGTGCCAGAATACAGTCTGTAAATGAAACTCTGAGCCCAAAGCACTTCAGAGTCATCTGAGAGCACTTAAAAGTAGTCTGAGTCCACATTAGGCAAGAAGACTAGGCAATGGCAGACTTGATGAAGGTGTTGTGAAGAAATTGTTTTCATTTTTAGCCCCATTTCATTTTAGCTTGCTAAGGACTACCTGTGGGGTCAAGCAAGTGAGGATACACCCCAATCCCCCTCCCGGGCAGTGGAAAGGTGTCCGCCTGGCCAGCTGCCATGAGGACCAGGGCACCACATACCCAAGGGTTTCCATGTCCTTGAAGGCTAACAAGCCTCACCAGGCTCTGCTTGTCCTGGGTCTGCAAGCAGGCCGTTCCCAGCATGGGTCCCTCCCGTCCCCTCTCTTCTGCTAGGTAAGGCCCTAGCCTACCCTGGCCGAGTGCAAGTAATAAAGGCGACATCTCTCCACGCTGCTCTACCGGCTGCTGTTTTCAGACTAGCAAAGAACAGAGGGGCAATCTGGGGTTGGAGCTCCTACAAGACCCTACCTTTATAAACAGGGTCCATATTGCTGTGGTGTCTGAACCCTAAAATTAGTAAAATCACCAACAGGTGACATAGGCTTTAAACTTTTCCCTCGTGGAGACAGCCTGCCTCCTGCTTGCAATAGGATTGGGGATCTCCGGCTGAGCCCCACAAAGCCAGCCACACACCTACCTCCATAATATGGGCCACGAGCCCGGCCTGGGTGGCCATGTCCAGCTCTTGGATCCGGTTTATATACTCCACTCTCCTCTCGCACTGCAGAGGGGAACACGTGTTAATGGAAGCATTTGCCACTGAGGCAGCCTAGGCCCTTCCCACCCACAGGAATCGTTTCCAAACGAACTGCCCACCCAGCCCCTGGCTTCCTCCTTTGTAACCAACATTTTGTCCCTTGTCCTCCCTACGGTCCCTTATACTGGGGGTTTCTCTAGCACTTGCTCTGACCACCTACATCAGGATCACCTGAGGAGCCATCAGGCAGAAGACACTGGAGGTGAAACACAGAAATCTGCACCTGAAACAAGCTCTCCAGGCGCATCTTAAACAAGATCAACAACACCTAGTGTGCCTGAGCAACACGGTGTTGCTCAGTGCCTGACTGTTGTCCCAGGCACCGCAAGGTCTTGGGTTCAAATCCTGGTCAGGGCACACACCTGGGTTTCAGGCTCCATTCCAGTAGGAGGCATGCAGGAGTCTGCTAATCAGTGTTGCTCTCCCATCCATGTTTTACTCTCTGTCTCCCTCTCCCTTCCTCTCTTTGAAATCAAGGAAAAAACACAAAAAAGGAAATAAAATAAAATGAAGAACACCTGCTTCAAGCCAGGCTGTGGCAAACTATATCTTCACAGGGCTGCATGGTAAGAATATCTTAGAGTCTGCCGGCCATTTGCTCTCACCTGTGCCACTTTGGTGTGGGAGCAGCCAGAGGTAACACACAGAGAAACAACTGAGGCTCTGTTCCTGTGAAAGCCTATTTTCTTTTTAATATTCTAAAAAATAATACCTTATTGATACTGAGAGTGGAAGAGAGAGAAAAAAATATATCAATGAAGAGAGTCATTCATGCTTGCCTCCTGAATGCCCCCCACTGGCGATTGAGCCTGCAACCTGGGCATGTGCCCTGACTGGGACTAAACAGCCATCTCCTGGACTATAGGTCAATGAAAAGCTCATTTCAAACACAGGGGGTGGGTCACACTCAGCCCCCAGGCTGTGTGTGGTTTCTGACCTTTGCTCTAGGTGTCCCCACACCAGGGACCATCTGCTAATGGCACCTTGGGCTGAGGAAACCCCACCTGCTTCTTGCCAAAGGTGCCCTGGGACAAGCAGTGGCTACCACCTAATGAGTGCTCCCTTTTCTCAGGAAGCCAGGGATGTGTCACGTTGCGCTTCAGGCAGCTTCCCTCCTGCCTCACTAAGGTGGAGTCTAATCCCCACAAACCCCAACACGAGATGGCTGAGGGCAGGCCTCCTCCCCTCTTGCCCAAGCCCTACCTGCACAGCGCAGCCCAGCATCAGCACCAGCAGTTTCCTGACTTCCTCGATACTTCGGCCTACATTGAAACAGCAACATATTTAATTAGGCTCATCTGATTATAAAATCTCACTGGTGAGACACCGGTTGGTTGTAGGGGGGAAAATCAGATAAGAAAAAAAAAAAATCCTTTGTCTACTCAGTGCTTCCTACCTGGGTGCACACAGCCCATCTGTTTTCTACTTGTGCGTTTGTGTATTATTTAAGGCAAGCGAGAATTCTGTGCACAGCTTTCACTCACCAGATAGTGGATCTTTGCCGATCATCATGACGTTCGGCAAACGCATGACTACGAGCTGCTCGAGAACATCCTACAGAAACAAAGAGGAAAAGTTACCACTGAGAACAGGAAACAAAACTAAAGAGGCATTAAGAAAATGACAGGATGAGCGTGCGGCCACTACACGGTCACTGTGAGCAAGCCACGTGCGAGGAAGGAAAACTTAGGATAGAAACCATGTGAAAAGTCCAAGCTAACTGCACTTCTGCCTGGATCACAACCAAATACGCATCATGTCTGCTTATGGACAGAGACCTGGGGTCAAAGAAGATGTGTTAATGCCAGGACCGCAGGGTCAGCTGTGAGTGTCTTTTTAAAAGGTGTCTTTATTTATATGCTACGGTCTGCTTGTGCAATTGAAAATGCAGAATGAAAATGAAAGAGGTGCTGCTGGGTGTCTATAACCGACCATGCAGGACGCTGGCGCTCAGCAGGTCTCCGGGACACGATGTGAATCAGGAGGCTTCTCTCCTGTACAGCAGCCCCTTCCCTGGGAGAGGGATAAGTCACAGCTAATCTGCACCCATCGGAGAGCTGGTGTGGGAGACCAGCTGCCTTCTGGCCCTCGGACCAAGGGCCTTTGACAGCGGGCCCAGCCACCAGCCATCAGCCAAGCCCCTTGCCGGGGTGTCTCTGACAAGCCCTCCTGGCACTGTGGCAGCTCACACCCGCACCCACCGCTGCGTTCCCCGAGGGCCTCAGGCCAGGTCGTCTTCCCTGAGCAGATGGGACTTGGATCTTACAAATCAGAAGATACAAATTAAATTTTATGGAAGACGAGGAAGAGGGTAGGTTCCATAAGCATTCCTGGCCTCACGAAACTGGTTGTTATAGAAATCTGCACTGACAAAGCAACCTTAAACCTTTTAAAAACAGGTTTCCAAATTTTCTCAGGAGTCTCTCTATTGCATAGCTCACTGAAACTTTACATTCAGTATCCTGCCAGCAAGCACTGATAAAGGAAAAGGGGATGATTACACAGCAGGGCCAATGGAACACCCTACAGCTGACTCCTGTGAACAAGCTAGAGGCTCGTCGATGACTGCCCTGGCCCAACATAACCCTCGTGTGCTCCCATATCTCCTTCAACCCCTTGAATTGCTGCTGTACAAAGACTCGCTGAGCTGTGGCCAAGAACATCCTCCAGGTTCCTCACGAATTCCAGCCACTCCCCGTGTGACTGGTGCTAGAGGCCACACTGGCGACCCAAGGCTCATCTCTGGGGCTCTCACAGCACCAGACACCCGTGCTTTGCACACCACACAGCTCAAACAACATTTGCTGGAAAAGTAAAGACATCGAACATCTGAACCTTCTCACAAGGTAAAAAGAAAAAGATGAAAATGACAAAAACACACCAAGTGTCAGCAAGGAGATGCCTAAATGTGAATACCATTTCCTCCAGGATTCCCGTGGGGAAAGGTTTGAGTGAAGACATTGCTAGGGGCAAGGAGCAACTGTTTGAGTGAAGTCGGTGTCAGGGGCACAGAACACCTGGGGCACCAAGAGCTGCCCTCACCTGGTAGAAGGTCTTGATATTTGTGACCAGGATGCTTAAGTTCTCAGTCCGGAGGTTAATATCACTGTTCACCTGCTGGTTGATGGGTTTATATCCAGGCCTGGGATCGCTAGGGAAAGAAACATGGCAATGGAAATGGCGTCTCCCCACATTGGCCACACCTCCCTTCCAGTGGCATGTAGTCCTCTCCAAGTCTAGGCTAGTGTGAGGCTGTAAGGAGTGTGGCTCAGAAACACAGGCGTCCTTACTGAGGAGGAAACCTTAGTCACTCACAGATGCTCCCGACCAACCCCTGACACATTTTGTAAGCAGACACTGTCCCTTATAGTTCCTTGATCCCCAAAAAGTGTGATTTGTGTTTTTTTTTTCATTTCATTGCTTAAACCACATGAAATAGCTGATTTTGAAGTTAATTGCACCCTCTACAGTTCTAAATGTCCTTCATCAATCAAGCTGCTAACACACTGTCCTGCAGTTCTTCCCACCCCAACGAAGGGCGGCAAAGGCCCTTATACTGAGATATCACTGGCCCAGGGGCAAGGACCCTCCCAGAGCAACTGCAGGTCTCCTTTTACAACCTGAAAACAAACTTGAAGACAACTTACATTTCCACCATGATCTGGTTAAGAAAGATGCCATCGACCAGACTCATGTAAACCCTCAGGTTGTCATCGTTGCTGCCTTCAAAGGGTCCCAAGGTTTTGACCTGGAAGGAGCAGGATGCAGAAAGGCAGGAAAAGTCACCCCACACACATTATGAAGCTCTTCAGGACAACCGCAGCCTGCGGGCTGAAGGGTCACCCAAGGCCCACCCATGCTTCAGTAGGCTCCAAGCCCACCTTTCTTCAGGGCCCCTCTCCCTGCCCTACTCCAGGCAACAGATTCAAGACAGCGGGAGGGAAACTTTCTCCCCACTTTTTCCCAGTGTCCCAGAACAGGAAAGAAATGAAAAATAAAAGGAACTTTTCAACAAATTACTCACATCTGATCTATTACAAATCACTGTGCCCACCGCAGATTGTATACATTCCCACTCAGGCATCCCTCAAGCCCCACCCGTCACCACCATTCACCACCTGATCTCAGTTCAAAAACTACACAAGGATATTTTCTGGGGAGTCCTTTACGTGAATGGCCAAGCGACAGGCCTGGGGTGACCACTCAGACCTTGTCTCCTCCTGGAACGGCAGCCCAGCACCCTGATGGGAACAGGCCCACCCACTCCCAGCCCAGGGCCGGGACGCTGCAGGGGGCACAGGCTCCCGAGTTGGAAACGCCTCCTGACCCCAGGCCCTGGTCTGGACCCCGCACCTGCTAAGACCCCGGCGTGCTGGGACTTCCCCGGGGTCCCAAGGGGCAATAGTCGGGTCTTGTGGGACCACAGGCAGGCGGGAGAAGGGCCGGAGCACCAACGTAGTAGGGAGCCTGGCTACTCACCCACGCGATGAGGGGGCCGTGAAGAAAGAGCTCCAGGAGCTCCCTGCTCGCATCATCCATCCTCAGGCTTCGCCCACTGTGTTGGGCCCAAGGTCTCTGTACCAGAGTCTCTGCGCCCGACGTCTCTGCACCAACTGGCTCTGCACCTACTGGCTCTGAGCCCAACTGCTCTGTGCCCCACCTTCCACTGTTTCTATGGCCACTGTCCCCATGCCCGCATCCCATAAGCCTCTGCGCCCACATTCCAACTGGCCCTGGCACTCAATGCTGCCCGGCCCGGGCCATGGGGGCTCACGCCCCATGCTAAGCACCGTGGGGGACATAAAAAATTGGGCTCTCTCCCCATGCAACTTAAAATCTATATGCACACATAAAATACAAAGAAATAGAAAAATTATATATCTACATTATAGGATTATAAATGGAAAATAGCCATTTAAACCTAATCTTGTCCATCCCCATTTTTAAAAATTATTTTTTCTATCAGCCGAATTACAGAAATGTGATCAGTTCCTTTAAGGCAAGAGTGTATTCATTTGATTTTGCTAAGTCTTGCCTAGTATCTCAGCTTGGGCTTGCCGCTCCCCATCGACTGTGAAAGGGGACGCTCCAGTTAGTAGTTCATACATCAGGACACCTAAACTCCACCAGTCAACTGCCTGCAAAACAATTTTATAGAATATTAACTAACATGCAATTTATAGGAAAGAAAAATAAGCAAAATAAAGCTGCATATTTAGAAGATATTTTAACAAAAATATTTTGTACATAGCTTTCTCTACAAGGACTATTAAATTAGCATATGCAAGAGAAACATTTAGAGAACAAATATGCAGGTATCCTCAGAAAAGAATTTAAACATTTAGTCTGTCAATCAATGAGCTAAAAGTGTTGTAATTATTTTGTAAACTAGTAATGGCTCTCCTTTGGATAATTAAAAATGAATTTTTAAAAACGTTTTTAATTGATTTCAGACAGAGGAAAGGAGAGAGCAGAAAGAGAGATAGAAACATCAATGATGAGAGAGAGTCAGTGAACCTGCACACCCCCTGCTGGGGATCCAGCCTGCAACCCGGACATGTGCCCTGATGGGAAATCGAACCTCGATCTCCTGAATCAACCTCTGAGCCACTCTAGTCAGACAAAAAAAAATATTTTTCATATAAAAGAAATTAAAAATTTTTTAAGTAAATGAAATCTTTGGACTCAAGATAGAGGGAGGGAAAAAGTACCGATTAGTATTTTTATTAATATTGAGCTCCGATAAATATTATAAAATTACTGAAAGTCAAAGAACAAAAATGAAAATGTAAAAAATCCCACCTATAGGTGTTACTTTTTTCATACCAACCTAAATCAGTTCCTCTTATAGAGCCTATCTCATAAATCGAATGGCCTTCATTTGCAGAAAGCATGCTGACATTTAAAATAAAGGAAAATAAAATGGGAATTTACTGGGAAACAAATTTATAAATGTAGTTACCAGAAATGAGAACTGAGCAAATTATATATAATTAAAGGAATCCTGATCTACTGAAAAATACTTCTTTTATAATTATGCAAAACAAGATTTCAATAATGGTTGAGTGTGTGAGCTTATGCCAGTGAGATATTAACTGGATGCTAAAACTTTATGTTATTTATCTATTTTTCAATATGTCTTTGTTGATTTGAGAGAGAGAGGAAGGGAGAGAGCGAGAGAGAAACATCGATGACCAGAGTCCCTGAACGGCTGCCTCCTGCACGGTCCCTGCTGGGGATCGAGCCTGCAACCCGGGCATGTGCCCTGACCAGGAATCGAACCTGCAGCTCCTGGGTCACAGGTCGATGCTCAACGGCTGAGCCATGCCAGCCGGCCGGGCTCCATGCTAACATCTTCAACTCTCTGCTTCCAAATGTCAGGGCCAAGGTTTCAGAGAAATGATGCAAAACCCATGAGCCTAGACCTATTTTACAGAGAAAACATATCAATGACATAGAAAACAGGCTCAGGCCGACTGAAACCACAGGAAGTGAGTGCAAGGCATGCGTGGTGACCAGCTCGCTGCACACTGTGTGTCTCACGGGAGCAGCTCAGAGCCATCGAGGTGCTCCATGGGCTCCCCGTAACTTAGCTGTATTCTGGACCTCAGGGTGCAGAAATTCCAGGAGTAATATAAGGTTTTCTTTCCTAAAAACGGGTGCCATGCCTTGGCTTGTGTGGCTCAGTTGGCTGGAACATCATTGCCTACACCCAAAGGTTGTAGGTTCAATTCCCAGTCAGGGCACCTATCTAGGGTTGGGTTCAATCCCCAGGTTGGGGTAAGTCCGGGAGGCAACCAAAGGATGTTTCTCTCTCGCATGAATGATTCGTTCTCTCCCTTTCCCTCTCTCTTCCCTTCTTTCTAAACTTAATGAGCATATCCCCGGGTTAGGATTAGGAAAAAAATTGGTTCCATTAGGTCTTAGAAGGTAATTTTCCAATTTGAATAGTTATCAATTCTTACCAAATTTCCCAACAGTTTCAAAGAATATCTTCAACCTAACTAAACCAACAATTCAATTATTTTCTTTCTATGAGCTCTTTTCCTGCCATGTGAGTGAGACCCTGAGAATGTTCTGTTGCTGGATTGGAAACCAATTGACACAGCTCTACAATCTGATTCCTAGTCATGAAAAGTAGAAGGACAGGCTTTAAACATGATAAGCCATCAGCAAGCATTCTCCACACTTAAAATATCTGTGCTGTGCATGAGAGGTTTAGAAAGGGGATGAGGGAGAGGGGAAGCAAAAAATAGTCCGAATCCCTTATTTGGAGAAAGTTATTAATAAAGCAAAAGTGTTAGGAAAGAACTGGACAGGCCTGCAACCATTAATACAGGAAATAAGTGTATGTGACCTAGCCCAGCCGGCGTGGCTCAGTGTGGAACAATGACCTATGATCCAAGAGATCTCAGTTGGGTTCTCTGTCAGGGCACGTGCCCAGGTTGTGGGCTCGATCCCTAGTAGAGGGCAGTAGGGGGCATGCAGGAGACAGCTGGTCAATGACTTCTCTCTCCCTCTCTCTCTCTGAAAACAGCAAGGAGATAGTTAAATAAATGTATATACACATATATATATATGTATATATATTTGTGTGTGTGTATATATATGTGAATCAGGCCTCTTCAAGGCCTTAATTTTGCACATAGAAAGGAAAGGGGGGAGGGAAAACTGACCTCTTTAGAGGGCTTAGGAAAACAAACTTAGACTATCTTGGATTATCTTTTTCTCCGAGGATTGTTACGATGCTTATGTCTGTTGAAGAGACAATCAAGAAAGCCTCCAGCATCTCAAACTTAAAAGCAGAAATTGGGAGGAAGAAAATAAGAAAGATTCCCTTTTCAAGGATCTCTTAGAAAGCAAATATCAACTGTAGGTGAAACAGCCAACGATACGTCTCATGTATTTTTCTCACAAAAATCAGTAATGTCAATACACACTACTTAAAATCATCCTCATGATGCAGACAGCAACACGGGACACTTGGTGCCCTCAGTGACACCTCTGTACTGTATTGTACTCTGGCTCGGCTGTGTCCTAAAAGAGCAGGGCCCATGCAACAGAAAATGCATGATTTTTGTTTTCCATAGAGTTGCAGCTGGTGCTTTGCTTAAGATATAGACTCTTATCATGGCAATTACATAAAAATTATTACTTGAAGAATTAGTTGCTTTTGAAGTTTCCTTTAACAAAGACTGTTACTCTATAAAACAAGAAATTACCCTCACCAACAAAACCTGAATAAAGGGAAACCTAGAATGTCCTCACCGTCCTATTATCTTTTTCCGCCAAAACACTAGATATCACAGTGTGTTCATGTATACGAAGCAAAGGACAGAAACATAAAGACAACAAGAAAGGGGACTCTGCTGAAGGCTGTGCCTGAGTTGTTATACTTTGGTTATCACACCTAAGTTATTACACATTTTAGAGAGGTATATAAAGAAGTGTCAGAAACAGAACACACTCTGTCATGTCCCCAATCTCCCCTCTGACAGTATCTGGTGCCACATATTCAATAGTGCCACGAAACGAACATGCTCGTTCAGCCTGAAACAAACAAACAAAAAGGGATTTGATCTCAAGCTGGGATGATAAGTGACAGAAAGGAAGTTCATGCTCCATGTCAGTGGTGGAGATGAACTGCTATGTGCAGCAAAGCAACGTAGTGGCAGAACCCACCTGAGAGACCCTCTTCTCACCAGGACGGACCATCAGGTCCAGTCTGAGTCCTGGGTAAGTGAAGCCCTCCCGGCCTGAAGCGCGCAGCCGCCACTCACCCGAGCGCCACCCGCCAGCTCACGAGTCCACCGCCCGCCCTTCTTCTCTGCCTGTGTGCGGAGTTCAACTCCTGCTTCCTGCAGCCATTCTTTTCTGTAAGAGCGCAAACAGTCCAAGAGGAGTAACAGGAACTGTCTAAGGCTTTACTACGGATGACTTTGTTTCCAGCCAGGCAAGACTGGAAAACACTAGAAAACTTGGAGGGGAAGGCAGGCCAAATGCTAAGGAGGGGGACAGGGAACCAAAGGAGGGAAAACCTGTCCTCCCTCACCACCTTGTCTGGGTTGGCACTGCTAATAGATTGTCTAGTGATGGCGAGCAACCTGTTTTGAAAACAAGACTTTCTCATAAAGACAGCTGTTTCTCCTTTATAGAGTTTTAAAAAGGGATAATTTTTATATCTGCCAAAAACTAATTTCAAAAACTGAAGGAGCCCTGGCCAGTGTGGCCCAGCAGTTGGAGCATCAGCCTGTGGGCTGAAAGGCCTCGGGTTTGATTTCCGGTTGGGGTACGTACCTGGGTAGCAGGCGTGACCCCTGGCCCAGGGCAGAGCGCATGTTGGGGGGCAACTAATCTATGTGGATGTGTGTCCCTCTCTCTCTGCCTTCTAGCTCTCACTCAAATCAATAAAAACATTTAAAAAAAAAAAGGGGGACATCGGCTCCCCGGGCTGACCTTCGGGAACACACGGGAAGGCTGCCCAGTGCGCGGGGACAAAGCCATTGCGGGGGGGCCTCTGCGTCCCGCCAGCGGGGACCAGGCAGGTCCTTGCTCCTCCCTGGGGCGTCCACGACTCTCTGGCCTCAGGGCCTGCAGCGCCCTCCAGGGCGGCCGGGCGCTTCCCCTCCCTGTGCTGAAGCCCACGACCCGTCCTCCAAGGTCACCAGCGCCTGGATCAGGGCGTCGGCCCCCGACCCCCGCTGCCCGAAGGACGCGCCGTGGTGGGACCCCTGTCGCCCCCACGAGGAGCGTCGGGCGGCTCCACGAGGGACAAGGAAGGTCGGAGGGTGAAGGGCAAGGCCTCAGGTCCCCACCACAGGGGGGTCGACTCCCGCGGAGCAGCGCAACCCCACCCTCTGCAGACCCTGAGCAGGAAGGCGCCTGGGCCCCGCCCCCGGCGGCCTTGGGGCCTCTCTAGGCTGCAGAGGCTCCCTCTCGGTGGCCCCGCCCTGAGGCCCCGGGGTCCAGGCCTTGCTGGGTCAGAGTGCAGGGGAAGGGAGGCCAGGCGGGCTTAACCCGGGTTTCCACTGTGTGAATCATATCTATTTTTTAATTTAAATCTATCTTCATTGAGTTGAGGGAGAGGGGGAGAGAGAGAGAAACATCAATGACAAGAGTCATTGATTGGCTGCCTCTTGCAGAAACAAAATCAAAGCCCTGCTCCTGGATTCCCAGTGTCTCTCATCTCCATCGCCAGCTGTGAGAAGAGTTCAGCCTTGTCTTCATCAGGCCCGGAAATAGCGCCGGTGCCCAGACATCTTGCACCATTTGCTCCGATTATGTCATCCCAGGTACAAGCCACAGGCACTGTGCCCAGGCCCGGCCAGCCTGCTGCACACCCCGGAGGCCTGCTAGGGCCGCAAGGCTGCTGCAGGGAGACCGGGCACGGGAACAGGGCAAGCCCCGTGTTACAGGGCCAGCGAGCATGTCTGAAACTGTTAAAGGCAATTTGGTGCCATTGAAGCACTTCACAGAATTACTTTAGAGGAAGCTCTCCAATTTACACTTTAGCCTTCTTCCACTAGCAAGGGTTCAGAAAAATAAGCATTCATCTGATTTATCATTTTTAAAATGTTTTTATTGTTGCAGAGAGAGGAAGAAAGAGGGGGAGGTAGAAACCTCAATGATAAGAGAGAATCTGATCGGCTGCCTCCTGCACGCCCCCTACTGGGGATGGAGCCTGAAACCTGGGCATGTGCCCTGACCAGCAATGGAACCCTGATCTCCTGGTTCATGGGTCGGTGCTCAACTACTGGGCAACACTGCCTGGGCTTATTTACCACTTTTTAATGTAAAAACAGTCTTACAGCAATGTTATAGAAGTGGTAGTATTCCCCTACTCTGTTGGCTGAAGGTTAAGCTCAGAGACAATGAATGTAATAAATTTATTGAAACTCTGTAATCATGAATGTATTAAACTACTTAATTAGCCCTAGCCGGTCTGGCTCAGTGCTAAGAGTGCCAGCCTGAGGACTGAAGGGTGCTGGTTTCCATCCGGCCAAGGACATATATACCTGGGTCCCAGACTCTATCCCAATCCCGATCAGGGCACATGCGGGTGGTACCCAGTCCATGTGTGTCTCTCACATGCATGTTTCCCTCTCTCGTTCTCCCTTCCACTCCCTCTGAAAAGCAATGAAAAAAATATCCTCAGAAAAGGATTTTAAAAAAGAGGGAGAGTGACGGAGCAGTGTGAAAGCTGCCTTTCTCCTCGGAGTGATGGGGTGTCACTGAGGGTTTGGGGAGTGTGTGGAGAAGGGGGTTGACAGGGTGAGATCCGTGTCCTCAAAGCTCACTCTGGCTACAGGGTGGAGACAGACCTGAGCAGGTGCAAGGAGCAGTCAGGTGGCTATGGAGGTGTTCCGGGGAGCTCATGGTTGTATGGACAGTGGTGAGGGGCCTAGGGCGGCAGGTGGGGGTGTGGGGAGTGACAGCGGAGAGAAGTGGGTGGATTTAAGGTATTCAGAAGCTATAAATGGCAGGGCTCACCCAGGTGCCATGTAGGGATGCTTGGGGTTCTAGAAGATGGTGGAACCATCACCTGGCCAGTGAGCCCTGGAAGAAGGCCAGGTAGGTGGGGGAAGGGGCCTCAGCATCCAGGTGTTGATCTAGAAGAGGCCTGGGTGGTTCTGTGAGTCATCTGCACAGGTCCTGTGCCAGGAGCTCCAGCAACAGGCCTGGAGGAGGGAGCCTCTGCAGAGGAGACAGAAGCAGCCTCCAGGGGGCGGAGGGAAGCCCCCCAAGCTGATGGTGGAGCCAGGGCAGAGGCCTCAGGGCGGTGGTGACCAGGCTGACTCTGAGGTGCTGGCTCCTGCATCTTGAGTCCTTCCCTTTGATCTGGATGAAAACTTAAAACACCCCGGGGCTTTCAAGGAGAGGGAGGTGGCTTCTTAGAGCCAGGGAGAGTCTTTCACGGGGAAAATGCAAGTTGCCTTTTGGAGGCTCAGCTCCTGAGAAAGGTTCAAATACAGGGATCCCTGGGTTTTCGAAGGTACTCGGTTCCCGAAGACGGTTCGAGTTCTGAAAAGTTGGAAAACCGAGGGGTCCACAGCCCACAGCCAGGCCTCAGGATCTGGCCTCAGCGGATACCATGGGGCATGTTCAACTTCGGAGGCGGGGTCGAGAACCGAAGCGCTTCCTTCGGGGACCCGGCGATGGTGACCCGAAAAGTTCGGCAGCAGAGACGGGCGAAACCCCGGTACCCCTGTATCGCAGCTCAAGGCTATTTGTACCTCTGAGAGTCCTTGCAGCTTGGAAACGTCGTGCACCCAGAGCTTTTGGTGGCTAAATAAAGCTGAGGAAAGAACAGAAAACCTGAGAAAGGACAAAAGAGCCACTGAATTTCCCAGCGCCCGACAGCAACCGCCGCTGGGGCCTCGGCCCCCTTCCCGCCATGCCCCCCTGTGCGGGCGCATCCTGGGCTCCCAGAAAGTGTGCACACACTTGAAGAGCTGCTGGCTCCACTGATGTTTCCCTCTTTCCAGGTTTATTTAACCCATTGGCATACAGAATTATTCAAAGTGGGTATACATTTGGGGGACACCTTGTGTATATGTAGACAGGGAATTCAATGTTACCTTGCTTGAAAGATATAATTTTTAATCTTGCTTTTTGTACTTAATATTTTAGCATAAGCCTATCCCTAAATAATTGCAAATGTTATTTTAAATTCTTCCTCCATGTCTCCTCCCCCTTTTCTATTTTCTGGAAAATGTCTTCATTTTGCCCTCTCATTTACCTGGCACATAAATAAATCCTGAGCTAGCTGCTGGGCAACTGACAGTATTCACTGCAAAGGGATACGGCCTGTGTGCAATAAAATAAAGAAGAGAAAAAAATGTTGGGAAGACAAATCTCACACGTGTCCGGTCCCCAGCCTGTGCGTCCCAGGGGCCATGATCTCTGAGAGGCTGAGCACTTGCGCTGCTTTGGCAGATGCTCCGGGAGAGAGGAACGACCTGCTTTCCCGCCGCCCACTCCTCTGGGCCGAATGCTCCAAACAGCTGCTCCCCGGGCAGTGGGTCATCAGGGCTCACTGCTGCGAGCAGAAAAAGCCAAGCCTAGCCAATCCCAACAGAACAGACTTAGTTGAAAGGATGTTAGCTAGCACACCCCACCACCGGGAAGGCTGGACACCCAGCTTGACACAAAGAGCCACTCAGTCAAAGTTAGTCATTAACCCTGACAGTGCCCTCACCCCAGGGAACCAACCGGCTGGGAACCAACAGACCTAATCCTGTCCCCTGGGAGATCCCAGTTTAGCAAAGTCAGGTGCTAGAGTGAGTGGCGAGGCTCAGGTGTTGTGCTGAGTGCATGTCAGCTTGTCCTGGAGGGTTGGGCAGGTGCCTGAGACTGGGACACTTGACAGCGTCCTGAAGGACAAGAATGGATCAGTGTAGACCAAAGTGCGGAGAGCCCTCTGGGCAGAGGGAATTGCCGGTGGTGGCAAGCATCCTGCCCTCTTGCTCCGACCTGAGTGCCCAGAGCCTAGCACACTGTCTGGAATAGTACGTGTTTAATAATAGGAGTCAGATGGATGAATGAGCTAATTTCAAAACCACCTTACATTTTAAAACAAAGTCACATCTCTGTTCAAACTCTCCCCATCTGGCTTGACCCTGATAGGATTGACAGATTTAGCAAATAATTTTCTATAAGTGTGTGTTACGCAATATTGGGGACATACTTGTACTAAACTGGTATTAGTTGTTCATCCGAAATTCAGCTTTAACTGGGAGTCCTGTACTGTATCTGGCAGCGCTACACCCAGAGCAGCAGCCCTTGGATAGGCCCCACCTAACCTGCACTTTTCCCCTTTTCCCTCCCAACAGCCCCCCTCCCCAAGCTTCCTGATCCTTGCTCACTGGCCCTGTAGCAAGAAAGCTGAGAGGATTTCTTCTAGGAGCCTCACGGGTTCTGCAGAATGTTTGGGTCAACAGGCTGCAGAATTGTTTCTTCCCCTGTCTTCACAGTGACAACTTTTAGGTCCTCAAGCACCATTGCATGTGGAATCTTGCAAAGGCAGTTCTGTGGGGGCTTTTTTGTTGTTTTTTTTAAGGAAATTTGACATGTACCCAGTGCTTCAGAAACCTGCTTATATTAGAAGCTGTATTCCTTCCCACCTGTAGTAGCCCATTGAATCATTTGACTGTAGGTTACTTTTTCCTAGTTGCTAATGATGGTATAAGCTTGATGTTTACTCCGCAGTGGCTACCACACAAATCAAGAAATAGGATGTAGTGTTTCTCTCTGCCTGTTCCAATCAGTGCCCCAGCCCTTGAGGGAACCACTATCTTCACTCTTAACATCATCAACTAATATGCTTTTCTCAGAACTTCACAGAAATGAAGTCATGTGGCATGTAAAAGTAAAGAATAATAGTTATCATTTCTTCCTTGGTTATCCTTATGGTATCCAAACTAAATACCCTTGATTGTAAAGACAATTTTTGCCTTCCACAGGCAGAAAGAGCTCACTCAATGCCCTCTTCCCCATTTCAATTTTTCAACTACCAAAGGGTTTTTTCCTCTCTCTTTGTGTATTTATATGATTCTTTTCATCTTACTTTCTCTGTTACATTTGGGCTGTGTCTCCCTTCCTCTCTCTGTCTCTTTATCTATGTTTCTGCTTCACTCTTTCCTTTCTCTCTTGGCCAAGCTGTTTTGCATTTTGCGCCTTATTGTGAAAGGGGTCTATGCCTGGTTATAATTTCTTTCCTTCTGCAATGCCCCAAGCCGTGAGTGTATTGCATAGCACACGGTGCCCCGGGCAGCGCCCCTGTGAGTTTCCTGAGGCAGCAGGATAGTAATTACCAAGCCTGCTGCCTGGGAGCAAGATATTCCTTCCCTTTCGCTGAAGTCACTTGAAGGTCAAGAGAATCGAAAAAACCAAAACCTGCGATCCAGTGAGTGTTGTTCCCATAAACAATGAAAATAACTTCCTCAAATCCTTGTTACTGGAGCCAGAAGAGCAGTGGGTTTTTAAAAATATATTTTTAGTAGGTAGCGTGGAAAATCTGAAAACCCAGAGCAAAGTTTCTCCCGTGAAATACAACCAGTATCAGTTGATCTGATTTATCATCCCGAGCATTTGCTTGAATGTGCTTTCTATTTTATTACTGACTTACTTTAAAAGAAAGAAAAAGTTAGGCCTCGGGGGAAGGTATCTTGGCGTCAAGAGAAAGGATTCCCGCGCCAGTCGCAGTCAACCCCGCGCACCCTCGCGGGGACTCCCCCGCGTCTCCCTCCGTGTCCAGCGGGCTCCACACAACCCCGCGCACACGGACACCTGAGGCCGCGCCCCAGAAATGCGTATTGGTCCCCATATTCGAGGACATGCGATCGCATCCAGCTACAGGAGAGCTATGAGAAAAATAAACATGTCCTCACGCCGCAACTGAATTAACTGCAGCCCGTGGCATTTGGGGCTGAAACATGTAACAAAAGCCCTGGGCTCAGAACTTTCCTCTTGGAAAGAGCTGAAACTTAACTGGTTGTTTTAGTCCCATTTTCACATCTGCTGAAGGAAAAGTCTCCTGGGTTGAGGCTGTCATGGCCAGGCTTGTTTCATCAGCTCGATGCCACAGTGCTTGTGCAGAGGAGAGACCCTGCCCCTCTGTCCATGGAAACTCTTGATAGATCTGCACATAGAGATGAGAGGAAAGGAGCAGCCAGAGGCAGAGACGGCTGCAGGGATTTTTAAGATTAGATAGAACTACGAGAGATTCACTCTGCACTCAAGTAGGGTTATAGATACACAGACATAGCTTTATATTTATACATTACATATATATTCAACTGGCAAATATCAGAATTTTAAAAATATTTACACACTCTGGAGAAATATGTATTAGAAATATGAGCATAAACTTAATGGGTCCACACAGTCTCATTCGAAGTGTACCTGAAATATATCTTGATAAACATAAAATATCAAGTAAAGGAACTACTGACATTTAATCATTGCATGCAATAAATTTTTACAATTTATTCAGAGTATGTGTTTCCATATTGTAAGGTATTTGTGTGTGAGTGTGTGTTTTTGTCTGTTTTTTTCCCTGCCTGTTTTTTTTTAATGGAAAAGAGAAAGAGAGATTTAAATAAATAGAAAAAAGAGACCAATACAGCAAGACTGTCTTTCTGATATTCTATAATGAACACTAGGACTTGATGTGACCATGGTCGAGTATGATTGGGTAGCACAGAGTGTGATGATTTGGATGATTCTGGCACTTGCACCTTACGGAAACACTTCTGAGGAATACTCACTCGACTCAACTGGAATGCAAATTGAGGTTGCTCTCTGCTAGAAGTTTCCACTGCTTCCAATCTGGTGTGGATGCAGATAGAAGCCATAAACTTGGTTAGGCACTCTGACTCTCCCACACAGGGTCTTAGATAAATGAGGCATTGCAAATTTCTGAAAATCTGATGCAAAGGCCAGAAAAAAGGCAAAGAGACATAATCACAGTTAAGAAGGAACTCTGAGCTTTCAAATATGATTTTCTTTGATGAATGGAGAGTCATAGTCCACTGCCTTAAAAACTTGAAGCAGTTTTTTCAAAATACAAACAAAAGAAAGTAAAGATACACAATGAAGAAACACCACCAGGAGGCTCAGAGATAACTTACAGTTTCTTTATACAAAACTATTAAAAATTATGGGTAATATGAATGTTTATATAGACAAAACTGCTAGAATAAGGGAAAGAGGAATATTCAGACAATTTCCTGACTGTTGAATCAAGTTTCTATCAAGAGTACTTTTATCTCCCATATTATTTGTTTTAAATGTTCCAAGGGAAAATAGGATACAAACATTTCAAGGTGTTCTAGACTTCACCTTTAAATCAATTAATCACATGCAGAGTTTAAAGGTATATTTTACTATCTGTTCCTGGGCCGAGAGCTAGAAGAATAAATCATGGTTCTGGACTCACGTGTTCAAGACCGTTAGCACCTGCGCCCTTCTGCACACCGGCCTAACCTCAGTTTCCTCTCCTGAACTCCAGATCCACCAGCAAAGAAACCTGAGGAGGAGTCTCAGCCCTTCGTTAGGCCTCGTTTCGTTTGCCGTTCTGGGGTTGCCCAGACAGCTCGGTGGTGATGGCAGCAGTGAAGAAGTCATGTTGGCCACTTCAAGACTTTTTGTTGTTGCCAGACTTTGGGTGAGGCATCTGCTGTTTGGTGCTCTCAGGGCTTCCAGAGGCTCTGTGGGGCTTGACAACTATCCCTGAGGCACTAAAGCACTTCACGCGGAACAGGGATAAGAAAACCCTTTCGGCTGCCATGTGATGGCTGCATCTTTCCGCTTTGGCCTTGTTCCAACACCTGCTGTGTATTCCAAGATCGAAATACTTTGCTGTCACTGCGGATCTGCATGTCAAACAAAGGCCTGTTTTGGGGGGTGACAGAATTATACTATTCGCCTCCTAAAGCCCGGCCCTGACTTCATTACAGCATGTCCACTAGAGCCTAAAATTCTAACTGAGGGGTCACTCTGGTAGCCCCGGAGGCTCATCTTCCTGAGGTTTCTCATTTGGAAATGCTTGTGCCTCGTCCTATAGCAAGGGGGTTGAGAGGATTTCTTCTAGGAGCCTCACAGGTTGTGTGGGATGTCCCGGTGTCGGCAGGCTGCACAATTGTCCCTTTCCCTTTCTTTCGTTGACATTGACATCATTAGGCCCTCGTAGCACCACTGCATGCAGAGTCTTGCAAAGGCAATGCTGTTGTGTTAGTTGTGGGCTGGCATTTTCCCCCGTCTGGGTATCAAAGGGACATATGAGTAAATTAGAAGCCCCTTCCAATGTCTGTTCTATTTACAAGTGATTCAAAATTTCAAAAACTGTAAGATATATCTTCTCACTGCACAGCCTGCGCCGTGATTGGCCCAATCAGTTTTTGGGGTAAAAAGAAATAACAAGAAAGGCGGGAAAGAGAGGAGCAGCTGTTGCTGCTACAAATGAATGTATGCTATGGAGAGCATAAAATTGAGGAACATGATGAGAGCTCCTGAGAACTGTCAAAATTTGTTTTGGTGCAACCAAGGTAGCAGGTGAGGCTTAGGATGAGGGTCTTGTGCCAAGGCCTTCAGGGTTCCACTTCTGCTCTGCTCTGAGTGCTGAGCTGGTCAGTTCTGAAAACAGTTCTAGAAGAAAAAAAACAGTAACACAAGAACATCTGAAAAAATAAAAGTTTCCAGTTCTATCTCCATCCCCTATACTGCCAGACAGAGGAAAATGTCTGTAAAGCCTTCTATCAGGAGTGTCCTATATATAGCGCTTACCTGGTCCTTTTAACTGGGAGCAACTTAGGGCAACTGTGAGCACATGGCTAAGAGTAGATTCCACATTGAGTCATTAGATGATAGCCAGCGACACACTCCCCATTACATCTCATTCCCAGTCCCCTCCTTATAATCGATGTCTTAATAGTATCCCCTTGGTCCATTCTATGGAACATGAATAGAGATCTGCCCCCTTCCCTACCTGAAATACTCTAAGTCAATATACAGGAATCTCCACCTTCAGCTGCATGGCTTAACTGTGCTCTACACGCATTTTCCGTGCCTTATATGTTTTCTTAATATCTCATTACCCTTCTCCATTGTCTTACACTTGTTGTCTTAAAAGACACATTTAGATAAGAAAATCAAAGCTAACTGCCGTCACTTGGAGGAACTTAAATAAAAGAGGTAAGTTCCCACTCCAATTTGGAAAACCACTTAAATTATTCATAAGGATTTGTTCCGAAGCACAACTCAGCTTTAGCTGCCTCTCTGCATTCTTTGCGTGTGAAATTACTTTCATGTAAAACAGCAGCCACTTATTTCCTTTTCAATTGTGTCAAAAAGGGTTGATGTCCTGGGGCTGGAGCGGCAGTCACAGAGACAGTGGGAGGAGGCCTGATACTCTCTGGAAGAAGCCAGGGTCCGTGTGAGAAAGGAGCTGTAGTCCACAAATCCAATATTTACGTTATATTATTGTTTTCCTTCTGGAGCTGTGCATGTGGCCAGGGCTTGCATTGCTTGTGGCAAATGGACAGCGGGGTGGGCAGCTAGAGGGTGCCTGTTTCTGAGCTGGGCGGGTGGGGAGGTGAGATAGGCTCTAAGTCTGGCCTGTGATGCCCTCTGGAGTCAGTGAGCCCAGGCTGCCCGGAGCTCACTCACATTCCCCTGGTTTCTACTGTTTTGTCACTGTCACTGCCTGGACCCCGTCAGGGTCACGTGCAGCTGTGTCCTACTGAGGAGAGGCTGTGGGCCTGGACTGGTCTGGGGACTCGGCTCTGCCTGTCCCGAGTGGGACGCGAAGGGCTGCACCTCCCAGCACGGCGCTCGGCATCTGCCCTCTGCGTCCCGGGAGCCTGGGCCTGAGCATACGGGGTGTGGCCCGATCCTGAGGCTAGTCCCATGGCGGCGTTTCACCCAACCCTGAAGCGTGGGCTACTGTTACCATGCAGGTCAGAGTTGGAGAAACAAGGCCCAAGTGGCCATCTCTTGCCCAGTGTCATCTAGTGGAGAACCTAGAACTTGAATCCTTGCCTGATGCCAAAATTTGCATATTTGCCACCAAATTTCACAAACCTGCTATCCCTTACCTGAAATACTTGGTGGGGGAGAGTTTGGGGGAAAGTCTGGAGCAGTGAGACATGGCCCTTTTGGGGGATAGTTTCCTTTCTAATTCCCTTTGCACAGGGCACTCACTGTCCTGGGAGTGACTTAATGTCCCACTGCTCCCTGAGCCCAGGCACAGAGATGGACAATGGGGCCTTGGGTCTGGTGGCCCCCTGTGTGTGTGTGTGTGTGTGTGTGTGTGTGTGTAGGCCCACGTGGGCATTGTGGGTTTCGGACAGTGGTGCTGTTTGTAATTAATCAGCAGTCCTCTCCCCTTTCGTCTGTTTTCAAATGATCTTTCCAATAAACGTCTCCTAGGCGCCAGAGCAAGTGCTTATAGAAGATGCCGCCTCTAGGTGAGGCCCTTTCGCTGGAATTGCCCATAAGGCAGCCGAGGCTGTAACTGGTGCACTATGGAAGCCTTGGACCTGCGTACAGATGTGCTCACACTCTGAGGGCAGGAGCATGGGAGTGTGTAACACGCTTACATCTGTGTAATGCACACACGTTTACATGCAGAATTCATATGCGCTTATTTGCGATATACAGAGTGGGGCAAAAGTAGGTTTACAGTTGCTCATATGGAAAAGATAATACAACTATTAATACAGAATAATATAAGAACAGACTCTGTTTTGTGTGCTCACAACTGCAAGCCTAGTTTCGCACCACCCTCTATGCACTTTCATAGTCATGTGCACACGCACACATTACACGTGTGCCCACATGCACGTACCTGCCGGTTTGTACGTATGTCCGAAAGCTCACGCACAGGCGGGGACACTGCCCGAGCGCAGTTGCACAATCCTGCGGATGCCTGCATGGACCGGCACACCGAAACACAACTGATCACCTGTGCCACACTCTCACAAAACGCACGCGGGTCCATGCACATCTCCATGTGCTCACACGTACAAGCACGCACATGTTGTATGACCAACGCTGGTTTCCACACTAAGTCACACAGGCACCGTTGAACAAGTGGGACGTGGCAGCGGTGGGGTTAATGCAGGCCCAGACTCCCATAAATGTGTGCACGAAGCTCTCAGGTTCTCAAAGCAGAGACAGACCTCTCCCCACCAGCCCTGTCAATCACGCGGCTACAAAGGAGGAGCGGCACCTGTCACATCCAGGGCTGTGTGATCCTCGACTTGCCCCATGAGGGCGGCCGCATGCGAGCAGGAGCACGGGGCCCTCTGCACACCTAGCCAAGCACCCCAACGAATGTGCCGAGGCTGGTCCCCACTCCCAGGATGCTCTCGGGAGCAAAAGAAACATTTCAACGCTGCTGCAAGTGCAGGGTGGCATTGATGGGGGGGGGGGGGAGGTGGGGGGAGCAAAGGCTTTTGGGGACTATCTGAGACTTGGCTTCTCCCTGAAGACAGAAGTTATCCGGGAGGGCCTGGGTGAGGAGGTGGGTGCAAGAGAGGCCTGGGGGTCCTGGGCTGACCCAGGTTTGCTGCAGCAGGGACTCCAGCTTCTGGAGCTGCTCCCATCTACCAAATTTTGGGATCCAGGAGCCTCCTGAATTGCAGCGGCTCTAACCCAGCGCTCGGTGAACACCCTGCTTGCGGTCCTGCATCAGAAGACCATTCAGTCAATCATGGAACAGATATTTGTTGTGTGTTTTCTATGTGCCAGGCGCTGTGCTAAGTGCTGACAATACAACACGGAGCGAAACCAGAAACAATCCCCACACACACCTCCGCACGGAGTTCACAGTCTCATAGGATCGTCAGACAGCATTTAGATAGGACAGGAATCGGTGCACAGTTTCAAAAGGAGGTGACTGCTATGGAGAAAAGCAACCTGGCCCTCTGAGAGCACCTCGACTGCAATGATGATGACCTAAACACGGAGGGCTTCCTGGAGGAAGTGATGTCTGAGCTAAGATCTGAAGGCTGAATAGTTGTGCAGGTCAAGCAGGTAGGGGGAAATATTCAGTGTCTCAATATCCTTTAGTCTTAATTATTTTGTAAAATAAAGGTTGGCCAGTGAGAGAGAGGTCAATGCAGAGGCTAGAAAGGCCCTGATGGACTGTGACTGCTGAGGGTGTTGGCAAAAACAGGGGAGGGCCAGCAGGGAGCAGGGCAGTGCCCACTAGAAGCTGCAGCACATTATTAACAAACATCAATTTGCTGAACCCAAACACCAACCCCAGTAGTTTTTGTCATGTTTGGAGAATTTTACCATCTTCGGTGATAAATGGCAAGTTCTAGAAACAAACAGGAAACTAGGGGTGCACAGTGGCCCCCGTTCACCTGAGTGGCAGGGAGGAACTGCTGTTCTCCGGCCCCTGGGTCTGGAGCTGCTTCTCTGAACATTTCCCCTCCTACATTCCCTCACTCCCATGGCCCAGCCACAAGCCCCTTCTCTCTGTTCCCAGGGAGCCTGCGCTCAATAGGGCCCCCCCCTCAGGGTTCAGAACTGGCCTGGGAAGTTCTCTCCCCTTCCTCTAACGGCTACTGCTTCCTATCAACAGGACCTGGGCTCAAATGTCACCTCCTCGCACACACCTAGCCACATGGCTATGTGTCTGGGGATTGTTTGATACAAGGGCACGCAATGAAACTTGTTAAACGATTGCACAAGAAAAGCTGTAAGGCACCCACCAGGGGCACAATCTTGCTCATGACTCCCTGATGGGGAGTGTGGATGGTGACCAAGGACCCACAACTTAGGCTCACAGGGGGTGTGAGGTTGTACTGCAAAGGGAACTGGGCTGTAGCAAAGGGAGGTTTACCCCTGGGAGAGGAGACCCAGTGCCCAGCAGGGACGGGCCAAAGGCACCCCAAGCAAGGCCATCCCCACACGAGGAAAGAAGGAGAGAAGCTGGCGAAGTCTCCAGCCTCCAGACAGCCCCTGGCCTCTCTGTGCCCTGTGTGGGGACAGCACTGTGGGGACACATTCCAGCCTGGACCAGGGGGGCAGCTCCCTAAAGCTCCCAGGGCCCAGCTGTGCTGCTCTTGGCGTCACCTTCCTCTTTGGCCCCTTCTTCCTTCTTGTCCTTCCCTTTAGCCCCCCTCAAAGGCGGGCTCCCCTTGCTGAGCGGGGGCCCTGTGAGGGCACATCCCTGAGTTTCCAGGGACTTGGCAGGCCAGGCGTTAAACGCAGCCGCCGTCAACAGTGAACTGTGCAGCCCCGAGATCACATAATTGACAGCAAACACCTGCCGCCTGGAATTATGCTCCTTACCTATGCTCTTGGGGCTGTTTCTACCCATTGCATCTGCAGGGAGGGGATATTATAGAGCAGGTGACGCCACACAGCTCTTCCCACGGCTGTGGGGAGTGACACCATGTTGGCAGCTTGAAATGGGCCGTGGTGAGAATATTGACAGCACAGGAACTGGCAAATGTTCCAAATCAGGGCTTGATTTGTTTTCCGCAGCGCCTGCTGTCTCCAGACTTAAGACAGTGATGGAGAAGATGTTAATAGCAGAGATTAAACTTAAGAGTGTGTCTTGGGTGAATATTGTGGTATGTAAATTGTGTCTGTTTTTAAAAACTGCCTGCAGCCATTACAATGTGAACACATTACAGGAAACTGAGGAATGCCATCTGGCATTCAGAAAACGAGCACCTGATAAGGAGCCACTCACATCGTTAACGAGGGACTGACGTTCCCACAAACATCTTCAGCTTGTTTTCCTTGATAACACAAGGAGAACATCACCCGACATTCCCGTTGGAGCTACACTCATCCGTCAGCTGAGGGCAAGCATAGGCGGCTATAAATACACCAGTTTGGCCAAACGCAAGGAGCGCTTCCTGAGGATCCATTGCTGTGCATAGACATGTATATGTGCATGTGTAGGTGCATGTGAATATGTATGCATGTGTACCTGTGTACGTACGTATGCATACATGTAAATACATTCCCTCCTGTGCCGCTGGCTGGTTGAGAAACATTTGGCTGGGTGCTTCCCAGGGTCCGTCCGACCTTTTCTAATATTCTCACTTGACTGTTCTGCCCAGGGTGAGCCCCTCCTGTCCCACAGCAGACCCCAAATCTCCCTCCAGGCAAACCTCAGCCCTGAGCTGTGGGCATGAATACCCAGCTGTCGCTTGGATATTTCACACCTACCAGGTCGCACACCTCCCAGGCCAGTGCAGAGAGGGGGGCCCCTGGAGCTCAGCAGAGTCATGATTTGGGGGCCCCCTCAGCAACAGGACCCGTGATACTGCTCAGGGCACCATCACCTGGGCTTGGCTGGGTGTGTGAGCAAGATGTCAGGGTTGGAACCAGCTGATGCAGTAATGGATAGGACACAGCGGGGAGAGAGCGATGCCAAACATGGTCTGAATGGAAGGGGACAGATGTGATGAGATGAGGGACACAGCGGCTTGGGTGGAGGGAGGATGGTGAACCTCGATTTTGAGTTGGAGGTGTCTTTGGGACATCCAAGCTGGAAACAGATCTGGAGATTCCCGAGGAGAGGCTGGGGCTAGAGGTGTTGGAATCTTCTGGGAAGACTGCAATTAAAGCTCTGGGTGTGAGCCCGGCTGGCACGGTCAGTGCCTGGGCTTTGACCTATGAACCAGGTGTTCAGGGTTCAATTCCCATCAGGGCACACACCCCGGTTGTGGGCTCAATCCCAGAAGGGGGCGTGCAGCAGGCAGCCGATCAATGACTCTCTCGTCAATGATGGATCTATGTCTCTCTCCCTCGCTCTTCCTCTCTCTGAAATCAATAAAAAACATCGATTGTTTAAAAGCGGTGGGCTTATTTGAGCTTGTCTGGGGTTGGAGGGGGGTGAGAGAGTGCAGGGTGCACCCCGACGTGAGCCATGTAGGGACCCTAGACCACAAAGGGATGGGTGTAGCTCGTGTGGAGGCTGAGGGAGGGGAATGTTCAGAAAGGAAGGTCACCCGGGGTGAACGCCTGACAGGCGTCATGGGGCTGAGAGGTTGTGTGAGGCAGGCAGAGCAGTTGACAAGCCCCTGCCAAGACGCGAGTCAGTCCAGGGGGGGATGTCACCTAGGACAAGAACAGTTAGTTAAGATGACTGGCAGGTTCCAGCCCATTCTCAGGATCAGGTGACATATAAAACGTGGGAAGTGGGGATAGGAGGGGTCAAGCCTCTACCACAGGCTCCTGTGCTTGACAGCTGCTGTCCTTGGATTAAGGGGGGAGCCCTGAGGAGCCAGGGGGCGGGGAGGAAGCCTGCAGTCCAGACAGGGGGCGTAACAGGCAGCGCACCTCAGGCCTGCAGCTCAGGAGAGGTCAGTGCTGGGGAGGAGGGTGGGGTCAGCCCTGAGGGGGGCATGGAGGGAGGTGCCTCAAAGGGGAACTCAGGAGTGAGCTCAGGAGCTTCCATGAAGGTTTGTGGGAGGAATGACTGACTGAGGGACTGGCAAGTGTGAGCACTGGAGAGCTGTCCCACGGGGGAGAGAACCACGAGCCAGAGGCTGAGAGCTCCAAGGAGTGACTGGCCAGGGTCAGATCCTGCAAAAGCCAAGGGCCCAGGACACACGGCCTGCAGGTGCCGCTGCTCAGTTTGCCTCTAAGTATTGCGGGTGGCAGCTCCCACTGAGTGGTCGGCTAGGACAGGCTGCAGAGCCTGGGGAACAGGGGACAGGAGGCTCGAGGACACACTTGTACAGAAGAGGTTTGGTGGGAAGGCAGGGCCATGGAGGCAGCAGCTGCACAGAAAACCATTAGAAGACTGGGTCAGGTGGGGACACTTCCATGCCTCCTTCCTGCCTCCCTCTCTCACCTTCCAGCCTCTAGTCTGAGGCCTCCAAGATCTAAACTCCAGATCGGGCTCTTCCTAGTGCAGTAGCCTTGGAAAAATGCAAAGGATCGCTGTAGGCTGAGCTCCTTTGTGATCTAAATCCCACATCAAAACAGAATTCAACTTATACAAACTTAACATAAATACAGGTCTGGAAAAAGCTGCTGCATGGTGAAGAGGAACCAGGCTTTCCCAGTCTCTGACCTCGTGGCAAAGGGAGCTGTGGATTCCAGGAGGGGGACTGGGGGGCTAATGCAGGGAACCCCGAGGGCCCGGCGCTCTTCGAGGCTGCCAGGGAGGAGCGGTGAAGAAAACTAGGACTCAATTCTACTTCAGCTCATTTTATTGCAACCCCATCCCCGTGTCCAGAATCAATGGCTATTGAATACACATGCAAAGCACTCCTAAAATCGACCACGTGAGCATGCCCATTTCTTTACCAGTATATGAACTCAAAAGGGAAAAATCTTTATAAGACCAAAATCAACAGGTTTAGTACATCCAGGAAGAGCATCTTTAGTAAACAACAGGAAAGAAAATGTGTCAGGAACCAGGCCAAATACACAGAACAGGACGTGAGACTCCCATTTGCCACGATGACTCCCAAGGGAACATCAATATAGGGTGACCCCAAAAAGGTAGACAGACGTGAGACTCCTGATGGAACATAAATATAGGGTATTTCCAAAATGGTATACCCATGGCAGATTATTGATAGAACACAAATATAGGTGTCCCCAAAATGGTACACACACGGGAGATTCATGATAGAACTTAAATATAGGTGTTCCCAAAACCATACACACAGGGGAGATTCACGGTGGAACATATGTATTGGGTGTCACCACAAACGTACACACAGGCTAGACTTCCAATGGAACATAAATTTAGGTGTCCCCAAAAAGGTACCAATAGGGGAGATACCCGATAGAAAATAAATATAAGAAGGTGTCAACCGAAAGGTACACCAGGGAAGACTCCTGATGGAACATCAATACAGGGGTCCCCAAAGAGGTACACACAGGTGAGACTTCTGGTGGTACATATATATTGGGTGGCCCCAAAAAGGGACACAAGGGGAGATTCCAGATGGAACACAAATACAGGGGGTCCCCAAAAAGGTACACAGAGGTGAGATTCTTGTTCTAACAAATACTGGGCTTCCCCAAAAAGCCACACAGAGGGGAGACTCCTGATGGAACATAAATATAGGGTTTTTCCAAAAAGGTACACACATGGGAGATTTGTGATAGAACATAAATATACGTGTCCCCAAAAACGCACACACAGGGGAGATTATCGATGGAATGTATGTTTTGGGTGTCACCACACAGGTACACACAGGGTAGACTTCCAATGGAACATAAATTTAGGTGTCCCCAAACAGGTACCAATAGGGGAGATACCCAACAGAACATAAATATAAGAAGGTGTCAACTGAAAGGTACACAAGGGAAGACTCCTGATGGAACATTTATACAGGGGTCCCCAAAAAGGTACACACAGGTGAGAATTCTGATGGAACGTAAATATTGGGTGGCCCCAAAAAGGGACACAAGGGGAGATTCCTGATGGAACATAAATACAGGGTGTTCCCCAAAAGTTACACACATTTTGACAGCTGATAACTCTTATTTTCACTCTCTTCAGGTTTAAGGAATTTGAAGCAATGGGTGAAGTCACACTAAGTTTTGAACAAAGAAAATGTATCCACTGGACTCTTTATGGGGATACGGAAAAGAAAGTTTACGGTACAAAAGCAACAACACTTGGGAACTGAGGGCAGCTACTGAAAGACAAGGCCCACAGATTCCCACAGAACAGGGTGATCCCTGAGGTTTGCGGGTCCTTTGCTGCGCATCAGCTCCGGCCTGGGCGCTCCAGAGACAGAAGCAAAGGAATCGCAAACGTCAGGAACCACTTTGTTTGGCGTTTGTGCGCTTTCTTTCCACAGCTGCCCCCGATTCACTGACTGTTGCCGGGTTTGAGCCGTAAGCTTGATATTTTATGTATCCCCATAAGAGAGTTTAGTGGATAATTTTTCATTGTTCAAAGCTTAGTCTGGCTTCACCCATTGTTCCAAACTTGTTAAACCTGAAAAGGGGTGAAAATTAAGGGAGTTACCAGCTGAAAATTTACGTACATTTTTGGGAGACACCCTGTAGATCACCCTCAAAATACATGCATTGCACAAGTGTGTACACACCTCTGTAATAGATTGTAGAAAATGCGGTTACTATCCGCAGGACTTATTCATAAAGCATAAGTCAACATCTCACCCACGATGGGGACACTGGGGACCTACACCCACTCCCAAATCAGGCGTGTACCTCATCTCAGACACACTCCCCTCAACACGCTATGTACACTTGCTGGGGTCTGCCCAGAGACAGGCTCTGGGGAGGCTGGGTCTGCCTCAGGGGGTGCTGGGTGGGGCCTCGCCTCAGCAGGTCTCAAGCTGGGCTTCACACAGGCCCTGGCTTCAGCAGCTTCCCCTCGGAGGTGCTGACAGCCATCTTCATGGTGGGGCCGCAGAGCTGGTGGGTATCCTGGTCCCTTCTTTTCTGGTAGGGGGTCCTGGCTAAGATATGATGGTTCGGGCATCATTGCCCTTGCTCAACAGGTAATTCAGCAAGTCATCCTGGTAGGTGGAATATCCTACAGAGAAGAGAGGAAGAAGGGAGAGGCGAGGGTGAGGGACACGAGGGTCCTCAGAGAGCCCTCTCCCGGTCAGGACGTCCCCTGTGCAGGCCACTTGGCCAGGACTGAAGTTTCCCGCTCCTGTTGGGCCTTTCACAGCCTAGCTGGGCCCCACCACACACCCGGCCCGTGGTTGAGATGGGGAGGCCGGGGCCACACATGGGTCAGGGAGAAAAGCCAGGCGTCCGTCACTCAGGCAGCTCCCTAACTTCACCAGCAGGAAAACAGACCCAGAGGGAGATGCCGTTTCCAAAAACACATCCACTGGATGGGAGGGTCGGGGCTGGGAGCCTGGGCACAGCCAAAGGTTTCCATCTGTCCTCATTCCCACCAAGCTCAGTGGGAGGCAGAGACCGGCTGGGCACATTGTCCTCTCTTCCTTCCCAGGCCACCAGCTCAGACACCTGGTGAGGGCTTCATCTTAGGCCAAAAGAAACAGAAATGACGCCAGCAGTTCCTATATGCCAGCCTGACCTCACTCGAAACCCTCACTGACACCTACACCTTTCTTTTGATCTGACAAGGGGGATGTAGGAACAACGAGGTGGGCCACCAAGGGTAACTCAAGACTGTGCAGGGGACAGCCACCCCACCATTGTTCCCTTTAAGCCACTGCCCTGGCACAGCAGCTGTGCTGGGCCGGCCTTCCCCTGTCCAGGGAACCACTGTCCTTTCCCACCATGCGGGCAGCAGGCCTAGGCCCCCAGACCGAAGTCTGACCCTACTCTGGAACCTGCAGCCCTCTGCCAGCACCTCACAGCCTGGAGGAGCCGAGTGCAGGTGTCCCCTGAGGCGGATGGACACCATGAGGAGAGGAAGGAGTGCATGCAGAGGAGCCAGGGGTCACCAGCACATGGAGTCAGACCCCAGGCAGCTAGACATGTGAGGGACCGTCAGTCTGCGGGACAGCTCAGCAGCCCGACACACCCCTACACCTGCCAACAATGCCTGACCCAGGATTCCGACATCTAGACCCACAACTAGACACACACTCATCCCCAAAGGCAAAAAAATCAACCTTCTCAGTGACGAGTGTGGGGGAAACACCCTCCCGGCTGCCGTGTACCTGCATGCGAGTGTCCACCACAGCCCTCGGGTCTGAGGGTGAGAGCGGCTACAGGGAGGGGACACTGCCCTGGCCGAGGGCAGGCTGCCCCTTCCAGGCCTGCAGACCTCCCCTCCTGGCCCATTCCTCTAGCACATACAGTATCCGGTCCCTGTTCCCGGGATCATCAGTGTCCATCCCGCTGCACACTGAAACTGTGGGACAGGGACGTGTTTTCGTGGTCTCAGCTCACAGCTGGTGAGCACCCGAGCTGCACTGAGAACCGGGGACACACCCGGACATGCTCTGCTTCCCGCCCCGCCAAGCAGTCTGCTCCGGATTCACCGGGTCCACAGGGCACCCAGGTCCCAAGTGCTGGCGCGGGCCACAAACAGCAGCAGCTGGAAAACACCAGTTGGCAAGGGCATGTGGGCTGAGCCACAAATACTTGGTTTTTCTGAAGGCACAGAAACAGGACCTGCTTTCCACAGTGACGTCCAGGTCAGAGCCACCCACGGCCTTGCTCACAGCCTTGCTGAAGACCCTGCGTATGTCCATTAGGTATTTAATGCACCGGGATCTCCTATAGAAATGGCTTCTTCTAGGCCTGACAGCTACAAGGAAACCCAAACATAGGCTATGGTGCTTCTCCGTGCTGGCTGTGTGGACATCAGCTCTGGAGATTTGCGTCCCTCTCACCACACACACGATCTGCGAGGCTTCTCATGCTTAAGTGACTACATTGTTCTGGGACAAAACTACCACAACACTGCCTGGGTTTGTATTTTCTACTTGATTGGTAACATACCTAAGGAGGCGGAGGTGTGTGCACGGAGAATGCCCCCTCAGGCTCCTACACACTCGTGTGCACATCCAACACTCCTTCTGGCTGGTTCTACCTTCCCAGGAAGGAGACCGGAGATCCCACCCTTTACTACCCACCTGCAGCCAGTCGCCCTCCTACCTTTCCTGGGAGCCTGCTGTGGGCGTACTGGTCTTTCACCATTGGGAGCAGGATGGGATGGGCTCCCGGGGATCCAGTGGACAGGCACCTACAATCGATACCTCTCCTTTTCTCGATCCCCTTTTATTTGTTTTAAAAAGGTTGAGGATCCATTTGGGTCCAATCCAGCGTTTTTTCCTAGTTTGAAGGAGATTTTTAGGGCACAGTTACACTCACTGCCCCCTCCAGCAGGTATCGGGTGCCCTACCGTGACCTGGGATTTCCATCACTTGCCTGTGAAGTTGGCCATTAACTTGGGGATCAGAATTCGGCTTCTTTTTGCCATCACCAGAATCACTGGATCTGGGGTTCAGGAGGTAAAACAGAATTTGCAGTTAACGTGCACAGACTCGGGGATGGTAGAAGTGTCGGTCTTGGCAGAAGCCCACACTAGCCTTCGGGGAAACAGAACTTGAAATACCGCCCTCAGCCCTTGGCTGTCTGCCGAGCACAGGAAGCGGTGCTGCGTGAACCTAACCTATGTTTCCTAGAAAGTTCACATGAAAATGCCATTTTCAGGAAAAGCCAGGGACCTTCTCATTTTCTGCTAGAGTCAATAATGAGTGAAATAGGCTGGGATACTTTGCCATTCCCGGCACTGGGGAATCTGGGTGAGGGGAAGAGGGCAGGGCAGAGTGGGTCGTTTGAATGAAAAACAGTGAGGCCTGGTCACTGTGGCTCTGTGCTTAGAGTGTCAGCCTGAGCATCAGGGTTGCACGTTCGATTTCCAGTCAAGGGAATCGAACCTCTGTTGCAGGTTTAATCCCCAGCCCCAGTTAGGGCACATGCAGGAGGCAACCAATCAATGTGTCTCTCTCATATCCATCTCTCCCTCCCTGCCTCCCTCTCTCTCTCTGTCTCTCACACACACACCCCTGCCTTCTTTCTTTCCTTCTACTTTCTGTAAATCTCAATGCGACAAATATCCTCAGGTGAGCATTAAAAAAATAAATAAAATGCATAAAAACAGGGAATTGAAAGGGTAAGTAGTATGTGTGGTATCCCAGCAGAAATGGAGGCATTCTAACCTAACAGAAGAACCCCATCTGGGTTCTAATCTTGCCTCTGCCCTGAAACAGCACTGTGCTCACACAAATCACTCCAGTTCCTCATGGGTGACTCAATTCCTCGCAACAGAAGGGTCAGAGGGAGCTTCTGAAATATTGTGGTTCTGTGATTTGAACAGAGAAACTTTGCAGGATTCATGGGGATGTGACTTCAAGGCTGGGCTGGGGCAGGACAGCCTGAAGGGCCAGCTCCAGGGGCTCAGGCCCGGGACTAGGGGAAGCCCTGCTGAAGGGGACTTAGCCAGCCCACAACTGCAGCTGCTGCTCTCTGGAGAAGGGAAGTGGTTCTGCAAGTGCCTTGGGGTCCAGTGGCTCCAGAGGAATTTCGCCTGTGTTTGAAGACCATGGGTGCTGGTCTAGGTGTCTGATCCAAGCTTCCTTCCCAAGACAGAAGCATGGCTTCCTATGTCCTGAAATCGTCAGGTAAAACCTGACCCTCCTGCTTTAATGGCTCTAAAACCAGACTCTCTGTGCCCTTACACAGGCTCATGGCCAGCTGTCATTTGCCATCCCTCATAGGATAACCCTGAGTCCAGAGGGCAGGACTGAAAGAAACTCTAAATTCTGTCTGTGCTGGGAGGGACCTGCACACAGATGACCTGCTCAACAGTGGAAGACACAGGCCCACCAACGAGCCCCTGCTCCAGGTGGCTACAGCCTTCCCTCCTCCTGAGAGAACAAGCTCTCTGTTCTCTTTCAGTCACTGAAGCTTAAGGCAACTCACTTCTTTGGAGCAGGATGAGAGCGCTTGAGCGGAGCTTTGGATTTTTCTTCCAGGTTGTCATTTTCACTCTGAAAGTCACTTAAGTCGTCTCTAAAAACAGAGGAGAAAGGAAAAACAAACTCGTTTTTTAAGTGTAACATGTAACTTGTCCCTTCAGCCCGGCCCAGAAGGGTCGGTGGTTTTCTGGGATTCAGACATCACGGTGCTCACGAACATCGCGGTCGCTCAGGTGGGAATGTGTGAACACAAGCATTGGATGTGGGTCCGGGAACACTAACACCTCAAGGAGACCTGCGGAAGCACCTAGGACCAGCCTGGACATCATCTCAGGAGAGCAAACTCTGGTCCATCTGAAACTCAAGCCCAGAAACCCCAAGGAATTTCCGGCCAGGCCAATTCAGGACGGGAGGCTCTCGGGGTCAGACACAGGGCTAGGCTGGCTCCTGGGGGCAAACTAACAAGAGCCCCAGTGCTGAGGAGACATCTGCCTTCAGCGAGTTAGATGGGCAGCAAGGTTTCAGTCACTTGAGCAAAGTCAGACCTCTGACCTCCACCCATTCCATTGTTGGTTTTTGATAACACTTGCAGGGAAGCAAACTCTAAGCCTTTCAGGGCCCAGACAGAGAAAATCAGGAGCAAAGCTGGCCTGGAAGGACCAGAGGGAGTGGCCGGGCCTGGGGCTGCTGAGCGCATGGTGCCGCGGGGAACCGCACCGGGCCCTGCACACGGAGGGCTGCTGGCCAGGGGGCGGAACTTCTGATTCTTTTCCCAAAGGACCCAGAAACCCAGGTTGTGAGGCAAAATCTCTTAATTTGTAATTGTTGGAAATCAGTTCACATTTTGAAAACCACAAAAAGGACCCCAGAGGAACTCTTGAACCTCGGCCTCCAGAGGGCACCCCGACCTTGAGGAAAGGGCGCCTGGCCTTCCTGTGCCAGGGGCCTGCTTCTGTTCTCTCCTGGCCCCTAGGGCTGTGCTGGGTGCTCTCTATACAATGCTGCCCAGGGGGCCCGCTGGCTCCTGTCCTGTCGCTGCCTCTCACAGTGGCTGTGGCCCTGACAGCTCGATCCCTGGTTTCCTTGCTTGGCAATGAGTCCTCTGGATCCAGGCACCTGCTCAGGCTCCTTGGCCATGAAACTGCCAAGGTCCCACCTAAACCGAGGGCTTTTGCGGGAGTTCACCGTGAAGTGGGGACCCAGGCAAAGTGCTAGCTTGCCAACCAGTAAGGCCCCAACCACTGCCCCTGCTCTATTCCCAGTACCGTCAGCTCAACATCTTTGATTCTAGACTTTGTGATTCTGCCCCCACAGCCGTGCTGCTTGGCCTTATGCTAGGGTGCTTTCCTGTCTGCATGTGCCCCCTCGTCCTATGCCAGCAGCAGAACCCAACTCCCAGCCCCATGCCTCCATCTATGCCTCCAGCGAGCCCCTCAACATCCGTGTGCTATGCATGTAGCTCCGCTCACGTCCCATCTCCCCGACTAGTTCCTGCTGACCAGGGAACTGGTGCTCTGCACCTCGCGGGGCCTCCGCCGAAGTCCGGACCCTGTAGATATTGGCAGAGGGAGGGCAGCCACGCGCACAACAACCCACTCTCCAAGACAGACAAGCTCAGCCTTTGACCTGAATTCTTTCCCTGAGGACTTCTCTTTACCACTATCATATTTTTTTCAGTGAAGTTCATTCCAAAGGCAGATCAAGAAGTGTCTGGCAGTGGGCACTGTCTTTGAAAAGCAAACAAAGGCCAACCACCCTGCTTGCAGAAATCTAGAACCACCCCAGGGAAAATGAGAGGACATGCTGGTAAGGTGGCCTGTCCCCTCGCCCTGGGGACACCAATGTTCCCCAGGGCTTCTCTCCCCGGAATGTTGGGCTCTAGGCTGCAGCTGGAAGCCTGGACCCTTTGTGGACAGGCGTCAGCCATCCCACACCCCTTACAGGGAATCCTCCTGCTCCTTGACGTTCCAGCACTGATCTTGGTAACACAAGTTCTGCTCTAGAAGCATCAGCTGGTCATGGTCCAAATTCTGGATCCGCTCCAACATCTCAACCCGGCCCGCAAGGTGGTAATTGGCTTCCTCCATGTTGCCCTTGAGTCGAGACAGCACCTAAAACACAGATGGACAAGGTCTCAACCACCCCAAGCCCTGCGATTCTACTGCTTCGAATCTAATTCCGAAGGAAGAAAAAGGCAACAGGCACACAGATGGCCACTGCGTTATTATCTAGACCAGTCGGAGTGACCAATACTGCCAATGTCATGGGGACGGCCAAGCCTTCTGCCACTGCTCCGTCCGATCAGGCAGCCACTGGCCACATGTGCCCACTGGGCACTGATAACTAGCCAGTGTGAGCTGAGTCGTGCCATAGGTACAAAATAGGCAACAGAGTCCGAGGAATTAATAACCATTTTTCAAAATATGATATATCTCATTAATTAGCCTGCTTCCTGGTGTGGCTCTGTGGCTGAGCATCGACCCATGAACCAGGACGTCACTAGCTCCATTCCTGCTAAGGACATGTGCCCAAGATGCGGGCTGGATCCCCAGTAGGGAGCCTGCAGGAGGCAGCCGGCCCAAGTTTCTCCATCATCAGTGATGTGTCTGTCTCCCCCTCTCCCTTTTATTCTCCCTGTCAAAAGAATCAATAAAAATATTTTTTTTCAAATAACTCATAAAATCTATCATTAAAATTAATCCCACCTCTTTCCTTTTACTGTTTGAATGTGGCTACTAGAAAATTTTGTATTACGTGGGGCGGCCTGCATTATATTCCTATTGGACACCTCTGCTTTACATGAGGGTTGGCACTTTTTCTGTCAAGGGCGAGATGGTGACTGTTTTAGGCTTTCCAGCAGGATGGTGGTCTCTGTGGCAACTATTCAACTCTGTTATTACAGCAGGCAAGTAGCCAGAGATAAAATGGACATGCATGGGTGTGGCTGTGTTAAAAAAGAGACCAAAAAACAAGTTTACTTGTGGACACAGACATCTAAGGTTCCTCTTTCACTTGCCACCAAATAGTCTTCTTCTCGTGATTTCCCCAACCTTTCAAAACTGTAAAAGGTATTATCGGTTCACAGACGTACAAAAAGAGGCAGTGAGTGGGGGATGGATCTGAACTTGGGGCTGAGGTGGACCAAGTCCTGCTCTAGAATATCATCGCGGTTGGTGCAGCAGGACAGTCAAAAGCTCCGGCTTCAATCAAACTGGGTCCCAAGGCACCACTCAAGAAGGACAAGGACAGGAGCCCCGCTCACGAGGTCATCGTGAGAACTGAGTGAGAGGACCCCAGGGAGCACAGGGCAGAGTGCACAGCAGCAGGAGGGACATGAACAGGACTCGGCTGTTTCCACGCACCGCCCGACCCTGCAAAAGCCGAGGTGAGACGAAAGGTGCTTCCTGACACATCCCGGACAGTCAGGGTGTTCGTCCCCTTCAAATGCCTCTGGCTTCCCCTCGGCCTCTGGGTGACATTCACATACAGTCTCTGAGCAAGGACGCCAACGAGGACCCATTCGGACCCGGCCCAGCCCAAGGCTCTCAGCCCAGGGAGCACCGCCCGCTGTGCTGGGCCCCCCAGGCCTCACCTCGCACTGTTTGCGCAGCTGGGCCAGAGAGGCGCTGGCTGCCTGGTGCTCCTCCTCCAGCTGGCAGAACCGGGCCTGCCAGTGGTCCGCCTCCACCTGCATCTTGACAAGGGCGCTTCCCAGCTCCGTGCTGCGGGCTCGCAGCTCCTCCTGCTGCCCCTTCACCTGCTGGTGCAGGATGCTGACTCTAGGGGTGGACAGACACAGGGCCAAGGGCTCAGGAGCACTCCCAGGCTCTGTCCCGGCTCTGCAGCCTTAGCAAAATCACCGCCTCTCGGGGCATCAGCTTTCCCATGTGTAAGTGAAGGCTGAACAAAATCAGTAGTTCTCAGACTGTGCCTGTTGGGTTCTATGAGGCTCCCCATGGCCCCCCACTGTGCGCTGGGGGGACAGGACAGGCAGCCTTGGACAAGACTTCAACAGAGCATCACTGTTAACATGCTTTATACTTATGGCTTTGCTTCCCTGCTTCCTTGGAAAAAAGGCCTCTTCTAGTAAAATACTTTCAGAAATCATTGAATCAGAACATTTTGCTCTAAAATTCTATGCCTCTGCCCAGCTCTCCTCCTCAATTCCAAGCCCCTTTCTAATTTCAACTCTGGAAGGAAATATAATATGAGATTCTGGGGTTCTTGTCAATCCACTGAAATGATCGTCCTCACCAGAATTACCTGATTGGGTTTCCTAAGAAATATTTATGCCAGAAAGCTCCAATTGCCAGAGGCTCATGGACTCAATGAGAACACAAATAGGTCTAGCTTGGCCAACACAGTTCTGTTTCTAAAATTAATGAGTATGTCATCATTTCAAAATGCTTAGGTTTCACATCAACATTCAGATGTCTCGCTTCTGAGAAGAAAGTACCCGCAACAAAAGAAAACCAGGCGCCCCTGGATCCACCTCCCAGGTCATACCTTCAGATGCTGTGTGTTCTTTACCAGGGCCTGGTCTTTTACCGACACTCCTTCCCCACGTCCAGGGCCTGCCGGGCCACCACAGGCACCTGACTTTGTAGCCCCCCAGGACCTGCTAAAACAAGGCTGTGGGGAGGAAGGCTTCCTATGCTCACGCCTCTAGGTTGAGACAAGCCCTGGCCTCAAATCCTGACTATGCCACTCAGTAGGAGCACTGACCTTCAACAAGGGTCTAAATCTCTCTGACCCTGATTCCTCATGTGTTAAAGAAGTCAGTCAATTCCCATGATCCGCAGTATGTTCTATGGTCACAGGGAAGACGGAATCGGTGTACGCTGAACCTGATGCCAACGTTCCTGTGAGTCTCAGGCCACACTTTTGGCAACTGATCAAGACATAAAGATGCCTGTGTAACATCCTCACAGCAACAGCACCGTGACTCCTGCCAGAAGGCGCCTTATCTACCACTTGCATACTCCCCGTGAGGCCCAGCGCAGCCCTGCACATGGCAACACTAGGGAGCACACAGCACGGCACGTGGGGGCCATTTCAAACAGAGAAATCACCACCAAAGAGCACAAAACTAGAAAACCATGGCACCAACTGGGCCACAGGAAGGGCGCTCGTTTACAGCATGAGAGCTGGAACAAGGCAGGAGTCAAACGCCTCATTGACCGCAGATGCGAAAGTGCACATCAGATGACGTCAGTATCCCACACTCAGGGACAGTCCACAACAGGCCACACGTGCACATATGGGGGTTCCAAGTACATTTAGGCCAGTAGATGAGTCACAAACAAGGAATGCGTGAATGAAAACTGACCTTACCTCCACCACTGGTGTTAGGGGATGAAGGTGCCCGGACCCCATGTCATCATCACGATCGACAGTGCGGGAGGTGAGGCTATCCAAACCCAGACAGTGCACCATCCCAGGTGTCCCTAGTCCTTCCATCCCACCTACCAGCTGCGGTCCTTTTACCCTATTCCCATCCTGCAGTTAACATGACAACGTTTGTAAGAATGCATCATTGCCAGGGGACTCCCTTGAGTTTCACTCAGTGGGTGCTGAGTACGTTGGTCTGAATGACATCCTGGCAGATGCCGCAGCATTGGGGTGGTGGCGGTTACCTGTCCAGCTCTTCCCTCAACTTCTGGTTCTCATTGGTGAGGATGGCGTTGGACCTCTGCTGTTCTTGGAGAGCCTCCCGCTGGGTGTTCAGGAGCTTTTCCAGCTGCTCCACTGCCTCCCTGTGCACCATCTTGTCTTCCTGCCTATGGGAGGGAAGACACCTGCTAGGAAGGGACACCCCTGAACACTGCAAAGCCTCCTCTGGGGGGCTGCTCTATGGAGAGCTGAAGGGGAGGGCGATGGGCAGGGAGTGGGCTGGACAGCTGAGAAATCGGAGAATGGCAGTTGGCACAGACATGGGGCTAGCTCTGGGGGATCTCCTCCAGCCACAGAGCCGAGTCCACCTTCCCCCATCCGATGTGTCTCCACAGTCCCTTCAATTCCCTGTCATTCCAGCCCTTCAAAATGACACCACAGCGTACACAGCTGAAGTCCACTCTACCAAACACTCTACTTCTGATTACAGCAGTCCCTTTAATATTTCTTGCAACATTTGGTGGTGAGAAACTTTTAGCCTTTTTTTTGTCTGGAAAGCCCCTTATTTCACCATCTATTTTGATTGATAGCCTTGCTGGGTAAAGTCGTCTTGGTTGCAGATCCTTGCTTTTCACTTCCTTGAATACTTCATGCCATTCCCTTCTGGCCTGTAGAGTGTCTGATGAGAAATCAACAGACAGCCTTATGGGAGCCCCTTTGTAGGTAGGTAACACAACGCTCTTCTCTTGCTGCCTTTAACATTCTCTCTGTCTTGAATTTTTGGCATTTTCATTAAGTGTCTAGGCCTGGGCCTCTTTGCAATTTTTGTGCTTGGCACTCTGTGTGCCTCCCAAATTTGTGTGACTTTCCTTCACCAGGTTCGGCAAGTTTTCCGCCACCATTTCTTCAAACAGGTTCTCTATCCCTGGCTCACTCTCTTCACCTTCTGGGACTCCAAGGATGTGAATACAGTTATGCTTCATGTTGTGCCACAGCTCTGTTAAACAATTCCCTTCTTTGTTCTTTCTGGATCTCTGATTCAGTATTTTTTCTACCCTGTCTTCTAATTGGCTGATCTCATCCTCAGCTTACAACACTCTGCTGTTTATCCCGTCCAGTGTATTCTTTTTTGATTTAAATCCTCATGCAAGGATATGATTTCCATTGCTTTTCAGAGGAAGTACGAGAGAGAGAGGGAGACAGACAGACTGACAGACATCAATATGAGACACACTGATTGGTTGCCTCCCACTCATGCTCAGAATGGGGCCGGGGATCCAGGCCAACACTGAGGTATGTGACCTTGGCCAGAATCAAACCTGAGGCCCTTCAGTCCTCATGCCAACTCTCTGACCACTGAGTCTAACCGGCTAGGGCCCAATGTAGTCTGTATTTCTGCTAGGTCAGTCTTAATAGCCTGCATAGTTTCCATATCTTTTCTTCTGCTGTTAGGGCAATCCTTACAACCATTATTCTGAACTCTGGATCTGATAAGATTGCGTATCTCCATTTCCTTTAGTTCTTCTTGTGGGGGCTTGTTCGTCTCCCCATTTTGGTCGCCTGTTAGGTTTTGTGTATATGTATTAGGTAGATGTGCTAAGAGTCCCATTCTTTTTGAAGGGTCTCTGGTGCAGGCCAATGTCAAACTCTCTTTGTGAATGGCCTTGGGTACTCTCTGTTTGGAGCTACACGTGATCCACAACCTGTGGCGGCTGGCTCTCTCTGCTGGGGCTGGGTGCCCCTGGGAAAAAACCAACATGCACACCAGGGTTTGATGTTCCAAACCCTGGGTCCAGAAGCAGATCAGGCAGACCAGAATCACCCACAGTCCACCTCTAACTGCAGGGTGATTGTTATTCTTAGTCTCTTAGTCAGATTCAGGCTGTAGACCACAGGGTGGGGTGAGAGGATTGCCAAAGTGTGGGGCAATTGTTCCCCCCCCCCCCCCCCCAGGCAAAAGCTGCCTGGGAAGTACAGGTCTACCTGAGAAAGACAGCCTCTGCATCTGGGGGAATGACTCAGCACAGGAATTCAGATGGCCACCCTCCAGCTCTAGCCCCAGAGCTAGGAGTTTCCTCACATAGCTCTAGTCTACTCTGCCCTCCCTCCACCAGAGCTCAAAAGGAGTAGCTGACACAGAACTTTGTGCACTGGCCCTTGAAGAGGCTGCCAGCATTTCCAGCCATCACTCCCTGGCACACAGAAATCTCGGTGCTTTTCACAGCTACATCGTATATGGTCACCATTCTTACTTGTGCTGCTCTGGGCTGAGGAGCCCAGCTTCATGTTTCGAATCCAGACTTCACACTGGGAACACCCCACAGCTGAGATAGCCCTCCGGACCTCCAGCTATTGCCTCTGGGTGCGCAAGAAACCATCTCTAGCCTCTATACTTTCTACCAGTCTCTAGGCGCTCTCTGCTTTAGGTCCTTGGTTATAAGGGTGCTCTCTAGCTAGTCTTCCGTTGATTATTCAGGATAATTTTTTTCTTATTTTACTTGGAATTCCAGTTATGTCCTGGGAGAGTGTCAGTGTAGCTTCCACTTAATCCATCGCCATCTTGGAATCCCCCACTTTTAATGACTCTTCTCAGACTACACCCACCAGACACTGAGTTTTCCTCTGAGTGTGTGGGACAGGTCAGGGGACTCCAGGAGGCACTGTGCCACTCCAGAGTCAGGTAGGCAGTGAGGCCACCTGGCGGGGAGGGGAAGGAGGGCAGCAGCCGAGATGATGGGCAAAGTGACATCACCAGCTTCAGGAAAGGGGAACAGGCTCACCAGATGGGGTGAGACACATCCTCCCTCCGGCCAAGAAAACCACCCCAGTGTGTCACCACTTGAGCCTCACACTAGGCCTGAGGGTAAACAGCAGGCGGCCTCTCTAAGCCTATAGTGACTGCACTGATAGGAGCCCTAAAGCACCAGAAGAAACCTTCCTGTGTGGACCAGGCTGGGAGTGGACTAGTCCAGGAACAAACAGGGATCAAGCTCAGAGCAGAGCCCAGGGACTCCAGGGTGCAAATCAGAGCTCTCCCGTCTGATGCAGCTCATGGCAATGAACCACATGTGCTAGAAATGGCTTGGTAACACGTGGGAGAAGAACAGAAAGAAGGGCCACAGGAGGACTCACAGCTCTTGGCTCACGAGGCACAGTCTGGCCTTGGTGTTCTCTAGCTCCTCGACCAAGTGCTGCTTCTCCTCCATGGAGAGGCTACTGGTCAGGCAGAATGTTGAGTCCGCGCTAGAGACCTGGAAAGGACTAGGCGGCTGTTGCACTTGGAGGTGCTCCTGCTCCTGAGACAGGTGGGCAGAGAGGGGGGTCTCATCAGCAGGCTCCTGTGCCCAGCACAGTGCCCACACTAGTACTTGGTGAAAAAGAACCAAAAGATGGAAAAATGTAAAAGAGAGGATGTCAGCTAAGACTGTAAAACCAGCAGGGAGCCAGGAGAATGGTGCTATGTTAGTGAAAACCAAGGATATAGTTAGTGAGACAAAAAGGGGAGTGTGAATGGAGCAGTGTCCCCAAGCTGAACTTCTACACTGACACAGGTGTCTTGGAGGTGACTGTGCAGTGCAGGGAAAATCCCATGTCCTGACACCCGGGGAACATCCGAGAGGAGGACGGGGTGGTCTGCAGGATTCAGAGGGAGAGTCAGGATGAAGACAGCCACCCAGCACTCGGGCCCCAGGCCCAGGCCCCTCCTCAACCTGTCCCAACAGGCCACTTGGCCATCAGCAAACACACCTCCTGGCACTGGTCTCGCTCACGTAGCAGCCTCTTCAGGAGAAGCAGCATGTTCCTGGAGAAGGCCGCTAACTCCTCTGGGATCACGTCTGCAAGTCTGAAATTCTGCAAGTCCAGCACATTCTCCGGACTGTGGGTCACCTGAGGGCACACACGGGTAGGGTGCTGCAGAGGCCGCACAGGGAGCAGCTCCCGGGAAACCTGAGAGCACCCACCCGCCATGGCCATGCCACGGGGCCTAGGCGCACTCTCCCACGGCGGACCCATGGCACTGACATTAACAGCTCTCAGCCACAAATTTCCTATGGCCGGCAGGGGGCTCCTGAACAAGTGCTTTCCCAGGCTCTACCCTCACAAACCACTTCTCCCTTCATCACCAGCTCAAAGAGGACACTGATGTTAACACCAGAAAGCTCCTTACAATGCAGTAGTTCCCTCCACAGTCCTCAGGTGTTCTCAGTGGAGCACCATCCATTTACCACACAAAGAAGGTCAATCTTGGGTGTGGGAGAGTACAAGAGGAATACTATCTTAGTACGCAAAATCTAAGGCAAACATGGCCCCATATTCAAAGACTTAGGTCAGAATGTTGGTACACAACAATCTTCTGTTATTTTTCGGGGAAATATTTCATGATCTAAGATAATTTTCAGGTAAGCCTGTATCTCAGTCCCACTGGCCACTCGCACCACCTGGTTTTCCCCTTAAGCCGGCTCGGAGCGCAGGCCCACGGCCACGGCCTTGCCGGGCCGCCTCTCCACCGATTGCCAGCCTCTCCTTCTCAACCTGACCCCCCAGAGCAGCCAGAGGCAGAAGGTCTCGTTCATGTCCTTGTCATCTCAGTTTGGGAAGATGACTATTGGAGGACTCACGCCACAAAAGGGAAAGACACTCGGGGAAACGCACCCAAAAGTTCTTAAATATTAGAGAGGAGTAAATGGAGGTAGAGAATAACTTAAACAACAAAACCCACATGAAAACGGGGCCTTCCGGTTTCTCAAATGGCACCCACTTCCTTACTTCTCTCCACCTCACAAAGGAAAAGACGGGAGTCAGACGACCTCAGGGAATTAGGAGAAATCTCAGCCAATGATACGGGGCACCCCAAAGGCCAGGATCTGGGACTCAGGGGCTGGGTTCTAGGCCTGATCCACACCAGGGTCTGGGAAACGCCCTTCATGTCTGAAAAGGGGTTCCCGGGACACAACCCCAGCTGCACATCACTCAATCGAGCGGCTCAAATTAAAGGCTCATGTTGCTCCTCCCGAATTCTCACTCAGTGGGTCTCTTGTGGATCCCGGGCACCTGACTGCCTGAGAAGCACGCAACTAATTCTCAAGTCCCCGCAGCCAGCACTGAATCTGACCATCGCTCAGGATTCTTTCGGCTGCATTCCACCCCCTCTCATTTTAAATATCCTGCTGGTTGAGCAGGACAGACAGCGAGTGGCAAGGACCTAGGCCCCAGATACATACATTTTCAAAACATGGGGACACATAAGGAAAATCAAAAGGCAGAATGATTCTCAGGCCAAGAGGTGGCCACGCACTTACAGGAATGGCTGAGTGTGTTTCTGACAATGCTGAGTTTCCCCTTGACTGCAAGAAGCCACAGCCAGCTCCTGCTCCGGGGCTGACTCGGAACCCAGCCCTGTGGTGCCTGGAGGCCGGGGAACCGTCACACAGCCTGTCCCCGGCATCGGCGTGGGGAGCTCTGTTCACCTGACCCTGCCAGTCACACACCTGCTCCTATGTGCTCCGGCTCCCGTCCTTCTCAGGGCTTTATCTAATCTGTCCCATCAGACTAAAGGCCGAACCACATCTCCTAAGACACTTAAAATATACAAGGCTTCTTCTGGACGGAGGGTGGGGAAGGCTGTCAGGGAAATAAATTTTCTTGTCGGGGCTTGCCCTCACAGGCCTGGTTTCTAGGGAAACCACTTCCCTGACGTTACCACCTCTGCCAAGGTCAATGTCAGAGGGGCTGTCCTCAGTACAGAGCCCTCCGGACCCAACCCCAGGGGCTGAGTCTGCAGTGACAGCCCTTCAGGGACCTGGTGCTTTCTCACTTCCTAAGTGGTGCCAGCTTGTTTCTCTGCCATGTCACCAACAGAAACAAAGAATCTTTCTCGAACATCAACCATCTGAAGCGGGGTGACATGTGCCAGAATACAGTCTGTAAATGAAACTCTGAGCCCAAACCACTTCATAGTCATCTGAGAGCACTTAAAAGTAGTCTGAGTCCACATTAGGCAAGAAGACTAGGCAATGGCAGACTTGACCAAGGTATTGTGAAGAAATTGTTTTCATTTTTACCCCCATTTCATTTTAGCTTGCTAATGACTACCTGTGGGGTCAAGCAAGTGAGGATACACCCCAATCCCCCTCTAGGCAGTGGAAAGGTGTCCGCCTGGCCAGCTGCCACGAGGAGCAGGGCACCACATACCCAAGGGTTTCCATGTCCTTGAAGGCTAACAAGCCTCACCAGGCTCTGCTTGTCCTGGGTCTGCAAGCAGGCCGTTCCCAGCATGGGTCCCTCCCGTCCCCTCTCTTCTGCTAGGTAAGGCCCTAGCCTACCCTGGCCGAGTGCAAGTAATAAAGGCGACATCTCTCCCCGCTGCTCTACCGGCTGCTGTTTTCAGACTAGCAAAGAACAGAGGGGCAATCTGGGGTTGGAGCTCCGACAAGACCCTACCTTTATAAACAGGGTCCATATTGCTGTGGTGTCTGAACCCTAAAATTAGTAAAATCACCAACAGGTGACATAGGCTTTAAACTTTTCCCTCGTGGAGACAGCCTGCCTCCTGGTTGCAATAGGAGTGGGGATCCCCGGCTGAGCCCCACAAAGCCAGCCACACACCTACCTCCATAATATGGGCCACGAGCCCGGCCTGGGTGGCCATGTCCAGCTCTTGGATCCGGTTTATATACTCCACTCTCCTCTCGCACTGCAGAGGGGAACACGTGTTAATGGAAGCATTTGCCACTGAGGCAACCTGGGCCCTTCCCACCCACAGGAATAGTTTCCAAACGAACTGCCCACCCAGCCCCTGGCTTCCTCCTTTGTAACCAACATTTTGTCCCTTGTCCTCCCTACGGTCCCTTATACTGGGCGTTTCTCTAGCACTTGCTCTGACCACCTACACATCAGGATCACCTGAGGAGCCATCAGGCAGAAGACACTGGAGGTGAAACACAGAAATCTGCACCTGAAACAAGCTCTCCAGGGCATCTTAAACAAGTAAAGATCAACAACACCTAGTGTGCCTGAGCAACACGGTGTTGCTCAGTGCCTGACTGTTGTCCCAGGCACCGCAAGGTCTTGGGTTCAAATGCTGCTCAGGGCACACACCTGGGTTTCAGGCTCCATTCCCAGTAGCAAGCATGTAGGAGGTTGCTGATCAGTGTTGCTCCCCCATCCATGTTTTACTCTCTGTCTCCCTCTCCCTTCCTCTCTTTGAAATCAAGGAAAAAACACAAAAAAGGAAATAAAATAAAATGAAGAACACCTGCTTCAAGCCAGGGTGTGGCAAACTATATCTTCACAGGGCTGCATGGTAAGAATATCTTAGAGTCTGCGGGCTATTTGGTCTCACCTGTGCCACTTTGGTGTGGGAGCAGCCAGAGGTAACACACAGAGAAACAACTGAGGCTCTGTTCCTGTGAAACCCTATTTTCTTTTGAATATTTTTAAAAATATACCTTATTGATATTGAGAGTGAAAGAGAGAGAAAAAAATATATCAATGAAGAGAGTCATTCATGCCTGCCTCCTGAATGCTCGCCACTGGCCATTGAGCCTGCAACCTGGGCAAGTGCCCTGACTGGGAATAAACTGCCATCTCCTGGATTATAGGTCAATGAAAAGCTCATTTCAAACACAGGGGGTGGGTCACACTCAGCCCCCAGGCTGTGTGTGGTTTCTGACCTTTGCTCTAGGTCTCCCCACACCAGGGACCATCTGCTAATGGCACCTTGGGCTGAGCAAACCCCACCTGCTTCTTGCCAAAGGTGCCCTGGGACAAGCAGTGGCTACCACCTAATGAGTGCTCCCTTTTCTCAGGAAGCCAGGGATGTGTCACGTTGCGCTTCAGGCAGCTTCCCTCCTGCCTCACTAAGGTGGGGTCTAATCCCCACAAACCCCAACACGAGATGGCTGAGGGCAGGCCTCCTCCCCTCTTGCCCAAGCCCTACCTGCACAGCGCAGCCCAGCATCAGCACCAGCAGTTTCCTGACTTCCTCGATACTTCGGCCTACATTGAAAAAGCAACATATTTAATTAGGCTTATCTGATTATAAAATCTCACTGGTGAGACACTAGTTGGTTGTAGGGGGGAAAATCAGGTAAGAAAAAAAAATCCTTTGTCTACTCAGTGCTTCCTACCTGGGTGCACACAATGCATCTGTTTTCTACTTGTGCGTTTGTGTATTATTTAAGGCAAGCGAGAATTCTGTGCACAGCTTTCACTCACCAGATAGCGGATCTTTGCCCATCATCGTGACGTTCGGCAAACGCATGACTACGAGCTGCTCGAGAACATCCTACAGAAACAAAGAGGAAAAGTTACCATTGGGAACAGGAAACAAAAATAAAGAGGCATTAAGAAAATGAAAGGATGAGCGTGCGGCCACTACAGGGTCAGTATGAGCAAGCCACGTGCGAGGAAGGAAAACTTAGGATAGAAACCATGTGAAAAGTCCAAGCTAACTGCACTTCTGCCTGGATCACAACCAAATACGCATCATGTCTGCTTATGGACAGAGACCTGGGGTCAAAGTAGATGTGTTAATGCCAGGACCGCAGGGTCAGCTGTGAGTGTCTTTTTAAAAGGTGTCTTTATTTATATGCTACGGTCTGCTTGTGCAATTGAAAATACAGAATGAAAATGAAAGAGGTGCTGCTGGGTGTCTATAACCGATCATGCAGGACGCTGGCGCTCAGCAGGTCTCCGGGACACGATGTGAATCAGGAGGCTTCTCTCCTGTACAGCAGCCCCTTCCCTGGGAGAGGGATGAGTCACAGCTAATCTGCACCCATCGGAGAGCTGGTGTGGGAGAGCAGCTGCCTTCTGGCCCTCAGACCAAGGGCCTTTGACAGCGGGCCCAGCCATCAGCCAAGCCCCTTGCCGGGGTGTCTCTGACAAGCCCTCCTGGCACTGTGGCAGCTCACACCCGCACTCACCCCTGCGTTCCCGGAGGGCCTCAGGCCAGGTCGTCTTCCCTGAGCAGATGGGACTTGGATCTTATAAATCAGAAGATACAAATTAAATTTTATGGAAGACGAGGAAGGGGGTAGGTTCCATAAGCATTCCTGGCCTCACGAAATTGGTTGTTATAGAAATCTTCACTGACAAAGCAACCTTAAACCTTTTAAAAACAGGTTTCCAAATTTTCTCAGGAGTCTCTCTATTGCATAGCTCGCTGAAACTCTACATTCAGTATCCTGCCAGCAAGCACTGATAAAGGAAAAGGGGATGATTTCACAGCAGGGCCAATGGAACACCCTACAGCTTACTCCTGTGAACAAGCTAGAGGCTCGTCGATGACCGCCCTGGCCCAACATAACCCTCGTGTGCTCCCATATCTCCTTCAAGCCCTTGAATTGCTGCTGTACAAAGACTCGCTGAGCTGTGGCCAAGAACATCCTCCAGGTTCCTCACGAATTCCAGCCACTCCCAGTGTGACTGGTGCTGGAGGCCACATTGGCGACCCAAGGCTCATCTCTGGGGCTCTCACAGCACCAGACACCAGTGCTTTGCACACCACACAGCTCAAACAACATTTGCTGGAAAAGTAAAGACATCGAATGTCTGAACCTTCTCACAACGTAAAAAGAAAAAGATGAAAATGACAAAAACACACCAAGTGTCAGCAAGGAGATGCCTAAATGTGAATACCATTTCCTCCAGGATTCCCGTGGGGAAAGGTTTGAGTGAAGGCATTGCTAGGGGCAAAGAGCAACTGTTTGAGTGAAGTCGGTGTCAGGGGCACAGAACACCTGGGGCACCAAGAGCTGCCCTCACCTGGTAGAAGGTCTTGATATTTGTGACCAGGATGCTTAAGTTCTCAGTCCGGAGGTTAATATCATTGTTCACCTGCTGATTGATGGGTTGATATCCAGGCCTGGGATCGCTAGGGAAAGAAACATGGCAATGGAAATGGCGTCTCCCCACATTGGCCACACCTCCCTTCCAGTGGCATGTAGTCCTCTCCAAGTCTAGGCTAGTGTGAGGCTCTAAGGGGTGTGGCTCAGAAACACAGGCGTCCTTACCGAGGGTGAAACCTTAGTCACTCACAGATGCTCCCGACCAACCCCTGACACATTTTGTAAGCAGACACTGTCCCTTATAGTTCCTTGATCCCCAAAAAGTGTGATTTGTTTTTTTTTTCTTTTCATTGCTTAAACCACATGAAATAGCTGATTTTGAAGTTAATTGCACCCTCTACAGTTCTAATGTCCTTCATCAATCAAGCTGCTAACACACTGTCCTGCAGTTCTTCCCACCCCAACGAAGGGCGGCAAAGGCCCTTATACTGAGATATCACTGGCCCAGGGGCAAGGACCCTCCCAGAGCAACTGCAGGTCTCCTTTTACAACCTGAAAACAAACTTGAAGACAACTTACATTTCTACCATGATCTGGTTAAGAAAGATGCCATCGACCAGACTCATGTAAACCCTCAGGTTGTCATCGTTGCTGCCTTCAAAGGGTCGCAAGGTTTTGACCTGGAAGGAGCAGGATGCAGAAAGGCAGGAAAAGTCACCCCACACACATTCTGAAGCTCGTCAGGACAACCGCGGCCTGCGGGCTGAGGGGTCACCCAAGGCCCACCCATGCTTCAGTAGGCTCCAAGCCCACCTTTCTTCAGGGCCCCTCTCCCTGCCCTACTCCAGGCAACAGATTCGAGACAGCGGGAGGGAAACTTTCTCCCCACTTTTTCCCAGTGTCCCAGAACAGGAAAGAAATGAAAAATAAAAGGAACTTTTCAACAAATTACTCACATCTGTTCTATTAGAAATCACTGTGCCCACCGCAGATTGTATACATTCCCACTCAGACGTGCCCCAAGGCCCGCCCGTCACCACCATTCACCACCTGGACTCAGTTCAAAAACTGAGGATACTTTCTGCAGAGTCCTTTACCTGAATGGCCAAGCGACAGGGCTTGGGGTGACCACTCAGACCTTGTCTCCTCCTGGAATGGCAGCCCAGCACCCTGATGGGAACAGGCGCACCCACTCCCAGCCCAGGGCCGGGACGCTGCAGGGGGCACACGCTCCCGAGTTGGAAACGCCTCCCGACCCCAGGCCCTGGTCTGGACCCCACACCTGCTAAGACCCCGGCGTGCTGGGACTTCCCCGGGGTCCCAAGGGGCAATAGTCGGGTCTGTAGGGACCACAGGCAGGGAGGAGAAGGGCCGGAGCACCAACGTAGTAGGGAGCCTGGCTACTCACCCACGCGATGAGGGGGCCGTGAAGAAACAGCTCCAGGAGCTCCCTGCTCGCATCATCCATCCTCAGGCTTCGCCCACTGTGTTGGGCCCAAGGTCTCTGTACCAGAGTCTCTGCGCCCGACGTCTCTGCACCAACTGGCTCTGCACCGACTGGCTCTGAGCCCAACTGCTCTGTGCCCCACCTTCCACTGTTTCTATGGCCACTGTCCCCATGCCCGCATCCCATAAGCCTCTGCGCCCACATTCCAACTGGCCCTGGCACTCAATGCTGCCCGGCCCGGGCCATGGGGGCTCACGCCCCATGCTAAGCACTGTGGGGTACATAAAATATTGGGCTCTCTCCCCATGCAACTTAAGATCTATCTGGGCACATAAAATACAAAGAAATAGAAAGGTTATATATCTACATTATAGGATTATAAATGGAAAATAGCCACTTAAACCTAACCTTGTCTATCGCCATTTTTAAAGATTATTTCTTCTATTAGCCGAATTAGAGAAAGGCGATCAGTTCCTTTAAGCAAGAGTGTATTCATTTTATTTTGCTAAGTCTTGCCTATTATCTCAGCTTGGGCTTGCTGCTCCCCATCGACTGTGAAAGGGGACGCTCCAGTTAGTAGTTCATACATCAGGACACCTAAACTCCACCAGTCAACTGCCTGCAAAACAATTTTATAGAATATTAATTAACATGCAATTTATAGGTAGAAAAATGAACAAAATAAAGCTGCATATTTAGAAGATATTTTAACAAAAAGATTTTGTACATAGCTTTCTCTCCCAGGAGTATTAAATGAGCATAAGCAAGAGAAACATTTGGAGAACAAATATGCAGGTATCCTCAGAAAGGAATTTAAACATTTAGTCTGTCAATCAATGAGCTAAAAGTGTTGTAATTATTTTGTAAACTAGTAATGGTTCTCCACTGGATAATTAAAAATGAATATTTTAAAAGTTTTTAATTGATTTCAGACAGAGGAAAGGAGAGGGGGAGAGATACTACATCAATGATGAGAGAGAGTCAGTGAACCTGCACACCCCCTGCTGGGGATCCAGCCTGCAACCCAGGCATGTGCCCTGATTGGGAATCGAACCTCCATCTCCTGGATCAACCTCTGAGCCACGTTAATGGGACAAAAATATATATATTTTTTTCATTTAAAAGAAATTAAAATTTTTTAAGTACATCAAATCTTTGGACTCATGATGCGGGGGGGGGGGAAGTACCGATTAGCATTTTTATTAATTATCCAGCTGTAATAAATATTATAAAATTATTTAAAGTCAAAGAACAAAAATGAAAATGTAAAAAATCCCACCTATAGGTGTTACTTTTTTCACACCAACCTAAATCAGTTCTTATAGAGCCTATCTCATGAACGGAATGGCCTTCATTTGCGGAAAGCATGCTGAGATTTCAAATAATGGAAAACAAAATGGGAACTAACTGGGAAACAAATTTATAAATGTAGTTACCAGAAATGAGAACTGAGCAAATTATATATAATTGAAGGAATCCTGATATACTGAAAAATGCTTCTTTTATAATTATGCAAAACAAGATTTCAATAATGGTTGAGTATGTGAGCTCATGCCAGTGAGAAGATATTAACTGGATGCTAAAACATTACTTTATTTATCTATTTTTCAATATGTCTTTGTTGATTTGAGAGAGAGGAAGGGAGAGAGCGAGAGAGAAACAGCGATGACCAGAGTCCCTGATCGGCTGCCTCCTGCACGGCCCCTGCTGGGGATCGAGCCTGCAACCCGGGCATGTGCCCTGACCAGGAATCGAACCTGCCGCTCCTGGGTCACAGGTCGATGCTCAACTGCTGAGCCACGCCAGCCGGCCGGGCTCCATGCTAACATCTTCAACTCTCTGCTTCCAAATGTCAGGGCCAAGGCTTCAGAGAAATGATGCAAAACCCATGAGCCTAGACCTATTTTACAGAGAAAACATATCAATGACATAGAAAACAGGCTCAGGCCGACTGACCCACAGGAAGTGAGTGCAAGGCAGGCGCGGCGATTGGCGCCCTGCACACTGTGTGTCTCACGGGAGCAGCTCAGAGCCATCGCGGTGCTCCATGGGCTCCCCGTAACTTAGCTGTATTCTGGCCCTCAGTGTGCACAAATTCTAGGACCAATATAAAGTTTTCTTTCCTAAAAACGGGTACCATGCCTTGGCATGTGTGGCTCAGTTGGCTGAAACATCATTGCCTACACCCAAAGGTTGTGGGTTCAATTCCCAGTCAGGGCACCTATCTAGCTTTGGGTTCAATCCCCAGGTTGGAGTAAGTCCGGGAGGCAACCCAAGGATGTTTCTCTCTCGCATGAACGATTCCTTCTCTCCCTTTCCCTCTCTCTTCCCTTCTTTATAAACTTAATGAGCATATCCCCGGGTTAGGATTAGGAAAAAAATTGGTTCCATTAGGTCTTAGAAGGTAATTTTCCAATTTGAATAGTTATCAATTCTTACCAAATTTCCCAAGAGTTTCAAAGAATCCCTTGAAGCGAACTAAACCAACAATTGAATTATTTTCTTTATATGAGCACTTTTTCTCCCCAAAAAGGTACACACAGGGGAGATTTTTGATGGAACATAAATATAGGGTGTTCCCCGAAAGTTACACACATTTTGACAGCTGATAACACTATTTTCACTCTCTTCAGGTTTAAGGGATTTGAAGCAATGGGTGAAGCCACACTAAGTTTTGAACAAAGAAACCATGTCCACTAGACTCTTTATGGGGATACGTAAAAGAAAGTTTACGGTGCAAAACCAACAACACTTGGGAACTGAGGGCAGCTACTGAAAGACAAGGCCCACAGATTCCCACAGAACAGGGTGATCCCTGAGGTTTGCGGTTCCTTTACTGCGCATCAGCTCCGGCCTGGGCGCTCCAGAGACAGAAGCAAAGGAATCGCAAACGTCAGGAACCACTTTGTTTGGCGTTTGTGCGCTTTGTCTTTCCACAGCTGCCCCCGATTCATTGACTGTTGCTGGGTTTGAGCCGTAAGCTTTATATTTTATGTATCCCCATAAGAAAGTTTAGTGGATAATTTTTCATTGTACAAAGCTTAGCCTGGCTTCACCCATTATTTCAAACCTGTTAAACCTGAAAAGGAGTGAAAATTAAGGGCGTTATCAGCTGGGAAAGTTTATGTACATTTTTGGGAGACACACTGTAGATCACCATCAAAGTACATGCATTTCACAAGTGTGTACAAATATATTTAATATATTGCCAGAAATTTGATTACTATCCCATGGAGTTATTCAGAAATCATAAGTCAACATCTCACCCACGATAGGGACACTAGGGCACTACACCCAGTCCCAAATCTGGCGTGCACCTCATCTCGGACACACTCCCCTCAAAAAATATGGATACTTACTGTGGGCGGGTTGCCTTCTCAGTGCCCCACACCCCAGGCCTGGCATATCTACTATTTGTAGAAAAGTGAGCCAGGGCAGGTAGGTCCCTGTGTGGGCCCAGGAGCCAGCTAGAGAGAGAAAAAGGCCTGAGGCCACCTGCCAGGAAGGCCACCTTGGCCCTGGGTGAAGGGAAGTACATGGGAGCCCAGGAGTGTCTCAGCAACACTCTTGGTTTACAGTGAGCCTGACTCCAGGTTCTGCCAAGGCCTCAAGATCTCTGTATTCTGGCGGATCTGGTCTTCAACTAGGATGATATGGCTTCTAGGAAACATAGTAGAGTTTCCGCCCTGTGAGCCTGTGTGCCCTTGAGTATCTGCACACGCACACATGCTTTAAAGGTGGTCAACAAGTTGTAAACAAGTGCTCCGCAGGGGCGTGCTGCAATAGCGTCTGCTTTGGGGGCCCAGTTTTGTCCCTGCATTACGAACATCCCCAGGTCAGAGTAGATTTGTTCAATAGAAAGCAGTGCCTGGAGGCTGTAGATTCATGTCCCACACCTGGGAGTGTCACCCTTTAGGGCTTGGCACAGTGTCTTCACTGACAGAACAAGCGGGAGAAACGCAGGGGAACCCCATTCCTGCCACCACGGGAGGACAGAGAGAAGGGCGGCGGCGTCAGGAGGCAGCGGTGCGTTTAGGGCTCTGCAGCTGCTGGTCCAGGAGACCAGGCACAGGCAGCCACGGTCCACACTCGCACCACAGGGTGTGCTGGGCCCGCCCGGCTCAAGGAGGAGCTCCAGCTGGCAGGTGTGCGGGAGGCTGGGGGCATCGTGGCTTGCTGGGGTCTGCACAGAGACAGGCTCTGGGGAGGCTGGGTCCGCCTCAGCAGGTCTCAAGGTGGGCTCGCACAGCCCTGGCTTCAGCAGCTTCCCCTCAGAGGTGCTGACAGCCATCTTCATGGTGGGGCCGCAGAGCTGGTGGGCATCCCGGCCCCTTCTCTCCTGGTCAGGGGTCTTGGCTAAACTCTAATGGTTGGGAGATCATTGGCCTTCCTCAAGAGGTCACTGAGCAGGTCATCCTGGCAGCTGAGAATGTCCTACAGAGAACAGAGGAAGAAGTGAGCAGCCGGAGTGAGGGCCACCAGGGTCACCAGAGAGCCCTCTTTTGCCCAGGACGTCCCCTGTGCAGGCCACTTGGCGAGGACTAAAGTTTCCCACTCCTGTTGGGCCTTTCACAGCCTAGCTGGGCCCCACCACACACAAAGCCCTTGGTTGAGATGCTGAGGCCGGGGCCACACATGGCTCAGGGAGAAAATCTGGTGTCACTCAGGCAGCCCCCTAACTTCACCAGCAGAAAAACAGACTGAGAGAAGGAAGACATTTCCAAAAACACATCCACTGGATGGGAGGGTGAGGGCTGGGAGGCTGGACACAGCCAACGGTTTCCAACTGCTCCTCATTCCGACCAAGCTCAGTGGGAGGCAGAGAGCTGCTGGGTAGACTGACCTGTGTTCCTTCTCAGGCCACCAGCTCAGACACCTTGTGAGGGCTTCATCTTAGGACACAAGAAATAGAAATGATGCCAGCAGCTCCTAAATGCCAGAGTGGCCTCACTCGAAGGCCTCATTGCCACCTATACCTTTCTCTGGATCTGACAGGGGAGATGTAGGAACGGAGCCACCAAGGGTAACTCTGGACTTTGAAGGGGACGGCCAACCCACCTTTGTTCCCTTTAAGCTGCTACCCTGGCTGAGCAGCTGTACCCGGGCCAGGCTTCCAGTGTCCAGGGAACCAGTGTCCTTTCCCACTCTGTTGGCAGCATGCCAAGGCCCCCAGTCCGAGGTCGGACCCTGCTCTGGTACCTGCAGCCCTCTGCCAGCACCGCACAGCCTGGAGGAGCCGAGTGGAGGTGTCCCCTGAGGTGGATGGACACCATGAGAAGAAGAAAGGAAGGAGTGCATGCGGAAGAGGCAGGGGTCACCAGCAAGTGGAGTCAGACCCCAGGCAGCTAGACATGTCAGGGAAAGTCAGTCTGTGGGACAGCTCAGCAGCCCAGGAACCACCTGCACCTGCCAACAACTCCTGACCCAGGAAGACATCTGGACCCACAATTGACACACACACAGTCTGCCCTAAACGGGGAAAAAAAATCAACCTTCTCCGTGACGAGTGTGGGGGAAACACCCTCCCGGCTGCCCTGTACCTGCATGAGTGTCCACCACAGCCCTCGGGTCTGAGGGTGAGAGCGGCTACAGGGAGGGGACACTGCCTTGGCCGAGGGCAGGCTGCCCCTTCCAGGCCTGCAGACCTCCCCTCCTGGCCCATTCTTCCAGCACGTTCAGTATCCGGTCCCTGTCCCCGGGATCATCAGTGTCTATCCAGCTGCACACTAACAACTGCGGGACAGGGACTAGTTTCCACGGTCCCTGCTCACAGCTGGTGAGCAGCTGAGCTGCACTGAGAACCGAGGACACACCCGGAGATGCTCTGCTTCCCGCCCCGCCAAGCAGTCTGCTCCGGATTCACCGGGTCCACAGGGCACCCAGGTCCCAAGTGCTGGTGGGGGCCACAAACAGCAGCAGCTGGAAAACACCAGTTGGCAAGGGCATGTGGGGTGAGCCACAAATACTCGGTTTTCCTGAAGGCACAAAAGCAGAACGAGTCCCCTCTTTGAGAAGGGAAAACTTGAACTTAAAAGCCACCTCTGCCTTTGAAAAGGATGTGTCCCTAAGAGGAAACTGCGATACAAATCAACGGCCTCCATACCACCCCTGTATCCTGGAGCCCTCGCTGCACACTCCTCGCCTCCTCCTCGGGAAGAGAAGCTCGAGGAGCCAGAGCCCTCAGGAAGGAAACCCTCTCGTCCGAGGGTGAGCCTAAGTCGGGCTGCCAGTGAAACTTTCCGAGAGTGGTGGCCGACCCCTCCTGTTGTCATCCTCCCCCAGGGCGAGGAGAGAGGGCTCCGCGGGTCCAGCTGTGTCACCCCAGCCCTGTCTCCACCCGTCAGCTAGAAGCGTCTATGTCTGTGCGGATCAGTGCCAGCACCATTCAATATTTTACGCAGTGGAGAGGGCAGGAGACCACCCTCACTCCTACACTTACTGCTGATCAGTTCAGAGACTGGGTCCCATTTGAACTCTCTCAGTCTTTGTTTTAATTAAAAATTGAGTTTCCCACCATTCTAGGAGCTTGTGTTTCAGGAATTACAAAAACCCAGAGCAACTTTTAATTTTTGAGAGGGGTGGCATAATTCACTGTTTCCCTTCTGCAGACATTTGTAATAGGCCTAAATCAGATGCAAGTGTTTCTAACAATTTCTGAGATGAAATTTACATCTTGGAGCTGCTCTGGGCAAGTAACCTCCAGGCGAGGACAGCGAGACCTTCCTGCAGTCAGTGCTCTCTGCATGGGTCGCCAGGCCTTCCTTCAAGCAAGGACAGCCAGAGCCTCCAGAAGGAGGGCACTCCATAGGTAGTGACTTCCCCATCACTGGAGGTATGTAAGCAGAAGCTGCATGTTTAGGCCCCTCGGAGGGCAGGGAAGGAGTGTGGAGGAACTGTGGGTCCCCCGTTCCCACTCTAGCATTACAACTCTACTTGTACCCATTGTGTCAGTGGAACTTCCACACAGGAATTAACAGGAAGGACAAGTCCTGTGAATGAAAACAGGCATGAGAACCGAGGCTGAAGGGCACAGCACACCACCCACTCACCATGCTGCCTGCAGTTGGTGAAGTCGAGCTCCAGGAAGCGCTCACAAAGCTGTCATCTGAAGTCTAGCCTATGGTGAAAATACGGCTGTGAGACAGGGGACCGGGGATACCCATGGCGAAACAGGCCTTTTGCCAAACGGCCACCTCTGACTCGGCCCAGCGCCTGAGTGGTGGTGGGGTCCAGCACCTGGAGGAGGGGGGACGTGTGGACCGTCCCTTAGGACCTGCCTGTACTCTCCATCCCCCCATTTCTCCTGCTGGGACAGCCTCAGTCTCCAGACTTCTATTTGACTTAACTTTAAACCAGGCTTCTGCCTGTGCAATGACTGGGACTCCAAACGGAGGCAGAGTCCAACCTGAGGGCAATGCACCAAAAGCAGAGGTGCTCCCCCGGGGCCTTGTTCTCTCAGGGGCCCGAGGAAGGACAAGGAAAGAATCCAGCACCTGGGAGAGGAAGCTGACTCCCTAGAGACTGAGCCCTGCACCAGCAGCTCCTACCAGGAACAGCGCACAACCCTTGGGCCACCAGTCACTACTCTTTCCCCGAGAAGGGCTACAATTCCCTGGGCCTCAAACGTGCTAGTTTCTCTCTGACAGCAGCCCCAGATCCCTTCCAAAATGACTCTAGGGCCTTCCCTTAAGCTGCTCAGGACCAGACTCTAGACAGTGACGTCATCTGTCCAAAAACAGTTGCAGGCAGAGCTGAGTCGGAACCTGTGTCTGTGTGATGCCAGGGCCTTTCCACAGCTGAGCCTATCTGCTGACCACACCTTAGTTTCAGAGGCCCCTCCTGCTTCCAAGAGTAGGGGTCCCCAAGGACCCTGGGCTCCAGACGCTCATCCCTTCGGGTTTGGACGGACCCATCACTCACCTGGGGTGAGGCCTGGTGCCAGGAGATAGGGTGTAGTGATGGCTGTAGACAAACAGGTCTGGAAGCCCAGCTCTGATGACCAGGACTTCATGGCTGGGCAGTGGCCGCCTCCATGTGGTCAAGGCTGCCTCCACGCAGGAGCCTCGCTTTGGTATTTGGTCCCGAGGGCCTGAGGCAGAGGAGGACAGTGAGAAATGGAGCTGCAGGGTGCCATGCCATGGCGAGGCTGTCACACTGAGGCCTAGCAGCATGGGCAGCGAGGCGCACGCACCACAGGAACAAAAGCTGAGCCTGCGTCTCGCAGGCTGTGCTCTGCAAAGGAGCTGTGTGGACATCAGCTCTGGAGATTTGCGTCCCTCCCACCACAGACACGATCCGTGAGGCTTCTCATGCTAAAGTGACTACATTGTTCTGGGACAGAACTACCGCAACACTGCCGTGGGTTTGCATTTTCTACTTGATTGGTAACATACCTAAGGAGGCAGACGTGTGTGCATGGAGCATGCCCCCTTCAGGCTCCTACACACACGTGTGCACATCCAACACTCCTTCTGGCTGGTTCTACCTTCCCAGGAGGGAGACGGGAGATCCCACCCTTCACTTCCCACCCGTAGCCAGGTCGCCCTCCTACCTTTTCCTGGGGGCCTGCTGTGGGTGTACTGTTCCTTTACCAGTGGGAGCACGATCGGATGGCCTCCAGGGGATCCAGTGGACTGGACGACACCTGTCATTTTCTGGACCCCCCTTTGTTTGTTTTAAAAAAGTTGAGTATGGTTTTGGCTGTGTCATATGACTCCTCCCAATGGAACAAAGGTCTGAACTGTCGTGCAGACATATTAAGCAGGGATAAAGAATTCCTGTTTAATAACACACATCCATATGGCTATGTATGAAACTTTTATAGGCACTTTGGTGCCATTCAAATACTTTTACAGAATTATTTTAGGGGAAGCTCTTCAATTTTACACTTACTCTTCCATTAGCGAGGGTTAAGAAACAAAAGCATTCCTCTGATTTACCATTGTTTAAATGTTTTTATTGATTTCAGAAAGGAAGGGAGAGGGAGAGATAGAAAAATCAATGATGACAGAGACTCACCATTGGGCTGCCTCCTGCAAGCCCGCTACTCGGGATCGAGCCTCAAACCCGGGGATGTGCCCTGACCATGTATCAAGCCATGACCTCCAGGTTGCCGTAGCCATGCTCAACCACTGAGCAACACTGCCTGGGCCTACTTACCGCTTTTTAATGTAAGAATAGTATTCTAACAATGTTATAGAAGTGGTAGAAGTACCCCACTCTGTTAGCTCAAAGCTAAGCCCAGAAACAATGAATGTAATAAATTTACTTAAACACTGTGATCATAATTGTATTAAAACTACATAATTAGCCTTGGCTGGTGTGCTTCATCAGTTGAAGCATCGGCCCATGCAATGAACGGTCTCAGGTTCAATTTCTGGTCAAGGGCACGTACCTGAGTTGGGGATCCCTCCCTACCCCCAGTTGGGGCTCGTGTGGGAGGCAACCAGTCCATGTATGTCTCTCACATCCATGTTGCTCTCTCTCTCTCTCTCTCTCCCACTCCCTCCTTCCCTGCCACTCTCTTTGAAAAGTAATGGAAAACATATCCTTGGGTGAGAATTAACAAAAAACAAAACAAAATTAAAAAAAAAACAATCAAAATATCTACTTTATTATAATGTGTACATATATTTAAATAAAAATAAAAGGTGGTATATCTATAATTCACTTATTTCTTCTTAAGTATCATGTAAACTTAGATTACTATCCACCTAGAAACTGAAAGTAGCAATTCAAGTATGTGTAGACCTGCAAAAAATTGCTCTTTCCTGGCAGAGCGTTATTGCATACCTAATAAAAATCATATAACAGATGTCATAATTTCTCTGCTTCCTCATTTCCATACTAAATGCTAATTTTGCATCAAACTATTGAAATAATGAAAGTTAAATAAAATTTACTTCATACAAATTTGTGTATAAAAAGTGAATAATTTGAACATGGTTGGACATGTTTAGACACAAAAAATGAGTGTATCAGAAAGCATTAATCTGTTCACTGAACTATTTAAAATGAAATACTACAAAATTACTTTTGAAAAAACCACCAAACTGGTCACCAGGCTTGGCTGAGCAGTTGAGCATCAAACCCATGACCCAGGGGACTGGGGTTTGATACCCAGTCAGGGCACAGGGCTGGGTTGCAGGCTCGATCCCCAGCAGGGGGCGTTCAGGAGGCAGCCCATCAGTGACTCTCTCATCACTGATGTTTCTCTCTCTCTCTCCATCTCCCTACCTCTCTGAAATTTAAAAAAAAAAAAAAAAAAAAAATTAAAAAATCCAAAAACCTCAAACTTCATAAAACTGGAGTTTAATGGACAAAGCATCCAGAGGGCTCCTTGCTCTGGCAGAAGTCTCAGGGGATGCCATCAGCTGAAGCACCATAACGACTTCCCTGGAACAAGTCATTTCTGGCCTCCTTCATGCCATTAGTGAAGGTTTAAGTGAGAAGTGCACCAATAGCCTCATACCTCCAAGTCCAGTACATTCCTGACATGCTGTAGGTGCTTGGGGTCTATGGCTTTTGCTACAACTCTGTGATATTCTGTCGGAGCCAAACCATGTGGTTATAGAGGATCCTGGTGTGGCACAGGAGGACTGGGCGGGGGGCTGGGAAAGCCCTGTAACAGCGCCGAGTTGTGGCAACACAAGGAACGAGGAACAGTGCCCACGGCTCCATCACACTGCAGGGAAGAGTGGGACTCGGCTCTGTGTGAGGGTGAGCGTGCCTCTCAGAAATAAAACCCTTACTGCGAAGGCTGACTCCCTAAGCAGCGGGTGCCTGCAGGGCCGGGAGACCCGAGGAACAGAGGACCCAGAGCCTGAGCCTGTCCTCTGTCCCTGCCCCCAGTGCCCAGTATGACCTGCACTTTCCACTTGCCGGGCAGAAGGTAACTAACTAACCTGTAATGAGCTCCTGAGGACACTGGCTACTTGCAAAACTCACTAGAGCAGCTGCAGAGGCCACCCGGTGGCAGCTGGAAAGTGGAGCCGAGCTGCAGACACACAGCGTCTACCCCACACTGCTGTCGCTGGGGGACCCTCACACCACAAAGGAGGACTCATTTGGGCGAGTGCGTGCATCGGAAAGCACGAGTCCCACGTGTAAAAGCCCCAGTGAGGCGCCAGGCTGACGGGAGCAGGCGCTGGAGCAAGGACATGCTGGAAGGCCAGGCCAGTGGAATGAGCACCGGCCCAGGGGACGAAAACACGTCCCAGAGCCCTTCCACCGCCCATGGTCTGGGGACCCTCACACAGCTCCTCAGGCTTTGCTGAACTTGCAAGGTGGGGTTCAATCAACATCTGTCCTGCTTACCGGGCTGGGAGACCGCGAGGACCGCCATGGTGACGACATGGAGCCTGCGGACCACAAGGGGGGGGACCTGCCGCACAGCTTTGTGGCCCGGCCAGTTCTCGGGAGTGGGGCTATCACAAGGCAAGAAACAAAACCTCACCATTAAGGTTCTGGACCATGTAAAGATCCAAAGGCATCCCCAAGTTCTTCCTCAAACAGCAATACCATCCACTATGTAAGCGTCACTGGCTCACATGCTGACCATGCACCTCCCTTCGTCTACACTCCCCGAATTAGACCTGTTCCTCCAACAACCCTGGCATCAGCTACAAGGAGGGAGCAGATACCGACTGGAAAGGTCATGATCTCATCACAGCGGCCTCCCTGACGCTGACAAGAGAGAGGGTCACCAAGCAAGGACAGAGTACAGAAGAGGCGATAGTGTTCTGTTTTCATTTTTAAAAAAAATTTTTAAAGCAGTGTGGGGGGGGTTGACTACAAGGGGTAGTGGAAGAGCCTTGTGGCACTGGCCTGTTCTGTCCTGACTGTGGGGGACCATGCAGAGCTGCACACAGGCAGAGAGCGGAATGAGCCTGGGGATGGAGGACCATGCTCGGCCCGAGGGCCACCTTGGGCCTCTGCAGGGAAGAGAGCCTGTTCTGCTCACCCTGCTCCTGGGACTTCTCAGATTAACCACATGGGCACCTGCATTGCTTTCAAGCTCTGAAGGGCTCAATATACCAAAGAGAAAAGGTAGGCACCCTGCTCATCAGCATCTGGGTCTGGCTGCATCAAGGTGGGAATAGAAAGGGGCCAATCAGCAGCCACAGACCGGCCCCCTTACTGGGTTTTAATTCCGGGGATAGTTTCTATATTTTTACAAAACAGACCATTTCCTTAAGTGACAATGTAACAGCGCTGCCACGTTACCTGTTCGTTAGGCCTTGGATATGCTCCTTTAGCCTGTCTCTCTTCCATTTTCTGGCATCCACTGTCTCCTCAGCTTGCTGCACGAGAGTCTGTTCACCAAGACTCTGCTGGAAAGGATAGATATAAATCACAAAAATCGACACTGAACAAATCCCACTTTCCTCTTGCTTTGTGCACCATTAGACGTTCAATCCTCGGGAACTGGCAGAGCTGAAACCACCGACTGTGGCGGCTTAATAGACATGGGGCACTTGCTGAGTGCCCACAACAGCCTACATACACGCTCCCCTCAGGATCTCTGGGCTCACCATTTGCGTTGATGTCAATACAACTCCACATCCCGTTTTCCCCTCTGTAGTTCTGCGACTGGGCTGTGTCCCTCCTGGATCTGCTGACAGAGCCCCATATTCTACACGTTGCCCAGCTTTGCCTTCCTGGAGTACAGTGGCACAAACACCAAATGTACCACCAGTTTTTGGAGGGAAAGTGTCCTAAAATAATTTCAAACTTGTTGAAAACTAGTATCTAAATTTACATGCTAACATCAAAATCAATCCACTGCTCACTATCTCCTAGATTATCAACTGCAAGGATCACAAATCGTCATCACTGGCCCACACTCCCTGGACACCTGAGTGACAGGCCTTTAGGGAACATTGGTAAGCGCCATCCTTGCTCTCAGGAACTTTAAACCTGGTTGGAGAAAGCACACCAGTGGACATGGAAACGGCTACTCTTGAGACACCCTTAGTTCACACTGCATGTCACTTACCTCAACAGGCTGTGAAAGGAAACAAGGAAGAGTCAAAAAGAATGTTCTAAGAAAAACTAGAGCACTCAGGAATTGCTCACACAGTGCCGGGTGCAACGGCACCAGGCAGAGAAGTGAAGGCGGCTCCTTCACCTAAGATGGGAAGAGTCCCTGAGCTGACTGACACGGACAGACAAACACCACAGCGAGAAAACGAGGAAAAGCCTTGGAAGCAGAAGTAATAGATCTAGAGGCAGAAGATAAAATACAGCAGCCCCCCTTTATCTGCAGGGGTCCATTCCAAGCCCCCATAGATGCCTGAAACTGTAGATAGTACTGAGCTTTACACACAGACCATTTCACTTAAAGGAAGCACCTGACAGCTTCCTTTTGGCAGATCCAAATGGCCAGCTTACGTTTTCGGGCCATTAGAAGTGAAGTAAGGGCTATTTCAACACCAGCAGTGCAATGCTATGACAACTGGTCTGAAAACAGACGTCAAGGGCAGGTGGCAAGTAAAGCACCCGGATGGAGCAGGACAGCCCGAGATTTCACCAGGCTTCTCAGAACATCGCACCAGTTAAAACTTCTCAATTGTTTCTTTCTGTAACTTTTCATTTAATTATCTTTGCACCATGGCTGACAGCAGGTGACAATCCACAGAGAGCAAAGTGGGGATAAAGGGGACCATGGTGGTGGGAAGTTAACTAGCAATTCCTTTGGCTGCCTTCAAGGTGCCTGTTGGGGTGAAGCTGGTTTCAGGGGCAGGGGAAGGCCCTGCAGGCCTGCACTGCTGTGTCCTGGCTTATGACCTTGACCTTCCATGTGAGGCTCTTCAAGCCAGTGTTGCAGACTAGCTTAGTGCTTCAGAAAGGCTGGCTCCAGGAGCAGGTGCACAGAAAAGGCCAAGGTAAGGGGAAGGGGTCCAGGACAAAGCAAGGGCGAGGGGAGTGGCAGTCAGGTTTGGAGCCTGAGGCAGTAAATGCCGAATGCAGGTGTCCCCTGAGGACAGCGGTGGGAATGGCCACTCAGTCCCCGGGATGAAAAGCCTCCAGAGCTTTCCCCCTACTCTTCATCATGGGAATTTCAAGACATGAAAGTAGGAGAATAACCGATTCACCACGCGCAGCTCCAACAGGAAACCCACCACTGTGCCCCGTGTCCCGCCCTCTGTCCTCATCATTTTGCGGGAGCCCCTGGGGACTGAGGCCCTGCACAGGACTCCTGATCTGCGGGCAGCATCCTCAGGGAGTTTCACTCCTTCCCGCACCCTCCGCAGAGACTCTCTCTAGCTCCCCCCCCCCGCCCCCCTTGTTCTTCCCACTTTCCTCCCTTCCTGGGCCTCCTGCTCCCCTTGCTCTGCGCTGGGTGCAGCCTCCGCTCGCCCTCCCGGGGCCTCCTGGGCGCCCGACTCCCCGCGTCCCTTTCGCGGGCGGCCTGTCCTCCCTCCGCCTCCCCGCTGCTGTCCCACCAGCCACTCCCGCCCCCCCAGGGCTCCCAGGACGCCGTGGGCCCCCCGCGGGGGACCGGAGCCTCTGGAACTGGCTCACCTTCCTCCAGGCTGTTCGCGCCCAGGCGGGATCCAGCCCCTGGACCTGTCGCCCCCCTCTCAGCCCCTGGGAGCGCCCGTTTGGGGCGGCCCGGGACGAGGGGCTCTTGGGCGCGGCTCTGGCAGGGGTAGGGCTGGGCTTGCAGAGGGGCGGGGCCTGGGGTGGGGCCCCGCTGTTCCAGGGCCCGCGCGCCTTCCTCAGCAGGAGCTTCTTGCTTCTTTCCTCAGACCTGTGGGAGTTTCCTCCCGCCTGGAGGGTCCGCTGCCCCGCTCTGCCCAAAGCCTGCGGAGGCGGCCGGGGTCCCTGAGGGGCGGGGGGCGGGGGTCTGACCCTGAGGGTGGCCCGCAGAGCTCCAGGGGCTCCAGCTTCTGCAGCTTCTGGCTCCACCCGCCCCTGCAGGCCGGCGCCCGCCCTGGAGCTTCCTGCAGCCCCTGCAGGCAGGAGGGCGGGAGCCAGGGAACCAGGCAGCCCCACCACGTCCCTCCCAGAGCTCGGTCCCCTCCCTGGGAGCTGAGCCCAGACACCTGCTCACTGAGCCCATGACACCCCCATTTATGGTCAAGGGGCCTCTTCACCACCCGCCACAGGAGGAAGCCGCTTGTGTGCTGGGAGCCCGTGACCTGTCTGGACATGGTCCACCCACCTGAGGGTCTGCAGTCGGGGACTGACCCTCCCCGCAGTTACCCTGGATGCTGGGAGCCCGTGACCTGTCTGGACATGGTCCACCCACCTGAGGGTCTGGAGCCAAGACTCAACCCTCCCCACAAGTTCCTGTGAGGAGCCGAAATAAAGATAATTCCCAAGGTCTGGGCCCATGCAGGAGGCAGGATGTTTACTCTGAAAGTGTGTTTGTGCAGCTTGAAGGAACTACTTTGTATCGGCCTCACCTCCTTACCAGTTGTTTCTTACTCACTAGTAATAAAGACCTTGGAGCCATTTGGGGCTGCACCTCATTCAGGGCAGTCCTCCTGATCCCATAACTTTGTTTGTCTCTTTAATTCCCCCCCCCTCAAACTCAGGTTTGTTCAGCCTTCAGGCTGCTTCCTGACATTTGTGGGCAGGGCGTGAATCTTTCACCAGTGGGTGCATTTACCTGGGTGGGAACCTACCCACGAGAAAATGTGCGGTGGTGTTTCTGGGTGTATTTATGGGGAATTTCATACTCAGCTTGCTGGTCTGAGACTGGTGTTTCTGCTCAGCCTGGGAGACACCTGGACCGATTTTCTCCTGCAGCCCAGAAGGAAGCCACCCTGCCCGCACCTTGATTTCTGGGAATGAGTATTTCACAGGCTGAGGTGGGAGCCCTGTAGGCTGACCAAGCCTCAGTGTGGAGAGCTCTGATCACTGCCCACCTGCCTGGCCAAGGTCTCCTAAGCCCCTGGAGAGAAGCAACAGGAGAGGAAGGGACCCCCAGCTGCAGCCCCCAGTCTTGGGGTGAGCAGCAGGAGGAGGGGGTGCCTGGGGCACTGGCCCATCCCTGCCTCCCTGGCCAGGGCTGATTTCGGGCCTGGGGCCCTGGGGGACCAGTGTGCAGCACTGTGCAAAGGAGAGGCAAGAGCAGGCATGACAGAGTTCGTCTTCTGTCTGTCCCCACCTCCTCCACGGCTGCATATACTCAGCACCCCCCCCACCCCCCACCCCAGTCTCTGCAGGGTCTGGCTTCTGTAGTTTCCCCTGGAGCCCATGCCTTTCTCTCATTCAATGATTTCTCTGGTGCAAATTGGGAAGAGGGAGTCAGTCGCCTTTTCCACCACCCCATTTAACAGGAACCAAATGAATTAACTCCATTTATTCCCACAGAGCTGTGAGAAGGGGTCTGGCCTGGACAACTCTCCTCCCACCAGGGGCAGAGCTCCTGAGTCTGCCCCAGCCTGTGATCCCAGGAAAAGGGGATCAGTGCTGGGTTGGAAATCAGAGCCCGACCGCTCAGAATGACAGTGCAGAGGTCTTAGATATTCGGCCCTGTTGGAGCCTGGGCCATGGCCCTGCACAGCCCCTGGCCAGCTGTGTGAAGAGATTGGACTGCCGAGGAGAGCTGATATGTAGATGTATTTTTGATCCCCAACTACCTGGTGTGGCAGCCAGGGGGTGACAGGGAGCCAGACAGAGCTGAGGTATTAGGATTGTGTCTTTGGGTGAGCATCTATCTGGGAGACAGGAGGCATGTGTGGGCGCTACAGCTGCATTGTGGGGAAGCAGGTCCATGTGAACTCCCCAGTGAGTTGAGTCAGCTCAGCCCTGGGAAGGAGAGAAAGCACCTGCCACCCCTTCTACAGGGTAAGGGCACTATGCCCAACTTGGGGCTGAGTAAACCACCTCTGCAGAGTGCAGCTCCAGGGGGAAGGGAGAGCAGCTCAGAGCAGAGACACTCAAAGGCAAGACCCAAGGCAGACTCAGCCCTGGGGCTCCAGAGGCCCTGCCCACCAGAATGCGTGGGGTTCCCCCTGGGAAGCTTCAGACAGGTGCCTGAGACTGACGATGGAGGCGCTTTTAAAATCATTATTTTCCCAATTGGGTCAGTGTCTCATTTCCTTCATTTTAAGTACTTTCCACCCATCTTGGAAAAGCATGTGTGTCATGGGTTTCAAGTAAGTCTCCATATCAGAGGAACTGGGGCCACTTTGGCCAGTAAAAACACAGGTTGCCCTATAACCTTCCCTAGGCGGAAGGACACAGCTTCTCATTTAAAAACACTCAGTGGTTGAGTAGCTCTCCCCCCCATTTTCACAGAAGCTTAATGCTGAGGGAGGAGGCAGGGAGTTGGGGATGGTGAAGGAGAGAGAAAGTAGCCCCAGCAGCTACAAGGGCCTTAGTAATGCCCCTTTGGGGTAATTTCAGTTTCTGCTTGAGGTTGACTTTTGCATGAAAGGAGCTCATAGAATTCCTGGATTATCCTTGTCTGAATTTCTATTCTCATTTTTCCTTAGGCCAGTAGGCAGTGGCAGTAGAGAAGTTAGAGAGCAAGAAAGAAGGGAGGGGAGGGCAAGTCCAAACAAGAAAGCTCAGAAAGCAAAGGATATAGGGCAGGAGCTGCAGAAAGGGGAAGAATGGGTTGTTGGCACTTATTAGCTTCAGAAGCCTTCCTGAGTTCAGACACAGTCTCTAAAATTTCTTATTAACTTCTTGTGAAGAAGAGATTTTATCTTTGCTCCTCCTAAATTCTTCTAATTTCCAATCAAGATATGCTTCCAATTCATTCAGTTTCACTTTTCTAATTTTGCATGCAAAAAAAATTAATTTAGTCATCCACAGAGTTCCGTTTTGGCCATCTTAAGTTGATATCACTTCTAGTTAAATCTTCCCATTTCTGTAAGTACTTGCAAGTAAAGCCTTTCTATTTATTGTATATGTGTAGAAGTACTAATAGGGGCTGGGGCTGGAACTTTTCAGCCTTGGAGGCACAATTTCCCATGTTAATTTTAGTTTCCTTTGGATATTTGCAGAGTCTGAGCAAATTTCTAGGGATATCGTGTGATGGGTTGAAGTGTGCTGCTTATGGGTTGAACTGCAAGAGGCCGTCACCTCCCAAGTAGCACCAACCCCTCTTATGTGTCTCAGTTTCTCCCCCAGCTGTCTAACACAGCCTTGAGGACTCAGAGCACTAGGTAACCAACATTTATGTGCACATCCCCGGACAACTCAATTATTTAATTACAGGTGAGTTTTCCTATGGGGCTCCTGCATGTCATGAGGATGCCCTCTGACACCTCCACAGAGATTCTTAGTCACCTAAGAATACCCAAGATTAGAGCTGGAGGCAGGAAGTGCCCCTTAACTTCAGAGCCCAAAGAGTTCAGACTCTCCTCTACCCAGCAAAAGCTTTTCTTCAGACTCACAATGATTTCAATCGAAAAGCCAAAATTAAAAGGAGCCTCCCATCTCAACTCCTATCCTGAGGTTTCAAGTCATCTTTAGCTTGGTCCTCTCAACCCTTAACCTTTACCTCCACCTTGAGGATTTTTTTAATAAACAGCTCAAATAAAGTCAGACCTCTTACTCTAAAACGGGGGTTCCAGAATTTTGAGAAAAACTCATCCAAGCTCACTTGATGCAAAGCAGGAAACCGGTGGGGCCCAGTGGGCCCTTGTTGATATCTAGCATGAGCCCAGGTCTTCAAGCTGGTCCCGCGTGGGCTTCTCTGGAATTCTTTGCCCTATGCCAAGGAAGTGTCAATGTAGGAAATGTTTAAACCTGTAGAGAAGTTTTATGAGTTTATTTGAGCCAAACTGATGACAATTGCCAGGAAGCAAAATCTCAGTGGATTGAGAGAATGCTCCTGAGAATTGCAGTTTGGCACCTTATTTTATACATTACATTCAAAGGAGGGGGCAGAAGGGGTCACATGAAATCCACTGGCGCCAGTTTAGGGAGGCAGAAGAAGGCAAAGTGGGGACCTCTCTGGAGTTGGATAAAAAGTAAAAGAAACAGACACATATTCTTTTACACAGGTGGGTAGAGGAGAGTTTGCAGGGGACAATGAACACGACAACCACAGCAACGCGGGCTCTGTGGGCTCCTGCTCTGCTGGGAGGTTGTACCCTGAGGGTCTGGGGAAAGGAAATTACCCTGATGTTCCAAAGCTATGTTATTGTACATGGAAAAAGGACAGGCTCAGTTGAGGTGAAGACTGGCCTTTCTCAGGAAAGATACCAGTCTAGGCCGTGACCACCAGCCATGACTCGCTTTCAGTTAGAAAGTTTAATTTCAGACCGTCCTATGTGGTTACTTCAGGTCTCTGAGTTTTTGTGTTTTTTTATTTTTCTCAAAAATTATAGATTTTAGAGAGAGAGGAAGGGATAGAGAGTGGGAGAGAGAGAAACAGTGATTTGTCCCACTGATTTGTGCATTCACTAGTTGATTCTCCTATGTGCCCTGACTGGGGATGGAACCTGCCTCTTTGTCGCGTCTCGATGATGCTCTAACCTGCTGAGCTACCAGCCAGGCTCTGACTCTGAGTTTGTGAGGCCCCCCGTGCTGGCCTCCATTGAGCTTGTCAGCTTTAGTGTGTTGCCCCTTTTTTGTCCACCCTGCCTGTGAAGGTGTCAGAGGAACTGGGTGATGGCTTTGAGAACCTGCTCAAAGCCTCCTTGCACATGACAGTAATGAAAGGAAGTCAGGGCTCATTCCCAGTGTTGGGTGTCTTGAGGGTAGTGGTGCAAGTCAGCTCTGCGGGTCTAGCACAGCTTAGGGTGACTCCGTTGTTGCTGGAAATGGGCTCCTTTCATGAAGTCATGAGGAAACATTCACGGGAGGTGAGGTGTGGTTAAGTCTATTGAAGCTGGAACAAGCACAAAGGACTGTCCTGGGTTCTGCTCTGTCCCACTGTGGAAAAAGTCCAGCCTTTCCTTCATCTGGCCCAGAAATGGGGCCAGTGTCTAGAAATTCTGAGTCATGCCAAGTCTTAGTCCAGTGTGGTCTCTGTCCCCATCTGGCTGGCTTAGTCTGTCCCCACTGTGCTCTGGGTAGCACAGGGCCCAGGCTCGGGCTTGGAGCCCACACTCGGAGGCGGTGTGGCTGTTGGACCCCAGGTGCTGCTGGGCCTGCTGACTGCTGCTGAGGGAGACGGCGTGGCCAACCCGGTGAAGGAGCGTTACCCGTTGTGGGAGGACAAGCGGGAGCGAGCTTTTTGAGCTTGGATTGTACTGTCTCCCCTTGGACAGGACCAGGTGCTTTTTCAAACTAACCACTCACTTTCCCAATCCTTTCGCAGGATTGCACTGGGCCCTTCCCAACCAATCCATTCCCTGGATCTCCTGGGGCTGTGTCCCCACCCCATCTGATCCTTTCCCCAGCCTAGGCCCCCCCCTTTATGGTCAGCACCTTAGTTCCTAGCGTGCATACCCTATAGAAGAACCACGTCCCCACACCATCGAGGCTTAGGGCATGCACCCGACAGAGAAATGTCCCCCTTAGTGTATATTCTTCCCCCTATAGTTTGGACACACCGACCGGTTGTGCCCTGGGGAGACTGGAAGGCTGATCCTTTCTCCCTACACAGGCAGGGAGGGGTGTTAAATCCCCAGGCGACACTGTGATCCCCAGGGGTGCCTATGAATGCTGCGGCTTCCTTGCAATACAGGCCAATATTTGATTGAGCTCCTACTTTATTATGCTCACGTCTGAGTCCCTCTGCTCTCCTCATTAATGTCCAGCTACCGACGCCAACAGTCCCACAGCCCAATCTGCACCCCTCAGTCACGCTGAGGAAATGGGAGAACTCACTCTATTTTCTTCACCAGAAATGCAGCTGTGGTGTGTGAACCAGGGATGGTGTGAGCCTGAATTACCTCATGATGTATTTTCTATATTATTATTTTTTATAGTATACCTTTATTGGTTTCAGAGAGAGGAAGGGAGAGGGGGAGAGACAGAGAGAATCATCTATGATGGCAGAGTCGCTGACGGGCTGCCTCCTGCCCTGGGGATCGAGCCCGCCACCCGGGCAGGTGCCCTGACCAGGAATCGAACCGCCATCTCCTGGGTCATAGGTCGATGCTCAACTGTTGAGCCACGATGGCTCTGCTTGTGATTTACTTTTAGATTAATGTTCTACACATCACAAACGTTAGCCATGATTTCTCTTTTCAATTTTTCTATTTGATACGAACATATTTCCCTTTGGGAATTAATCATGTTGAAAGCTGAATTCCCTTTGAGCATAACAAGCTTTGTGGATTCTTTTAGCCACTTTAAATGACAATTTTTCTTAAAAGGCACTGCCCATTGCTTCTCTGAGTATGGACTCAGTTTGCCTTGGGGACTTAGGGGTTCTTCTGAATGTCATCTCATGGTGTCCTGAGATGTACGTAATGTTCACATTAGCTGTCTCTGAATTCGGTCAATACGTTCCCTGCTTTTCTGGAGCTGCCTGCTCTTCTCTCTGCTCCTCAGTAGCACTGACTTGGGTCTTGGTCAGGGTGTTTCGGTTAAGACAGAAAAGCCAAAGCAGGAAGTGGAGTCTGGGCTCGGGGGGGCCTGGTACAGCTTGGCCAGGCCTCCATGCATCTCCCCTGGGCTTCATGTCTTCTCTCCTGCCCTGTTCCCAGGCATGCCCTTCTCTGTCATGACTAAAGGCTACATTAGCTCCTCTCTGTGTCCTGTCTTGTCTTGTGGGTACATGGGGAACAGCCCCTTTGCCAATGGTGTCCCTGTGTCTGCTTCCTAATGGGACTGATTACGTTGCACGTCCAGGCATGAACTTGTCACTTAGGCCAGGGACCGTGGTTTTGGGGATATCCACCCCAAACCCCCCAGCAGCCAGGGTGGGGACCTAAAAAAGTAGGGGACAGGATGGTCCCCCAACTAAATCAGGACGGCTTTACCAGGGCGGGGTGGTAAGGACAACCTAACCTGTTAACAGTCTATCTGTAAGCCTCTTGCAATGCCCCATCTGGCAGGGTGTGGATACAGACTTTTTCGGTAAAAATCATTCCTGCTGTGACTTCCCACAGCACCCAGAGGTGCACGAGTGTGTCCTTCCCAGTAGTTGCCTTTCTGTGCTTTCAGACTACCTCAGGTGGGCACCTGGGAACCCCCCAGCTTCCCTTCCCAATCTCCAGGCACAAGAACTAACACCGTCCCTGGGAACAGCCATTCCCAGCTCCTGCTCTGGAGGCAGCAGTGGGTTCAGGCTTAGTGGGAGTGAAACCAGCCTCTCACATCTCACATCTCACGGCACCAGCTCAAGGTGTCCTTCTGTCCCTGTCTAGTGAAGGACACGGCCAACCTCATCCAGCCACAGCCAGTGTAAAGGCCACCTGGGCATATGGGCGGCTCCCGGGCAAGTTGGTGCCCCGTTTCAGTCTGTGACGCCAAGTCAGCTGCCTAGAGATCTCTCGGTGTCCTCATTGTCATCCGTGCTCCAGGTCAGCCCCCCCAGACCCTGTGTGATGACTGCGATGTTCCCATCCACGTGTCCAATATGGTAGCTGCTGACCACGGGTGGCTCCTGAGCACTGAGCTGTGGCCCCTGCCCTGGAGGAACTGATCCTGTTCCATTCTGTTCACTCCATTCTAGTCTGTTGTCTTCATTTACATTTAAATAGTCACATGTGACCAGTGTATGTGACCGCACAATAATCTAGAGACAGGTAACCTTACCGACTAAGTCTAAGACGGGTGAGCTCTTCCCTGCATTTCCTCCCCGTCAGGCGACAGCTTCTTTGTGTGTGTTCTTTCTGAGTGATGAGGCCCCTCCCAATTTTGTTCCTAGGCTTATATTCAGCAACGTGATTTGATCAAAAACATCACCACAAAGAGAAGAGAATGAACCAAAGAAAGCTTTACTTGAGCCACCCTGCAGATCATTCTGAGGCCCTGGTCACTGTCCAAGTTTACATCTAAGCCATTTCACAAATACTGCCGTAACCGCAGTCTTCCGAGCCCCCCACAGATGTGACAGGTCCAGGTGCATGGTTCCCTGTGGCTAAGCACTGGAGCAACGCACCATCCCTCAGAATATCTGTATGCGACAGCCAATGGCCACCCCGTTGGGTGGCACAGATGTACTCGCCTAATCACCTGATAGCGTTGAGTGGCCAGGGGACAGGATGCCAGCACAGCTGCAGGCCCCAGTAAGTATTCAGTCCGCCAGACACCCCCTGAATACCTGCACAAGCGCAAGGCACCGTAGGCTGTGAGGTAAGGACAAGGATGACCTTTCCGTGTCCTCAAGGATCTGACTCAGCAGGCTCCCTTCCCCTGTGCTCCCCACCATCACCCCTGGCATGCTTGGTAATAAGTAAACACTGCGTGACTCAATGGTTTATATCACCTTGCTAACCTCAGGGGACTTAAGGCACTTTGGGAGAAAGAAACTTGATTCAGAGCTCCAGCTCTCATCCCTGGCCCTCTGTGGTTCTTATGCCCAACGACAGAATGAAGGACAGGCAGTTTGCATGGACCTCCTTCTACGGTAGTGCTCTACGTTACCTGAGTTTTCACTGGCTTCCCTGAACCACCCCACAAATTTGGAGCATGCTCACCTCCTACCAAGTGGTATCCAAGGTCAGGAGGGGGAAATCTTTCCAGATCACAGCTTGGAGAAAAAGAACATGTGCCTGGAGAAGCTTTAGAACTAAAAGGTGAGCACATTCATGCCACCACTTTACAAGTTGGGTTTCAATTATACACAAACCAAGAGAAATAGAAATTTATATCAAAAAGGAAAAAGGATGCAGCAGTCTCGAGCATTCTCGAGAGAGCTCTGTTTAGACTGAGGTGCAAACACTTCCAATTCAGATTTCCAAATATGCCAAACAATAATTACAAGTGCACCCTCGACCCTCTCCACGTTTCACCACGAGCAAAGGCAGACAAGGAGATTTTTGTAACTAAATGTCACAAAGAGTACGTACAAGGAAATCCACACCTTCCACGTGTGTTTGCACGTTATTCCAAAATATAAAAGTACAAAAATAAAATATCTGCCTTTTATATCTAGAAACATCAGGAAAAAACATAACTGCTTCTATTTCTCAGTTATCTGAGCAGTCACACTTTACCAGGTTTTTCACCCTCCTGTGTAGTCTGGAGAGGGCACAGAAACAGACAACAGGGACTTTTCATTCAAGGAAACCAAATTCAGGACAAGTGGAACAAACACTAACCACGTCTGATAGTATCCGTGCGTGGGTTCTCCCACACAAAGCAGGAAGGGAGTTTAGCATGGACTTCACCTTAGGGACAGTGTGGGTTATGTGCTGGGAGGGGATTACTCCGGGACATCTGAAAACAAGCCGACTGAGAACTGTGTTCTAGAAGGCCTTAAGTTAAGGGCGTGGGCACTGGGTCTTGGTCACAGCCCATCACTGACCAGCAGCCCTCTTTTCTTTGTGCTTCTGGTAGGCACTCAGGATTTCTGTGATGATGCTGGGGTCTTCCAGGGTGGTGGTGTCCCCCAGATCCTGAGTTCTGTCTGTGATTACCTTCCTCAGGAGCCTTCGCATGACTTTTCCAGACCGAGTCTTTGGAAGACGTTTCACTATCTGGCAAGGAAGGGGAACAATATTAGAATCTCAGGTGCTGCCCACATTCCCAGCCAGTGTCTGACTGCACTGACATAAGAGGGGTTCTTCCCAGGGGATCCTGAGGCCTATGGTCTCTGGTTTCATCCACCTACAACCTGGACCTGAAGTTGGATGAACCCAAAGGGCAGACTCAACTGCAAGTCATGCTGAAGCCTCCACCAGGCGAGGGTTCACCTGTACCTGGGTTCACCTCACTGCTGACACCTGTTTCTCCCATAAGCTACATTAGTGACGGCGCCCAGGTAGCAACAGAACCAAACACGTGCCACAGCACCTCGTCTCCACTCCCGGGACTGGGTCTGGGTTGGTTTTGTCTTATATATGAGGTGAGAGCTACTTAAGAGAAAAAAATGTTGTCTGGCTAGTGTGTGAAAATTTAGCATTTCACATTTTCAAAAAGCCACAACCCATTCCAGGTCAATGGCAGTACACATTAGGAGCTGCATTTGGGCACTTGAATAATGACCTATCTTTTGAAAGAGTTCAGTTCATCGAGGGAGACTTTAGGTCTCCCTGAAACTCTGGTCCCCAGGCCAACACTATGACCTTGTGCCACACCAAGTGAAGCTTCAGAGGACCACTTCCAGAGGAAGGAACACCATGGGGGAAATGTGAACAAGGGAAGGAATGAAAAGCTAAGGGGCTGACAGGGTGGCCCAATTCTTCCACGAAACTACTCCAACACAGGCTCCCGCAGATAAGGTCTGGTGACATCTCTCTGCTGGCACTGAAAAGGTATTCAGAAACCACACAGGGGCTGAAGAACTCTGGTACTTTCCACATGTTTCTCCATTTAAATTCCCTAATTTTCTTCGGTTCCTGTAACCAGCCAAAGTAAGACAGCATCCGATCTTGCCCAGCACTACCCCCTCCACAGGAGAGCCGCTATTCAAATTCATGCTGCTATATCTCCCTGCCCCCCTCCCTCTCTCTCTGACAATACAGCCACCTGCCACCCTCATCTACCCCAGGAAACGAAACAGCTAGTGTCAGTTTCGTTGCGATGTTAGTTCTGGGAAGTGGAGAAGGAGGCAGAGGTGAGCAGTGCAGTCGAATCAGAGGCATAAGTCCGCTCACCAGAATCTGATCGGGCACAGCGTACTTGGCGATCTTGGTGGCCACTGTGGACCTGAGCTCGCTCAGCACCACATCCGAGTCACCTGCACCATCTTTCAACACGATGAAGGCAAATGCAACTGAAAGGAGAGCAAGATTTTGGGATGTATTAGCCAGAGTGTTGTACACAAATCACCATAAAGTCAAAGGATTTCAAATCATATGTCGATGACCTTGCTGCAGTTGGTCTCTTTAGCTGCATCCATGAAGATGCATATCGTCCGCACTGCAAGGGAAAGGCGATTCTGTCAGTTCCTCTGAATGTCCCAGGTGGGTGGGCAAGTGTGGGTGAGAGCTTGGCGCCGTGGCTCTGGTGTTGCCTGGCTGTGTGTGTGACCTTGAACACAGGACCTAGCCTCATTAACTGTGCTAGCACCTGTGAAATAGCCTGTAACATGGGTCATAGGAAATTTGCTATCAGCTCCCATGACATGGTACAAGGGAACACTGCACGTGGCACTAACTTTGTGCGTATGTGTCCAACATTGTAAGCACTAGCCACAGTGTACAACTAAATTTAAATTAAGTTAAAAATGCAGTTCCTTGGTTACACGAGCCACAGGACGGACAGCTCCGTCATAGCAGAAAGTCTGTTGGGTGACAATGGCCATCCCATACTTTAGCACAGACACTTTGTCAATATCCTACCATGTTCCAGAAAAGATTTACAGTGGCTCCCACAGATCTCTAAATGCATTTCTTTTCAATTTATCTGGGATAATCTTATATATGGTATGACATCAGGATCTAATTCAATTTTTTGTGCACATGAGCAGTCACCTGTCCCAGCACCATCTGGGACAGTCTGTCCTTTCCCTCACTGACCTGCAATGTCCCCCTCTCTCATACACAAAGTTTTTATATACATGCAGCCCTTATTGTTCACTTCTATGTTTATTGCTATACCATTTCCATCTCATCTTAATGAATTCTCCTTCCGGCACATATCATCTAACATACTCTGTAGTTTCCTCATTAATCATGTTTATTGTTTATGTCTCTCTCTCCTCTAACCCCTAACCTCCACAGCATGTCAGCTCTAGGGAGCAGGAACTTCTGTCTCTTTCACTCTCTGCTGTGTCTCAGTATCTACAACTGTGCCTAGAATATAGTAGGTGCTCAACTGCATCAATGAATGACTTTCCTGTATAAGCGACAATCTATAGAAGCTGACAGCCTTTGCCTGAAAGCCTCCCCCCATTTCCACCTGGCAAACTCCTATTCATCCCTCAAAACCCAGTTCAGCTACCTTGCACTCTGTGAAGCCTTTCTGATTCTGTCCACGAATGCAGCTGTGGCACTTGTCATGTGGCAACAGTTGCTGGTCCCTCCTCAGTAGGTTGTGAGATCTTTGAGGGGAAGGGCTGCATTTTTCTCTCCTCTCGGTATTTGAGATTTCAAAAGTCCAGGCCCAAACCACAGGGGCTCAGAGGAAAGGGACAAAGCTTAACACCTGAGCTGGCTGGGTAGGCCCACTGAGATGTTTATTATAGATTTAATGAAAAACTTAAAACCACCAAAGCAACACACACTGATTACCAAAATTAAAACACCGCAGAAGTATATAAAATATAACTGCACCTCCCGCCCTGTCTCTCTCCTTTCATTCCTCCCCTTAAAGGCCGTGAAGAATGATGGGTAGAAGAGGCTGCTCCTGCTCCATATCCTGGCTTTGCCACTTGCTAGCTGTGTGGCCTTGCTACCTGGGAGGAAGCCACTTAACCACTCTGTGCCAGTTTTCTACTTGTAACCTGGGGAGCTAACAGTACCCGTGTCATGGCTATGTGCCAGGATTAAATGGCGACAGCCCCTGTGCAAAACCCACAAGGCGCAGGTTCTCAGGGGCTTCTGGCAGCTGTTCCCAGACCCAAATTTTCAAGTTAACTTCTGGGTATATACTGCCGTCTGTTAAACCCTAGAGGGATCACACTGGACAAGCTGCCCTGTGTGCTTCCCCGTCTCTAATTGGCACCGTTCCCTGCAAGTCGCTTGTACCTGTAATGAGATGGCAATAAAACGAGCCTGGATTGAATTCTGAGCAGAAATGGGCTGAACTCGGGGACTGGGGAGGCAGGCCCATGGCAGAGGCACAGCACTTAGGTCAGAGCAAGTATAGAGAGAACGGGGACTTTAAAGGCACAAAGCTTTGGCAGACGGCCGTAGAGTTTGCCAAGAATAGTTAATGGGTTATACATTACAAATGGACAGATGCTTAGTTTTGTAAGAAATCAGAAATATTCATATCCTCATGCTCATTATATGTGCAGTTCTCCCCCACCAGCCTGGCAGACATTAAAGGGCCTGGCAACATCAGAGTCCCGTAGGACGCCAGGAAGCGGTGCTGAGAGCTGCTTATGGGAGCATGAAGTGTCCCAGGCCTCTGAGAGTCACACATGAAGACCGGTTCCCATCTCCACCCCCTTCTGATCCCTAATAGCCCCCCATATATCCCAATCCCCTGTTAACAAAGAGAAGGCAGCCTCATGGGAAAATCCTTCTCGTAACAACTGAGCATGTTTTTTTTTTTAGAGTACTGAAGTAAATATTAATTTTTACAATGGCCCAATTTAGAGAAAGGGTTGAGTAAATAATGGAACAGTGGCAGGTGACCATTGGGACACATTTGGCACAGAATGTCTCTGACAGCAGGAGGAAGAGTGCCAGATCCCAGACCACTTTGCAGGGCAGCAGAGGCCAGTCCACCCAGCAGTGCAGCACAGGATCAGTGAGTCTCCAGGTCACGCCAGGCTGGTGTGGCCACTGTGCACCTGGCATTATAACACTCAGGTCACCCTGCCCCTTCCCACGCCCACCTGCTCAGGAACTGGCAGACTTTGGAACAAAGTGTGTCCTCGGTAAAGAAGACAATGCTGATCGCTTGTTCTGCAATCCCCTCCGTGTGTCACTGTGCAGTGGGAACCACAGGTCAAATCCCTCTAAAAAGAGCTCAAGAGCCGCAAAAGAGTACACTGCAGAGCACACGCTGATCTGCCAGCGTAGCAGTAGAGCTGGCACTGGAAGCCGTGCACGGGCATGTGCAAGGAGACACTGTGAGCAGGGCAGGGCATTTCATAAGTCCTCTGTAATGGTGCTGCCAGAGTCACCATGGACAGAGAAGCAAAGTCCCCAAGCTCAGCTGGAGCCAAAGAGCTCAGGGCTGCTTGTGGATGAGTGTCCTTCACGGACAGGAGAGCTAGGGCATCTCAGAAATCTCACCTTAGTCTCACAGGCATGCCATTCTGCCTCCTCACCCAAAATCTACACTTCAAAGAGACGAAAACCAATAGCTTCACCCACAAACACCCTGCCACCCATCCTCCAGAGTCTGTTCTTTTTAGAGAGGTGTTGTGATGGGAGCGAGACCAGAGGAGTTCCTCTGTGGCACTCACCTTCCCCTTTGATGTCGTGGGGACAGCCAATGACAGCAGTCTCGGGCACTGCGGGGTGGCTGGCCTGCACAGAACAGAATATAAAGGCAAAATATGTGGGAGGTGGGATACCTGACACCACCGCAATTACAGCTCCCAATCTGAGGCTAACACGGCCTGTGCTCACCAGCGCGTCCTCGATCTCTGCCGTCCCCAGCCTGTGGCCGCTGATGTTGATGACGTCATCCATCCGCCCCGTGATTAGGTAATAGCCTCCCTTGGTTCGGTAAGCTCCATCTCCAGTGAAGTAGTAGCCTGTTCCACAATGAGGGAATTCAGAGCCAGCACCGCCGAGCCAGACCCAGCAGGACTCTTGTCCTTCCGTAAGAGACCCATGTCCCAACCTTGTTCTACAGAAGAAAGCTCTGAAGCCCTGCACTCTGCTGCCATCCTGCCTGCTGGCCCTCCTTCAACCCCTCATGGACACACTGTCTACATGTGCCATCTGGCTGTGTGCTAGTGAAGGGGTAGATGGCTCTGAAAACAGAATGCAATCAAGACTGCAGATGTCTTGGGAGCAGAAGACTTAGAATGAGTGCACTCAAGCTTCCCCAAAAGTGTGTCTTATTTACAGGCTTGAGACTTAAGATAATGGGTTCCAATAGTTATGCTGTATATGTAAACTTCCAACCCAATGACACAAAAGCCAACTGGGGGGAAAAGGAAGCCAGAGGAAAACTTCCAGCCATCACGACAGTTTTCCTAAGAGCCTAAAGAGGATGCACCGTGGGCCATGCTCAGGGCCCTGCATGCCCTCCCACTTAACCCCACGATGTTCCTTCAGTGAGTCTTTTCCCATTTGAGACATAAAGTCAGGGAGCTAAAGAGGAAGGGAGGGAGCAGGACTCAAACTCATGCCTCCAAAGTGCCTGCTCTGAACCTGCACTACGTACACTCATGGTCACCATTACCTTAGAAAGGTTTTCTGAGAACAAGGTTCCAGTAGTGTGTGGGAAGGCACCACACACTCACGTTGGCCACCTCACCTGGATAAGCCTTGAAGTAGGCGTCCATGAATCTCTGGTGGTCTCCGTAGATGGTCCTGGCCATTCCTGGCCAGGCCTGTGAGAGGCACAGAGCCCCAGACACATCGTTGCCCTCCACAACGTTTCCCTGCAGACCGGGGGAGACATGATTTTGAAAATATGGACAGGCTCTGGTTGAGAAGGAAACAACTGACAATATCGCTCTCCTCACTGCTTTGCTTGAGACAGAAAAATGACAAGCGTGCCCCAAAGGATCTGTCCAGAGCTTTCTCCTCTGCAAGGAATACTCCTCAAGAGGGCTTCTGAGGAGAACCTGGGGTCACCCCACATGGGGACTGTACCTGCTGTGTCTCTAAGAGGAGACTCTGCAGTGCACGCTGCATGAGGACACAAGCCCTCTCACCTCCTGCCAGACCCCGGGCATGTGTGACATGGGTGAGTGGGCAAAGGGGGCCAGGAAGGCAGAAAGAAACACCAGGTGCTCAGTGGGGTGCACGTGGAGGAGAGAGTCACCTCTGTGAGGCCCTTACACACCTTTTCATCCAGGAGAGTTGGGACAATGCCAAAGAAGGGCCTCATCGCCATGGCGGGGAGGATTTCTGCGCCTTCCTCCGAGGGCCGTGGTGCAATGCAGATGCCACCTGTTTCTATGGGGATGACAGGGAAGAAATGCTGATGGGCCACGGGGCCAGTGACATGTTTATCCAAGCCAGGCCATCAAGAATCTGGGACAGACACTCCAGCTGGTGCTCTCCAAGAGTGGGAGGTGGGCAGAACTGCCAATTTGGGGAAAGGAAACGGCACCCACTGTCACAAGGACTTTTCTCTGAGGCAAAGCTGGACTTGGATTCTGGTCTCCTCCACTGTGGAATGGGAGTGGGGCCCCGGCAGAGGGCTCAGTCCCAGGTGACGTGGCTTCACAGCCCAGTGGGTGCTGCCTCTCCTCCTCCAAGGCCCTGTTTGTCCAGCCCTCACTTCAATGGAAAGGTGGAGCCCATGTAGGTGCACAGGAAGATGAAGAATTGCTTCTGGACCAGTGCCCCAAACAACAACAACAGATGGCCACAAATTCTGTTTCCACATGATCTCCCTGGCGCTTCCCTCTGTCAGCCTGCATGGAAAACACCTCATGGGACTCAGCTGTAATCTCAATCCTGTGCCCTCCTGAATGGATGAGACCTGAGCCACTCAGAACGTCCCACTTTTTGGCTTCTGGAAAGCCAGGACCTCAGCTACATCAGTGGTGGTCTCCTGCTCCAAGCATCCTAATAAGTCAGATACTAAGAGAAGAGGAGGCAAATCCAAACAGAACGCCACAGAAAACTCCTACTAAAATTTCCCACTAAAATTTAGATTTAGACCTACCAACCCCCTTAAACAGCAGGCTCATCCTCACACTTGCACTCAGAAAGTGGCCCTTCGGAGGACAGTGAATCTTCGCTGAGCACTTACTACGCCGGGTCTGGGGCACCCCAAGTGGACAGTATCATCTCATCCATCCTCATACTGAGCCTGGAGGGGGCACCCCGCTTTACAGAGGGGAAAACTGAGTCTCAGAGGAGCCACCACACACCCTAAGTGCACAGCTGCAAAGCCAGGCTCCACCGCTGAGGTTGGCAACAACCAGCTGTGTCGGGGCCAAGGCGTTAGTGGGGTCGGATCTGCATCCACACAGCCTCACGCCTGGCCCTTCACACTGGGCACTGGGCCGCGTGTGCTCAGGGCACTAACAGGAGAGGACAGCGACTGAGGGAAAGGCCTCCCTGCGAGCCCCGTGCCTGGTTCCCAAGTGCGCCCCGACCCTCTTCTGGGAGACGCTCTCACCTGTCTGCCACCAGGTGTCCACCAGCGTACATCTGCTGTCCCCCACCACATTGTGGAGCCACTCCCAGGCCTCACGGTTGATTGGTTCCCCCACTGAAATCACACACAAAAGAAAAAACGATATTAATAGACCTGAATAAACCTGAAACCAAAAGGAATAGATTGTTATGGCAAAACAACTCTATAATTTTCCTGAGAGACATAAAAGGAGGTTTGAGAAAGCAGTGAGAGCAGTCACATTATGGCCATCAAAGAAATACAAACTAAATGAGATATTTTCACCACTGGACGGTCAAGTATAAAAAATTTTTTAAAAATGACAAGAATGTAGGGGAAAGAATAGCACATGTACTGTAGGAGTGTAATTTGGTACAGCAATTTTGGGGAGCAATTTGACTACTTCTCTTAATATTTAAAAGTGTGTACATCCTATACAACCACTTTGGTCCACTGTTTGGGGAAGATTACCCTAAGGATAACGTAGGTTTATCTTTGTCCGCAAAACTGTCACTCCTGACACACACTCCAGAAAAACGAGTGCCTATGTTCACCCAAAATGGATTCAAACGAGAATGTCCACAGTGGCCAAAAACTAAAATACTACCCACTGAGAGCGGAACGGAGAAATACACTGTGGTGTATTTATGCAGTGAAATACCGTAAGCGTGGAGGTGACTGAGCTGCCACGACCCCAACACCGATGGGGGGAGCCTCAGAGTCACGGCCCCAGCACTCGCGGCAGGCACCAGAGCAGCGCACGCGGCACAGGCCCGTGGGCAGAACAAGCGAGTCCTCCCCGCGGACAGCAGCCAAGCAGTGGGCAGGTGAGGGCTCCCGACTGGGAAGGGCTTAAGGGGGCCTCTGGGGACTGCAAATTTCTTCTTCTTTTTTTAACCCTCACCCGAGGATACTTTTTCCACTGCTTTTCAGAGAGAGTGGAAGGGAAAGAGAGAGAGAAAGAGAGAGACATCCCTGTGAGAGAGACACACTGATTGACTGCCTCCCGCACGCACCCCGACTGGGGCTGGGGATCGAGCCTGCAACCGAGGTACCTGCCCTTGGCCGGAATCGAACCTGGGACCCTTCAGTCCGTAGGCCGGTGATCTAACGACTGAGCCAAACCGGCCAGGGCGGGACTGGAAATTTCTATGGCCTGATCTGCATGTGGCAATATATTTATACATGTAAATAGTTCTCAGGCTGAACACCTGACATTTGTGCATTTCACTACATTTTATACCTCAGTAGAAAAGGGGAAAGTGTTTATGCCCTAGGACTATTGTTTACCTCCTGCGTTCCGAATGTGTATGCCTCCCAGATTTATGTCCAAATCCTAGCACTAAGACACTACACTAATGAAACACCCACACCAGACTAGCATTCAGCCAGAACTTGCAGGTTATTACACACTGTTGCTAAAATAATGAAATACTCTCACGCTGATTGCCTTTTGCTTGGGACCACCCATGATGTAGGAGCTAACCAAGGCCTGTCCTGACTGGGGTCCCCCATGCTGGTCACCCAGGTGGCTGAGCTTTGTGTGTATTGCCTCTACACTCACCTATGCCCACAACGAGGCAGGAAGATGCCACTGCAGCACTGGTTGATACTGGGAAACTGCCAATGGCCACATAGCCAACCACAGGGATGTGACTACAAGGACCATGTCAATCCCCACAGGAGGGTCTGAGCAAGTTCTCAGAGCCATATGGGAAGCTCTGGCTATTGCTGAGTTAAAATAAACATAACATTATACTAGTGCAGTGTAATTACATTCATGATAAAGAAATCATCTCCAAGCTGAGCTGTGTGTTTGCACAGGAATATAACTTTGAAGAATGTGCTAGGGAGGACTTCAGCTTTCACTGCAAAGTACCGAGTTTTGCTTTTTATAATAAGATTATACCTGTGTTACTTATAAAATTGAAAGTTAAAAAATTTTCTTAAGAAATATGTATCTTGGGGTAGAAGTCTTGAGTGAGCTAGATTCTGCTGACTGGTAAGAGTAAAAGAAGCCAACATACCCAAAGGCTGAAGTGCTGTGAGGGCTAATCCAGCCGCCTAGAATGGTCCTGAGCTATGACCACAGCAGGAGACCAGCACCAAGCTGGCCCTGCCCAGGTATGAAACACAGTTGGTCTGAGAGCCGACAGCCCAAGTTCCACAGCAGCCAAGGAAATCCCCAGGAGAAACAGCACAGAAGAGGCCTTGAAGGAGGGTCGGGGACTTGAGGCTGGAGGGGGCAGCAGGGCACTGCAGGTAAGGGGGGCAGAGTGAACCAGGGCCCTAAGTCCTGTGCCAGCACTGCTCACCCTCATCAGTGACAAGTATCGTGTGCACACCATCACCAAGCTACCTCTTCCATGGACAAAACTGGTAGAAAGACACATCCCAGGAAAAACCACCAAGCAGATCTGTGTATCCACCAAGGAGCATGGAGGGCCTCCCGCCTTGTTTTCCCTCCTGACCACACCTGGCAACACGTGTAGGGGCAGAAATGAAACGCGTCAGGGAAAAGCAGAGAGAACAGGCAGTTCCTCCCAGTTAGCCTCTGAATGAACCCCATATCCTTTCCCCAAAGCTTCCGTGGCCTTGGCAACCTCTGTTAAAACTAAAAATGGAGATAACCGTTGATCTTGCAACTACCTGCATGGGAATATCTATGGTGAGAGCAGTGCACAGGACACTGACATTTATGACAGCGCTTGGAAATAATCGGGGCCCAGCACAGGAGAATGCTCAGTGAACAGCAGTTGACTTCCACAGGAAATCCCACGCAGCCACCGAAGAAAGTGCTCAGGCCATAATAAGGATGAACCCGTAAGGATGGGCACAGAAAGTGTCTGGAGTGCTGTGCCCCACACTGTTAACTGCTGTGGGCTCTGAGGTGGGGCTGCCAGGCCTCTGCTTCCTACTCGATGTGGCCTGGCATTGTCTGAATTCACCACAGACATGGCCACACAGCTTTGATGATTACAACCATTTAGAAGCCTGCAGTGGCTCTGACAGACAAAACACACACCCCCTCCAGCTACAGAGCAGTGCTCACCTGACCCCAGAGTCCGCAGGGATGAGCGGTCATACTTCTTCACCCAGGTGTCGCCGTATTTTAGCAAGAGCCGGACAGCCGTCGGGGCACCATAGAACTGATTGATCTTCAACCTCTGCACTGTCTCCCAATACCGACCTACAAAAAGACCCCAATTCAGTCAGTCTGAGACCCACCAGACGGTATCTATTTCAACCTAATTTAGGGGTCAGTCAACAATACTGGGTCCTGGATATATGCAAATACCTCCACTGTTTACAAAAACAGGATTCATCACCCAACACCCAGATGAGAAGGGAGACCTCCGCGAAAGGGTTCCCTGAGGCAGTCGTCCCCTGGCACACCCCCATCTACAGGGTGGCCCGTTTGTGAAAAGCCTCCACCTGGCTCTGGACAGCTGCACCCACATAGTGTACCCCATATGATATAGTGAGGAATCAGTTAAAAATATGTTACTGTGTACTTAAAAAGCACCCATGTAGCATTAACATAGAACTTGCGTTCAGTTGCATTTAAATGGTCTCTAAAGTGGTGACTGGTGCTTCCCCTGGATTACTGCAAACAGGCCACGAATGCATGTGTCCCAGGGGCCAGGGCAACTGCCCTGCATGTACTCACCTCACTTCCCATTAACCACCTCCCCCAACTCACCACCATTACTCTGCACACGGGAAGCCACGCTTCATACAGTTGAAGTGACTGCACCTAAGACATGGCTCTTAATCCCCAGCTATGTCCCTACATAGTCTTAAAGAGCATGCAGCCCCACTGGGAGGGTGGAGAGGAGCAAGGGGGGGTGACAAAGACATCCCACAAACATAATTGTCAGCTCTGTGGGATGCTTGAGAAGAGCCTTCTGGCAGGGCCACCACCCCTGGATTACATTAAAACACATAGTTGGTGACACTGTGCTGAGTGGGAGGAAGATGCCAAGGTGAGACACAGCCACGTCCTCCAAGTGGAATCAGTTCATGGAGGTGGCTCAAGGCCACACATGACACACTCTGATGGAACAGCCTTAAAGGCACAAGGAGCAGGCAGTAGAAAGCCCTCTTCATCTGGGGGTCCTGAGGAGGCTGGCAGTTGGTCTGGGCTTCGAGCAAGGGCTGGATCTGGTCAGGAGGCCATAGAGGTAAGAAGAGCAGTGCTAAGGGGAAGGCCCGAGGCAGGCAGTTTAGGTTGAAGAACGCTGGAGTGGGCGGTCTTGAGACAGCTTCCAGTACCAAATTAGCTCCCTTCTATTGCTCATCTGATCTTATTATGGACAAGGCCCCAGCTCAGTTTGGCAGCTATGCCAGGGGACCATGAACCACACAGCCAGGCCAGAGTACAGGCCTCTTCTCCACCCTCCTGTGAACCTCTCCTCCTTCCTCAAGCTCCCTCCCAGGAAACCTATTTGGGTTCCCAGTCCTCACCAGGATCAGGGTAAACTGGAGTGCTCTCAAAAAGAACACTGGTCGCTCCATTGCAGAGGGGCCCATACACCACATAGCTGTGTCCAGTGATCCAGCCAATGTCAGCCACACAGCCGAAGACGTCTCCTGGCTGGTAGTCAAACACAAGCTGCAGAAACAGGAGAGGCTGTCAGAAGCCTATGACCCCACGTTCCCACATGTCAAGAGTGTTCTATAACTACAAAATGTAGCAGCTCCACTGGCCACCGAGAGGAGAGGAGAAGTTGAAAAGGCAGTTACTGGTACAAACAAGAGCACACTGACTCTCGCAGAGGACAGTGAAAGAAGCCAGATGTCAGAGTGTACACTGTATAAGCCCCAGCTTGACAGACTCAATCTGTATGCAGAGGTCACACTAGAGCTGGTCTTGCTGGGGGACTGCCTATGAGGGGCATGTCAGGGCCTTCCAGGGGCTGAAGATGCCACATGCTCGTGTGTACTCACTGGTAAAACTTTAGCTAGTGGTATGTATAAGGGCATCTTTCTGCATTGTTATAACATAATTTTAAAAATTTTTAATTGATGTAGTTTTTTTTAATTCATTGATTTTAGAGAGAGAGGGGAAGGAAAGGAGAGAAACAGTGATTTGTCATTCCACTTATTTATGCATTCATTGGTAGATTCTGGTATTTGCCCTGACTGGGGATCAAACCCTCAACCTTGGCATAACAGGATGAAGCTCTAACTGAGTTACCTGGCCAGGAAAAGTTATGCCACAATCTTCTGAATCCCTTAAAAACTGCAAAAATATTAAAGTAAAAAAGGCCAACAAATGTCTCAAGCATCATTAGCTTCTAAGAGCCTCAGACATGGATGTCTCCTGCATTCTTGCCAAAGGGTCCAACCTGAGCCTGATCCCGTCTCTGGATCTAAATGCTCTTTGCAGGAAACAGAGGACAGAGGGACAAATGACCAGGTGCTGCAACTAAGTTTAAGGACATGGAAGGGATGGAGGGTCACCTATAAGTTTAAACATGCTTAAAAGACATATCAAAAAATGGCAGTAGCAAGAGTAAGCTGCAGGACCTAGGGATGCACATCCAGGTGACAACTAGAGAAAGGAAGACACAAGACAGTGATGCTGTAGACGTCAGGATGTGGGGAGGAGGCTGAGGGTGGACAGGCTATGAAAGGGCTTCATTTCCTGAATGAAGTGAGTCTGCCACACATTTGATTTGGATGGTTTTCTGTATATATTCTATTTTGCAACAACATTTTTAAAAAATTAGGTCCAGTCTTCTGCCAAAGACAAATACCGAGATTCTCCAGGAGTTCCCAGACAGCACAGTGGTGGTCTGGACATGTCTAGGTCCCCGTGGAGTCATGTCTGAGCGAGGGTGGATTCTTTCAAGGGAAAGACTGCTCTTTCACTGCTCTGGTACATCAGGACACTCACATTCCAAAACCCCACAGTATTTGGGAACTAAAAAGATTTTTAATTCAACTCGAATCCAAATTGTCAAGTCTTTCAAGGGGCTGGAGATTTCTTTCCCTGCAGTTCTTGGAAGGAGAGCTGGTCCCTGGGGCAAGCCATTCTTCAGAGGGCCCAGCAGGCAGCTGGTGCCCTGACCCCACTGCACACGGCCAAAATCAGTTCACACCCCATCAACCCTTCAGAATTAACTGTCCTTTTCCCTGAACAATCCAATTGCCCTAGCCTGGCTGGTATGGCTCAGCAGTGGAGCATTGATCTATGATCCAGGAGATCGCAGTTTGATTCCTGGTCAGGGCACATGCCTAGGTTGCAGGCTCGATCCCCAGTAGGGGGCATGCAGGAGGCAGCTGATCAATGATTCTCTCCTCATTGATTTTCTATCTCTCTCTCTCCCTCTCCCTTCCTCTCTCTGAAATCAATAAAGACATTAAAAAAAGAAAAGAAACCAACTGCCCTAATATCCTCTGCATGTGCATACAAATGAGTGCACGTAGAGACACACAGGTGCACACACACACACAGACACATGAGCACACACACAAACACACTTATCTACAGAAGGCTGAAAAGTCCTATTCCTAATACTTAAACAAAAAATCTCATTGTACTAAAACAAATTCAAAAGATGGTCCTCATCCCTATATCCTTTTGTTCACATAGACAGTTTCCTGGAAATGCAAAGCACTTTGGAAATGCAAAAAAAATAAGAATCTCTCACCTTAACTTCCAGAATGTTAATTGTATAAAAACTGATGGAAACAATGTGATTCATTCTGTGACTTTCTTGGTATTTTGACTCAGTGTTTATATTTTCCAAAGTATTTTTACTTACAATATATATTGATCTTTGCACCATCTCCAGGAACTGAGGAAGGGTGGGGTTTTCCAGGTGAGAACATTAAGGTCTAGAGAGGTTCTGTGACATGTGCAAGGTCACCCAGTAGCCAGAGGCAACCATCTTAATATGGATTTGTATTAAGTGTAACACACTGTATGCTCAGCCTGGCTCTGTACCACATCTGTCTTTCTGCCTCACTTTCAAAATCCTTAAGGCTGGGTGTGAGTGGCCGCCACTGGGGCCTGGACATTGCCACTTGAAGGCTGTGTGTGCGCGTTCAGCACCGAGGGCCTCGTCCACTTTCATTGCACGGAGTTCGCCTCCTAAGTGCCCCAGCCTGGCCACTCAGCATATTTCACCCCCACCCCCGCCCCCCCTTCCCACAGTGACTGGGATTGTGGGCCTCCTCTCTGGCCCCTGGGGAAGCCAAGTTGACAGCCTGGCTGGGAGCCTGGTGGGCAGAGAGGAAGGCTGAGGCAGGGAAGATACCACTACCCAGGGCTGTGTCCCAGCCTGATTCGATGGGCTGGGACTTTCTAGTCACCTGGCCAGACACTTCCCTTTACTGCTGGCACCTGCTGGAGCTGAGTTTTGCCTCCTTCAACAGAGAGGGTCTGGCCCATAGATGGTATGTCCCACCTGGAAAGTGCCAGCCGCTTCCCCAGGCAACCGGGGATGCCATGGTAAACTGCAATCACCCACCAACATTTAAATGATACTCATTTCTAAACTGACTGGAATAAAAAAATGTGTCATAGCGGCCGCTTTCTAATCCCGAAGATGGCCCACCGTAATATAACTTCCATGTACTAAATTTAAGTTTCATTATAAAAGCAAATTTTAAAATATGGTCCCAATGAGCAGGGTTTAGAGGTCATGATAGTTTTAGAGGCCATGAAAATGTTTTACTTTCTCTTAAGATCAGGAGGCAAAAGTGATCTTTTAAGTAAAAAAAAAAAAAAATGTTTTAATATATAATAGTAATATATTCATCCTTATACCAACACTGTTGTATTTTTTGATATTTTTTTTATACAAGAAGGGTCCCAAGAAGGCCAAAGTGTCTTGGTCCCGAGCATCAGAATGAGACCCTGCCCGTGAGTGTGTCAGAGCTGGTAAGGGCCCAATTCCTGCAGGCTTTCAAGCCAATATACAACACAGGCACATAGGCAAAGGGCTAAAAACCAGCAGTGAGACTCAGGCTTGGGACCTGGACTCTTACAGAAAAACAAGACTATGTGCCCCCTTCCAACCCACTCCATTGGGCTTGTGCCATGACTCACAGCTGCCCTGCTCACGAGCACACTGCGGGAAAACATGAGCCCCTCACACCCACGGGCACTGCTTTATAGCAAGAGAAGTCCTAGCCCTAAATCCAGCCCCACCTGGCCCCCCGCCCAATCCCACCAGGGAGGTGAGCACCTCCCATCTTCCACCCACCACCAAGGCCATACCTTGTGCGTCAGGGCAGCAAACAGCAGGTAGCCTGCCTGGGTGTGCACGAGCCCCTTGGGCATCCCAGTGCTCCCGGAGGTGTACAGCAGGAAGAGCATGTCCTCACTGCCCATGCTTTCTGGGGCACACACAGGGTCTTCCTTGGCCATTTCCTGTAAGGGGGAGACAAAACCAGCCCCATCCAGTTAGCCTCTCCCCTCCACTCGGCTTCCCCGAGAACACCTCTCCCCAGCTGCTGTGACCCGGCAGACTGCATCAGAGCTCATCTTCTCTGGCCTGCCCGAGTTCAACTCCAGATGCAGAGAAAACACAAAATAAAAGGCCGAATCCAATCATTGCTGCTACATTAACTGTTTCACTGTGCTTGTGGTCTTTGAGTTCCACCTTCCCAACTGGGATGTAAGCCCATCAAATACCACCCTGAACACCTCCGGGGACCCAGATTCAAAAGGACAATCTGACAGGACTCAGACCCAGTTAACCCAATAATAATCTCTCCCCATCAAACTGCACAAAGCGCGGTAAACCCACCTGCTCAAGGGGGACATCCCGAGGCCCCATTTGGACCTTGTTGTCCGTCCTGTGAGCCACCAGGACATGCTGGATGGTTGGGCAGTGCTTCACGGCTTCATCCACTATTTTCTTCAGCTCCACCACACGCCCTCCCCGCAGTCCTTGGTTGAAGGTGATCACCACCTTGCACTTTGCTGACAGAGACGATGGGCATTTCTGATTAGTTTCCTCTCCACTTTGACCCTCACAGCCCAGACGGGCAACCACGCATTCCAGGCACAGGAGTGTGACAGAGAAAGTGCAATAGTGAGGAAAAGAGTCAACAAAACAGGAAAGGGCGTGCGTGCTTTGCAATCTTTGTGTAGCATACAGAAGCGCCAGGCCTCTTCCCAGCTCTGAGGGCAGCGGGAAATAACTGGAGACAAGTAACTTTGAAGCTGAACACTTCCCGCCTTCCACCAGTCCTTTCTACCTGCCCCAGAAGCTCTCCTAGGTGACAGACCATCATATCACCCCAGCCACAGCCACAATGAGGCAGAGACCAAGAAAGCTGGGCAGCGAGAGACTGAGCCCCGATATGTCCTGTGTGGCCCATGCACTATCTAGGGCTGAAGTGCCAGAGAACAGAGACCACACCCCAGGTGGAAGCTAGGAGCTGCTGGCCTCTACCCTCACCTTCAGGGGACAGCCCTCCAGGCTCACAACTGGTTTTCAATGACCCAGCCAAGGCTTAGCTAGGCCCAGGGCAATGTAGGATTGACCGGAGCTTCCATGGTTAACCTAGGGGGAGGCCCAGAGCAAGGAATCTTGTACAAACACAATCAGGCCTCAGGACCACAAAGGAATGACCTCCACACTGTGCCCTTAACTTGGATGACCTGAAGTAATCAGGTTACAGTGCGTTTTTTACACGGCTCCCTAAGGGAGAACCTGGAACAAATATCCAGGATAGTGCTGGCCAGTGGGGCCCCATCCACATCGCTCTAACCTTTCAATCCCTCTCCACCAAGGCCTTCTTTTGGAACCACAGGCAGAAGTGCTTGGGAGTTACCCCGACTCCGGCAGCCCTCAACAAGTGACTCTCAAGAGCTGGAATATAAATACCCCAACTCCTTAGTCCCTGGGTAGAAGGGTTCTCCTGACACGCGTGGCTTCATCATCCTACAGGGTTTCCCTGTGGGACTGAGTTCTGGTCGCCCACTGTGAAAGTTGGTCTTATTTCATTCCTCTTCCCAGCCTCAGCCCCACTGCCCTAGAGCACTATGCAGGACCACTTTCCAAATGAACTTGACCTCTCATCACAGGGTCTGCTTCTTGGGAGCTCTAACTAAGGCACCAATCTCCCTGAGCCTCTCAGTCTGAAAAGCAATTTCTAGCAACATACCCACATTCTTTCTTCATCCCAAGAGCCCTAGAATTCTCTAGTCGGGTCTTTGCAGCTGGATGACTCACTCAGCAGAGTCATACAGGGGTCAGAGATATAATCTAGACTCCCTAGGGTGCCAAGGCCAGTGCCATCTGGCTCTGCCTACCAGGGGCCCCTGGCCACACACAGTCTTTGCTCCTTGGACCTTGATAATCAGTCATCTTGTGTAAACAAATTCTGTTGGATAGAATCTGTCAGAAACTCTCCAAGGCCTATGTCTCTCAGACCTAGGACTGCTCCAGGTGAGCTTCCTGCAGGGAAAGGTGACAGATGATCCAACAGGTTCAAATAGGCCTTTCTCAAGGAACCTCCGCAGGAGAAAACATTGGCCTGCCCCATCCAACATGCTAGAATTGTGTTACGTGAGTTTTAGCTCCTCTCCAGCTTCCCATGGCCCATGTCTCTCTCCTGGGGCTCATTTGTCCAAAGCCTCTACCTGGGTAGTTGTCAAGGACAGGAGCCTGTGTGCACAGGTTTGGTCCCTGAGAGATCTGTGGGGGGCACATATCGCCTCGTGGTTCCCCATAGCTGGGCAACAGGGACAGGGTGAGTGCACAGCACCAGGGCACAGGCAGGATCAGCCTGATGCTTTATCTGGGAGGATTCGATTTACCTTCCTGGTTTCTGAGCAGGTATCAGCATCTGTATTAGTCTTCTATGGTTCCCACAGCCAATTACCATAAACTTAGTGGCACAAACACTAATTTTTTAGTTCACAATTCTGTAGTCCAGGGGAGCTTCACAGGGTCCTGTCTTAAGAGTCTTAAGGCCAAAATCAAGGTGTCAGGGTGTTATTGTTGTAATTAGCTAGCTAATATTAAAATAGAAAGAAAGCAAAGAGGAGGCCAGACATTGTAAGCATGGTCCTTTGGGCAGCTTCACCAGTAAGCTGGAGCTTTACACTCCCCAGGGAACCACTGCAAATCACTGGGGGATGGGGTCCAACAAAGAGGAAGATGGGCACATGCACAGTGAAGTCGGGGTGACATGGGGAAGGGGCCTGCCTGTCGGCCCTACCTGGACAGAGATAATTGGCTAGAGGGACGGAGCCACTGCAAGCACATGAAATCCTAAAGGGTTCATTGGCTAAGCTCCCAGGTAAAATCCTGAGACAAAGAGTTCATGCTCTCTTCTTCCTATTCCTTCGCTCCTGCTCCCTTGCACTCACTTGCGCCGTGGCCCACCCGAGCCCACATGTGGCCCTACAAGCCACATGGCCCATGGCCATGCAGACCCCACATGCAGTGGACTGCAGCTGGGAACACAAGCTAAGCTAGCCAGGTGCTGGACTGGACCGGCCTTTGCTATGGAGTGGAAGCTCTGGGCAGTGACTTTAATTCTAGCCCTGCTGAAGACAAAATGGGACTTTCCCATGGCAAGACTGAGGGAAACAGGACCCTGCAGGGAAACTCCCTTAATATTACATCATCAATAAAGCTTTCCACGATATTTCATCCTCCTGTGCGGGCCTCAGGGAATTCTTGTTCCTGTGGCACCCCAAAAGCTCCACTTCTAGCAGTAACAGGTGGGCATGCAGCGGGCATCCCACTGGAGGCTCTCAGGGAGAATCTGCTTGAAGGCTCATTCGGGCTGTTGGCAGAATCAGTGCCATGTCACTGTAAGACTGAGGGGTCCCCATGTCCTTGCTGTCAGCCAGTGGTTGTTCTTAGCTTCTAGAGATACCTACATCCCCTGTATCTTCAAAGCCAGCAAAGTCCTTCTCACCCTTTGAACCGCTCTGACCTCCCCTCTGCCACACGTCTTCTGTCTCCAGCCAGAGGAAGTTCTCTGCTTTTAAGGACTTATGTGATTAGATTGGGCCCACCTGGATAATCTCTCCATTTTAAGGTACATTACGCCCTTCTGCCATGTTATAGAAGATATTTACAGGTTCTGGAGGATTAGAGTGTGGATATCTATGCAGGCCATTATTCTTTTCCCATAATATCTCTCAGAGCCATTCTCCTCCCTTCCCCACCACACCTCTCTCTCTCCACTCCTCATATGGCCTGAGAGAGAGTAGATAAAGGGATGTGGAGCGCTCACAGCCTGGAAGCCAGGCCAGGGAACTAGAAATCTAGAATAGTACATGCCACCTGAGGTGGCTGCCCAGCTCACGGTGAGACACCGGTGGCCATGCCCATACTACCACCCTCCCAGGGGAAGATTAAAGACAACTGCAAATTTCTGACCTGGTCTCATACTACTCCTCACAGCGAAGTAGAGTCTAGGTCCCATTCCCTTGAATTGGGAAGGCCACCGACTGCTTTGACCACTGGAGTATAATTATAATAATGCTCTATGTATTCTGGGCGGGCCTTTAGGATAACTGGCAATTTCCACTTCCATCCTCTTGGAGCCATGCAGCACTATGTAACAAGTCTGGCTACCTGAGGTTGCCACGCTGTGAGGAAACACAAGTTAGTCAAGTGGAAAGTGCCACACGAAGATGAAGCAATGACTCATAGTCCCCCACCGTTCAAGACAACCCAGCTGATATCCCAGCCATCGTGGAACAGGGAAAAGCCATTCCCACTGTGCCCATCTGACTCCTGCCCCACAGGATCATGAAATACAATATTTATTGCTTTGAGCTACTGTTTTAAATACTAAGTTGTGGAGTAGTTTATGACATACCAATAAACTACTCAGCAATAATTACACAGCAGTACAAAGCACTCCCTCATTGACCCAAGAGGATACAGATACCAGTCCCAACAGAGTCCTATCCCCAGGAATCTGACAACTGAATAGCTGGACACAGAGACTGAAGGATACTGGGGAAGAGACCTTATAATGACCAAGTTAGAGAGGATATTTACAGAAGTGTCTCTTACTGAGGCCCTCAGAGCCTTAGCCCCTGCCCTCCCATGGCCTGGTTGTTTAGGATTCCTGAGGTTCTGGGCAGTGCCCAGCATCCAGCTACTAACTCCCCATATGCTAAGTCCCCAGAATCAACTGCTGTTACTTGTTTCTAAGAATTTCAACAGAAACACTTGGGCATATCTGCAATAGAGAAAACAAGGAGCCTAGTGTAATGATAAAAGTCTGAACTCTTGGGGCAGAATGCCTATCTTCAAACCGTGGCTCTGTCACTAACTAATGATATGACCTTGAGCAAGTCACTTAACCTCTCTGTGACTCAGTTAAAAAGTGAATAGTAAGATTCCAATAAAGCAAATTCCAGGACCAGATAGCATCGCTGGTGAATTCTACCGAACATTTAAAGACAAATCAACATCAATCCTTCTGCAACTTCCAAAAAAATTGCAGAGGAGGAAACACTTCCTAATTCATTCTACATGGCCAGCATAGAATGGTATCAGTGATCCCAAAGCCAGACAAACACATCACAGGAAAACTACAGACCAATATCCCTTATGAACTCTGATGCAAAAATGTTCAACGCAAAATGCTAACAAATTGTACCCAGCAGCCTAGTATCTGGTTTTGGAATTTTCTTTATTGGAAGATTACTATTCAATTTTTAAAGTCAAGGATTATGCATCAGGACAGTGGGATTTACTCCCAGAATGCAAGGATGGGCCAAGATGAAAATCAATCAATGTAATATACCACCTGGGTAGGCCCTCAGGCACACTGCTCCTCCCACCACTCAGCTGGTACCTATGCTGTTCCCTCCACCTGGAATCTTCCCTCCTTTCCTCACCTGGTTACATCCATCACACTCGGATCTCAGCTCAGAACAAATGCTCGTTCAGCAATGTGCACTCAGCCTGTCCTGGTAGTGTCTGTAATCTTTTTGGGTCACTTTTATTAATGTCTGTCTCTACTTTAAGTCCAAGGAGCAAGGACCGGGGGCTCTGGATTCCTCCCTCCCTCCCTCTCCTTGCCCACATGCTCACCGTCATTGATCCTGCCAGCCAAGGACTCTGCACTGAAGCCAGCAAAAATGACTGTGTGGACAGCTCCAATCCTTGCACAGGCAAGCATTGCAGCCACAGCCAGTGGGGACACAGGCATGTAGATGGCCACACGGTCCCCTCGACGCACTCCATGCCTCTTTAACGTGTTGGCCAGGCGGCATGTGGTCTCCAAGAGTTCCCTGTGGCACAGAGAAGAGAAGGCCATTAGAGATGGAGGCGGCCCGAAACTCAGAGCAATCTGGATAGGAATAATTCTGCAAGTACTGTATATACCCAGCCAGCGACTGGAGGCCAGCAGACAATCAAATCCTTATCACACGGTGGGGTCGTTTCCAGAAAATAACGTTTTTAACTTTGTAGACTGGTATTGACAGAGTCACTGTCACACTGCTGAGGTAAAATGACTGTCCTTGTGTCCATTTAGAGCATGGCTTCTCAAAAACCACAAACATCCAAAGCCTAGATCATCATAGCCCTGAGACTTCTTAAAACGTTCAACTCCAAAATAGAGATTTCATAAGTAAGACGGTGGAAATATGCAAGTCCCAGGTTTTTCAACCAACACAGTCCAGGGGCACCGAGGGAGGCTCTTGCCAGGCAGGGCCTCAAGTTCATGCAGCAGACGCCAACTGTGAGCCCGCAGTGAGGCGGGAGGGAAGGCAGGCCTGCAACACAGCCACCCTCCACGCAGCGCTGAAGCAGTGCTGGTGGGTAGTGAGAGCACCCACTTCTCTTCACGCTAAGTGCTAAGTGGGGACAGCGGATGGAACCTGTGCAGGGACACACCGTCCCTCACCTTTCCCCTCCCTCACATGACCCACCCTCCACTCTACTATTTTCCAAGGAAGGCCCAGGCTCACTTAGGATTCACAGGACACAAGAGCTGAACTGCCACCAGTAACACCAGGTCAAACAGTGAATTGGGACCACTAAAGCTATGTGCTTTCTAAATTTCTTTCAAAAATTAATGTATTTTCCCTGAGGCTTTGCTATACTCTGTAGAAAGTACTGGACCCAGAGTTTATCTCTCAGGCCAAACAACATCTGGTCAGAGACGGAGTTCCTACTCCACGTCCCATACACCTAGGGGGCCTTAGTTGTCTTTCTATAGACTGGCCTCATGATAGGGCCCGCTCCCAGAGTGGCTGTGAGGACTCTATGGTTTGAATAGTTCTGCCTCCCCCAAATTTACATGTGGAAATCTTAAACCCCCAAAGGTGATGGTATTACAGATGGGGCCTCTGGGAGGCGATTAGGCATGAAGGTGGAGCCCTCGGGAGTGGGATTAGTGCCCTTACACAAGAGGTCCCACAGAGCTCCCTTGCCCACCCACCATGCGAGGACAGGTGAGAAGGTGCTGGCTGTGATTCAGGAGGAGAGAACCCCTTCAGAATGACACCAGGCTAGTGCCTCGAACTTGGACTTCCAGACTCCACTACTGTGAAAAATGAGTTTCTATTATTTATAAGACCCCAGTCTGTGGTGTTTTGTTATAGCAGCTGGAATAGACTAAAGTCAAGGACCAAATATGAGGTCCCAGGCACAGTTATTGCAGAAAGTGGCAGAAAAAGAAATGTAGTGGGAATCAGTACCTCCATCATAGAAGATGGGCACCTCAAGCACTCTTCTCGGGAGGGAGAAAATGCCAGCCTGTTTTCCTATAAGTTGCAAGGGTTGGTATCTGTGTTACTCACCGACTCAGAGTGAATAAGCTTCACAAGTATTTGAATGCCATGCATGAAGCCCTCAGCTACACGGCCTACCTGCTGTGTCCCTGTGATGGGTGGGTGCTGTTGGGAAGTCCTCACCTTGGGGTGGGGGTTGGATCTGAGAAGGGTACGTCATCCACAGTCAGTTCTATTACTGGCCTGCACGTTCCAGGAACCCAGCCCGGGGCCTGTGATTTTGAGGCTGGAGGGAAGTCAGACAGACCCACCCCTCCACATTCTGTGCACCCCACCCATCCATCACCCACGGCATCACCCCACAGTCTCCACCAGCAACCCCACCTCCTCCAGCCACACCTGCTACCCACTAGACCACAAGAAACCTTTGTAGGCCAGCCACACACTGTCAGGCCCATCATCTCCTACATCCTCCTCAAGGGGGCTGGTTCCTTCCCAGGCCGCCACATGTTACTATCCAGAGCACCTTCCTCCTACCTACCTGCCCCCCAGCATATTTCCTGCTCATGGAATGACAACAGTAACCACTGTTAAGGGAACGTACTGTGCCCAGAACTGCTCTGAATCCTCTGCACATCCATTTCGCCCTCACAACAGCCTGCGGGCTATGAGCTTCATCACCCCACCATCATTTTCCAGATGAAGAAACTGAGGCACAGAGCAGTTAAGGGACTTTCTCACAGCACTTCAACTGAAAGAGTTAGGCCTGGCCCCAAGGGCTTTTGTCTTAACCAGTTCTTCTATAACCCTCAGCATCAGAACTGCTCGCTTTCTATTGCAAAGGTGCCTGGACTTCAGGATTTTTGCCATCTGCCACCTCTATTGTTACTGAGTTAACATTTTGGGTGGAGGGGGCGTACTTTTATGTAAATTTATTTTAAGAATAAGTTATAGGCTCTGAACCTAAGGCTAACCCTATTCAAAAGGGAAATTAGGCCCAGTGGTGGGACTCAATGGTTGAGTGTCGACCCATGAACCAGGAGGCCACAGTTTGGTCCGATTCCAGGTCAGGGTACATGCCTGGGTTGCAGGCTCGATCCCCAGTAGTGAGCATGCAGGAAGCAGCCGATCAATGACTCTCTCTCATCTTTGAGGTTTCCATCTCTCTCTCCCTCTCCCTTCCTCTCTCTGAAATCAATAAAAACATGTTTAAAAAAGTAAAAAAATGGAAATTAATAAGTGTTAAAAGCCTGCTAACTGCAGTTACATCCAGCCTTTCTTGTAATCAGGATTAAGGGGAACTTGGGAGGGGATAGGACTGGAAGTAGGAGTAGCTTTTCCTTCATAGTTCAGTGTTTGGTCCCATACTCAGGACCATGTCCCCGAGGGTTAAATCTCCTGAGGCATGTCCAAGTCAAATGCCACATCTCAAGTCTTTCTCTCCTACTCTGACACAGCCTCGCTTGTCACTGGCCTCTAGACAACCCTGTAGAATGGAAGTAACCATAAGACATCAGCAAAGCTCTGCCCTCTTCCCTAATTAATGTCTAATTTCCTGCTGGGCCCATGTCCCCTCAGACCCCAGCAACTGGCCTTCAGCCAGAGTCTTGTCTCCAGACAAGTTCTTTCCTTTCCACACCAAAGCCGGGCTTGTATCACTTGAGGGAGCCAGGTACCCATGCACAAAGAGCTCCAGAGGCGCCTGCAGGCTGGAAGCCTGGACAAGAGACACTGGCAGACTCCAGGCTGGAACCCAGCCCAGAAAACAGCTGGTGTCCTGGCAGGACATTCACCCACTACCCGGCAGGCTTGTTTACTTCCCAGGAAAGCCACAGAGGTAATGGTCTTTCCCTGGCAGAATATGAGAGCACATGTAGGTTTTAACTTTATAAATACATGCACTTATCCCTGTGGTTAAGAAAAAAGTGCCACAGGATGTTGTTCAGATCCCTCTCCAGGTTTACATGCCCACACAAGATCTGGTGGGTCTCTACACTGATCCATGCAAGTCCCCTGGGCCACAGCAGCAGTGACAAAACACAGAGCAAGTGGGATCGATACCGTTGTAATTAACTAATTATTAATAACAGGGGGGAAAAAAAGAGAGGGCCAGACATAGGCAAGTTCCCTGCAAAGCACTGGGGGAAGGGTACTGGACAAAGGAAAGATAGAGGAATGGCCAGTAAAGTTGGGGGGACTAGGAAATGTGCTTGCTGTCAATCACACCTGGAGACAGAGATGGTTGGCCAAAATGGGCACGGCCACTGCAAGGGCGTGAAGATTTGGGATATATTACCCCCTAAACAAAAGAGTTTGCTCTCTTGTGCTCCTGGTTCTCTTGGGACCCGTGTGACTCTGGGATTATGGGGCTCCTTTGCTCCTGCTCCCCTGCATTCGCCCCCACACAATGGAACGATGGACTGCAACTAGCCTGATACTGTACTGGACCCGGCTCCAACATGGAAAGGAAACTCTAGACACTGGCTTTGCTTCTACCTTTACTGAAACCTCAGCTACACTTCTACGACTGGACGAAGGGAAATGGGACTTTGGAAATGCAGGGATTTAATTTCATGCAGATAAAAATCACTTATTCTCCTGTGAGAGTCCCAGAAATTTCTTTTTCTCAAATATCATAATATGCCAACCCCCAGCAGCACACAGTGGGAAGAGGGACCCTCTACTTCATCTGGTATCAAGTTCACAAGGAAAGATTCAGAGCAGACACAGATGGGAGTGGCTCTATTTCTCAGGCTTTAATGTGAATCCACAGAGCGCCTTCCAAGTTAACACCCGAAGGAAAGTAAGCACAGCCAATTTGCTCTGGCAGACACAGCCACATGGGTGGGAATCCAGAAAGCACAAAAACTCAGTGTGACTGCCTCTGGCCCAGTTTGTTTTCCTGGCCTTCTGGTCGTAGCTTGGAGAAACACAAACTGCTGAAAATGGCTCATGTACAGTCCACTGTTGAGCCAGCAAATGTTTAACAGCCAATTTTCTCAGGGAAGAAAGACTTGATTTTTAGCATTTGCCAATTATTGTGGTGTAAATAGTCCCACCATGGTCGATTTCCAGCTACTAACATGACTTACTGAATGACTGAGCCAAGAGTTGGAGAGAGGAGCCCCTCTAACACTAGACCAAATACCGTGCACTTTCAGCACCCCCAGTACAGCCTGTGACTCCCCACTGAGGCTATCCTTAAAGGTCATTTCAACCAATTTCTTCCTTCATAAAAACAATCTTTGTTAATTAATTCATTTTATTTAATAATTAATTCATTTAATAATAAAAACTTAATTGCCAATAAAAATGAAAGTTGTTGGGGCTACAGGTCAAGATGATGAAGTAGGTAAATGCTGTACTTGCCTCCTACCATAACCACATCAAATTACAATGAAACTACAGAACAACCATCACTGAGAACTGCCTGAAGTCTAGCTGAACAGAAGTACTATAACTAAAAATATACAGAAGAAGCCACATAGAGACTGGTAGGAGGGGAGGAGATGTGGAATGGGCTGGTCCCACACCCATATGTGGTTGTTAAAAAATCAGGGATATCTCAGCTATGGAGGTCCCGCTAAAGACTCCCAGCATCACACCAGGCTCCCCAGCCCAGGGTTCCAGAGCTAGAAAGAGAAGTCCCCGTAGTTTCTGGCTCTAAAACCAGCAGAGATTGTGGTTGAGTGAGACAGAGGACTTCTGGAGTCCCAGATGTTTCTCTTAAAGGGTCATGCAAGAACTTACTCACTGACAGATGCACTCACTCTGAGCTCCATCACTGGGGCAGCAGCTCAAAAAGCACCAGGGATATCTGAGGAGGACCTAAATTCTCTAGCTTCAGGGAGAGGGCTCAAGGAGCAACTTTCTCCCAGATAGAAGTGTAAGCAGAGGCCATTGTTCCTTTGCTGAGCCTTCCCCCTGCAGGAGCAGGAAGGTGCCATATCTGACTCTGCCTAACACTGTCTGCCCAGCTCTGGTGATTCCCTGAGACCCTGCCACACCCAACTTGCAGGCAAACCCAAGCTGTTTCCAGTAGCTTTTCCATACAAATGGCCACTCTCGGCTCTCCTGTGGACTTCCATAAAATTTTTCAAAGGTTCACAAACCCCAAACGAGCATCATCTGGCTTTGGCATGGCCCGTAGTACCTCTTGCTAAGCAACCCCAAGGGCAGCACTACCTGCAGCAGGCCTCAGTTTGCAACTAGCCTCTCCCAGGCACCTCAAGTCCAACACAAGTGGTGACCATCTGCAGATCACTTTGTAGCTCATACCAAGTGGCCCTGAACAAGGCACAGGCAGCAGCTGACCTTGGCATGCACCTCCCAAGAGGCCCCAGAAACAACATATCAGGTGGTCGGCTTCAGATCACACCAGAGCACCACCCAACCACCTCCACAAATGACACACTCAAAGGGGAGACTTGGCAGGCACAAGAGCCCCAATGAACAAAATCTTGCTCCACAGGGTCAGGCCCTGCACAACAGCTCCTCCACTGTAGTCACAGCCAGTTCTCATAACCAATCAGTCTGAGAGTCAATCCTTCCCACTGATGTACCAAAGCAATCAAGGCTCAACTACAACAGGAGGGCACATAAAACCCACATTCAGGAGAGACACACCTGAAGCTCCCAGCTCAGGTGACCAGGGAGACTGCACCCCTGGCCCCCACAGAATACCACTACATAAAGCCACTCTACCAAGAACAGGTGATGTAGTAGATCTACCTAATAATTAGAAACAGACACAGGGAGGCAGCGAAAATTAGGAGACAAAGAAACATGCCCCCAAATGAAAGAACAATAGAAGTTTCCAGAAAAAGAACTAAACAAAATGGAGACAAGTAATCTACCTGATTCAGAGTTCAAAACAACAGTTATAAAGATTCTCAAGAAACTTAGTGAGAACTTCAACAGTAGAAAAAAAGTAAATAGAAACCATAAAAAAGAATCAGTCAGAAATGAAGACTATAATAACCGAAATGAAGAATACATTAGAGGGAATCAACAGTAGATTAGATGAAGCAGAGGGTCAAAGCAGTGATTTGAAAGACAGGGTAGCAGAAAACACCCTATCAGAACAGGAAAGAAAAAAAAAATCCAAAAAATGAGGATATTTCAAGGGGGTCTGGGACAACATCAAGCATACCAACATTCATAGCATAGGAGTACCACAGGAGAACAGAGAAAGCAAGGAATTGAAAACCTATTTGAAGAAATAATGTTAGAAAACTTTTATCACTTGGCAAAGGAAATAGACATACAAGTCCAAGAAGGGCAGAGAGTCCCAAACAAGATGAACCTAAGGAGGCCCATGCCAAGACACATCATAATAAAAATGGCAAAGGTTAAAGACAAAGAGAATCTTAAAAGTAGCAAGAGAAAAGCAGTCAGTTGCCTATAAGGAAGCTCCCATAAGACTCTCAGCTGATTTCTCAACAGAACTTTGCAGGCCAGAGAGATTAGCACAAAATATTGAGAGATGAAAAGCAAGGACCTACAACCAAAATTACTCTACCCAGCAAAGCTATCAATTAGAATAAAAAAACAGATAAGGATCTTCCCAGTCAAGAAAAAGCTAAAGAAGTTTGTCACCTCCAAACCAGTATTATAAGAAATTTAAAGGGACTTCTTTAAGAAGCAAAAAGAGCTCAAAAATATAAATAACAGAACAGCAATAACTACATAAGCATCAGCAATTACTTAAATGTAAACAGATTAAGTGCTCCAATCAAAATATATAGCGTAGTTGAATGGATTAAAAAAAAAAGACTCTTACATATGCTGTCTATAGAGATTCTCTTCAGACTGAAAGACACACAAACTTAAAGGAATGGAAAAAGATATTTCATGATAATGGAAACAAAAAAATCCCCTGGGGTAGCAATATTTATATCAGACAAAATAGACTTTAAAACAAAGAAGGACCCAGCAATTCCACTTCTGGGTATTTATCTGAAGAAACCCAAAACACTATTTCGAAAAGACATGTACATTCATATGTTCATTGCAGCATTATTTACAATAGCCAAGATATGGAAGCAACCTAAGTGTCCATCAGTAGACAAGTTGATAAAGCAGATGTGGTCCATACATACAATGGAATATGACTCAGTCATAAAAAGGAATGAAACCCTTCCATCTGCAACAACATGGATGGACCTAGAGGGTATTGTGCTGAGTGAAATAATTCAGAGAAAGACAAATGCCAGATGACTCACTTATATGTGGAATCTAAAATACAAAATAAATAAAAACAAACAGATACAGAGAACATTTTGATGGCTGCCAGAGACGAAGGGGTTTGGAGGATGGGTAAAAAGGTGAAGGGATTGAGAAGTCCAAATTGGTAGTTATAAAATAGTCACAGGGATGGAAAGTACAGCATAGGGAATACAGTCAATATAGGAATAACTATGTATGATGTCAGATGGATACCAGATTTATCAGGGTGATCACTGGTAAGTTACATAAATGTCTAATCAGTACGCTGCTTACCTGAAACTAATATAATCTGTATGTCGACTGTAGTTCAGAGATAAAAAAATAGTTTTAAAAAAAAAAAGAAAGAAAATTGTTCACTTGGAAGGAATGAGAGGAACACAATGCATGCCTCTTTTATTCCACTCCAAGTCACCACCTTTTCTTTTTTTAATTTGTTTTTGAATTACAGTTGACATACAATATTATATTAGTTTTAGGTGTTCAAAACAGTGATTAGACATTTATAAGAAGTCACCTTCTTTTCCAGGCCACAATCCCCCTGACCCTGGGTTTAAGGCACTGAATTCTTTGTAAGCTCAGAAATTGGGCTTCCACAGGCTCCACTCCTGTCTTTTGGGTCAGAGGCAGAAAGCTCTCTCAGATACACTCCATGACAGCGCTGTCACCTGGGCCACTGTAGATGGCTGTGCATCTCAGTGCATCCAAGGCCCTAGCCCCAGTACTCTGGAGCCCACAGGAGGCCTTGAGCCACCCTTCTGCAGTTCTGCAAAAGTGCCCAGTTTGCACCAGCTGCTAACGTGACAAAGACCTCCTCATGAGAAACATTATACTGGAAAACGATCCATAACTTAGTTGTAAGGTTTAGAAAAATAATGGGTTTTGTAGTGTGAGGATAAAAGACTGTCCTTTTGGAAAATGGCCAATGAATCCGCAACAAGTGTACACCCCTACAGGCCCCCCAGGCGGAAGCACTTAGTTACAAGGTAAAGACTGGATCCTATTAGTTAGAACACAACTTGAACAGCTGTGGTGCACACAGGAGTGATTCAGAGGTTCTGGTCACTTGCATCGGGAGGAGGGATGACCAGGACCCACCCAAACAGCCTGGGATCCGAGCAGATACAGGCCCTGTCCACGCACTGTCACAATCAACCACCCACGCATCAATCAGCTGGAATTAGGTACACACACACACCTTGGACTGGTCCTGCCTGCAGTTGCCATGGTGTTCTCTCAACATCCAGGCCAGCCTCCCAGGGGTGCATCCCCACCTCAGATGCCTCACATCTGGGCTTCTGCGTGTGACTTAGGTTGTACCAGGTAGCTGCATGCAGGAGCAGTTCCATGGTAGGCTACAATCGTAATGCCACCCAGTACTACCAGGAGATGCTGGCTTTTCCTGGAAAGGTTCCACTAGCTGAACCAGCAAAAATTGTGGTTTCCTGACCCCTAGACCAAAGCCATAGCAATGTGTTCGGAAGCTCGGCAGTATCTTTTGGTCTCCTGAGTACATTCTGATTGTGCCAGAGGTGAGGGCTGGAGTCCGCCCAGAGGTTGCTCCTCCTTGGCTTTTAAGCACCTGGTATAAACGTCCTTTCTGCTTAAAAGAGTGGCAGTGACTTCCCTTTTCTGCAACTAAATCCTGACAAATACGTTCTCTCCATATGAGCAGAGATGCATTTTCAAACAGAAATTCCCAGGCCCCATTAGGAGATGCTGACTGCAGGACCCAAGCAGGGGTGTGGGTGTTGTGTCATTAGAGACCTCCCCAGGAGACTCAGGCATACCTGGGCTGGAAATCACAGCTTTAGAGCCTACCAGACTGACATATCACTTAAGCTCTGGCATGTCTGGAGACCACAGGGAACTTCTGAAGATGTTTGCATCGGCAAGACCCCATACACCCTCTTCTAAATTCCATGCCTACACTGCATAAACTCGGTCAAGGCTTTCCCCCCAAATCCCCTTCCGAGAACCAGCAGGGAGAAAGGGGCTGTGTCAGCCTAGACAGGGAGCATGCGAATCCTCTCATCCGCCAGTAGTCCAGAAACCTCGCTCCGAATTTCTAAGAGGAAGTTTAACTGCATTTGTTGACCGAAAGTTGTCAAGTCTCTCACCCACCCCAACTCCCTGAGGTTACCACAGCAAATAAAATCCAAGACAGCCACAGGGAGGGCCAGGAGAAAGAATGCTGAGGGAGACAGCACCTGTCCTGAGAAGTATGCAGCACCCACCCATTATCCCTTCCTCTGGCACCCACAGCGATGCCCCCTTGCCTCCAAAGCAACCCGAGGTCTGCAATGCTCCCCGAGCATGTGCACGTCCTACTCCTCACTGTCTCACTATAACACCAGGACTCCACAGCCCGACCTCCTCCTTGCCCTATCCCTCCAGGCCACCTGCAGGCCCTGGTGCTGGTGAGTCCCCTCCTCCTGAGCTGGTATTAACACTTAATGTGTGTCTGCTTCTCCTGGGGTGGAGGGGGGACAACATCTGGAACACATGGCCCTGCTCAGTGAGAGGGCATATTATCTGCACACAGCGGAGTTCAGTCTCTACATACAGGCCTCTGGGCCTGTCCCCAAGTTAGTGCTGCGGAGCAGGAGCCCCATTCGTACCTTCACCTCCTCCTTCAGACGGGGATGGAAGACTCCGGTTCCTCGGCACAGCCAAAGAGCCAGGCAAAGCTGCGTTTAAACCCGATTTCGGACCTTCCCAGCTGGGTGAGCTTGAGAGTCCTGCAGCTCGTTGGGTGTCAGGTCCCCGGCTTTACAGCCAAGGGCCACCATGAATGTGAATGAAGATCATGAGTGTGAACTCCTGCCCAGTCGGCCGGGGTTTGCCCCCAGCCAAAGGGTCAGCCATGACTTCAGGAGGAAAAGGGCTGGGATGCCCTTTTCCCAGCCCGGCTGCGAGGCTTTTCTGCAACCTTCCCCAGATTCATTCCAGTGGCCCTTGACCTGGGCAGTCCTGATGGGGACCAGGCACCAGGCAGGGTAGTGTGACCCCACAGTGAGGCCCACAGCAATCACCCCACTGTCTTGAGCCTCCAGAAGGAGAAGGGGAAACAAACAGGAACAACAAAACACTGTCCTAGAAGCCCTAGCTCCAAGTGCTAGCTGCAGCTGAGCCAGTGCCCTTCCCCCACTCCCACCCCAAAAGCTGGCACAGCCCCAACCAGCACCCCCAGAGCTTGCATTCTACCCTCACCAGACTGTGCACCTTCACCTCCCACAACCCAAACAACCCCCAACGCCTCCTGATGGAAGGGGGTTCACAAAGGCAAGGATCCGGTTCCAAGGGAGGTGTGCTTGCCTAGGTGTGCTCCCCCCAAGTAAGCCTCTACCACTGTGCTCAGAAAGCCCCCATCACAGAGGTTTCCCTGGACATACAGATAGACTCTCTCGGTGTGGGTCATTCTTGCTGCAGTCCCAAGTTGTGGCCACTCTAAAAGATGGAATTCCAGGAGCCTTAGCTCGCCCAAAACAGAGACAAAGAAAAATAAGTGGTCATGTTTAGAAAGGTTCAAAACACTTCCAACTTCAACATCAGGAGCCAAAGTCTTGAGGAAAGTCTTTAAAACCAGCACGATCCAAGTAACACAGGGTTTCTTCAGGATTCTGGGAGTCAGCGCGCAGACCCTTCTTAGGCTAGAAGCTAGGACACCACACAGAAGCCCAGGAGCCACCGGCCTCTCTGTCCTACACAGGGGACCCCAGTGAGCAAACCAACTTTGACCTGCGTGACAGTGGCCATGCACCACATCCATCAACCTCATTATGCCCGTTTATGATCCTCCCTCAACTGCCCAGGGTTTTAACAAAGGATCTGCTCACTAAAGTAATTACTTTGGGGTGAGAAGAGAGGCACAAGGGTCAGGCACACGACGGGGGGGGGGGGGGGGGGAGCCTGCTTGCTGCCGAGACTGTTCTCCGGAATGAAGGCCTCACCCTGAAAGTGCAGCCCTACCTGCCCAGCGCCAGCAGCCACGGGCCACCCTGTTCCCTTCCCACTGTCAAATCTGAAATCCTCTGCTGACCTCCTTCAACTGCTCCCAACCTACAGCTGAAATGGAGCCTCACCCTCCAGATACTGTTCTGGACTTTGATCCCCCACGTCCTGCTAACACTCAGCCACCTAGTGGAGGAGAAGTGTGTTTCCATTTTGCAGATGTGAAAACTGAGGGTCAGAAAGCTGGAGCGATCTGCTTAAGGTCACACACACACACACACAGCCAGGGGACAGAGTGGGTGGAGCACAGGCCTCCCACCTCCACCCTTGCTGGCTGCGGCACCCTACAGGGTGCTCACCTGCCACTCCCACTCCGCCTCCATCATCACGCCTCCCCCTCCTCTGCCTCCCCAAACCCAACCCTCCACAGGACTTCCCCAGAGCCCTCTCAACCAGGTGTCCCTGGTGACACTTCCTGCTTCCTACTGCTGATGCCCACAGGCACCTGCCACTTCTGTGACCTGAACAAGTGACCAAGTTTGAAGACACCCAGGGCCAAGGACTCAAACAGGCCTCTGGGTGTGTGCACAGGCGATGCCCAGCCAAAGAGCTGCCCTGCACTGCCCACCGCGCCTAAGGCCGTGACACCAGGAATTCAGGCTGTGCCTGGACCCACTTTATCTCAGCATCCAGGTGGTTCGCTCCTCCACCCCCACCACAGAGTCTTACTCTTTCGGCTAAAGAATCACACATAAATCAGGTTGGGCCAGTAATAGGAAAGAACAGTGGAGCCGGTTTGTCTGTTAGAGCCGCGCTCCCTAATCTCTAGAGCACACAGGGGTCCCGGGGATCTGCCCCAGTTGTCTCAGTGGGGCCCGGGCTTTATCTGTATCGGCTGTCAGCTTGGCCAGTGAGAGAGAGGCCGATGCAGAGGCTGGAAAGGCCCTGATGGACTGTGACTGCTGAGGGTGTTGGCAAAAGCAGGAGAGGACCAGCAGGGCAGTGCCCACTAGAAGCTGCAGCACATTAACAAACATCACTTTGCTGTAACCAAAAGTCAACCCCAGTAGTTTTATCATGTTTGGTGAATTTTACCATCTTTGGTGAGAATCCCAAGTTGGAGAAACAAACAGGAAACTAGGGGTGCACAGTAGCCCCCCAGTCACCCCAGTGGCAGGGAGGAAGTGCTGTTCTCCGGCCCCTGGGTCTGGAGCTGCTTCTCTGAACATTTCCCCTCCTACATTCCCTCACTCCCATGGCCCAGCCACAAGCCCCTCCTCTCTGTTCCCAGGGAGCCTGCTCTCAATAAGGCCCCTCAGGGTTCAGAACTGGCCTGGGAAGTTCTCTCCCCATCCTCTAACTGCTGCTGCTTCATATTAATAGGACCTCAGCTTAAATGTCACCTCCTCGGACACACCTAGCCACACAGCGATGTGTCTGGGGATTGTTTGATACAGGGGCACGCAATGAAACTTGTTAAATGATTGCACAAGAAAAGCTGTAAGGCACCCACCAGGAGCATAATCTTGCTCATGACTCCTCGATGGGGAGTGCGGATGGTGACCAAGGACCCACAACCTAGGCTCACAGTGGGTCTGAGGTTGTACTGCAAGGGGTACTGGGCTGTAGCAAAGGGAGGTTTACCCCTGGGAGAGGAGACCCAGTGCCCAGCAGGGACGGGCCAAAGGCACCCCAAGCAAAGCCATCCCCACAGGAGGTGGCACTTTCAGGAGGCCAGTTACTATTCCTAGACAGTGGGTTTATCCAAACCCCTCAGCACACACACATTATTCAGAAGGGTGCTTGGAACTTAGAATATGTGAAGAATTTAAGGAATCAAAGAATATAAAAGCCAGGTCTTTAAAAGACTTGATTTTGGTTTTGGTCCCACTCTTGTGAGTGCACTAAGAGTAAGAGGCCAGGTGGGTTGATTTTAATTACGCCAGCGTGTAGTTTATTCAGGTTGCATTCATGCGTACTTTTCCTGGGATGAGAGAACATTCCCAATGCTCCTTGATACTTAGAAAACCAGGATACCCGCCCAGGACCAGACACACACTCACAGGACTGTGCCAACAGCCCCCCCATGCCTTGAACATTCCTCATAGTTGCTTCCAAAGAACCAGTTCCTTCTATGGAATCTGAAGACAATAAGGACTGCCAAGTGAACAAGAAAGCCAGGCCTCCTCCACACTGGGCAGTCCTGCTCCTGGAAAACAGTCCAGCAGAGGTGTCTGGTACCAGCATCTACAGCAGAGATCCAGTGGCCCAGGAGACCCAGTGGGGCACTGAGATGCCTGCCGTCAGGGGACACACGGTACCTGTAGGTGATCTTCACTTCAGTTCCGGGTTCGTCTCGCTCCCAAATCAAAGCAACACTCTCCGGGGACTTCTGAACATGCTGATCCAAGCAGTTGACTGCACAAAAAGAGGTTAACAAACATTAAACTTGTTTTTTTTAGAGTCCAACTCGGGGGAGGGACTGGTTTGCTGGGACTTGCACTACTCTCTGACGAGGTAGACCCTTCCCTCATCAAAGGTGAGGTTTCTACTTCCTTGCAAGTAGGGTGATTGTCAGAGATATGATCTCACAGGTATAGGGTGATCACCTGTGAACAATCTGAAGCAGGCACTTCATACCAGTAGTCCTAATCTCACCCACACACTGGTGTTGTCTGGGCCATCCCCAGGGACCCTGACCCAATTGACCCTGTGGTTTTCAAGGCTCCCTGGCTGGTGCTAATGTGCAGCTGGGGCTGGGCACCACAGTTCATGCAAATAGGCTGTTCCTGATTCAATGCAAGGTTCATGCAAGGAGCTCTCGTGTGTGATAGAGACACAGTCCAGGTCAAAGAGCCACATTCCTCCTCAGGCGTCCAGTCAGCACCCTAAAACCAGCCTCTCCTCCAAGGAGTGTTGCAATGATGGGGAAATACAATCCTGGTTTTCTGGAAGGCTCTGCTCTCCTCCCCCTCTATTGCCCAAACTCAGGTCACATGACTGCCCAGAAAAAAGGAAGGTCAGTTCTGCTGGTTGACAGTAAATGTGAAGATTAGTAGAATCATGCTCATTTGCCAACATCCTGTTCTAGGGGAGCTTAGCTGTGGCTGTTAACAACAGCCTTCAAAGCCAGGCTTTCATTGCTCACCTCTCAGCAGGGGAAATGTCCCCTCACGGTTGCCTGGCCCTAATTGATGGAACGAGAAGCAGTAACCTGAAGCAGGTCACGACAAAGAGTGCCCAGCAACTTGAAGCTGAGGACAGATACTGAGAAGGGGTTGGAGGAGAAGCAGGGTGAGTTAAAGCTGTGCACTGAAGAGGAGTCCAGCAGCAAGGCGTTGCTTCCATATGTACACGAGCGTTTTTTGGACCCTGGCTGCGCCAGGCATCACTGGGGCACAGGTGCAAACCCTCAACCCCACCCCAGATCAGCCCTGAGAAGACTCCAGGTGACAGGTGTGCACTCTTATCTGAGAAACTGCCCCAACACACCTTCTCCCACCCTGAGTTGGACCTTCTGAGTCACCCTGGAAAGTGGCCAGCTCAGGTACAGCTTAGGAAACAGTCTACACGCAGTCTAGTGACCTGCCCAAGGCATATCCAGGAAGCAATAGGAAGGGCGTCAAAGCACAACACCATACCTGGGGCTCATCTACCTACATGGCCTGCTCCCATAGCAGCCAAGGTGCCAACACATGACTGCCCAACTTCAAACTTAGACCCTCAGTGCCACAGAGCCAAGCAAGGCATCCTGTGCCTGGTTTACGCCAAGCAGGAGAGCAGAGGCGCAGAAGGTAGAGGGGAGACTTGCCCCATGATGGACTGCACCCAGGATACTGGATAGCCAGCAAGATCAACCCTGTGTCCATCTCTTCCCAGGGCTGACAAATAGCAGGAATTCAGGCAGGTCAGCACTGAGCCCCAGTACAGTGTCCCTAGGCACCTTCCTTGCATATGGGAGGTGCAAGTGGCCGCCAAGGCCCTGATTGACCTCTCCCTACTGGCAGTGCCGATTCTGGTGAGCACCTTCCTGCCTCAGAATTTTTACATGATTTCTTCCTGTCTGGGGCACACTGTCCCACTCTCCCCACTGCTGTCCTCACCTGTTGCCCACCCTCCTGCAGGTCTCAACCCACACATTCTCACTCTGTGAGCACTTCACATCCCTTGGACCTCTAACTCACCTGAGCCGTTTGCACTTGCTGTCCCTCTATGGGCAGGGGGCAGATGTCCTGTTCATATTTGTATACATGCAGCGTAACCCAGAGCAGAGAGCAGAGAAGCACCACAGCTCTGGATGGTGGACAGACCACTCAAGTCCTTAAGCTAAAGGACAGTAATGGAGTCTAAATGGCACCAGGATGGCCCCATGCCCAGGGAGAGGACAGACCTCTTCCTGTCTTCATGACTTTGTTCCTCAAGAAGTTCTCTTGGGGGACTAAATCAGCACTTCTGAATCCCCTGGAACCCCCAAAGGGCTTCTTACCACACACGTTATGAGCCCCACAACTACCAGAAGTCTGAGTGAGTAGGCCTGGGTGGGCCTGGGCATTTCACCTCCAACAGATCCCAGGGATGCCATTGCTGCTGGTTCAAGACCATGCTCCCATAGACAGACGTGGGTGTACATCTACACACATTCTACTCTGTATGTATATTACAGATTCCAGGGGCTTTCTTTTCCCTTTGGGGAGAGGAGTGATCAAAAACACCACCAGGGAGGTGAAAGATGGCTGCAGAGTAGGTGAAGGATGCATGCACTTGCTGCCAGCCACAGACGAGATTTACCGCTAAACTGCAGAGCAATCAACTTGAAAAACCAATTGAAGTGTAGCCGATCTGAAATATTATGTCTAAGTAGCACTGAAGAAGCCATGTAGAAACTGGTAAGGGGAGTGAAGATGCAGAAAGGGAAAGTCCACCTTGGAGAGGCTGACAGGCTGGAGAAGTATTGCAGCTGCGAAGCTCCCTCCCCCTGGGAATGTGGGATCTCAATCCCACACAGGGATCTCCAACCCAGAGCAACAGAAACGGGAAGAAGAGCCTGTGTAGCACTAGGCAGAGGGATTCAGGGGGATTCTGTCTACCTGGGCGACTCGGACTGCATCTATTGTTAGCAGCCCAGGCAGAGAAGTCTGCTCCAGACTCTGACTGCTGGAGAGGCTGCGCAGCGGTGTTTGGGTCCAGCAGAGGAGTCTGTGGGCTGCACCCTGCAGAGACTTTGAGTGACACTTTACTTTCTGGAAAGGCATTGGGCACAGCCCCAGTCAGTGACTAATCTGTGTGGCTTGGGGAAAAAGGAACAGTCTCTCCCACAGTGAGCACACAGTCAGAGCCCCTCACCCACCTGAGGAGCCACCCGGTCAGCCCCAGCCTGCTGGGCTGGTGGAAGAGTGAAGCAACACAGGTTTGGGATTTTTGGCTCACACTGCAGGGTTCGGAGCCTGAGCAGAGCTGGAAATTTCTGCCCCACTTTTCTGAGAGCAGATGTGCAGAGAGATCGGAGTCCTGCAACAGGCTGATTTTCTGGCCCCTCCTGCTTGGTTTGGTGGCACAGAGGAGCTCGGATTTTTAGACTGTGTCTCCTGGGGAGGCTTCTGTCAGGGAGACAAACAGGCAAGTGGTGAGCTCTGTGACTGCATCATGGGGAGACAGTTTAGCTGCACAGACCCAGGAAGAGGCAGTGCCCGTTCCCCCACCCCTCCTGCAGGCTGCAGACACCACCCCCAATAGGAGACTATTTGGTTCAGCCCTGTGAAGTCCTGGATGTCCATACTGGGTACAGTTCTGTGGGGGATGGGAGAGCAGCTCAGAACAGGTCATTCAAAGTGTGAGACCCTCAGGAACCGGAAGAAAAGCTTAGCCCCCGCCTGCAGGCTGGGCCCCTGACATTCTCAGCAGGAGACTCTAGAGGCTAAACCTGGTACTGCAGAGGAGACTGCAGACTGTACCCAACCTGAACCTGTAGTGAGACTCCTTAGGGGGAACTAGAGTTGAGGACTCTGGCAGAGACTGAGGAGTTTAGCTTTGAAGCAGAGGCTAATTTCCCCTCATTGAGTGCCTCACTCCGTAAGCCCCAAGCAGAGGGCCCACTAGCCTGAGCTACAGACTCTCTATGGAAGGCACTGGAGGAAGACCAGGCAACCTCAGAGGGAAGGAAGAATAACTGACAAGTGGAGGTGGACCTCAGAGAGCCTCAGTCTGACCAAGGATGGCTCCCAAGTCTAAGCTGGAAGAAGCCGAACTATTTACACAGGTTGGCCCCTCCCACTCTCACACAGGTCCGGTCAATGAATACACAGTGAACAGAGTGGTAGATAGAGACAGGTAGCCCAAGGCCAGTTACACACAACATCTGACAGCACCTGCATCTGAAACCTACCCAGGAGTACCCAGAACCAACACAACCAGTGGTGGGCTTCGAACCACACCAGACCTCGACCCAATTAGACACCCAGAGGGGGATCCCAGCAGTCTCCAGATCTTGCTGGGAACAATCCCACCTTAAGGGGCAGCCCCTGAATAGCATCTCATACACGGTGATCAAGGTTTACCTCGACAGATACCCAGCCTGAGGGTTAACGATTGTGCCACTGAGCCCATCAAGACACCTCAAGACGACCTGCACAGCAGTTTGCATGAGCCTCATATTCAGCCAGCTTGAAGGTCAATCCCACCCATGAATGGGTCAACATCAATCAAGACCCAATTACAACAGGAGGGCCCAAATAGCCTACACCAGAGACATTCCTAGAGCACCCAGCTAAGGAGATCAAGGAGACTGCACCACTTACAAGTTCTTTTGTGAAGCCAACATTATTCTAATACCCAAACCAGACAAAGACACTACAAAGAAAGAAAATTATAGGCCAATATCCCTGATGAACATAGACGCTAAAATCCTCAACAAAATATTAGAAATAGGATTCGGCAATACATTAAAAAGATCATATACCTCAAGTGAGATTTATTCCAGGGATACAAGGCTAATACAATATTGACAAATCAATAAATGTGATACATTGTATAAACAAAATGAAGGATAAAAGTCACATGATCATATCAATAGATGCAGAAAAAGCATTTGACAAAACCCAGCACCCATTCATGATAAAACTCTCACTAAAGTGGGAATAGAGGGATTATACCTGAATGTAATAAAGGCCATATATGACAGACCTACAGCCAACATCATACTTAATAGGCAAAAATTAAAGAGCTTTCCTCAAGATCAGAAACAAGACAGGGGTGTCCGCTTTCACCACTCTTATTCAACATAGTACTAGAAGTCCTAGCCACAGCAATCAGACAAGAAGAAAAAATAAAAGGCATCCAAATTTGAAAGGAGGAAGTAAAATTTTCATCTTTCACAGATAACATGATATTGTACAAAAAGAATTCTAAAAAACTCCATGAAGAAAACTACTAGATTTAATAAATGAATTCAGCAAAGTAGCAGGATACAAAATTAGCATCCATAAATTGAGGTCATTTTTATACACCAATAATGAACTCTAAAAAAGAAAAACTAAAAGACGATCCCATATAACTAGTAATAAACTTAACCAAAGAGGTAAACAACCCACCTATACTCGGAAAACTATAGGACACTGAAAAAAGAAACAACCCAGCCGGGCATGGCTCAGCGGTTGAGCGTCGACCTAGGATACAGGAGATCAGGGTTCGATTCCCGGTCAGGGCACATGCCTGGGTTGTAGGCTTGATCAATGACTCTCTCATCATTGATGTTTCTGTCTCTCTCTCTCCTTTCCTCTCTCTGAAATCAATAAAGATATATTAAAAAAAAAAGAAACAGAGGGAAATAGAAACAAGTGGATGCATATACCACGTTCATGGATTGGAAGAATTAACATCATTAAAATGTCCATTCTACCCAAAGCTATCTATAGATTCAATGCAATTCCTATTAATATACCAACAGCATATTTCACAGATCTAGAACACATACTCCAAAAATTTATATGGAAGCAAACCAAATAGACCCCAAATAGCCTTAGCAATCTTGCGAAAGAAGAACTAAGTTGGAGAGATCACAATACCAGATATCAAACTATACTACAAGGCCACTGTCATCAATACAGCCTGGTACTGGCACAAGAACAGGCATATAGATTAATGGAGTAGAACAGAGATCCCAGAAATTGTGCCATGCCATTTTGGTCAATTAACATTTGGCAAAGGCGGCGAGAGCATACAATAGAGTAACAACAGTCTATTCAATAAATGGTGTTGGGAAGACTGGACAGGTATATACAAAAAAATGAAACTAGATCAGCAACTTACAACATACACAAGAATAATCTCAAAAGAGATAAAAGACTTAAATGTAAGCTATGCTTCCTAGAAGAAAACATAGGCAGTAAAATCTCAGACAACTCAAGTAGCAAAATTTTTACCATTACATCTCCTAGGGCAAGAGAAACAAAGGAAAAAATAAACAACTGGGACTATATCAAACTAAAAAGCCTCTGCATAGCAAAAGAAACCATCCTCAAAATGAAAAGGGGAACCATTGCATGGAACATATTCACCAATAATACATCTGATAAGGGGTTAATTTCCAAAATGTATAAAGAACTCATACAACTTAACAGAAGGAAGACAAGAAATCCAATTAAAAAGTGGGCAAAGGACTTGAATAGACACTTCTCCAAAGAGGACACACAGATGGACAAGAGACATATGAAATAATGCTCAAGGTCACTAATCATTAGGGAGATGCAAATTAAAACTACAATGAGGTGCCACCTCACACCTGTCAGAATGGCTCCCATCAACAAATCAACAAACAAGTGCCAGCCGAGATGTGGGGAAATAGGAACCCGAGTACACTGCTGGTGGGAATGCAGACTGGTGCAGCTACTGTGGAAAACAGTATGGAGGTTCCTCAAAAATTAAAAGTGGAACTGCCATTTGACCCAGTGATCTCACATCAGGGAATATATCCTAAGAATCTTGAAATACCAATCAGAAAGAATATATGCACCTCTATGTTCATAGCAGCATTATTTACAATAGCTAAGATCTGGAAACAGCCCACTTGCCCATCAGTAAATGAGTGGATAAAAAAGCTGTGGTACATATACACAATGGAATACTATGCGGCTGTAAAAAAGAAGGATCTTTCTTTTACCCTTTGCAATAGCATAAATGGACCTGGAGATTACTATGTTAAGCAAAATAAGCCAGTCAGAGAATGACAAAGACGACATGACCTCGCTTATATGTGGAATCCAATGAACAAAATAAACCGATGAACAAAACAGATCCAGAGGCACAGATGCATGGATCAGACTGACAGATCTCAGAGGGGAGGGTGGTGGGGGATATGGGAAAAGATCAACCAAAGAACATGTACGCATATATGCATAGCCCCTGGACACAGACAGTAGTGTGATGAAGGCCTGGGGTGGGGCAGGGGTTGGGTGGATGGGGGCAAACTGGGGGGAAATGGTGGACATCTATAAAACTGTCAATTCAAAAAGTAATAAATTCAAAACACAAACAAGCAAACAAACAAAAACAACTTGCCAGCTCTGTAAAGCATCTGGCCATGCCCTCACTGAATGGCAGCCTACATCAGGAGTCAAACCCACCCTCCATAGTCCATCCCCTGTCCAAACACTCATTGAGCTGAGAGGACACACCTGTTATTTAATCTAAATCTCACTTTCCTAATCCAAAATGGGGATAACAGTTCTTAACTCTGGGAGTGGCAGTAGGAATTAGATGCCATTGGAGAGTTTCCTGTCACAGGATCAGATTGTGTGGCAGTATTCCCAAGGGAAATGCAGTTTCACAGCTGCCATGGTTTCCTCTCATATGCCATGGGCACCCAGAGAAAGCACAATGCGGGATCTGAGTGACGGTGGCCCTAAACCACAATGTATATGTTGGCATTTAACACATATGGTTCTTGCTATTACTTCAAATGCAGAGAGAAAAGGAAAGAAGGAAGGGAGAGCAAGGATAAAGGGAAGAAATTCTTCTCCACATTTAAAAAAAGTCTCCACCCACAGAACTGAGCAATGGGCCAAGAAAACTCCATTTACAAGCATTTACAAGAAGAGTTGGGCAAGATCCTAACGTAATTTAAGGCTCAGCTCAAACCCCACCTCCTAGCTCAAGCCTTTTCAAAATTTCCCAGCACAGTGTTCTTTCTCTCTTCATCACTCAGTAGCCAACACCATTTAACACTTAGTTATTCTGCCCATTCTGGGACACAATTCTGGCTCTGCTAAACTCTCCTCAGTCTAGTTCACAAGGTCCCTAAGATTCACATATCATGGGGGTGGGTTGGGGGCTGACATCATAATTCTTCCCTTAGCAACTGTAAATGCCCTGAGAAAGTTACCCTAGAGTGGATTTGCTCATTTACTGGTTTGTGATGCATCTCTTCATTAGACTGCAGACTCTGTGGCATTGGGGCATTTTCTGCACTGTTCATCCCTATATGTGAGCTGGAGCCTTTATTTCCACATCTGTACAATGGGACCACCAACCACTTCACACTGGTGTCATAGCAATGAGATGCGAAGAGGCTCCATCATGGTCACCTCAAGGCAGGTCTAACACAGAGCCTGGCACAACTCTGCAAATAGTTAAGAAATGCCTGATGATGGTTCATAGGTTTGGGTGGTGGTGGTGGTGTTGTTTTTTTAAAAAAAAAGACTATGAGAGGTTATCATTTCCATTATAAAGATGGCACACTACTTATGTAGGAATTTTCAAGAACTCCTGTTACTTGTTTAAATACATCCTTCCCCTCCCCAACTTTAAGTAAACCCACACACAAATTCTATTTTAATCAAAAGAAACAAGGGAGTTAATATTCATAAAAGAATTCACAATGGGTTTTCCTTAAATAGAAAATCTCCCTGGCACAATTTAAGATATTACATCAGTCACAAAAATTCCATTAGCCAACTTTCCAGACGCATCTGCTCTTTAAAGTAAGTCAGGCCTCTGATAACTACAGAGAATTCAGTCTCTTCCTTCCTCCCAAGACCTGGAATTACATTTTCATTTAGAGTTCCTTGAAAGTTACTTCAACTGCTGAGAAATAAGTGAAGCACAGGACTGTACTGTCTTGCCATTGTCAGTATATCTGCTTTCAAAATTATTGGAGGCATGCAGAAAGAAGAGAAAGGTACAGCAAAATGGTTCTCATTGCTGCAACTAATGTCCCAAAAAGCATCCAAAAATCTGTGTTCAATGCTTGGTTAAAAATAGTTTCTCTATACCCTTGCTTGAAAGTATGAATACACACTTTTTTAAAAAATCAGACTCAGAATTTGGTATTTAGAAAATAGAGTATAGTTGTGTGTTTTGAAAGCAACACGTCATTACCACCTCCCCCCTCCAGTTCTGCATTGCAACTTCCTGCCATTTTGAGTTTATACACCACATCTGTTGAGCCATACCAAGGACAGAGCCAAATTTCAAAAACCGGAAAGAATCTTTTTTAGATCTTTCCTTCCCAAAGAACCTCTGTAAAGCAGTTTTATGTAAAAGAAGCAAGACACTGAAAGGGGTGGTGACTCTGCCTCCCCTGCCCAAGGGGCCTTCTGATACCAATGACTCACCTGGCGACCTGGCTACTAACCCAGAGTTCCAGGATGGACTTTGAGCCTTGTTGATCTCCTGCATAGCTTCCTGACCCGTTTCCTGCCTATCTCAGACTGGTCAGACACAAGCCCATGTGGTCCTGTTCAGAGAAAACACTGTACTCAGCAGCACTGCTGATGGTCAGGCTCAAAGTCACAGCCTCCTACCCACCCCCACCTCCCTACTCCTACAGGATCCTTAATCAATAACAAAGGCCAGTTATTGGATGTAAGTAACATGCTAACGACTGTGCAGAGAGCTTTATAAGTGTTTTCTCATTTAATGCTAACAACAGCTCTAGGTATCCTCAGGCCATCCACTTCCAGTCAGAAGAAACCTAGCAGCTTCTGCTATAGTGTCTGTGACCTCTGGTCCACGTTCCCTGGACCCTGTGTAGGTGGTTTGGGACACAGTTCCAGCTGAGCCAGCCTGAGCTGTCCCAGTGAACACCCCAGACTTGTGACAACAACCCCAGACACAGATCAAGGGGGAGCAGAAGCAAGTCATGCCCATGGGGTCATGTCCAACATCTTGACCCACAGAATTGTGAGTACTACAACTCTTGGGAGTGGTTTGATATGCAACTATAGCAAGTAGAACAGAATTCATACTGTCCTTATTGCACAGACAAGGAAAGCCATGTAAAGAACAGTAAGGGAAAAGCAAGGATTTAGACCCAGGTGGAATTCTCAAAATATACCCAGAACCGCTAAGCTATACTGCACCACCCATCTGCCATTTCTGTTTGTTTACAAGAGTCATCTCCAGGACACTGATCTCAGTTCTGCCCATTTAGAAGTTTCTTTGTCTGCCCTAGTTTGGGCCATATATGTCTGTGGTTCTCAGCCTTGTGATTCCTCAGGAGCACCTGGAGAGCTTGTAAACACAGAAGGCAGAGCCCCACCCACCCTCAGGGTTTCTGATCCTGGGGTCTAGGATGGGACTTGAAAACTTTCATTTCTAATAAAACTCCCAGGTGATTCTGATGCTGCTGGTCTGGGGACCACAGTTAGAAAACTACTGGTACAGATTTTCCTAAAGGAGTAATGGGAGTTTCCAAAGTGATACTCCTTTGGAAGAGGCCATCATCACACTATCACACAGACAGATCAGTCCAAAATTTGCCCACCATTCCACAACTTTCTAGGGTGTTCCCAGGGCAGCTATGGTCTTTTCTCACACCATCACCTCTGTGATTTACAGATACTAGCAAAGCGCAGGGATATTCCTGAGAGATGAGAGGGTAGACATACACATTCAAGGTGAGAATGCTGCTGAAAAACTGTTTTTCCACAAGGCAGTTTCTGAAGCTCAATTTCTGGCAAAATAAGTGAAGGGAAAAAAGGCAGTTCTGCTAGCAACCACATGTTGAACTTGACCAAGTGAGCCTCAAGAGGCCCTGCCTGCCCGCCCCATGAGGTTCATCCCCAGTGACTTGTCTGGGAGTGAGAGGCCACAAGTGTGCACGAGCCAACTCTAACCATCCCCAGTGGCCTCAGGCCTCTACGGTCGCAGTCAGCTTGCACAGGAGCTGCACGTTACATTTTCTGCTCTCTCCTTCTGTAAGTAGCTCTCCTCCCTTCAAGGGCACATGCCACCAACTCTGCAAACCTAAGGGTTTGTTTTACCTTTTTATACCCACTAGTTCAAGCTCACTTGCTGCTGACTCAATTTTAAAGAAAACACTGATCTAGTAAGTGATTTATTTTGATTAAACCATCAAAGTAGTATACAATATGAAAAAAGAACAAACTGCTCCAAAGTTCTTCCCTAAGTTTCTTTGTTTGAAAAATAACTGCAAGACACTACCTATAATTGCACCGCTACTTCTAAATATAGTAAATTAAAATTGCTACTTAGAGTAAATGGTGGAGTTGTGCAAGACACCATATCCATACCTCAAATTTCAGGTCTTGGCCAAGGCCTGACGCCGCCATTAAGATTTGCTGGACCTCCCCTGAAACATCCCCCAGACCCCACTTCCACCTAACTGGGCACCCCTTCCTCCCTAGCCATGCAGCCCCCACGGGCACCCCACCTGGCTGTGAGTCCCCTCCTCCCCAGGCTACCCACACCCCAGCCTACCCTGTCTGGATGGCCACTGCCTCCAGTTCCTGCTGCCTCAGGGCACAGTGCACTCATCCCACCAAACAAATCACATATCTTAAGCAAACTGAAACCGTAGGAGACTCAGCCTCAGCATATACCAAAGGACTGAGTGGCTGGTGGTGCTGGTTTCTGGAACCTCATGCGGAACCAGGTCTAAAGCAAGCCGTGGGTCTTTTTTGGGGGGTGAAACTGAGGTGGGAGGCCCCGCCTTCTTCTCTCCCCTTCCACAAGCGCTGCCGGGGAACGAGGAGATCGGTGATTCCAGCAGCCAGCCTTGGGTGTTCTCCTCCGGCTACACTCCACAGCTCGGTTTGTTTACAAGGGCAACGTTTCTCTCCAGGCCAGTCGCTGGGCAGGCAGTTGGTAGTAACAGCAGCATGATGTTTTTTGGGACAGGAATGGGGACTTCCCGACTCCTGGGCCCCGGGCACCCACCACCCCAGCGTGTCCCAGGTGTCGTCCGTCCGTCGCTCCCCGTGGTTAAACTTGAGAGCCAGCCATTGGAGGAGGCAGCTGGGGTAAGGCCAGCAGCTGGGCGACCCTGGCTGACACCCAACCGGATCTCTCCGGGTGCGGGCTGGAGCGGGGTAAGCGGGGTCAGGACGCGGGGGTGCAGCGGACCGGGAGGCTGGGGCCTCTGAGTCCGGAGGTGACAGCACACCCGCCAGCGACCTGTCCCTGACTGGGTTCTGAGAGTGGCCTCTGGACCGATGAGCTGGGAACGCCCAGGGCCCCCGCAGCCCACTCACCAGACACGTTTAGCTGGCCTCCCAGGAACCAGCCGATCTTGCCGCTGCGTAAGTCACAGTCCCAGACGGTATGGTAGGGGGTGTCCCACACCAGCGTGTCCTGCGCCAGCGGCCCCCAGAAGGCGGCGGGCTGCTGGGCCGCCAGCAGTCTCTGCGCGGGGTACGAGGCGGGCTGCGCGGCGGCGGCGAGCGCGCTGCCCCGGGGCAGAGAGGCCGCCCCGCGCCGCGCGCTCCCTCCGCCGAGCCGCCGCCCCGGCGCCCCCGCGCGCGCCTGCAGAAGGCTCCGGAGCCGCCCGACGCCGCTGCCCACGCTGCGTGCGGCCATCTCCCCGACGCCCCGAGGCCTCGGTACCTGCAGCAGGATCTGAAGCCCCGGGTTGGAGAAGCGGGGGGAGGAAGCTTCGCTCGCTCCGAGGGCCCCGCCCCGTCTCCGCCCTTCTGTCACCACCCACTCCTCAGGCCGGTCCCTGGCCTGAAGCTGCCTTCGGGAGCCGCCGGGTCCCCACCTCCTCTCTCCCCGCCCTAGAGAAGGAGACCGCAAAGGAGGAGGAGACGCAGCCTGGGTGGGGGCGCTGGGAAACGCGCGCCGAGCAGAGTCCTGGCCCCGGCGACGCTGAGGGGCGCCCCCCTGGCCTGCGCTCATCTGCGCGCTCGCCCTGGCGCGGGGCTTCGGGCTGTTTTGGTTTCAGTTCGTGTGTCTTCAAGTTCGGACGGCAGCGCTGCGCAATAAACAGCAGAGACACGTGCGTCCATGACGCGGGCTGGGCCCAGCCTGGGCCTCCCGGATCCAGGGCAGCAGCCCTCATAGAACAGACGCGACAAATGCAAGGAAGTGCACAGGTGGGTGTGAGAACCAGAGTCGGGTCGCTTAGCATCTCAGGCTGAAGTCAAAGTAGTAATTTCTTTGTGTGCCATTGAGAGAGAACGGCCCCCCCACACACCCCCACACACCCCAGACCAGTCTGTACCTCCTAACTCACAAACACAAAGTGAAACTAGACAAGGAATTCGTCCAGGCTGCCTGTCACTACTTGAGCCAATTAAGCAGAGACAGGGTTGAGTTCTATATGCGCGTTTAGTCCAGTATTGCTGGCAATACGGGAGAATGGGGGAGGGATCATCCAGGAAAATCTGTTCTACCACCCCCCTCCCCCATAAGCTAGCTGCTTATATTGGGTAGAAAGACAAAGATTACATGGGAAAGTAGGAAATACAGGCATGGGGAAGTAGGCAAGATATAATGCTAACAGGTTACAGGCAATGTGGGCTGAGGGGGTCACGAAAAGGGGGTACCTCCAGGACTCCATTGTTTCGGGAACAAGACTGTTAATCTTCCCAAGATGATAAAAAGAGAATGCACCAAATTCCAAAATTAATTCCCATGTCCCAGGGGCATACAGCTCACAGCCAGGTTAGAATGTGCTTTCTCTGATCAGAACAATCACGGTTAACAGAGCATGATTAATATTTCTGCCCCTAACACAAGTAGCCCCTGTGGGCTAAATGGGCTGATCAGGGGCCCACTGGCCAGGAGGCTGTGGGGACCTGGGATCCAATGTTTTTATCACCCAACTGCCTGATTTGGAACTGTGTAACTTTGGGGCCTCAGCCTCTGTGGCCTGGGTTCAAACCCTGGATTTCCTAGCTCTGTGATCTTGGGCAAGTTCCTAAACTTCTCTGTGCCTCATTTTACGTTTGTAGAAAATGGGAGTAATAGCTCCCTTCCCCGCTGTAGTAAAAAATAAATGAGATTGTGTCGGCAGCATCAAGGCCAATAGGAATCCCCAATTTGAGGTTGAAGGAAAGTATTCAATGCAAACAGTTCAATTGTGATGCAGCACAGCTATGGAACAGCAGCTAGACAGCTCTGTTCCCTCTCCAGAAAGACATCTTTGCTGTTTCAGCTCTGGGGAAACGAAGTCTTAAGGTGGAAAGTGAAAATGCCAAATGGAAAGTGCACCCCCAGGGTCAAAGGAGAGCTGACTTCTGTGGTCATTAATCCCTGCCTCTGCTCCTTGATTGATCCATCCTCAGGCCAATGAGAGCTCTAAATCCTTTCAGTTTGATTGGTCATAATGGTGCCTCTGTAAAGATCAGTTGAGGTAGATATACTCCTGCAGCTCCAAGTGGAAAGGGAAAGGCTCAGTCCTATTGGGTGAAATAGGATTCCAGGAACTACTTTATAAAGGGCTGGATCAGATGGCAGAAGGCAGTTCAGTTTAGTGCAGGAGGCAGGTAGCTTGGTTCAGGCTTCTCCCTGAAGTGCCATTTGCATGAGAGATCCCTGTGTAGAAATGGCTGCTAGGCTCTGTTTGTGTGTTTGTTTGTTTGAATCCAGTTAGCCACCAGGAGCCCTTTTATTAGGTATCTTCTTCCCCAGGGTTCAGTTATGGAATCAGCACATGGGGAGCCTAACAGTAGAGGCGGTGTTTTTGTTGTCAACCTAGGAAGGTTAAAAGGGAACCCACAGAAATGTGTCTCAACCAGATTCTTAAATGTTTTAACACCCAAGAGGTAAACCCATAATAGAAATGTAAGCACATGGGAAAGGGGATTTTTGAAAACTGGTTGGTTGAGTTCTTTGGGTTTGGGAAAGATTCCTCCCTCTTAGCTGTGAGATTTGCAAAGGGACAGTCCCTGCCATTCCTGGGAGATGCTGCTGTCACTTAGCCCCTGGCCGTGTTGAATACCTGCTTCTCACACTAGAAGCGAGGACTTTAAGGCTGGGGAACTGGTGATAATAGCTAGCACCTGAAATGTGCCCTGACCTGTGCCAAGTGCTTGACCTGCATTTTTTACTTAGTTTAAAAATTATTTGGTGCTGTCAGCTCCCGCCCAGTATAAACCCCTACTGGAACAAATGAGGAGACGGAGACCAAATGAATAGACTTGCCACGAAGGGCTGTGCACAGGGGCCACCGCTTCCTCACCTTTTCTCTCCAGACCCACATGCCCGCACTAGCAGCGTCACCTCCTACTCCAGTTAGGCGGCATAGTAAGATGTTAGGAGAATTTTTGACAAGTGGGAAAAGGGAAACTGAGGCAGGCGGACAAATGGGACCAAACAATTAAAGCAATTGTGGCAGACGGAAGCCAAATGAATACAGACTTCCTGAAGAGCACATGGAATGCTGGCGTAGCAGCACCACACCCAGCACCCTCTACTCCCCCCGCTCAATATCATATCACCACTTGGTCTGAATCCTCATTTTTAACAACAGATACAAAACTGTAAATAGAGAAAGGCCATTAACTGTGATGGGGGGTCCCAAAGATGCCACCAATACTGCATCCCCTTGTGTAAGTGTGTGAGAGGTGCACTCCATCAAGAGGAGGAGCCTGTTCCCCCCTTGAACCAGGCCTGTTGGATTTTTCCGACAGACCGAGGGGGGAATGCTGCTCTGACAGCCCTAGATTTGGGCCCCATGAGGTCACACTTGCGGCCCCTGCTATCTTAGAACCCAGCTGCCGTGCTGTAAGGGAGTGGTGTGTAGCTGTCCAGAGGAGGAGACCCTACAGAGAGAACAATGAAAAATGTACATAGAATTGACTCTTCTTTAAAATAAAAAAGTACACGGTTCCCATTTCCTTCAGGGTGGACAAAGAGAAGTGATTGTGTGTACATAAAACATTTCGGAGCCCACCAGGTGGTACAGAATTGCACTTGCTACAGCCCAAGCTACCAGACTTCCTCCTTTTTGTTATTTATTCCCTTCATCAGTCCTTGGATTTGGCTGGCACAAATGGTACTAATCGGGTCTCTGCTACCTATCTCCCGGAACAGGGTGATTTAAGCTATTTACTCTCTCAGTTGTCCTTGGTTAGGGAAGATAAGAGCTTGCAATTTACTTGCTAGCTGTAAATTGCTTTAGTTGTTTGGTCCCATTTGTCCGTCTGTCTGTCTTCCTTTTCCCACTTGTCAGAAATTCTCCTGACATCTTATTATCCTGCCTCAACTGGAGTAGGAGGTGACACTGCTAGTGTGGGCATCTGGGTCTGGAGAGAAAAGGTGAGGAAGCATTGCCTCCTATGAGCAGCCGTTTGTGGCATCGCTGATTCTCCTTACTTTTCCCTCCTGTTTAATTATAGTCTACGTAAGGGCCATAAATAGTACAGAATGTACACCCTACTGTTTCTAACCCCTATACCCTGTTGACCAATATCCCAGAATCTAACATATATAACACAGAAAGGATGCTTTCTTTTGCATTCCCTTGGACCATGACTCCCAGAAAAAAAAATTGCCTTTGAATAGGAAGATCCTGACACCCATCACAAGCCCCAGTATTGCTGGGCTGTATTGCCACAAGGTTTCAAAATCTCCCCAACCTTTTTTGGGGAGGTCCTTGCAAAAGATTTGAGAAACCTCCAACTTGAAAATGGGACTGTACTACAATATGTAGATAATGTTCTAATTTCCAACCCTGATAAAAGAAATTTCAGACAGAAATGCTATTCTGACCTTAAACCATCTAGCATAAAAGGGCTACAAAGCATCCCAGATAAAGACCCAGATATCCAAACCAGAAGTTAAGTACCTGGGTTTTCTCTATTTCCCAAGGACAAAGACGCCTACCAGCAAAAGGTAGTAATAGCGAATCTAGCTTCGCCGTGGAACCAGAGGCAATTAAAAGGTTTTCTCAGAATTCAGGATTCTGTAGGATCTAGGTCTTTAATTTTGGTCTTATAGCCAAGCCTCTATATGATAAATTGAAAGGAGAAGAGAGTACTCCCTTAGAGTGGGGCAAAGAGGACCAGAACACTTTTGAAAAACTAAAGATGAAGCTAGAGCAACCTCCTGCCCTGGGCTTACCTGTTTGGGAAAGCCTTTTGATTTATATGTGCGTAAGACTCCCTAGAGATTTTAATTCAAATGCTGGGGCCTCTAAAATGGGTGACTGCCTATTTTTCTAAGCAACTTAACACAGCAGCACACATTGGCTTCAACTTGCATGTTAATACTAGAAACAGAAAAGTTAACAATGGAACAAACTCTGACTATACAAACCTCACATCAGGTAGGCATGGTCCTTGAAACCAAGGGAAATAATCGGCTAACAGGAGGGCGAATGATTCGGCAACAGGCCATGTTGTTGGATAATTCTAGCAACACTACAAAAAGTTGTTACACTGTCCTGGCCAGTGTGGCTCAGTGGTTAATTGTCAGGCCGCGCACCAAAGGGTCACGGATTCAATTCCTGGTCAAGGGCACATACCTGGGTTGCAGGTTTGAACCCAGCCCTGGTCAGGGCACATGCAGGAGGCAACCATTCTCTCTCTCTCATTCTTTCTCTTGCTCTGGCGCGCTCTACCCCCTTCCTTCCTCTCCCACCCTCCCACCCTATCTAAAATCAATAGAGAAATATCCTTGGGTGAGTACTAACAAAAAAATAAATAAAAAGTTGTCACACCTTCTATCCAGCTACTTTATTGCCAACCTCCTTTGAAGCCTCATGTTTTAACTTAACTGTATTGATGGGGCTTTAAGGAGACCGACTCTATATCTAAGGGTTGGATGATCAATGAACACAGTAAGATTTTGAAGCCCATGATTTCACACATTATGGAAAGGAAGCACTGTATAAATGGTTTGGGCAAACCTCTGTTACCACCTTTAAGTCAGGCAGTCCAGTTCCAGGGATTGCTGCCCAGAGAAGATGGACAGGTCGACTCTGCAGTAATGTCCAGGAGGAGCATCCGAATACTTATTAGTGTTAGTAGAAACCTTTCCTGGATTGGTTCAGGCATTTGCATGCTGACCTGAAAGGGGCAAAACGTTATAAAGGCACTGCTTAAGGAAATAATACCTAGGTTTGGACTCCCCCGGGGCTTTTTAAAGGGACATTGAGCCAGCTTTCACGGTGGCCATAATAAAGGGAATAGCGAGAGCTCTCCAAATTAGGTGACCACAGTCCTCAGGAAAAATGGTAATAAAATACTCAAAAAGACCCTGGCCAAACCGTGCCAGGAAATCCATGAGACCTGGCTTAATTTACCACCAATTGCCCTAACCTGCATCGGGGCAATACCTAAAGGAATGCTTAAATTAGGTCATTTTGAAATTATGTATAGTAGGCCCTTTGGGGGCTCCTCTAAAATTTTAGGATATCTGGACCCATTTCTAGAACAGTCTGTCAAACATATTATTCAACTAGGAAAGGTAACTGAACACAAATAAATATGCTATTCTGATTTTAACCACACCGATTAATACTAAGCTACACCCATATAATTCAGGGACCTGGGTATATTTTAAAACCTGGAAATCAGGATCCCTGCAAGACCAACCAAACCCAATATGGACAGGTTCTCATTTAGTGTTATTAACAATTCATTCTTCTCTTAAACCATAAGATATAGCTTCCTGGCCCAGGCAGTGTTGCTCGGTGGTTGAGCATCGACCTATGAACCAGGAGGCCATGATTCCATTCCCGGTCAGAGCAGATGCCTGGGTTGCAGGCTTGATCCTGGGGGAGGTGTGGGAGGGGTGGAGGAGGCAGCCAATCAGTGACTCATCGTTGATGTTTCTATATCTCTCTGCCTTCCTCTCTCTGAAATCAATAAAAACATATTAAGAAAACACACACAAAGATTTTTCAAAAACCCAAAGCTATAGCTTCCTGGATTCATCACTCTCCAGTTAAACCAGCTTTATACTACCCAGCGAGATAAAGAAGCAGATCCATAGTACTCCTGCTAACTTCTGTGTGACCGAAAGCTGCTCTTCAAAAGACCAGATAAGTGATGACTATTTTGCACGCCTATTCTCAGAAATCCCAGGACCTAGGGGACCCCCAAGACTTTCATAAATCAGGCAGCCAGAGAATTTCCCTCCTCTAACTCAAAGACATACTCCATCCATGTTCAGCTGGAAATAGTTACAGAAGTATGACCCTTGGCCCCATTACTTCAGGGTAAGGAGTAAAAAAATCTCGGGGGAATTGCTAGGTAGGACAAGGGTCTCAAGGTCTGGGAGATTCTTACTAAATGCTCTTCTTGCTAAATGTGAAAATGTAACATAGGATTTTGCAGACCAGATGTAAACAGAATGAGCTGACAGGAACTCAGCTGCTAAGTGTAGCCAACTGCAAAGAAAAACACATGTAACTGACCAGATCGAGTGTGTAGGCATGGCCAAGCCTCCCTTCAGGGAGCCAGAGCTTTAGCTGTGAAGCTCCTGTCTCCTTTACTTGCTGCAAGTAAATAAAAGTATCTTGCAACACCACAGCTGGTTCTTGAATAGAACACTTCAAGCAGCAAGCCCCTTGAGTTCAGTAATAATAACAGGAGAAACTGCCCTCCTATCTCCCACCCCTTGCCTTTCTGTTCTGAGTCAGCTTTGCTGTTGTTGTTAATCCTCACTTGAGGATATATTTTTTCCCATTGATTTTTAGAGAGAGTGGAAGGGATGGAGGGATCAGCGGTGGGGACGGAGAGAGAGAGACGTGGACGTGAGAGAGACACATTGATCAGTTGCCTCCCCCACGCACCCTGACCAGGGCCGGGAATTGAACCAGCAACCCAAGTATGTGCCTTTGACCAGGAATGGAACCTGTGGCCCTTCGGTGCTCGAGCCGGCACTCTAAGCACTGAGCCACACCGGCCAGGGCCTGAGCCAACCTTTTAATCCTTTCAGCTGATTACTTGAGGAGTATTCCCACCAAAATGTATAACTTGAAATCTAATCATAAAAGAACATTAGACAGACCCAAACTGAGGGGACACTGTAAAATATGTGATCTGTGTTCTTGAAAAATGTCAATGTTATGAAAGACAAAGGCTGAGAATTGTTCCAAATTTAAAGGGACATGACAACTAAATGCAGTGTGTGATTCCAGACTGGAACCTATATGGAAAAAAAATTTCTGTAAAGAACATTATTTATTGAGTCAATTGGCAAAATTGGATCAGATTTAGAATACTGTACTGTTTTCAGATTTATGATATTGTAATTAATACTGAATTGTATTAAATAAAAGCTTTATATTCAAATTAGAATACTGTATTTATTATTAGATGTTGTATCTAATTAATACTGTACAGGCTCCTCTCACAGACACCAAGGAGGTGTTATCGGACAGCCCCCTGAGTCAGAGGTAGAGGGCTGTCTCCACCTCGATTCTTGTCATGCTCTTACTAATTCAAACAAGTGACTTCAGATGATTGCGTTGTGATAAAGCCAATTTATTAAAAATTAAAGCATACACAGTTATTATAGAAGCAAGGCAAGCAAATCTATACATCTGGCTTATGAAGCACAGATGGGCTCTCAGCTGATCTGAAGAGCGAGTGGGGTTGGGGGGATTTCTGCCTTATACAACCTCTTGTCTATAGGTGTTTTGTTTTTTAATTTCTTTACTAGATATCCTGGTATAGATTTACTCTGAAGGTCTCGCCTTTTCTTTGATATGGCTTTTCCTAGAATTTATGAGAAGCACCTGGCAATTAAATCCTAAGACTGCTGGCTTCTCTGTTAAACCAGGGGTGGGGAATGTCCAGCCCGAAAAATCATTTGGTCTGGCCCTGCCAAGGCAACCACAGGTGGGACTCATAATTCAATAATTTCAATTAAATATTTGACCAAATAGAGCAGCCTAATTTTTAAGTTGATAATTTTGTATGCCCAAGAATGATATTATAAATGTCCAAATGGTTCTTGGCAGAAAAAAGGTTCCCCATCCCCGGTAAACAGTGGGATAAGATAAAACCACTTTTCCTTTCCCTCCTCCCTGCTGTCTTAACAGCTCCAGGATGACTTGCACTAAGTAGTCTCTGGTTTTGTGAGGAGAGGTTTTAACCCTTTTTTTGCTAGATAAAGTCCTGCTCTCAGCGGCCTGCAAAGTTTTTTGGCTTTAATTTTCCTGTCTCAGTTTCCCTATTCCACTTGTCCCGGAATTTTCCTAGCTTTTCATTGTCCCACAACAATACTATGTTGTATTCAGTTTTAGAACACTGTATTTTATTCAGGTTTAGAATGTTGTCTTTAGGTTTAAATTAAAGCATTATATTCAGATTTTTCTGAAGTTGAAAGCTATTCATATTATGTAAGAGAATGTCCTTCTTCTTAGGAAGTACACACACTATTAAGAGATATTGGGGCAGGTACAGCCAGTATGGAAGTTCCTCAAAAAATTAAAAATGGTACTATCATGTGATCCAGTAATCCCTCTTCCAGGTGTATATCCACTATCTTTAACGGTCATCTGCACTCCTACATTCATTGCAGCATTACTCACAAAGCTAAAACATGAAAACAACCTAAGCATCTATTGACAGAAAATGTCACACACACATGCACACACTGGAATGTTATTCAGCTACAAGAAAAAAAGGAAATCTTGCCATTTGCGACAATATGGATGGACTTTGAGGGCATTATGCTAATGAAATAAATCAGAAAGACAAATACTGTATGATCTTGTTTTGTTTTTATAGTTAGGATAGGTGACATTTACTTTTCACAAAGAAGGGAGTCCTTACTTTCTCATCTGGAGAGATGGGAGAGCCAGGCCCCACCTGACAGGTGACTGCACTGATTTCCAGAGGAAACCCTTGCAAGTAGTGTTTCCTCTCTCCTTTCGGGCTCTGCCTTCTTCATGAAGCTCCACATTTCACCCTCAGCTCTCTCTGGACTCTGAACTATAAAGGGTGAATCAGACACGGCTACTGACTCAGGCGTTTCCAAAGCAACACATGATAAGTGCTGCAGCCTGAAGAAGGAAATGCTTTACACATCCCCAGACTGAAAGGGGATGCTGGGGTAGGGCTTGTCAGGGAATGGACAATGATATGGAGACTTGCAAGTGTGTAATAGAAGGAGCACCTGGACAGGCAAACAAACCACACAGTTTATTTTTACATAATAAATAAGTGGCAAAGAAAATACACGAAAGGAAATATTCACGAAATCCAAGTCACTGAAGTGCTTTCAAACAAATTTTAAAAGACCAAGAAACCTGGGATGACCTTAAAACACTGTTTATAGATAATCAACAATTGTTTAAATATGATCTCATGTAATTTCTGAAAGGGGAAAGCATGGCTTTTTTTTTTATAGGATCTTTTTAAAAAAAACATGCTTTTATTGATTTCAGAGAGAGTAAGGGAGAGGGAGAGATAGAAACAATGATGAGACTCATTGATCAGCTGCCTCCTACACACCTCCTACTGGGGATGGAGCCCACAATCTGGGCATGTGCCCTGACCATGTATCGAACCATGATCTCCTGGTTCATAGGTCGACACTCAACCAGTGAGCCACACCAGCCGGGCATGGCTTTGTTTTTTATGAACTCCAACACACATAGCAGAACAAATGAAACTCAGGAGAATGCAAAATTATTGCCTGGCAAGAAAATTGAAATGTCTGAAGTCAAGTTCAAGATAAAGATAATATAAGTCATTCATATGTCTGCATGGGGTCTTCACGATTTATAAACACATCTGATTCTCTGAAGGTTAAGTACTTTTATATTTTTGAGTTTGGAGTGAGGATATCAGACCTAACCTATTAATTGGCACAGTATATTGAACCAAATCTCAAATGATGCCCAGCAGCGAAAATGCTGTTTGAACTAAAGCTTTCCCTCCTCAAGTTCTACAGAAGAAAATAAAATTTTTACACCAAATTAACTGGTTCAAGTGCCTTTAAGGAGGAGTGGTTTCCATTCTAGAACAAGATGGAGTTTTTCCTAAGTCACCAGTGCATTTGTCTTCTTAAAACAAGTGGCACTGAATTTTATCCTGACACTAGGAAGACAATCTAACTGAGATGATTTGTCCTGGACAACTTTTGTTTTTTGAAAAAGCCAAAATGAAGAATTTGCGTATTTCCAATCTTTGAGGGTGAGACCTGTGGGCCTCAGAACTCTCCCACCTTCCCAGGCTAGAGCCCCTCCAGCCCCTCAGGACCTGAGTATCCTTGAGCATTGCCCCCCTGGTACACCTTCTTGGTTTCCTGACATGCGGAGCTAGAGAGATCAATGGCAACATCTTCCAAGTCATTCTCAGGGCTGCCTTCATTGGAGAATCTCTGAGATCTTGCCTGACTTGGACTAGAACCTTCCTTGAGGTGGTCAGGGCCCCAGAGTCCAGCCAGCTTTTCTTCATTTCCTGTTTTACTTAACATTCCTGTGGATTTTTTATGCATCCCTTGCAAAAAAGAAAAAAAAAAAAAATAGATATCTCTAAATTCAGCAATTAAGTAAATTTCTTCTGTTATTTTTCTCTAAGTCCCATTAGAATTGCCCTTGTCAGTACCTCTCTCTGGGTCCTCAGGAGAGTCACATAGGTAACTCCCACTGTTAGGGGTTGCAAACTGGTGTGTGCCAGCCAGGTGCAGCCAGCAAACTCACCTTGTTTAGATGACACAGTGATTTAAATTTTATTTTAAAAATCCTTGCCAACATTTTAAAATCAGGAGATTGTACATCAAAAGCCAGACTTCCAGCTTCTCTCAAAAAGTCAGAATGTCTGGCAACACTGAGCCCAATTTCTTGCACGGCCATGAACTCGCAAATATCAGTAGGCACCCCCCACTCACCCACCCACCCCACCCCTCATCCTGTAAGTTCGGAAGGGTAGGCTTGATTTCCTGCTGAATTTTCTCTCTCTCAGCCTCTTCAGTCCTTGAGGGCAAAGTCAAGACTGTATTTCCAGTTAGTATCTCTAATACTAGCATAGTGTCTGGTCAGTAGAGGCTGAACAAAAACCCTTCTTCTCCAACCTAATATGCCAACCCCAGGTCTCTAACTCTAATCTCCCACCCTGTGCAGGGTGCTATTGTGACTCATTTCCTTAAGCTGTGATCCCTGCCCCTTGGTCTCTGGTAACAGCAATTAGACCACTATGGGTGGTGTTTCCTCAGAACACCCAACCCCAAAGCTTAGACCTCACCAGTGTAGACTGTTCTAGCATCAAAATCTAAGGGAAAGAAAAGCTACGAGGCAGGTTGTTAATGGCAGAACCACTACCGGGAACCAGACCTCCTGACTTGGGTATGTAGGGCATCCATCATCTCCGGGTTTCACTGCTTACTGTGCACTGCCCTGTTTCCCATTACCACGAGCTCTAAATTTGATAGTTTCCCCAAATTCAAATAGCACTCAACATTTTGGAAACGTATTTCACATAATAGAAGTATATCATTCCACTCTTAAAAACAAGGCCTGAAGTGAACTTGCTAGGCAGTTCTAATGAAAAAATAAGGCAACTGACCAAACCCTGTAATTAATTACAAATCTGATGTGATATTCTGGGTCTGAGTCCGAGTAAACTCACATTGTTTTGCTTTGCAAACGGCTGTCCCACATGGGAATGCCACCCCCAACATCTCTGGCCCTGTGCTCACTGCAGGACCGTCTTCTCTTCCTTACCAAGGAGCCAGGGCGCACAGAAACGGGCCAGGCTGCCCTCCGTGGAGCTGAGGACAGAGTCCGGCAGAGGGATGCAGTGTCGCACCATGGCCCCGTACAGCCCATACTCGGCCATCACGCTGCTGCGGCCCCAGCGCTTCTCCTGCTTCCGCCACTTGGCTCTCCGATTTTGAAACCAGACCTGGTATGAGGCAGGAGACACTGTGACCAGGGCGCTTGGAGGTGTCCCTGAGCGGGGAGCTCTAAAATGGGCCAATTTGGGAAGCTCGTAAGACCCGAGACCTTTCAGGAACTGTGCCCACTGGTCACTCAAAACTCACAGGGACTCGTCGTGGGGTAATATGTGACCAGTTTCCACTGAAGTTTTCCATAGAGTTGACAAAAATAAAACTAAAGTATTCTTTCCTACATTGTGCAAAGGAGTCAACTCTAATGTCTTCTGGTTTTTCTCATGGTTTGGAAAGAGGTCACTCAGTCTATGGCCCATTCTAATCTTAGGTTGTTGGGTTGCTGGTGGTATTTCTCATGGAAAACTGTTAGCTTAATAAAGGAATAGTATGGAATATTGTTTAGCCGTTTAAAAAAAGTGAGTTTGTGGCATATCTTCTGACCTTGATAAATGCCCTACATGTGTTGTCAAGCAGAGGCAAAATTGCATAACATGATGCCTTTTTGTAAAAACAAAACAACATTCTAAATGTATGTGAGTGTATTTGTTCAGGGCCAGATATATATGACATGGCGACAGTGAGCAGAAAGGCCACATGAGGCTACTTACATTGGTTTCTTTGAGGGTTTATAGGGATGGGTGGTCACTTTCTTTCATTGATGTATCTTTACATGGTTTCTAGTTGCAGCACACGACACTGTGCTTTTAAAGAATGACTTAATAAAAGGAAAAAAGGCATGAAGGTTACAGGGGATATCCTCTTACATAAACATAAAGGAAGGCTCTGCTCTAGCACTATGTGCCTGCAGCTGAGTGGCCCTCAGTTTGCCTGTGCAAGGGAATGTGCTTGGCTGTAGAGGTGGCTGTGGGTCACACTGAGTGTGAGATTAACACGTTCTCTACAGTGTCTGTGGAAAGAAGGGAACCCCAGACACCTGTATCCGGTCTTCAGGGAGCTCAGTTTTCATGGCCAGCATTTCCCGGACATACACATCTGGGTAGTGTGCCTCATTGAACGCCTTCTCCATCTCTTCCAGCTGCTGGGCAGTGAAGACAGTCCTGCAGGGAGGCCCGAAAGATGCGTGGAAACATGGCCAAAGGAGGATGCCAGGCTTCCCAGCTTAGGGACCCCGTGCCTACCTCCCCTACTGTCCACACCCCAAAAGGCCACCTCACAATAACTGAATACCCCACCTCTGAATGATTAACCCCTGGAAAGTGCAGAAGTTTGGTTCAAATAAGACAGGGTTCTTCAGCACTTTTTCCCGTCCTCAGCGTATTCCATCAACTCATTCTAAGAAGACCCATTTTAAAGGCCCACAAAATTCTGTCTTTTAAATGCTGCAAAAACTGTCCTGCAGCCTCCTGGGATTTGTAGAATTATGTTCCTAAATGATTACTGTACCCTTCCTACTGCCAGCCTGAAGGCCAGTGGGCGTCCCCTAATGCAAGACCACACACTCTCAGATGCTGCGTGTCCTGAGGAAAGGGTCAGGGAGGCTGGCCTGGCCCTGTACCTGCGCCGCCTCTTCTTCCTCTTGCCAGGCGTGGGGGTCACCTTCGGGTCACTCCTGTTTTCAGACAGGTTTTCCTCATCTGTTAGCAGAAGGAGAAAAAGAGGACTTTAAAAGTGAGCATGTTTTCTCACTTTATTTTCTGGATTTTAATATGAGGATTAAAGCTATGAACCTGCTGAAGAACGTGAATGATACTTAGCAATACAAGCTGGCCTTTTTAGCACTTGCTGTAACCCAGGTGCTGTGCTCAGCACCGCTCATGCATTACTGCGATTATTCTTCAGCAAATCAGAGAACTCCAAGGTAGCTGCTGTTAGTAGCCTATTCTTACAGATGAGGAGACTGAGGCACAGAGAGATTAAGTAATTTGTCCATGATCACACAAGTAGTAAATGGTGAAGTTGGGATTCAAACTCCAGACTGTGTGAAGCCAAAGCTACCTGGCCATTCATTGAATTTCTATCCCCACTCAGCTCCCAACCTTATCCGCTTTCTACTGCTTCCAACTTCTTTAACTTAATCAGCACACCAACACTTCTCAAAGGCCGGCCGAAGTCTGTGACATCAGAACTCTTGTCAAAACTGCGCTCCTTGCACTGCTGTACCAGTTCTGAATCTTTGGAGTAGGGTCCAGAAAAACTCATTCTTGACACATATGCCCAGATGATTCTTAGGTGCACTTGAAAAAAATATTGAGAACCTTACTATGTTTTATCTTTTGATATCCTTTATATTAAAGGATCCAGATAAAACGGAAGGTTAGAATATCAAACTATTGTCAGATTCATTGTTAGAAAGCATTTGTGCCTCAAGGTATTAAAAGGTAAAGTAAAGGGAAAAATAAAATAATATTAGTTTTACTCGAACACCAATTAGCTCACCAGAAAACTGTATGCTTGGATTATAATATAATATCCATGCTGTCCACTCTGGTACCATTAGACACGACATCACTGAATGCATGAAATGTGGCTGGTCCAAATTGAGACTTGCTGTAAATGTAATGTATTCAGTTGATTTAGAAGACTTAGTACCTCAAAAGTAAAATAATAATTTTTATATTCATTACATGTACATGATCTTTTGTGTGTATTGGATTAAATGTAATATAGTATTTAAATTAATTTCACTTGTTTATTTTTCCTTTCTAGTGTGTGGCTCAGTTGGCTGGGCATTGTCCCTTGCAAGGAAAGGTTGCTGGTATGATTCTGTCAGGGCACATACTCAGGTCGGGGGGCTCTGGCTGGATCCCCCACCCCCTGTAGGGGGCGCCCAGGCGGCAGCTGATTGATGTTTTGCTCTAGATCAGTGTCTCTCCCTCTCCCTTCCTGTGTCTCTAAAAAATCAATTAAAAAAATCGTAAAGAGAATCTCTTACACTCGCAGCCACATATTTCTATTGGGTAGCATTGCTCTTGATCTTCCAGAAATTCCCTCACAGACTAAGATTTAGTTGCATTTTGCTTTTCATTTTATCAGCGCTCAGAGGAAAGATCCCATCCTATGTTGGTGGTTTCTACAGTTTTAGTGAAAAAAAACTAATGGCAGGTTCGTTTTATTTTATAGACTCATAAAATTAAGTGCTTTTGGAGTTGAGCCAAAGCTCACTTGCCTACTGCCTTCCTTTTTTTTTAATCAGTGGAGACCCAATGTACTCTTTTTGCCTTGGCTGCCTGGATGCTCAGCTCTAGATTCTACTACATAGTTTATCTCAGTCCATGTTTTCTTATGTAATTTTCCCCAACACCGTAAACGTCTCAGTTTCTAAGCCCTTGTCCTTTAAAGAACTGTATTGCTTCCTTCTCCTTCCCTATAATCAGCCTCGAAGTCTTTGAGGAAATAGGTGGGCTGGGAACAAAACGCTAAGCCCGACTACAATGAAATTGGCGAGGTTGCTTCCTTTCTCAAGACTAAGGAGGGCGGCGCCAGGAGAGAAGCGAGGCCCTCAGACACCCTGTCAGCACCCGGGGAGGTAGGCCCAGTGCTCCTCAAGGACCCCTGGATCATTCAACCAATTCTGCAAACGTTTGAGCGCCCGCGGGTTGCCGGGGTCTGGGCTGCTGGTGAGTAAGACAGGCTTCCCGACCTACGCGGTTCCCAGAGGCCGAGGTTCGAGCGGGGCGCTGGGGAAAGGCCCTCGGCGGACCGCTGCCGGGTCCTCCAGACCGCCAGGCAGGGCAGGTCCGAAACCGGGTGGGAGTGGTAGTCACCCTCTGCCGAGCTCGGAATCCGAGGAGAGCCAGGGATTTAGGGAGAGGCCCGAGGCAGGGGGGTGCAGATGCGAGGATGCGCCTCCCCCGGACCCAGCCAGCATCTGGGGTCCAGACATCCCTTGGATCTAGGATGCTGGGGGTGAGAGCGCATGTGGGATGATGCCGTGTTACTCCTGCGCGGCCCACACCGGAGGGAACAGGGTCAGGAGTGGGATGGGGTGGCCTGATTACCGGACGTGGAGACGCTCTCGCTGCGCTTCTGGCGGCCAAGCGGGGACGGCGGGCGACGGAGGGCTGGTGGGGTGGCAGGCTCGGGCCCCGGGCGCGGCAGAAAGGGCTTGTCGGCGAGGAGCAGGCAGGGCGCCCTAGCGGCCGCAGGAGGCTGCGCGCCGAGGCCGCAGAGGAGGCGGAGACCCAGAGGCAGGGTCCCGAACGCCAGGCCGGGGCTGCCGAGCCTGGGACCCGGACCCTCGCAGTCCGACCCCTGCCCGACTCCGGGAGGAGACGGCAGCTCGGCCTCCAGGCCCAGCAGGTCGGTGATGGCGAAGCCCCGGGGGCGCGGGCCAGTGGAGGAGCCACCCGGCACCAGCGCCTTGCTCCGAGCGCGCCCTTCGGAAAGCGCGTCTCGGCCCGTCATGGCTCCTCAGTCGGCGCGGCTTGACCCCCCTTCCGTAGGACACCATCGCGAAGGGGCTCAGCTGGGAGGACGCTTTATATAGCTGGGTCGCCCGTCGGGCGCGGAAGGCCGGCGGGGCTCCAATCAGCCCGGCGCGGACGCGTCATCGCCCCAGACGCCGTGAGAGCGCACGCCACCGGTTCCCCGCCCTCACAGCTGCAGTCCCCTCAATCACGTCCTTTACCCATCTCTTTTCCAGCTGTCCCCCTGCCCATCGCCACCCCCGGTTTTGGTGGGAGGAAAGTAGGGAGGGGACAGGGACCCCGATATCTGCGCGCCCCTCTAAAAAGCGCAGGTTCCAGGGCACGGCGTGGAATTCCCTTTCCTTCCAGATTCTCTGGGTGGACGTTCGTTCCGGTCGCAGCTGCCCCCGAAGCCTCGCTCCCGCCGTCCAGCCGCACCCTAAGACCTAGGGCTCCCCTCACAGCCACACTCCCACTAATGCCACCCCTATGGCCCCCACCAGCCCTCCAACTCCACGCCCCGGAACCAGGAAGGCCTTCTTCGAAAATCCCCAGGGGGGAAGGTGGAACACGTTCCTTTAATCCATGCCCACCTTACCTTCAGGCAAATCTACCCCCTAGTGCTCTAGGGGGTCGCAAAACTAACAGGAACTGGGGGGAAGGGCGAGAAATAGAGACAGGCGTGGAGTGACCCGGCTACCGCGATAGAAACAGGTGCCAGGTTTAGCAAGCTAAATTCCAGGAGGTCCAATGACATTTAAATTTCAGATAACCAGTGAATGCTCTTTTTAGTGTATGTGCCAGTATTGTATCTTGAAGCCCTAAATGGGAGCAGTGGGGAGTAAATTGGAAAATAGGGGCTGTCTACTGGGACGGTCCCCTTTTTCACGGAGGCTAACAAATTGTCAATTTACGATTCTTCAAAGAAAGCCTGGTTTTCATGTGAAACACCCATATTGTTAAAGTTGGAGCCAAACACAGCACGTGCGTAAAGCCACTCCTGGCTCACACGAAAATGTGCGCCCACCCAACCCGAAGAGCTGGGAGCCTTGAACCCATCCTTCTGAAACAAAGAACCCGGGCAGCAAACTCTCTTCAGTCCCATCCCCTGAGGTCCGAGCCCTCCGACGTCCTCCAGCGACGCGGGCCGGGGACCTCCGGCGCCCGCAGGGGCGCGGGCGGCTCACCCGTGCTCGCGCCGCAGCCGGACCCAGCGGAGCGGGTGTCCGTCTCCCTGTGCGCCGCGCCCTCGAGTGGGTCCTCTGCTGAACATGCAGATTAAACGCGGGGCTTCCGATGAAGATAATTACTAAAGGCTGAGCATTAACTCTCAGATATTAAAGAAAGACCCAAATCTCCCCTCGCAAGCTGTTCCCGGGATTAGCAAAACAATAACTTTCCTTTGGGATAATTGTCCTTTGAATTGCTCTGGGGCGGGGGTGGCGTTAGACGCCCGCGTCGTTTTCGGCTTTGGGCCAGGGTCTTGGAGTCTCCCTCCCCGGGCCCCTGCCAGGGGCGGCGAGAGATCACCCAAAAACCCCAAGTGGATGGCCAACTTCGGTCCCCCCGCACGGCGACCGCCACACAGTGCCAAGAGCACTTCGGAAGGAGCCTACAAAACCCATCTCCAGATGAGAGAAACTGAGGCTTATTAACCTGCTCACACTGGACACGGAGAGAGAACCCCGGAAAGCGAAGCAGAGAGAGACCTGAGGGAAGAAGCCCGAGTTGGAGCCCTAAGGGGACCCTGCAGTTCCAAGAAGGGAGTGCCCCTAACGCTTCCTCCGGTCCCATCTGCCAGGACGGGAGTGGGGGCGCGCAGAGCTGAACCCTGGCACCCCTTCCTTTTCGCAGCACTTTCACTGCTCCCTCCCCGGTGAGAATCGCTTTTCATACCGCCCCGCCCTCCGCCCGTAGAATCCGAGCTTCACTCCCACCCCAGCTGCTGCTGGGGATCCAGGGTCCTCTGGAGCGAGACTGTGCTCGGCGCCCCCAACCCCTGAGAACGGGGAAAGCAGCGGCTCAGCCCGGATAAGCGCTTGGCTCAGAGCCCCCGAGGTGGGGAAAGGCTTCTGGTCGTTCAGAAGACTCGGAAAGGAGAGCGAGCCGGCCTGAGCCCGCGTCCGCGGGCGCCCTGTCCGTGAGGCAGGCACAGGCAAACCTGCGGCCAGACCCAGAGCCGCTCCCGCGTGCAGCCCTGGGTTGTCCGGGATGTAACTACAGTAAAGGTTTCTCCGCTCACTATTTTCCAGGGAAGGTTTCCAGCCCCTCATGGTGGCCAACCACAAATGTGAGCTCCACTTCTCCAGCCCCCGCCCCCAACACCACACACCACCCCCTATGGGGGAGGGGGGCCTGGCCTGGACCCGCTGGACCAGACCGTGTGTGAGTGGCTCAACAGAGACCCGCGTTGGGCTTTTTGGAGTGGCTCCTGGCAGGCTGTCGGTATAAAGTACAGACACAATGGAAGGGATGCACATGTGTGCTTAAGATGTATTGCCCAGTGACTGTCCACACAAATGGGTCCTCTGGCTCCCTACCTCTTTTGATTTTCCTCCCGCCTCTGTCTGCTCCTTCTCTGTTGTTTGCGTGTCTGCTTTAAGGATTGCTGTAGCAGACTCTTATTTTGCCTTGTCTACATCTCATGCCCTAACCACTGTGCCTGCATGCCCACTGGGCCTCCAGCACATCGATCCCCCACAGGTCTTCCCGTGGGGGCTGTCTCTGGTCTCTAGAGTCCACTTTGCCCCCTAGCCAGAAGTGCCAAAGATTAACACACCCTGAGAAGTCCTGGACCAAAGACTGGCAGGAGTTAGAGTACAAATACCCTGCCCAGGTCTGGGATGTAATAGCTCAGGTATGTCTTCTATTCTGCCTCCCAGAGGCCCCCAGCAGGGTCGTGCCCCAGTTACTTGCTAATTATCACATCCTATATTTATTTCTTCCTAAGTGCTGTGGGTGCCACACCCAGACCCCCTTTCCAGGGCTCCGGCACCTTCCCTGGCTGCTGTGAATGTAGGCTGTTTACAGCTCACCATTGCCCCTTTCTCTCTGACCTCTCCCCTCAGCCCCTATAAAGCCCATGCATTCAGATCCTGTCTCCAGCTCTGCCTCTAGGAACCTGTTCCCTGCTCACTTCCCCACTCCCTTCCTGGTGTTGCTCAAAGCCATCTCCCAGATAAACTACTTATCCTGGAGTGCTTGACTCAGAGTTTGCTTCAGGGGAAATCCAAACTCATGTGGTACTTCTTAGGCTCCCCTTAGGCACCATTCTCTCTTCCTCACGTGGATCACATGGTACAGCCACCATCTGCTTGCGAAGAACTCCCAAACTTGTCACCAGCCTGGCATGTGCTCCTGAAGCCCAGGCCAGTATCTCCTATGACCCTCTGGATATCTGGCCCCAAACTTCCCACCTGTGCTGAATGCAGCGTCTTCCCCTCGTTTGCATCTCCCACATCTTCTTTACCTCTACCCCACCCCCCCCAGGGGCCCAAACAGAAACTTAAGTGTTATCCTTGACTCCTCACTCTCTCCACGAGCTCTACCTCTAATTACTAAAATAACACAATAGCTGAGGTCTCTTGGGTTCTTATTAAAGGCAGCTACTATTATTATAAATGTTGCCGGTGGAAATCGGGTTCTTCCACAGGATCTCGAGGAAAGCATTCTGAGGACCCATGTATAGGAGATTGTGGTGTGGCAAAATTTATTTGTGATGCAAAATAAAGGGGTGCTCTTCCTGGGCCTCCAATGTCCCATGTCCATCAATCCTGCCATAGAAAAAGTCCAATCTTGTCTTCATCAAGGCAAAGACAAAGGCTAGTGTCCAGAGTTTCTGCTTCATATTAAAGCTTAGTTCTTTGGAGCCTGAGCAGTCTGCTTCGGGCCCCAGTTGGTCATGGTCATGTGTTCCGGGCTGGGGGGCAGAGAGACAGAGAGAGAAACAGAAAGACAGAAAGAAAGAACTTCCTTGTTCCCCTGGGGTTTTTACCAAGAGCTTTTCCAAAATAACCAACGAACTTTCCAAGCTTTTCAGGGCTTCTGATGGGTCCATCCCTTTTCCAGGTTAGACTGACAGGCTTCTATGGTCAAGCACACCCCTCCTCACTATTTTGACCTCTATTGCATGTGCTTTCCTCCCCCTTCTCCCTCCACAATCCTGGTACCAGGTGGTTGAAGGGAGGGGTGTTAATTCCCTTTGAGGGACAATGCTGAGATCCCCTGGATTGTGTGAAGCTGTAGCTTCCTGGTGAAACAAACAGACTCATGCTTCCCATTTCTCAGCTGACTATGCTTAACCATGTCTCCTATTGGTCTCTTCCTATTAATATCTAGTGATGGATGATAACATAAACACCTTATCAAAATGGTCACATTTCATCCTGATCATGAAACCAGACAACAAATGGGTCTGAGCTGCCTGTCAATACTTGAGCTAATTAAGCAGAGGCAGGGTTGAACTGTATATGAGCGTTTATTCCAGTAATGCCAGCATTATGGGAGAGCAGCAGGTCATCCACAAAAATCTACTCTACCCTCCTTCCCCCACAAGCCAACTGCTTATATTGGGTAGAAGGACAAAGATTACATGGGAAAGTAGGAATTACAGGCATGGAGAAGCAGGCAAGGTATAATGGTTACAGGTTATAGGCAATGCCGGCCAGGGATGGAACTGCAACCCAGGTACATGCCCTTGACCAGGAATTGAACCCACAACCCTTCAGTGCACTGGCCAACGCTCTAACCACTGAGTTACACTGGCCAGGGTGCAACTGTGGGGTATTTGGACTATGCTCTAACCAACTGAGCTACCCCACTGGGACCTTGTTCTTATTTTTATCTTATACTTTTTTTTGCCTTTTGTGGTTTTAACTGAGCATTTTACATAAGTGTATTTTCTCTTCTTGGCATATGAATTATACTTCTTTTTTTACTTTTTTTAGTTATTGCCCCAGAGTTTGCTGTATACATTTACAACTAGTCAAAGTTCACTTTCAAATAATACTGTACCACTTTGCAGACAGTTCAAGTACCTTATAACAAGATAATCCAATTTCCTCCCGCCTGTTCCAGGCACCATTTGTCATTCATTTCACTTATAGATAAACATATATAAGCCTATATTTATATATGTATATATCATGTATACATAAGCATACATAATTGAATGCATTGTTGCTATTATTTTAAGCATACTGTTAAATCAACTAAGAATTTTCAATTAAGAATTTTTTAAAACAAAAGTTTTTATTTTACCTTCACGTAATCATATTTTGATATGCTTATTTTTAAATGTAGACCTGAATTTCTGACCTATATTATTTTTCTTTCTCTGAAGAACTTCTTTTAACTTTTATTGTAAGGCAGATCTACTGACAGAATTCCCTTAATTTGTATTTGCCTGAGGAAACCTTCATTTCTCTTTACCTTTAAAGGATAATGTATCAGGCAGGATTCTAGATTGGTAGACTTTTTTCTCTCAACACTTTAAATATTTCACTTTACTCTCTTTGCTTACATGGTTTCTGAGATGAAGTTGAATGTAAATCTTATCTTTGCTCTCCTATAGGTGAGGTGACTCCCCACCCCCCCGGCTTTTTTCAGGATTTTTTCTTTACCGGTGATTTTTTGTAATTTGAAAATGATATACTTAGGCGTGGTTTTGGTGGGCCTTTTTCTAGTTGTATTCTCTGAGCTTCTTGGATCTGTGGTGTGGTTTCTGATATTTTGGTGAAATTCTTAACCATTCTTATTTGAAATATTTTGTTTCTTTCCCTCATTCTCCTCCTTCTGGTAGTCATATTACATGTATATTATGTTTTTTTGTGGTTGTCCCACAGTCCTTGGATATTCTATCCTATGTTTTTTTAAAGTCTGTTTCTTTGCTTTTCAGTTTTCGCGGTTTTATGGAGATATCCTCATGCTCAGAGGTTCTTGTTTCACTGTGTCTAGTTTACTAATAAGCCTATCAAAGACATTCTTCATTTCTCCAGCAGTGATTTTTATCTGCAACATTTGTTGTTGTTGTTGTTCTTTCTTAGGATTTCCATCTGTCTGCTTTCATCGCATCTGTTATTGCATGCTGTCTTTAGCCATTAGAACCCTTGGCATATTAATCATAGCTGTTTTAATTCCTACTTTGATAATTCCAACATCCCTTTTAAGTGTGGTCCTGACACTTATGCTGTCTCTTTACATTGTGTTTTTTTGTCTATTGGTATGCTTTGTAACTTTATCTTCTCAGCCAGACTTTATGTATTCAGTAATATGAAACTGCTGTAAATAGGCCTTTAATGATGTGGTGATGAGGTGGGGTGGGTGGGAAGGGGAAGCATTCTGTAGTCCAATGATTAGTTCTTAGTTTTCTAGTGAGCCTAGGTCTCTGAGCTGTGAACTTCACTAGTGCTTCCAGTTTTTTTCAGCTTTATTAAGTGGGAGAAAATAGATAAAGTGACTGAAGTTAGGTATTTCCTTTCATCCATGTGGAAGGCTAGAGCTGACCAGAGTTGGATATTTCCCTTACTCCAAGCTCTGACAATACCTCAGTAGGTTAGGCTTGTGTTAACTAATTTCTGCTAAGGGCAGGCTTTGTTAAGAACAGAGTGCCCTGGCATATTTCAAAATGGTTCCTTGTCCACACCGCTACTGGAAGCATGGGGGACTTCTCTCTGATGTTTATTGTGGGATCCTGGTGAAGCTCTTAGAGGTAAATTTCACAAAATGATAGCAGACCCCCTATCACTGTGTCTCCCTGGAGTTTTCAATTTCTGTCTTGTTCCTGACCTGAAATCATCCATTCTTCCCCTTAGGTCCTTGAGCATCCTTATAACCATTGTTTTAAACTCTGCATCTGGTATTTTGGTTGCTCCCATTTCACCCCGTTTCATTTCATTCTTTTTCTGGGGATTTCTCTTGTTCTGTCACTTGGGGCATTTTTCGTTGTCTCCCCATTCTTTCTCTCTGTATTAGGTGTATCTGCTATGACTACCAAACTTGTTATGACGGCTTTGAACTTGTTGACTTTATGGCATGATCTTCCAGATCACCTGAGCTCTGTGCACCAGGAATGTTTCTTTTAGATTATGTGCACCCTCCTGTTGTAGGTGAGTCTTGAATGCTGTTGGCCCTTTTGTGGGTGGCGTTAACCCTTCAGGCTGGCTGACTATAAGGGTAAACCTCGATCACCATGTATGAGACGCTGTGCAGGAGCTAGTCCCGAGGTGTTGTTTCCAGCAGGGTCTGCTGCCTGCCAGAATTTCCCCTTTGGGTGTGCCACTAGCGTGGAGCTCTCGTGTGGTCTATAGCCCACCACTGGTTGTGTTGGTTCTGAGTCCACTTGAGTGGGGTTCACGTACAGCTCATTGAATTTTCACAAAATGTTTACACCCAGATCAAGAAATAGAAAATTACCAGGACCCTAGAACCACCTCCCCCCCCACTCCTACCATCAAAGATACCATTCTCCTGTCTTTTGCCATCACAGATTAGTTTTGTCAGTTCTTAAATATTACATAACTTTAATCGTATGATATGGATTCTTTTTTTCCTGGCTTTTTTTTTTCACTCAACATTACATTTGTGAGTTTATCCATGTTTGTGTAGGTAGCTGTGTTTCATTCATTGCCATTGCTGTGCAGTATTTTACAATTGACTCTGTCTTGTCATCCTCTTTAATGTAACTCTGTCTTGTCATCCTCTTTTTAAGGATGATGCATTAAGGCTCAGAAAGGCTAAGGAACTTGCCCAAGATCACACATTATTCAAACACATGACATTTTAACCCCACAGCGCATGATATTTCAAGGCCACCAGGATCATATTACAAGGAATGTAAAGACTCTTACCACCAGGAAGTCCCCTATATGTGATCAGATCCCTAGGACACCAGAGGATGTGGTGAGATTTGCATAGAAAATTCTTTGATGTTTCAGTGCTCATCATGTGTGAACACTTAACTCTTATCCATAAAGTTTTCTCCAGCGATCTGAAAGGGGTAGATTACACTCAAGTAAACTGTTAAAAAAAGAATTAAGTCAATGGTTTGCTCATGAAAGTACATTGCTCACAACTTAATTTCTTCCATATAGTTAACAGGTGAAAAGAACCATGCATAATACTTGCTAGTTTCCAAGCTGTGGCTTTCTCCTAGGTCAAAGTTGTAATTGTCCGCTGTCTTGGGCCTTGGTCTGAATAAAGGTACCCCTTTTAGGAAGGCCCGAGGGGGCAGTGGATGTGGGGTGGAGGGGATCAATGGGGAAAAAGGGGGGGTTTCTGTAATACTTTATTTTTTTAAAAAATATATCTATTGATTTCAGAAAGAGGAAGGGAGAGCAAGAGAGAGAGATAGAAACATCAATGATGAGAGAGTCATTGATTGGCTGCCTCCTGCATGCCCCTGACTGGGGATCGAGCCCGCAACCCGGGCATGTGCCCTGACAGGGAATCAAACCTCGATCTCCTAGATCCTAGGTCGAAGCTCATCCGCTGAGCCATGCCCAGCTGGGCTATAATACTTTCAACAATAAAGATAAAAAATTTTTTAAAAGTTCCTTTTAGAAGGAACTCTTACTTTTTGTGACAGCATGGCCAGGCCGGGACATTATTATGCTAAGCGAAATAAGCCAGCCAGAGAGAGACAAATACCATAGGATCTCACTTATATGTGGACTATAATGAACAAAATAAACTGATGAACAAAACAGAACCAGAAGCACAGATGCATGGAACAACTGACAGGGGTCAGAGGGGTGGGAGATGGGCGAGACTAGATGAAGGAAGGTGAAAAGATTAGTCAAAGAGCAGGTAAAGCATAGCTCATGGATACAGACAACAGTTGGTGAAGGCCGGAGGGTGGGGGTGGAGCCTGGGTAAAGGGGGTTTGGGGGAATGGGAGACATCTGTAATAGTGTCAACAATAAAAAAAGATGTACCTTTGAGTTCTGAACATGGAATCATGAGTAGATTCTTTCTCCTCTGAGGGGGTATGGATCCAGACCTAGGCAATAGTCACCTAGAAGAAAGAAGAAAGGCCTCTGATCCTCTTAGCCTCACCAGAAGCAGAGAAAAGGAGTGCAGAGGACCCCTAGCTAAGCTGCTATTGTTGGACAAGGGCTTCCACTGGCTTTCTTGGTCAGGAGAGGAGGCATCCATTTTTTCTGAGAAGTGAGGACCTCTCCTTTGGGCAGTGGAATGGGGATGGCAATTTCATCTCATGTTCCAGAAGTGTAAGTGAAATGGCACAAACCAAGAGGAATATCCTGATATTTCAGGTAGCCCCAAAGAAGGGGTGGGGTCTAGAGTGTTCTCCTTGGAAGCCTTCAGGCCTTGAGGGGCTGGAGCACCTGGTAAGTAAAAGCCATCCAATTTACATCACTAAAACACTAAGGAAACTCTTAGATTTCAAGCACAGAACTTGCACTTAAATTAAATTGTTGAAATACAATTAAGTTGCATGAATCTGATTTTAATTTAAGGTCCAGATTTCTCAACTTGTTTAGGGGACACTCTGGTGGCCAGTGATGGGAGTCTTGTCACCAAGTGACATTTGCTTGGGAAAAATCATAGTCTTCAAAAGTAACCGGGCCAGGAAAACTTGCCAATATGTCATCAGTAACGTTGACTGCCCCTTACTCAGCCTTTTCCTCTTCACAATTATTTTTCCTCCTGTGATATATTTTCTGTGGCTTTGAAAGAAACTGTCCTATCAAGCACTCTGCAGGCTCCACCTGCATGGGCAACTCACACAGTCTTTACTGCAACTTTAAGAATTTTTTTAATAGGAAAGAAATCCTCCTAAAAGCATTTTCTGATCATTGTTAAAGAATTCAATCCCATCTTTCAGCTTAGAGATAAAGTCCTGATTACTGGCGCAAAGTACCTTGAGAATTTTGAATTTATTCCCCTGATGGCATAATCCTTCTGCCAATGAATTAACCATGTGACATACATGCTCCTGTAATGCCCACGTGTTAATGTCAGGAAACAAAAATTACTATCTGATTTTATTTTTTTTGAGGGAGGAAAACCCAAAGCAACATAATGCAACTGCATAATCATTGGACACAAAATAAGCTGATTATTTGATTTCACATATACTCGCAATCGCATCTCACTTTTGAAATAACTATAATTACTTTTGAATATGACTCATTTTTTCTGATGATAAAAGTCTATATATTTGTTGTAGGAAATACAGAACATAAGAAAATAGCAATCATCCTAATCCCAGTATTATTACAGTTAAACCACTTGGTTCTCCCACTGCGCTTTCTGACACACCCACAAAGCCAGGTCCCCACTCTGTCCCGTACACCTGTAAGATAGGACTCCCTCAATCTAGCCACGAGGCAGGCAATTGACCGCAGAGGACAGAGCCTGGCACAGGCTGGCCTGTGGGCCTTGTTTGGGCAACAATCCCAGGGAACAGGTGCACAGGCCTGGGGAAGGGGGGAATACCGATGCTGGGGTGTGTTACTGAGTTGATGACCCTATCTTTGTGGTGCTTTTGAAGGGGCTTTGTGGAGAGTGTCTGAAAACTGTCCCCCAGGGAAGAAAGGCCTTGTGTGTCAACTCCAGGCAGGTACTGCATACCCATGTCCAGGCAACCCCAGGCAGGAGGTGGAAGCCACACCGAGGCAGGGCCAAGGATGGCTCTCAGTTTAGTACTTGTGGGCGAAGTGAAATGGCAGGGGTGGGAGAGGAAAGGCCAAGAGTATGGACAGTGAAAGAGGCAAGGTCCAGCACATCCTTGAGACTGCTGGAGCACATGCCCCATCTTCCTGGCATCTTTGGGGCTCTTATCAAGCATTTACTGCCTTTGGCCTGACCAAACCCAAGTGAGAGCAGCCTGGAGGACCAGGGAGCAGCCTTCAGGCAATCCTAGACTACTCTTCTCAGATAAAGAACCCAGCTTCCTGCTGACCAGGCTGGTTTACACAGGCTCCCAGAGGTCCCCAGCAGGCTTCAGCCCAAGTGCCTACAAAAGTTACCTGGTCATCAATGGGACCTGCCTTGGCTGCCTTCTCTTCTCTGTCCCTCACAGTGCTTCCCAGGATCAGGTGCCAAACTTTTTCCACCAAATCCTTGTCTCAGGTTTGCAGTGACTGAGCCATTTTTGAACCCAGCCCAAAGGCTTAACCACTATGCTACCCTCAGCTGTTGGGAAAGTTAGTTACTGCTGGGTCCCACGTGACATGTTAGGTACATGCTGCTCCTCACCACTGAATGCCACCTTTCTACCCCCATCCAACTGGCATCTGGCAATGATGAGCAACACAGACACTGGAGATCCTGGGCACCTTCTTTGCTTCTTCAGATCCAGAGAGGGAAGCAGATTTTTTAATAAGCATGATTCAAAGAATTTTCTCCCAGCAACGGTGGTTAAACACAGGAGGCCTTGGAACTTGTTTTAAAAGAGGGTTTCTGAGAAACAAGAGAAAAGACCTACATTTCTCAACTTCCCCCAGATTCTATGATTCCTCAGATCTCCCTAATCAAATTGGTTAATCTCCCTCTCCTGGAGCCTTCCCCTGGCCTCAGTCCTTCCCCTGTCTTGCAGTCATTCCATGCACATTCCCTGCAGAGGACAGCGCATGATGGCCTGTTTGCAAATCACCGCCCGTCAACAATGTGCTGCACAGACAGGCTGCCCCACTCCACTGCCACCCCCTTTGGGAGAAGCCAACTGGTGACTGGCAGTTGGAATGTCTTCTAAGCTGACAAAAGACCCACTCAACTGTGCGACTATCTGGGGGCAGCTGCCACTCCCTCACCGGGTGGTTAGGGTCTGTGCTTCTAGGAGCCAGCTGCTGAGTCCTAAGAGTAGAATGGAGGGGGCATGAGGGCTGGACAAAAGCCACCAGCCCTGGTGCCCCTAGCCAACCTTCCACACAAGGAATCCTCAGCATATGGGTCCCCAGGGCTTTCCCTCATTTAACAATCATGACTTCCCTCTTCAGGACACAACAATATTTGGAGATGTTAAATGGGCCATGTGACAGAATTAAATTCCCAAGGCAACCAGAACCAAGATGCTAATTGGCTTGGCTGAAGCATCTTCCCCTCCATGAAACAGATTGGCTCATTTTGCAGGTGCCTGATTATCAATTGAAGCCGAAAATAGAAACAGACGGAAGGACCTGTCACCTCCCACTTAGTAAATGTTAAAACTTTGTTATCCACAGGCAGAGTGGAGGGGCCTGGGGTAGGGACAAGTCTAGGATCCCCTGTGTACAAACTGTCATGTTGCTGCTTTCCCTGTGTAAAACATGGGGAAGAGGCTGCTTTCGATGAACTTGTTGACATCAGACAAAGTGGGGGTGGGGTGGGGTGAGGACAAGGGCCATGTCATTCATCTCAAGCCTCCCTAAAATCAGACCTTAGAGAGATTGTCAGAGTTTGCATAGAACTTTGTTCAAAAGAGAGTGTAATTCTGGCTTATACTGTCAGAATCTAGAAATTAAAAAGTCAACTTTTAATTTGTATCCCATTATGACACCATACCTTTGACACTATAAATTAATATTTTTAATAAATTCAACCATTATCTTGTGAATGGGACAACTTTGTTGCACTGTATTTTGGTGTATTAAAGGCATATTGCTTGTTAAATGAAAATAACTGGAATGCACAGAACTTTTCGGTAACCCATTTTCTCCCAACATTTTATTATGAAAAATTTCAAATATACTGAAAAAGTTGAAGGTGAACCCCATTCAGCTACCATGTACACTCAACAATTGTTAAAATTTTGCTACACCTGCCTCATCACAAGTCAATCTCTTGGTCCACCTATCAATCAAGTGAATTGGTATCTGAGTTGCCGAGAAACACCTTTCCTGCCCCTAAACACATCAGCATGTGCATCAGTAACCAGAAGTCAATAAGTTTGTGGGGATTTTTAGGTAAAACATGCATAACTTGACATTTGACTCAGAAGTGCACCATTCGATGAGTGTGGACCATGGCCAAACCTCTCTCAAGATACACAACGTTCTATCACCTTAAAAAGCTCTCTGCCCCTTCCAGTCAATCCAGTCCCACTTCCAGCTCATCCCCACTTTCACCCCATAGGCAACAACTATTGATTTTTTTCCACTATAGTCACAAACCACCTTTGCTATTTATATCGTACTATTCCTGAAACCTCAATAAATAAAAGTGATCTAAGATTCTCTCAACATCTGTGAGGTACAGAGAACTACCTTACTATTCTTTAAAAATAAAAATCACCAAATCATCTCTGTGTCCCTCTAGGTCTAAGAAGGCAGAGTGCAAATTCCAAATAATTAGCTACTTTTAAGCCCCTGAGTACAAGATGTCATTTTCTTTACTGCAAACAGGGAAAATTAAGCTTGCTGTGGCTATTTTTATGGATCACTTCAGAATAGATCAACGATTGACCATAAACCTTTTTAGAGAACACATGGTTCTTTGAATCTTTTTTTTTTTTGTTCTTTGAATCTTTTGAAGCAGAAATACAACCCCTTCCTCCCCCCAAAATTAAGAATTGATATGAGTCCCAATTTTTTCAGGCAAAAATTATCAATGGATACAAAAATGGGTACAAGTTTGAGGAGTGTGGGGATATTTACATAGGGTCAAAGTATTTCCCCACAAGATATATATAGCAAGGATATATAGCAATTTGACAGTGAAGAAACAAGGCAGACACTACCTTAACCAAGGATGAAAGTTAACGTCACCAGTGATTTGGACAAATTCACACCATGAACTTTCTGATAGGATGCAGAGAAAAGGCACATCACCACTTCTGTGGAATTTGTGACAAAAGTGCATAATCTGAATCTAATGATAAAGAAATATCAGAAGACCAACCTGGGAGGCATTTTATAAAATAACTCAGAGCATCCACAATGGCAACAAAGTAGGTGGAAGTTACACTCACCTCCTTCTAGGACCAAATTGGAATTACAACTAAAATATAGAAAAACCATCCTGAATAATCAACTGAAGACTAGCTGGAGAGAACCCTTATACCAAACTCTTTCTAGAGGCCAACATTATCCTAATTCCAAAACTAGATAAACACACTACAAAAAAAGAAAATTATAGGCCAGTATCCTGGATGAACATAGATGCTAAAATCCTCAAAAAAATATTAGCAAATCAGATCCAGCAATACATTAAAAAGATCATACACCATGACCAAGTGGGCTTTATTCTGGGGATGCAAGGATGATACAATATTCACAAATCTATAAATGTGATACATCACATAAACAAAATAAAGGATAAAAATCACATGATTGTATCAATAGATGCAGAAAAAGCATTCGGCACCCGTTTTTTAATAAAAAATCTCAGCAAAGTAGGAATAGAAGGATCATACCTCAACATAATAAAGCCCATATATGAAAAACTTACAGCCAACATCATACTCAACAGGCAAAATCAATAAATTACCTTTATTGATTTCAAAGAGAGGAAGGGAGAGGGGGAGAGAGAGATAGAAACATCAATGATGAGTCATTGATCCACTGCCTTCTCCACTAGCCCCCCCACCCCCCAGGGGATCAAGCCCTGACCAGGAATCAAACTGTGATCTCCCGGATCATAGGTTGATGCTCAACCTTTGAGCCACGCTGCCTGGGCAAAACTCTCATCATTGATGTTTCTATCTCTCTCTCTCCCTCTCCTTTCCTCTCTCTGAGGTCAATAAAGATATATTTTTTTAAAAAATATATAAATAAGTAAACAAACAAACAAACAAACAAAGTGGGCCAAGGGGATATGGACACATACCATGCACCAGTCCAAGTGCTAGGTACTGGGCATGCAACAATCATCAGGACAAACCACTTGCTTGTTCTCATGGAGCTTACCTTTCAGTAGTGGAATAGAAAATATGCCAATACACAAATCAACAAATAAATAATATAGCGAAAGGTGTGATAAGTGCTATGAAGGAAATAACAAAGGGTGAAAACATCCAGGACTGGGGAGGCCACTCTAGATAAAGTGGTTTGAAGAGGGGCTATTTGAGCTGACTCTTAAAAAAGAATGAGAAAGAATCTATGTCTCAGTCCATTTGGGCTGCTTTAATAAAAATACCATAGACTGCATGGCTTATAAATAACAAATATTTATTTCTTACAGTCCTGGAGGCTAGGAAATCCAAGATCAAGGTGCTGGCAGATTCGGTGTCTGGTAAGAGCCAGCTTCCTCAGAGCCCCGTCTTACTGCACCTTCATATGGCAGAAAGGACGAGGGATTGCTCTGCATCCTCTAAGGACACTAATTCAATTCATCTTCCAGAGAGGCCCTGCCTCCTAATACCATCACCATGAGTGGTAGGATTTCAACAGATGAATTTTGAGGGACACGAACATTCAGACCATAGCAATTTACTAAGGAAGGACCTGGGGCAAGAGCTTTCCAGACAATAAATAGCATATGCAAAAAGCCTATGTCAGCAAAAGTGACAAATTCTAGAAACTCTAACAGTAAAATATGGTCAAAGATGTTGTGTGAGGTAGACAGAAGCAGGGTCACGCAATTCCATGAAAAGACACTTCAAAATATTAGAATAAATGTAAATTAAAACTCTATGTGAGACAGAATTTTGTAGCAATTGGATTGGCAAAGACCCAAAGGTTTGGAAAGACTCTACTAGTAAAACATGTGGGGAAACACACACTCCTATATATTACTGTGGGAGTGTCCATTAATACAATGTCTAAAGAACAATTTAGCCATATGTACCCAACGTTTGAAAGAAAAAAGGAGAGAGAACATATCCTTTACCATAGCAATTCCTGTTCTCAGAATTTTTCCCATAGACATACCTACACATGGGCACAAAGAGAGTCCCTGGGATCCTGTAGCATTGTTCACAGTAGCAAACATCTAGAACAAGGGGCCATGTGGACTGAGGGCAATACCCGCTGCCCAGTCCTGGTCTGCCATGCTGTCCCTACATCCCATCTAGCTGGCTCCCACTCACAAATGTCCCCGACGTGACAATAAACTTAAGGCCACTGTGTGATTGAGGGTCCCGCTAACGCTGTCCCAGGGCCTCCCCTGAGACGGAGCCGAGGTTTCCAGGAAGGGGGCACCCACGCCTCCTTGGGCAGCCCAATCTCAAGGGAAGCTGGAAAGGGGGCTCTAGCTCTGGTCAAAGAAAATGAGAACGATGGAGGGGACACTGGGCAGCCCCCACCACGAGGATCCTTGAGTAGACTGGAGGCCGGATTCACGACCAACACAAGTCAGGGGCTGGCAAGCTTGGCCATTTCTAGGAAGAGATAAGAAAACAGGGGTCAAGCACAGGAGAGATTTCATTGCGCCGCCTATTTTCTGGTGGTTGCATTTTCTGTCATGTATTACCTTTAAAAAAATAATAAAAGTAACTTTATAGGACCCAAGGGAAATTCAAAATTCCACAGGCTGGTCAAGGCTTTGAGGTTGCGGTGGTGAAACCCCTCAGGCCAGGCGCCGTGAGGGACCCCTCCGCGCTGGCTCAGAAGCTGAATCCGCCCGGGCTCTGGCGGCCAAAGGCGCTGCGGCCACAGCTCCGCGGCGGCACCAGGAAGGCTCCAGGCTGGGAGGAACGGCCAGACCCGCCCACGTGGGAAGCACCGCCGCGCCTGCGCAGCGGGGCCCGTGATGCCCCGCTTCCACTCCGCGCCTGCGCACTGGTCCCGCGACGCCCGGCCGGCGGGAACGTGGCCTGAAAGTGGGCGGGGCCCAGGCCCCGGGATCCGCGGGTTCGCTGCGGCTCGCGAGTGGAAGTCGAGGTGACGCCGGCCCGGGAGGGAGAGCAGGGAGGCACCCTCAGTCGCCCCTCCGCCCCCTCTTCCGGGAACGACGCCTCCCTCCGGAGGTGGGGCTGAGGGGCCGTTGCAGGGTAATGGCGAACCTGGGGTGGGTGCGGGGCCGGAGGGGTCTGCGGGTCTGGGGTGACTGACAGCAGCGGATGGGCCTGCGGACGCGCCGCTGCGCCGCGCCCTGGAGTGGGGGCCGGAGCGGTGGAGGGTCGCGCGCTTCTGGCATGCGGAGCCGCGCCAGAGGCCCCTGTGCTGCCTGGCGCCTCGGGGCTCCAGCGGCGGCGCGGGAGGTGGCCCGGGCGTGCCTCGCGCGCTGCTCTTCGCTCCCGCCGCCTTCCTGTCCCAGCTCCGTTCGTTCTCCCGGGACCCCGAACTCCGCTGACCCAGGAGGGGCGCAGTCAGTGTTCTGGCAACGCTGCTGCATTTATTCAGTAAGCCAGCGTTTGCTGCCCCTCTTCCCAGCTCTGTGCCACGTGCAGCAGCCTTGTGGGTCTTCCGGTAGGAGGACACAGCGTTTGCAAAGGTATTTGCTGAATGGGTAGACACGTTTAAAATAGGGGGAGGACAGGCAGGCCCCTTCTCTCTGGGCTTCACAGCCCTGTTGGAAAACCCAGGGAACAGGTGCGATTATGCCATTCAGACAGTACTGAGGATGTGAGGACAGTGACCTCTGGCATTGGAGGGGTGACCAGATGAGCTTATGAGGTGGATAGAGTGGCTTTGCCTGAGCTGACCCATGAGCCAGGAGTGCTCCAGGCTGTGGGAGGAAGAGGCCCTGCGCTGGACACCAGGCTGGACTCTGTTCAGTGGAAAGCAGTGAGCAGCCAGGAAAGATGCGCAGGGGACCATGGAAGGAAGAGTGATTTTTATTTTAAGTGAAGTTAAAAGCCACAGAATGGTTTAAAGGGTTGTAGAAAAGCCCGAATAGCTCTGTAGATTATTGTGGACACAGCCCCACATTCTGGGTGTCCACCCAAAGGGAATCAGTCATCTGGAAGTAACCTAGGCAGCTCCAGGTGTCCCTCCAGGCACATGCATTCCAGGATTTTGTGTGTGGAGCACAGCCTCCATCCTCTGGGATGCAGAGGTGGTCCTAGCTCATAGCCTCCAATGAGGGAGTCTGAAACTTTTAGGAAGGAGGTTCCTTGAGGGTAGACGAATGGTGATTGTGATTACAAAGGGCTCTGTGACCCGCTGTCCAAGAGCCATGATGTCTGGGGATCTTTTCCTATTGGCATTACCATGGCATGAACAAGGTTCATGAAAAGCGTAATGATACAAGCCCAGAAATTGGTTTTTGCTCTTCCCCACATCTGCCCTCAGAAGTGTCATTTGACTAATATGGTGTGTGTCCATTTTCCTCTTTGAACTTTACGTGAAGAACCAGAGAAGTGGACAACTGAGTAAAGAGGTCTGGAAGTGCCTCCCTCCCACTGTATCCTATGAAAAGGAAACAACAGGTGGTATTGTAGGGCTGATTCATGTATAGTTTTTTGTTGCAGAAAAGGGGAGAAAAATCCATTTAAATCTACCAGGAGAATAAGTAGTGGTTTGCTAACGTGCTTTGATTTTGTGCACATGGCTGTTTTGTGTTCTTTAACTGAAAACCTTGAAGGAACTGGCCAACAGATTAGGTGGCCACCATCCAAATCAGATAACCCTTGTATTTCTGAGAGCTGATCTGCCGTCCCCAGCTCCTAGAAACCTAGCGAGGTGTGGAGCAGGCACCTGCCTCCGACACCACTGCCCCACACCCAGATTCTCCTCTCTGACCCCTGCCTGCTCCTGACAGGGTGACCCGGACAGGAGCCAGCTGGGAGCAAGGTTTGCTCAGCATAAGCTTTCTGTTTGCCTTTATGCCTTGCCCCATCCCCAAGCCTACTCTGCATTCCTTACTGCCTTGTTTTCTAGACTTTCCTTTACAGAATAAAACTAGACTAAAGTTGAATTATCTTCCTTGGTGAACCTCTAGGGAGGCCTGATCAAAACATTTATACTACAGTATTAGTGCCCATGGAAATGTGATTTGTCTCTCCTGCAGGCATCTTAGCTCTGGACAAACGCCTTAACCCAGTGGAATGAAACTGGCTTTTAAGTATAGCCTCAGGGGCTTGGAGGTGCATGTGGGCCAGGATGTTCCTGGCTCTTTGCTCCCACAATGTTCTGTTGTGTTTGGACTGTTTATGTCACCTTGAACTTACAGTGTGTAACTTAAATGATTGTGTGTATGTAATTTCATGTGTGCTTTTTGGTTGTCTAAAGGAGAGTTGTATTAATAGAGGAAGGGAAGTAATGAAGCACATTTTGTTGGAAGCCAAAAAGTTTTTCTGTGCCTCACCATGTGAACCTGTGTGATCCCAGGCAAGTCTGTTTACAAACATTCCCAGGGCCTTGGTATGGTCGTATGCAAATAAGTCTTTGTATGTTGTATGATGTAAGTGCCAGCTTTGTGGGCCTCTGGTAATAGAATATAGCATATGTAAAGGTGTTTGTTTTTTAGCAGGTAGACAAATTTAATAAAGAGCAACCTTTGCCTCAAAATATGTTATATCACTTGTTAATCTAATCTTGTAGAACATAGTTCTACAAGACTAACTTAGAACATGGTAAAACTTGGTTATGTAAATGGATTTTTTAAAGCACTTTCACATTTGTAAGACATTGCTTTTGTGTCCTCACTGTTCATCCTTGGAAAGAGCTGCTTTAGAACTTTTTCTATAGAATTTTTTTTTAACATATATATATTTATTGATTTCAGAGAGAGGAAGGGAGAGGGAGAGAGAGAAACATCAGTGATGAGAGAGTCATTAATTGGTTGCCTCCTGCACACCGCCTGCTGGGGATCAGGCATGTGCCCTGACTGGGAATCGAACTGTGAACCTCCTGGTTCATGGGGTGACACTCAACCACTGAACCACACCGGCCAGGTGCTGTAAATACTTTTTAAATGATCACTTAGCAATGGGAACTCTGGGTTATATAACAAAAGGAGGCCTATGAGAGGGGCAGTTGTGGGTAAATGGGCATTCCCCAGATTGTGTCTCAGCTTCTGTTCATCCCTGGGTCTTCTCTCTGTTGCTGACTTCTTCACTTCTGATCTCAGCTAACATCCCCTTAATGCAGGTAGTTCCCCAGGCCCAACCCCAAACCTATCATCTCTCACAGAGCAGTTCCATATCTAACTGATGTCCTGCTGTCATTTCAAACTCAGCATGTAGAAAACATGGTCACTTCTGTCTCCTGGCAAACAGCCCCCTCCCGAATGGCCTACTTCTATTGGTGGCTATCACCCAGGTCCTGGAGCCTCCTCGGTGAATTGGTGAATTGCTAAGCTCTCAAGCTAGCCTTCTTCACCAGCAAGTGTTGGCTGAGTGGCTGCTGGACTCTGGCCTTGGGTCAGAGGTTGGAGATCTGGGATGAGTGACCTAGTCCCTGCTGCCAGAGAGGCACTGTCTAACCAGAAGGAAGAGAGGCACTCCGCCTACTCAGGGCGAGGAAGTGTGTAGAGCACCAAAGAGCCTAAGGGAGGAGCCTCCAGCTGCCATGGCTCAGAGTGGCAGTAAGCATCTTGAGTAGGTTTTGCAGAGGTGTGGAGAAAGGACCAAAGGAAAAGGATTCTTAAATAATATTTGAGGCAGGAAGTCTCAAGACATGACCTGTTGCTTTTGTTAAGAGAGTAAGGTGTGCCCGGCTGGCATGGCTCAGCGGTTGAGCATTGACCTATGATCCAGGAGATTGGGGTTTGATTCCCAGTCAGGGCACATGCCGGGGTTGTGGGCTTGATCCCCAGCAGGGGGCGTGCAGGAGGCAGCTGATCAATCACTCTCTCATCATTGATGTTTCTGTCTCTCTTCCTCTCCTTTCCTGTCTCTGAAATCAATAAAGACATTTTTAAAAAAGAGAGTAAGGTATGACTGGCTACTTTAAAACAGTTTGAATTTGATACAATAGTCAGGCCCAGCCCTCTTCATTTTCCTCCCCCACCACTGCCTTTAGTCCTACATCCACAAAACTCATTTGTTACCTTCCTTGCTTCAGAGCCATTAAAGGATTTTTTTTTTATTGTGATAAAATATACATAACATAAAATTTACCATTTTTAAGTATAGAGTTTAGTGGCATTAAGTACATTCACATTGTTGTACTGATTACCACCATCCATCTCCAGAACTTTTTTGTACCTGAATTGAATCTCTGTACCCATTAAACAATAATTCATCTCCTGCCTTTCCCCAGCTCCTAGAACCATTTTTTCTGTCTATGAATTTACTACTGTAGGTAGGTACCTTATATAAGTGGAATATTTGTGTTTGTGTGACTGGCTTATTTCACTTAGCATAGTCTCTTCAAGGTTCATCCATGTTGTAGCATATGTCAGAGTTTCCTTTTTAAGGCTAAATGATATTCTATTGTATGAATATACCACATTTTCTTTATCATTCACCTGTGGATAGTCATTTGCCTTTTCCTACCTCTTGGCTACTGTGAACAGTGCTGCAGTGAACATGGGTGTGCAATAATCTCAAGACCCTGTTTTCAGTTCTTTTGGTGACATACTCAGAAATAAGATTATTGGATCATATAGTAATTTTATTTTTAGTTTTTTGAGGAGTCTCCATACTGTTTTCCTTAGTGGTTGCAACATTTTACAATCCCCCAAGGTTTCCAATTTCTCCACATTCTTCCCAACATTTGTTATTTTCTGTTTTTTATAGTGGCTATTCTAATTTGTGTGAGGTTATGTATTGTCATGTAGTGTTGCATATCGCTAACGATTAGTGATATTAAGCATCTTTTCATATGCTTGTTGGCTGTTTGTATATTTTCTTCCGAGAGATGTCTATTTAGGCCCTTTTTTGAATTGGGCTATTTGTTTTTTGTTGTTAAGTTTTAAGAGTTCTTTATATATTACAGATTTTAATCCCTTATCAGATATATGAGTTGTAAATCTTTTCTCCCATTTTGTGAGTTGCTTTTTTTCTCTGTTTTTAGTGTCCTTTGAAGCATAAAGGTTTTTAATTTTCATGTAGTCCCACTTGTCTATTTTTGCTTTTGTTGCCTGTGCTTGGTTCTTATCTAAAAAATCATTACCAAAATAATATGAAACTTTTCTCTGATTTCTTCTAGGAGTTTTATAATTTTAGGCTTTACATTTAAGTGTTTAATCCTTTTTGAGTTAATTTCTGCATATGATGTAAGGTAAAGATCCAACTTTATTTTTTCATGAGGATATCCAGTTTTCCCTTTATCATTTATTAAAGAGACTACCTTTGTCAAAGATTATTTGATAATATACATTAGAGTTTATTTCTGGGCTCTTACTCTATTCCATTGGTCTGTGTGTCTGTCTTTATAATACTGCAGCAATGTGTTAATTGCTATAGCTTTGTAGTGTGTTTTGATATCAGGAAGTATGAGGCCTCCAACTTTGTTCTTTTTTTTTTTTATTGTTGAGAGTATTACAGATATCCCCCATTTTCCCCACTTTGCCTCCCTCTACCCCACTCCCGCTCCACCCCAGGCCTTCCCACACTATTGTCTGTATCCGTGTGCTATGCATATAAGTTCTTTGGTTAATCTCTTCCCGCCCCCTTGTCAGTCTGTTCTATTCTTCCATGTCTTTGGACTTTTATTTGTCAGTTTATTTTGCTCATTAGCTTCCACATATAAGTGAGATCATGTGATATTTGTCATTCTCTGACTGGCTTATTTTGCTTAGTATAATAATCTCCAGGTCCATCCATGCTGTCTCAAAGGGTAAGAGAAAGATCCTTCTTTTTTACAGCTGCATAGTATTCAGTTGTATAAATGTACCACAGCTTTTTTAACTACTCATCTGATGGACACTTGGCTGTTTCCAGACCTGAGCTGTTGTAAATAATGCTGCTATGAACATAGGGTGCATATATTCTTTCTGATTGGTGTTTCAGGATTCTGAGGATATATTCCCAGAAGTGGGATTGCTGGGTCAAACGGCAGTTCCTTTTTTAATTTTTTGAGGAATCTTCATAATGTTTCCACAGTGGCTGCACCAGTCTGCATTCCCACCAGGAGTGTAGTAGGGTTCCCTTCTTCCCACGTCAATGTCAGCACTTGTTGTTTGCTGATTTATTGATGATAGCCATTCTGGCAGGTGTGAGATGATACCTCATTGTAGTTTAAATTTGCATCTCTTTGGTGATTGGTTACTGTGAGCATTTTTTCATACGTCTCTTGGCCATCTGTGTGTCTTCTTTGGAGAAGTGTCTATTCAGGTCCTTTGCCCATTTTTTAATTGGATTGTTTGTTTTTTGTTGAGTTTTGTGAGTTCTTTATGTATTTAGGAAATTAATGCCTTACCAGATGTATCATTGGTGAATATGTCCTCTGATACAGTGGGTTCCCTTTTCATTTTGAGGATGGTTTCTTTTGCTGTGCAGAAGCTTTTTAGTTTGATGTAGTCCTGTTTGTTTGTTTTTTCCTTTGTTTCCCTTCCCCTAGAGTTGTATTGCTGAAAATTCTGCTACGTGAGATGTCTGAGATTTTGCTGCCTATGTCTAGGATTTGTATGGTTTTGTGGCTTACATTTAAGTGTTTTCTCCATTTTGAATTCATTCTTGTGTAGGTTGTTAGTTGGTGTTCTAGTTTCATTTTCTTGCATGCACCTGTTCAATTTTCCCAGCACCATTTATTGAAGAGACTGTCTTTACTTCATTGTATGCTCGTCTACTTTCTTATATGTTAATTCACCAGAATCGCATGGGTCTATTTCTGGGGTTGCTGTTCTATTCTATTGATCTATATGCCTGTTCTTGTGCCAGTACCAGGCTGTTTTGATTACAATGGTTTTGTATTACAGTTTGATATCTGGTATTGTGATCCATCCAATTTTGTTCTTCTTTCTCAAGTGTACTATGGCAATTTGGGGTCTTTTTGGTTCCATATTAATTTTTGGAATAGTTGTTCTAGACCTGTGAAATATGCTGATGGTATTTTAATAGAGAGTGCGTTGAATCTATAGATTGCTTTAGGTAGTATGGACATTTTAATGATGTTAATTCTTCCATTCCATGAACACGGTATATGCTTCCACTTCTTTGTATCATCCTCTGTTTCTTCTTTCAATATCCTATAGTTTTCCAAGTACAGGTGTTTTGCCTACTTGGTTAAGTTTATTCCTAGATATCTTTTTTGTTGTTGTTGCAATGGTAAGTGGGATTATATTTTAGACTCTTTTTCTGAGAGTTCATTATTGTTGTATAAAAATGCCATCAATTTCTGGATGTTAATTTTGTATCATGCTACTTTTCTGAATTCATTTATTAAATCTAGTAGTTTTTTGGTGGAGTCTTTAGGGTTTTCTATGTATAATATCATGTCATCTGCAAATAATGACAGTTTAACTTCCTCCTTTCCAATTTAGATGCCTTTTATTATTTCTTCTTGTCTGATTTCTGTGGCTAAGACTTCAGTACTACGTTGAATAAGAGTGATGAAAGCAGACAACCCTAACTTGTTCCTGTTTTTAAGGGAAGTACTTTTAGATTTTGCCCATTGAATATCATGTTGGGTGTATGTTTGTCATATATGGGCTTTATTATTTTGAGGCTTGTTCCCTCTATTCCCACCTTGTTGAGAGGTTTTTATCATAAATGGGTGCTGTATTTCATTGAATGCTTTTCCTGCATCTATTGATATGATCATGTGATAGTTTTCCTTTATTTTGTTTGTGATTTATCACATTTATAGATTTGCAAATATTGTACCATCCTTGTATCCCCAGGATAAATCCCACTTTATTATGGAATATGATCTTTGTAATGTATTGCTGGATCTGATTTGCTAATATTTTTTTGAGGATTTTAGCATCCATGTTCATCCAGGATATGGGTCTATAATTTTCTTTCTTTGTAGTGTCTTTATCTGGTTTTGGAATTAGAATAATGCTGACCTTGTAAAAAGAGCTTAGAAGTCTTCCCTCCTCTTGAATTTTTTGGAATAGTTTGAGGAGGACAGGTGTTAGTTCTTCACTGAATGTTTGGTAAAACTGGCCTGTAAAACCATCCAGTCCAGGAGGTTTTTTTGCTGGGAATTTTTCTATTACTGCTTCAATTTCATTAGTTGTTATTAGATATTCAGGTTTTCTCATTCCACCTGATTAAGTTTTGGAAGGTTGTATGTTTCTAGGAATTTGTCCATTTCACACCGGTTGTCCAGTTTGTTGGCATATAGATTTCCATAGTATTTCCTTATATTACTTTTTATTACTCTGCTGTCAGTTGTTACTTCACCTCTTTCATTTCCCATTTTATTTTTTTGGGTCCTCTCTATTACTTGATGAGTCTGGCTAAAGGTTCATCAATCTTGTTTATTTTTTCAAAGAACCAGCTTTGGGTTTCATTGATCTTTTGTATTTTTTTTTAAGTCTCTATGTCATTTATTTCTTCTCTGATCTTTATTATTTTCTTTCTTCTACTTCCTCTGGGCTTTTCTTCTTGTTCTCTCTCTAATTCTTTTAGTTGTAGGATTAGATTTTTTATTTTTACTTTTTTTTTAGTTTTTTCTTGTTTCTTGAAGTAGACCTCTAATGCTATGAATTTCCCTCTCAGGAGTTTTTTCACTCTGTCCCATAGTTCTTGCATTGTTGTGTGTTCATTTTCATTTGTTTCTAGGAAGCTTCTGATTTCTTCCTTGATCTCACTGGCAACCCATTCATTGTTTCATAGCATACTATTTAGCTGCCATGTGTTTGAATGTTTAAAATTTTTTTTTTATTGTAGTTGATTTCTAGCTTCATGCCATTGTGATCCGAGAAGATGCTTGATATGATTTCAGTCTTCTTGAACTTGTAGAGACTTGTTTTGTTTCCTATCATGTGGTCTATCCTTGAGAATGCTCCGTGTGCACTTGAGAAGAATGTATATTCTGCTGCTTTGGAATGAAATGTTCTGTAAATATCAATTAGATTCATCTAATTTAATGTGTCATTTAAGGTGGCTGTCCCTTGTTGATTTTTTGTGTGTAAGATCTATCCAGTGATGTCAGTGGGGTGTTCAAATCCCCTACTATGATTGTATTGCTAGCTCTCCTTAAAGTCCGCCAAGAGTTTTTAAAATATATTTAGGTGCATACATGTCTACAGGGGTTGTATTTTCTTGTTAGGTTGATCCCTTTAGTATTATGTAGTGATATTCTTTGTCTCTTATAATGGCCTTTGTTTTTAAGTCTATTTTGTCAGATATAAGTATTGCTACCCCTGCTTTTTTTGTTTGTTTCCATTTGCTTGGAAAATTTTTTTCTACTTTCAACCATTATGGGACTTCTAAGATGGGTCTCTTATTGACAGCATATATATGGGTCATGTTTTCTTATCCATTCAGCTACCCTCTGTCTTTTGATTGGAGCACTTAATCCATTTACATTTATGGTTATTATTTATAGGTACTTATGTATTGCTATATTTATTCTTTATACCTATGTTCCTCTCTACCTCTATTTTTTCTTCGTCTTACAACAATCCTTTTAGCATTTCTTGCAGTCCTGGTTTGGTGGTAATAAACTCCTTTAGCATTTTTTGTCTTGGAAGCTCTTTATTGCACCTTCAATTTTAAATGATAGCCTTGCTGGATAGAGTACTCTTGGTTTCAGATCCTTACTTTTCATTACATTGAGTCTTTCTTGCTGTTCCCTTCTGGCCTGTAGTATTTTTGTTGAGAAATCAGCTATCAGCCTTATGGGAGCTCCCTTGTAGATAACTGACTATCTCTCTTTCTTTCCTTAGATTCTGTCTTGTCTTTAATGTTTGCCATTTTAATTCTGATGTGGCTTGGATGGGTCTGTTTGGGTTCATATTGATTGGGACTCTCGGTGCTTCCTGAACTTTTGTGACTTTTTTCTTCACCAGGTTAGGCAAGTTTTCTGTTATTATTTGTTCAAACAGGTTTTCTATCCCTTGCTAACTTTCTTCTCTCTCTGGTACCTGTACAGTGCACATATTGTTCCATTTCATGTTGTCCCATAGCTCCCTTAGATTCTCCTCATACTTTCTAAGTGGTTTGCTTTGTTTGTTTGTTTGTTTTTTGCCACTCTAATTGAGTGTTTTTTTGTACCTTGTCTTCCAAATCACTGATTCAATCCTCTGCTTCACCAAGCCTGCTTTAATTCCTTCCAGGGTATTATTGATGTGAGATATAGTAGTCTTCATTTCCAATTGGTTTCTATGTCCTTTTTCATGCTCATGTAGTTCCCACTAAGTTCATTGTAGTTCCCATTTAATTTCTTACAGTTCTCACTAAGTTTCTTAAACATCCTTGTAATCATGGGAGGAGGCAAATATGACATTTACCTATGGCCACCATCTTCTCTGTGTTTGTCCTTAGATCTAAAGTGAGTCTCTTGTAGAAGCATAGAGGTGGATCTTGTTTTTTAATCCATTAAGCTACTTTATGTCTCTCGATTGGGGAATTTAATGCATTTACATTTAAAGTAGTTACCGAGGGGGAAGGATTTGCTTTTGTCATTTTGTTGTTTTCTGTATGTCTTATAGCTTTTTTTGTTCCTCATTTTCTCCATTATTGCTTTCCTTTATGTTCAGTTAATTTTTTTGTAGTGATAATTTTGCTTCTTTCCTCATTTTGTTTTGTGTATATTCTATAGATTTTTTTTGTGTGGTTACTATGGAGATTACATATAACATCCTAAAGTTATAACAGTTTATTTTACCTTTGATACCAACTTAATTTTAATCACATATAATAATTCTACTTCTTTATGTCTCCCCCCTTCTCATTTTATATTTTTGATGTCACAGATTATATCATTGTGTGTATACATCAACATAGACTTAAAATTTTTAATGCATTTGACTTCTAAATCTTGTATAAAATAAAAAGGGAAGTGGTAAACAAGGTGTACTTTTTTTTATGTTTGTCAATGTATTCACCTTTACTGGAGATCTTTATATTTTCTTTTGGCTTTCAGTTGCTGTCTAGTATCCTTTTGTGCCAGCCTAAAGCACTCCCCTTAGCATTTCTTATAGGGCAGGTCTACTGGTAATGAGTTCCCCGTAGCTTTTATTTACCTGGGAATGTCTTAATTTCTCCCTCATATTTGAAGGACAGTATTGCTAAATATAGAATTCTAAGTTGACTGGTCCTCCCCGCCCCCCCCCCCCCCAGCACGTTGAGTATTATCCCACTGCTATATGGCCTCCAAAGTTCTGCAGAGAAATTGGTTTATAATCTTATTAAGTATTTTTTGTACATGATGAGTCACTTTTCTCTTGCTACTCTAAAGATTCTCTCTTTATCTCTGGCTTTCAGCAGTTGATTATAATGTGTTTCAGCATGAGTCTCTGGGTTTATCTTACTTGGAGTTTATTGAGCTTGAATTTGTAAATCTTTGTATTCCCACAATTTGGGGAAGTTTTCAGCCACTATTTATCTCTTTTAAAATTTTATTGATTTTACAGAGAGAGGAAGAGGGAGAGAGAGAGAAAAAGAGAAACATTGATTTGTTGTTTCACTTATTTATGCATTCATTGGTTGATTCTTGTATGTTCTCTGACTGGAGATCAAACCTGCAACCTTGCATATTTGGATGACTCTCTAACCAGCCAAGCTACCCGGCCAGGGCCCAGCCATTATTTCTTCAATTTACCTCTCTGTCCCTTTCTCTCTTCTCATCTGGTACTCCCTTACCGTGCATATTGGTTCCCTTACTGTGTTCCATAAGTACTTTGGACTCTGTTCACTTTTCTTAAGACTTTTTAAGTGTTTGCTATTGAAGTTCACTGATTCTTCTGCCTGTTCAAATCTGCTGTTGAAGCCCTCTAGTAAATTTTTCAGTTTAGGTATTGTATTTTTTAGCTCCACAATTTGTTTGATTTCTTTTTACAATTTGTATCTCTTTGTTGATATTCTCATTTTGTTGTCATAGATTGTTTTCCAAATTATTTTTTAGTTCTTTGGGTTTTCTTTACCTCTTTCAATATATTTAATGGTTGGTTTTAAAGTCTTTATCTAGTACATCCTATGCCTATTTTTCCTCAGGGACAGTTTCTACCAATTCTTCTTTCTCTAAATGGGCCATGTTTTCCTGTTTCTATGTGTGCCTTGTAATTCTTTTTCTTTTTGAAAAATTCGGCATTAGAAAAATAGCCACTTTCTCCAGTCTTTGCAGACTGGCTCTGTGCCATGAAAGACCACTGATTAGTAGGCTGTTTCTGATCCTTAAGGTCATCTTGGAGCAAAGGCTTAAGCTATTCTCAGAATTTTTTCTGAGCATGTATCTTCCCTGGGCTTGTGTGTGTGTGTTATTTTCAATTCCCCCGTATACATGGCTGCTTTTAAATGTCTTAATTTCCAAAGTGCCTCATCTGAACTCCTCCTTGGGCTTTAGATGTTCTATTGTATCTTCCCCCATCCACTCATTCTCTTGCCCCAAGCATGTGTGGGTCTGCAGTCACCCCATGGCTTTCACACGGAGTACCCACTGCTGTTTCTGTAGCTTTTCCCATCTCAGCTCCAAGTCAGGCAAAACAGAGACCTGTCCCTCAGGTAGCCCCAAGACAAGTTAGGATGTTGCCAAAAGATCTTCTCTGTACCCTCCAGTTTGAGGGAAGGAACTGGAGTTGGTGCTTCTGCTTTCAGATGGTTTGATATGGGAAGGAGTAGGGCAAGGGTGAGTAAGCAAAACAAAAATTCCTACACCACAAAAATCCCAACCATCCTGAATGTCACTTTTTCTTAACTGGGCATTTGCTTGGTTGCTGTGGATCTTTGACTGTTTTCCAGAACTTGTATAAAATATTTTAGCCAGTACCAATTTTTAAAATATTTCCATGGGGGAATGAGGGCCTAGAGCTCCCAATTACACCACCTTGCTGATGTCCTGTTCCCCTTAAAGGATTTTAAATTGGGACTTTTTTTTTTTTTGGTATGTTTGGTGACAGCATGGGAGATGGATAGTGTGGATGAGCTTCCTCTGCTGTTCTAGGTCAAGGACTGTATTCTAGGCCAGGCAGCAGCAGTATAAGACAGGCTAAGTCCTTCCCATGGGAGTTCCTCGCCTCTCCAATAGGGGACATAGCGCTTCAGAAGCTAATCCCACAGCCAGTGGCATCATGACAGATTATGGTGGTGCCAGGGAAGAAGGGGCTAGGGAGCTCACAGAGAGCATAACAGGGGTGGAGGCTGTTTAAGTTGGGGACAGTAACATTTCAGCAGAAGTTTAGGGGTGAACAGAAGATCGGCCAGGTTGGCAGATGAGCCTTCTGGGAATGCTTAACAGTGTGTGCAAAGGGCCTGAGGCAGGGAGAACCTGAGTTCTAGGGACAAAATAAGGCACTAGGTTTTTAGAGGACCATGTACAAGAGCAAGAGAGATTTGATGCTGCAGAGGCCAATAGGGGTCAGATCTGAGCAGGAGGTATGACATTCTGAGAGCATTGGGGAACCCCCAAGTGCAGTGAGACCCAAGAGAAGTCCCAGGTGAGGCAGGAGCAGGGGCTGGGCAGGGAGAGTCTTGGAGAGGTAGAGTTTTGGGGAGGGAGGTTTTCTCCTCGGCACCTATCAAAAGAGCCTTTTTCGTAGCCCTGTTCAGGAAGGGGTGATTTGACCCCTACTTGAGCTTGGTCATGGGCTGCTGAGGATGCCTCTCCCCTATGCAGGGGAACAGAGGCAGCTGGAGGTTTAAGTGGTGTACACTGACCTGAACTCCAGGACCTGAGGGCATCCAGATGTGGCTGTGGGGCTAGATCCCAGAAAGGAGGGGCCATAGAAGGCCTGTACTCTGTACTCCCTGCCAAGGACTACTTTTGTTCTACAGTCAAACCTTGGTTCTCAAATGTCTCCCATCTCAAACAATTCGGTTCTTGACCAAGTTGTTTGTGAAAAAAATGTCTCGATTATTGAACAAAACTTCGGTTCTCAATCTGACAACCTTTTCATGCTTATATATCAGCATGACAAAAAGCATCTCTCAGGCCACAAACAAAGGAGAGAATGCAAGTTAGTGTACTGCTAAACCTTGTATTGTTAACATCTCAGGAAATTGTGCTGTGAATATTTTTGTGGGTTTTTTTTGCTTGTGTTGCTGGAAAAATGGATGATTAGCACAATTTTAAAACAAAAAGAGGCCATCAAGAGTGCTAATGTTGCTAAGAGTGTGAAAGGAACAATGATCACAGGCAATTGAAGAGGTAGGAAAACTGTTGTTGATTTGGATAAATGAAAAGCAGCTAGCCATGACAGCATTTCCGAGGCAGTGATATGTGAAAAAGCGAAGATGGCTGCATCTGACTTCCTGAAAGACACCCCTGAAACAAGTGCTGAATGTGATTTGTTTAAGGCTAGTAGGGGGTGGTTCAATACATTTAAGAAAAGAAGTATTTGTTTATAGATCAAACAGTACATTAGACATGAACTGTATATAAGAAAGGTTAAAACAGCGAATCATTTGGGGGTCTGGAATGAATTAATTCAATTTACATTATTTCTAGTAGGAAAAGTGATTTGGTTTTCAAACAGATTGCTTCTCGAACAGCCTTCTGGAACAAATTAAGTTTGAGAACCAAGGTGCCACTGTATTTCTTTTCTACCTGGACAGCCTCAAGGTTGGCATAAAGGCCACCGTAAGCTTGCCCACTGCACTGATAGCCTGGCTCCACTTTTCCATCCCCAGATAGTGCAGTCACACTGTCCTCTAGCACTTTTGCCATCACTGTCCCTGGTTCCAGGGGCACGTTACCTCCTGCCACCCTTCTGTAAAACCATCATCCTATATCTGTGTTCTCTGTATTCTTTTCTGATCACATCTCACATCTCTTTGTATCCTGAAACAGCAGCATGAGCAGCTTTCCTGTGAGTAGCCCCACCTTCCAGATGCGGAGACCAGCCCCTTGCAAGGGGATAAGTTGCCCACACTGCTGTGGGCAGAGCTTAAACCTACATCCTGCTTTCAACCTGGCACATCCCTGTCCCTTTCTCCTAGGAACTTCCATCCCACTTACCATAACTGGCAGAGAATGATGGACAGATGGTGGACTTTCCCTGAGTGTTAGGGAGCCTTGAGAATGAGGCACCTCCCTTCCTGTCCTGGGAAGCTTCACATTCCCACATGGTGCCTTGCACTAGAAGCTGCTAATAAAACTTGAACACATGCTCCTTTTGAGGGTGCATTGAACCAAAATCAATGGTGCCAAATTCATTTATTTTGCTACTCAGGTAGAACTTTTATAGGCTTTGAAAGCACACTTATTTCCTTCTTGGCAGGAATATGCTACATGAATGAAAAGATGTATCAGTTGTGAATTTTCCAGGAAAACGAGCAGTGTTTTTCAGATTTGTCTGGGGCTCTTGGTTCCCAAAGGACAGGATTTTAACCCTTTTGAAAAGTAAATTACTATATGGAGAAAAAGTGAGAATTGAAAGAGTGGATTGGATACATGTTCCTGTTACCGTGAAAGGTTTTGGGACATCATTTACACATAACTTTTTAAAATAGGACAAGCCTAAAAGCTGTTTGTCTGGAACAGTACCTAGAGGGAAACATGCTTAGGCTGTGGTCTGTGCCCCAGATCAGCACCTGCAGGACCTACAAGCTTGGACAGCTCACCTAGTCTTATAAACCTCAGTTCCTCCTGTAGGGGTCACACCTTCCAGAATCATTTTGAGAATCAAGTGACTCTTCTGATTCACAGGAGAAAATGCAGACCAGTTTTTAGTTCAACGTTTTGTCCCTGAGCACAGGGATTTCTGACTTGCCCTGGAAGTTCGTAGCCTAACGTATTTTTCCTGCTTCTGCCTTTCCACCAGCAGCTGTGGCACAGTCCTCAACAGATAAAGAAATGAGAAAAATACCAAATAATGGGAACCTGAAGAGGATGAAGGTGGCGTACCCCCTGGGACTGTTTGTGTGCCTGTTCATCTATATCGCCTACATCAAGTGGCACTGGGTCTTCGCCACGCAGGCCTTCTTCAGCATCACTGAGGCAACCTCAGGGGCCCACAGGGGCCAGCAGACTCGAGATCCTCCGGGGACGACTGCACATGGTCACAAGGTCTTCTATGGCATCATGTTTGACGCGGGAAGCACTGGCACCCGAGTGCATATCTTTCAACTCACCTGGCAGCCTGGAGGTATCCTGTCTGGGCAGAAATCCCTAGCTGTGTGCTGCTTTTTCTCCTCCTCACAGCAGAGCTCTTGGGATCACCTCCCCTTAAAGACGGTGGTTTCTCAGGGTATAGGCTAGACTCCCTGCCTTAGACTTACCTGGGAGTTTGTAAAAAATGCAGTGACCCAGTGATACTGACTCAGAGTATCGGTTGGGGCCAAAGAATCTAAATTTCCCAGGAATCCCAAAATATTCTTGCACTAGCATCTGGCTACCAGCTAGGGGCAAGTGAGATCCCAGAGGGTGTTTGGTAGCCTGTCTCCTCCCAGCATGCACAGGCAGGTCAGGTGGCTGGGATCATGATTTAGCCCAGAGGTCGTGTTGGTGAATTTAAGACAGGAAGTAAGCCCAGATTCAGGTGAGTGGAGCTTGGAGTCTAGAAAAGTCTGATAATTGCAAAGACCCAGAACCCAAGCCAAAAAAGAGCTGTCAGTAGGGCCGTGGCCTCAGCAGTGAGAGTGGAACTGAAGCCGGAGCCTGTCTGCTTTACTTCCCTGGGTAGGGGCTTAGGCATCTTCACTTGCTGGCTTCTCTTATAGGGTGATCCTCATCACTGTCCAGTTCTTTACCCTGTTCCTCCTTTTGATCTCCTTTCCCAGCACCTCTTTGTGTCCATCGGCTCTGAGGGTTGTCTCTCTAGCCTCTAGCCAATAAGTGTTTTCTGCTGACTATTCAGCAAGCCTATTGGTCAAACTGGGGTTCTCTCCTCTCTCCTCTGGCTCTTTACTGACTTTCAGTGCCTTTTGAGTCAACGCCATGTTGTGTATTTAACTGAGCTGGTGACGCCAGACACCCTGAGTAGCTCTCTCCAAAGCCATCATGACATATTTTATTTACTTTTCATCTGCTTTGTTTTTAAACTTACTGCAAGTTAAATACATATTTATGTGCTGGACCTATCTACCTCCAAAAATGGTTTTGAGGCTGAGTTTAAGACAACACATGTCCATGTGTAATCCTTTAATAGCCATATTCCACTGTTTAATTTTTGGAGAGAAGTCCTTAAAAAAAGTTTTGCTTCTAATTTTTCCTATTGGGTCTCTGTGTCTGAGTTCAGACCAGCATCCCTTGTCCACTGTATGCTCTGAACACTCACCCTGCTGTATGCACAGGAGTCCAGCCTCCAAATAATTTAAAACACTCAATTTTTAAAAAAGAAGAAAACATATTTTTTAGAACCCTCTAATGCATCCATCCCAGAATTGAGGAAATGACTTTTGTATTTGCAGTTTGGAATCATCTGCCCTGCCCCTCTGTTTATTGAATTAACAGGAATTAACTGTTAAATTTAGCCTTAAATGCACTTTTTTTGTATGCAAAATAAACCTGAATAAAGTTAATTTTTTAAAAAAAAGGTAAAGTTCTGACCAAAACATTAGGTATAATATTCATCTTGTTTAGTCAAACTAGTGTCAGAATTTAGATGAGAATCGGTGAAAGGGCTCCTGTCACTCTGGGATCTATCTGTTTTCAGATTGGCCTTAAAAGTGTGGCTAATCTTAGTTGTATAGATTTATATTTTGTGTATAGATTCATAGTTGTACCTTCTTAAAAATATGTTTTTCCCTTAGAAACTCCCACTTTGACCCATGAGACCTTCAAAGCACTGCAGCCAGGTCTTTCTGCGTATGCTGATGACGTTGAAAAGGTAGCGGTTTTCTCTTGTCTGTTCATCACATTTGTCGTCTAACTGTGTGATTGTTAATGCCAGCTTTCTTCCTCTTGAGTGCAGTCAGCCATCTTAACAAAAGAGTATCTCTGATGGTGCTGACCTGGGACATTTCATGTTTAGCATGGTCAGAAAATAGAGGAAACTGGTATAATACATAAGTACCCCCATCTCCCATTCTCCCACACACACACCCTGGCGATTCCAGGCACTTCCTACAACCAGCACATATACCACCAGAGGTCTGGATGTGTTTCAAAAGCACAAATGCTACAAACTTACAAAAAGCATTATTTGAAAACTTAGTTTTTTTATTGTTTTAGTTCCTCTGATTGAATATGACAAACATTGACTAAAACAAAAAATTAAATTTAAAAGTATAGGAAGGAGATTCCAAGATGGTGGAAGATTAAGTGGAAGCTACACTGACAATCTCCCAGGACCAAACTGAAATTACAACTAAAATATAGAAAAACCATCCTGAATAGTAAACTGCAACTGAAGATGAGCTGGAGAGCACCCTCATAACCAAGGAGGAATAGTGGAGACCTCATAGAGACTGGTAGGAAGTGCAGAGGCTCAAGAGGGCTGGCTGGGCTCCCACACACAGCAGCTGAAGGTCCGGAGGGATATCTCAGTAGTGGGGAAGGGGTTCCCACTGAGCACTCTGGAGCCTAATCCCCAGGGTGGGCTTCCCAGCCAAGAGCACCAGAACTGAGAAAGGTGCCCCACATAACATCTGGTTGTGAAAAGCAGTGGGGTTCTGTCTGACAGGGGAGACAGCTGGAAATACAGGCACCCTCTTAAAGGGCCAATGCACAAAGTTTCTTGTGCAGCCACTCAGCTTGGGTTCTGGCAGGGGGAGGGCAGAGTGGACTAGAGCTATGTGAGGAGAGTCCAATGGCGCTTACTGGGAGAATAGAGCTCAGAGGGCAGCCATCCGAATTCCTGTGCTGAGTCATTCCCCCATACAGCAGAGGACATCTTTCTCAGACAGACGTATACCTTCCAAGCAGCTTTTGCCTGGGGTAGGGGGGAGCAATTGCCCCACCCTGCTCAAAAACCTCTGGCCCCAACTGTGGAGTTTATACAGCCTGAGGCTCATTAAGGGACTGAATAACATCCCCTGGGTGCTTTGCGTCTGCCTGATTTGCTTCTGGATCCACGGCTTGGGAAAGCAGACCTTGGTGCACATCTTGGTCCTGTCCAAACACACCCAGTCCCAGCAGAGGGAACCACAAGCTGTGGAGTGCAGAAAACTTCAAGCAGGGTACTCAAGGCCAGCCACAAACAGCATCTGACATTGGCCTGCACCAGAGACCATCCAGAAAGACTGGGAGTCCTAGCAGATCTAATTAATACATAGAAACAAATCCAAACAGGCAGCCAAAATGGGGAGACAAAAAAAGCAAGTCCCAAATGAAAGAACAAAAGAATTTTTCAGAATAAGAGCTAAATGAAATGGAGATAAGTAGTCAGTCTATCAGATACAGAGCTCAGAATACTGATCATAAGCATGCTCAACAGCATGAGAAAAGAAATGGAAACTAGGAAGGAAATTAAGAATGACATAGTAAAAATTAAAACATTGGAAGAAATAAACAGGAGGTTAAGGGAAGTTGAGGATCAGATCAGCCAATTAGAAGACAGGATAGAAAAAAAGTCAATCAGAGAACCAAAAAGGAAAAACAAAAAACAGGAGGACAGGTTAAGGGAGCTATGGGACAACTTGAAACATAATCATATTTGCATCATAGGAGTACCAGAAGATGTAGAAAGTAAGCAAGGGTTAGAGAACCTATTTGAATGGCAGAAAACTTCCCTAACCTGGCCAAGGAAAAAGCCACACATGTTCAGGAGGCACAGAGTCCCAAGCAAGAAGAACCCAAAGAAGCCCATGCCCAGACACATCATAATTAAAATGCTAAAAATTCAAGACAGAATCTTAAAGGAACCAAGAGAAAAGCAATCTGTTATCTACAAAGGAGCTCCCATAAGGCTATCAGCTGATTTCTCATCAGAAACTCTACAGACCAGAAGGGAATGGCATGAAGTATTCAAGGGAATGCAAAACAAGGATCTGAAACCAAGAATACTCTATCCAGCAAGAGTATCCTTCAAAGCAGATGGTGAAATAAAGAGCTTCCCAGACCAAAAAAAAGGCTAAAGGAGTTTATCACCACCAAACCAGCATTGCAAGAAATGTTAAAGGAACTGCTGTAATTAGAAGTTGAAATAGAGAGGATGAGAAACATAGGCATAAAGAAATAAAATGGCAATAGATAAGTACTTATCAATAATAACCTTAAATATAAATGGATTAAATGCTCCAAACAAAGGACATATGGTAGCTGAATGGATAAGAAAACAAGACCCAAATATATGCTGTCTACAAGAGACCCACCTCAGAACAAAAGACACACACAGGCTGAAAAGAACAAAAACCAAACAAAAACTTCTGGAGGACTTTAAAGGAGAGATCAACAGCACTATAGTCACAGTAGGGGACTTTAACACCCCACTGACTTTACTGGATAGATCTTCCAGACAAAAAATCAGCAAGGAAACAGTGATTCTAAATGACACAGTAGATCAGATGGATTTAATTGACATTTACAGAACATTTCATTCCAGAGCTGCAGAATATGCATTCTCAAGTGCATATGGGATATTCTCAAAAACAGACCACATGTTAGGACACAAAACAAGCCTCTACAAGTTTAAGAAGATTGAAATCATATCAATCATCTTCTCGGACATTTACACCATGGAATATTATGCAGCTGCAAAAACAAAGGATCCTTTACCTTTTGAGACAGCATGGAGCGACCTGAAGAGTATTATGCTTAGCGGAATAAACCAGTCAGAGAAAGACAAGTATCACATGATCTTACTCATATGAGGAATCTAATGAACAAAATAAACCAATGAATAAAATAGATCCAGAGACACAGAAGCATGGAACAGAGTGAAGAATCTCAGAGAGAAGGCAGGGGTAGGTGTGTGGATGAGAGATTAACCTAAGAATTTATATGCATATATGCATAACCCAGGGACACAGACAGTAGTGTACTGAAGGCCTGGGGGAGGGGTGCAGGGGGTGGGGGGTGAATGGGGAAAAAAGGGGACATTTGTAATACTTTAAATAATAAAGATAATTTTTTTTAAAAAGTTAAAAGTGTATTATGCAAAATCCATAAAACAAATAAGTTTAAAAGATATTTAAACTGTCAAATAATGATTTGTGTAAGCTTGTAGTATTTATAAAGTCCCTAAAGCTGACAACTACAGTAATATAGGACACTTGTATTTCCACTAAGGCTCTCATGAAACCAGTCACCAGTATAGCTGTAAGTTCCTTTTTTGGTTCAAGCATATATCAAATAAAAAATGAATATGTTGTTCTTATCCACAGACCCTTCACTGTCTTTTCTACAGACAGTGAAGGCATAGCCTTGCTTTCCTGTAGTTTGGTTAAAAATCAAAATTCGTGATTCTAGCATGACCATAGGTCAAACCTGATTAAATTTGATATCTAGAATAAGCTCTGGGTTTTTTAAGTCTTACTTGTTTCAGTAGGCAACACACATTGAAGTGGGATGAGTTTCGCAGTGTCAGGTTTCTCACATGTCCTTCAGGAGCAAGTTTCTGTGGCTAATGGCAAATACGTCTGCATTCTCCCCTCCTCCTTCTTTTACATACCCAGTGGCGAGGCATTCATGGTGCGCGCTTTGCTTCCATCTTTAAACAGTGTCGCTGGAAGGTCATTGACTCAGTTTGTGAAGAGCTTCTTTGGGTTCTCTGGCTGGCTGGTGTTGCAGTTATATGTGCACATTGAATTTCCAGAACCAGTGCCATCCTGAAGTGCATTTAGATAACGGCCAGTCTTTTGCTCTTAACAGTATAAGAGAGGTTGCAGTTTGTTACGTTATATACACTTCATTACCCACATGTGCAGAGGCGACTGTCTAATGAAGTCTTAGAGTGGGACTTCTTAGTAAAAGGGATACATGTTTTCCCCTTGCACAGATATTGCCAGATTGCCCCATGGCATTGTACCCGTTGACATGCCCAGCGATGTTTTACCAAAGTCTTTCCCTCACCCATTGCCGCAGACACAGGGCTTTACTCAATATTTGGATCAAACATTCCCCCAGGTGAAAATGATTCCTCAATATAGTTATTCACGGGGTTTTAGCACTATGAGAGACCCCACGATTTACTCATGATGTCCAGGGGAGTTGCAACTCATCTGAGGTCGCCAGGTGAGGGTTTTGGTGGCTAGGTGTGTAGAAAAGGAACCCCTTTCATGGACCTCACCCTGTGACTTTCTGCCAAGGACATTTCTCTACGCTTACCTGGTCCTTGTGCCCAAACACCCGCCAGCACCACTTCACTTGCTGTTTCATGCCAATTTGGAAAATTAGAAACTATGTATTTATAAGTTAATAAAACCAAAAGGGTGAGGGGAGCATCTTTGACTATGCTAAGCTTTGACAGACCCTGTTTTACCACCTTCACAGAGCACTCCTGGTATTCAGGAATTGCTGGATGTTGCTAAACAAGAAATTCCTTTTGACTTCTGGAAGGCCACCCCATTGGTTCTGAAGGCTACAGCTGGTTTACGTCTGTTACCAGGAGAGAAGGCTCAGAATTTACTACAAAAGGTGATCCTATCCATTTCCTTCTGGGGGGTGGCGTACAGTAACTGAAATACTAAATATTCAGCCAGTGTCCGAGCTGTCAGGCAGTCGGGTGCTCCCTGAAGAGGAAAACACTGCATTGTTAATAGTGAATGGTATTTTCTTTCTCATGACATTTAAAGCTATTCATGTTTTCTAGAGTAAATCTGTTTTTATAATAAGAACAACTTTGTTTTAAAAATTCATTGTGCTTTTGAAGGGCTTCCTGTCATCCAAGGACTTTCTGTGTGTCAGAGGCTGTGGGAACTGAGCTCCTGGCATTTCAGCACAAGCCACTTGTTCTCATGGGAGCTGCTAGTCCTGCTTTCAGTGTAATACTCAAATGTAACTACTGTGGATACCCTTTAGCCTCTTCCTGGCTCTCACATGGCCAGGGTGTGTCCCCAGGCCCTGTACCTCCCCTTCAGAGGGGCTCTGGAACTCATCTTGCAGGGTTGCTTTTCATTGGCCAAGTCAGGGAAACTGTTCTAAGCAGAATGGTCCTCCTGACCCTCTATACTGTTTCTAAACTAGCTACTAAAATGATGAATTGTTGCACATCTGTTAAAGGTCCCTTATAAAAATTACACACTCAAGTAGGATGGTGGGACACAGCTGTAGTTGGTGTGTACAGATGCATTGAAGTTCCTGTGTATCAATATTTGCTAAAAAAAAATGGGTAAGGAAATACCGCAAGTGGAGCTGCTCACTGCCTTTGCCTTCCCTTTGCCAGGTCGTCTCCAAGCAGTGCAGGGGTCCCAAGTCTGAGCTCAGCCTTATAGAGCTTCCTGCCCCTTCATTCCACATCCTAAAGCAAGGCAGCATTTTGGCACCCAGCAGTGAGTGCACCCCAGAGCTCTTTCAGTCCAGAGTGCCTTAGCACAGGGCTCTCCAGTGCAGCATCTGCGTCAGCTAGTCCAGGGAATAGATTGACAAGGAAAGTGCTTGCAGAGCATTAGAAAAGCTTAAACCCTGTGCTTTGTTACTTTGCAGCACTAGCTGACACGTCTGGTGTTTTGAGACCACCTGCTGAAAGGATAGCTTGATTGGGAACTATGAGTTTATATTCTAGAGTATAATATATGTCTCTCTTTACATTTAGGTGAAAGAAGTGTTTAAGGCATCGCCTTTCCTTGTAGGGGATGACTGTGTTTCCATCATGAACGGAACAGATGAAGGTAGAGTTGCCAGAAGCATTCTGTGCACAGGGGCTATCCTGGTGAGGGGGGCTATGCTCAGAGCTGCTGGGGGCACTCTTAGCTCTCTCCTTATCAGATGCACGGGTGAAGGACCACTCAGTGACCGTCCCATTCCAATGCACAGTTTAACTGTCTCAGAGGGTCTTCTTGGTGCCAGTATTAGATGCTCATCTTGACTAGCACAGATGAAGTTTCTGAAAATAATCATACTTCCAGTTGTAAGAACATTTAAAGAGAATGCCCAATTACTACTATGCTTTGAATGTTGCTGTTGCATTTTTAATCCTAAAACACACTTACTAAGGTTCCTCACCACCCTGATTTTAAATACGACCTTAAGAGTTTGTTTGTTTGGGGGAGGGAAAGGGAATGTTTGGCTCTCTTGCAACCTCTTCTGAAAAGAGGAAGTTGATAAAGAATAGGAGTGAGAGATGTGACATTTGGCAGAGTATTCTATTTCTTAGTATGGTATCTTCTAAAACTGTCTCCCAGAGGCCACTGGGGATGTTATGAAGAATCGTCTCTCTATAGCCGATCTGAAGGCTGAGAGTAGTGAGGAAGTGGTCGGTTTGCACTCCTGAACCTTAAAGGCGTGATCTACATCTTGTATGTTGTTTACAGCACGACTGATTCAAATGCTGTTTCATCACTCTTTTGTAGGTATTTCAGCCTGGATCACCATCAACTTCCTAACAGGTACATTCACTTTATCATGAAAGCAAACAGTTCAGACCCTATTCTTGAGAGCAAGGGCCTCATTTCTATTCTTTAAAATATGCCCTCAGGATATCTCAGTGTGCTGGCCCAAAGTAGGTTGTTGGAATGGGTGAGGGTGTCCGCCTGGCTTGTCAGGGCAAGCATTGAGTTCACAGATATAAGGGAAGGGGCGCTTCTCTGCAGTCCTGGGGTGGATCCACCAGCACAGCTCCACCCTTACCCTGCAGCAGCATCCACCAGGGGCCCTGTCCTCTCATTTCCGAGAGAAGTCAGAAATAAAACTAGTCACTTCGAATATTAAATATGATGTGAATGCTAATCACCTTATAACTGAACTCCTCTATAGTAGGTAGAACAAGGGGCAGAAACATCTGTTTTTAGAAACAGGCAGCAAGGAGTTACTTTTCTTATATTAACTCAGTGCCTGTGGATTTTTGTTCGTTTAATGTAATGATGGACAAGACCAGTGTGGCTGACACATATATAAAAAAGAAATTTCCTGGGCCCTGGGGAATGGAGAACCATGTTAGGGCCCTGGGGAATGGAGAACCATGTTAAGTGACAGATCAGGAGATAGCCTCAAGAGCTGAGGTGGGGGAAGGCATGCCTGGGGCATGTAGGAATATCAGAGAAGTCAGCGTGTCTGAGCAGTGAGCAGTAGATATGGCAGGCCCAGCATCTCCGCCACAGGTCTGTGCTGTCCTCCCGTTGTTCAAATTAAAGCCACAGCCAGTGGAGCTGTTGTTCATGTCTCTATTTAAACACACAGTGCATCTTTATGTGGAGAGTTTCAAATAGCTGCAGCTACTTCTCAATCTTGTTTTTGTTTCCACTGAAGGGCCTGGCTTCTAACCTCTCCTTACTTTGTCTACTGTACTAATCTGTTTACTAACCTGACAGTGCTGGGCTGGTTTTTACTCCCTGTGCTCCAGGCAGTTTGAAATCCTCAGGAAGCAACAGTGTGGGCATGCTGGATTTGGGCGGAGGGTCCACTCAGATCACCTTCCTTCCAAGAGTTGAGGTAACCAGCCCCTGCTGGGGCCCCACCCTCGAGGCTACCTCCCGTGGGGCGGCCGTAGACCTGGTGGCTCTGGGCCCATGCCCTCAGTTCCTCTCCTGAGGGCCAGATCCATTCAGTTAATGCTGCTTAGTATGATTTTAACTCTGCCTGGGGGAAAAAAGAAATTTGGTCTTCAGTGGGGTGATAAAGTAGATACTACCCGGAGCCCTTTGGGCGAGAGAATGTGAAGTGGGCCCTCTCCTTCCCTCCCTGGCAGCACCCTCCTCGTCCACCATTTGTTGTAATTATTTTTAGTTTTCAGCAGAAGAGCACTTATGAAATTTACTCACAGTTGTCTTGGTTGGGCCATAGTTGTCAGAATAGGTAAATGTTATTCATGAGAAGGAAAACGTAGTTTTTCATTTTGGATGTTTTATTTTTCATTCTTGCTCCAATGAAAAGCTTTAGTTTAGTTTAATAAAATGCTATTTTAATTTAATACATCTGTGAATGTCCTTGTTCTTTGAAATGAGTTAGGGAGTTGGGGACCGTTTTCTAGAATGGCCAGCAGGAAAGGGAGTAACCCTCATGTTCTTCCCCAGGACACCCTTCAGACCTCCCCGCCCGGCTACCTGACATCACTGCAGATTTTTAATAGGACCTACAAGCTCTATTCCTACAGGTTTGTCTTCGGGAGTGAGGGTGGAGAGGTTGACCATCCAGTCACATAGCTCAGCTAGCGCTGCTTGGCCTCCCCCTGGCCTCCTGCTGCCCATGGTGGTCTCAGACACGCTAGGCCCCAGGCACCCCCTTCTGTGGAGCCTCTTTTTCCTCCTCCCTGGGGCTCATCCTACTACTGCTCTCCCTCCATTTTTCAGTTTTCCTACATAAAGTAACATTTCTTCTTTTGTTCTCATTCTGTTCTTCTTTGGAGGAAGTTTTTGAAGAAGTGGGGAAAAGCCCATGGATTGTGTGGGAATTTCCTGGACCATCTGTTTGCCACATGGCACCTTCAGTAGATTCTTTCTTTAAAGCACACATGCACCATAAGAGATCAGGGTTGTCTGTTGCATTCACCAGTGTCCACAGCTCCGAAACAAGCTCCTGTTAAGTAATAGGCCTTCATTTGTTGAATCATTAGCTGAATGCTCTGAACTCCACAAAGGGAGACTCCTAGAAGCAGAAAAGCCTGCTGCTTTGCCAGAGTTTCCTCCGTTTCCCACTTGCTTTGGATCCAGGCCAGGTGAATGTATTGGAATCAGAGTTGAGGATGGCAGGCCAGCCCCTCACCCAGGATTTTCTTTCCACAGCTACCTGGGGCTCGGATTGATGTCCGCTCGGCTGGCGATTCTGGGCGGTACAGAGGGGAAACCTGGTGAGTGGAACGCAGTGTGAGAGCCCTGCTTGCTCAGCAGGCACAAGGAGTCCTTCGGGAGAGGTGCCCCTTCTCCCCATGTCTCCACTGTCACAGCAACTCGCTGACCCTGCCCTGCCTTCCTGGTCTGCCCTCCCTGCCAGTAGGACTTGGGGAGCCCAGAAGGGACCTGTGTGGAGGATGTGCCCCAGACCTTGTCAGTGGCACTCAGATGGGGACACAGGCTAATGTGTTTTACCTGTGTACATTCCAAGTTATTTTTTAAAAGAAAGAAATACTAGTAAAGTTATCTCTAAAATACTGAGCTGGGGGATTTTAGGATCCCAAATAACAGTCGTCACTTATATTTGGAGGCTGCTTGTTTTAAGGATTTGAAGGGAGAACCTTACTCTTCAAGACAGTATGGGAGGGGCCACAAGGAGGTGTGATTCAGGTGTTGCCATGGGACTGGGGAACTTGCTCTGTCATTCACAGTGATTCTAGCCTTGAGAATTTCCCTCTGTCTTCTCTTCCTTCGTCATAAAACATGGGCTTGGCTCTTCCTCCAGACCTGGTGTTGGACTAGAGATGAAGTGGGTGTCTGGTCAAGTTATTAAAGTCACAATTACTCCCAGCTTTCCTGCACCCTCCTGATGGGTCTGGTTGAGGAGAAGCCTGTCATTGGCCAGCAGTGCACTTAAATTCTTAGAGAGGATCTTAGGGGTCACTGTGCCCCAACTTGGGAATGGGAGGACACGGCTCTGAGGCTGGCAGCTCCCTGGCTATCCTGATGACATCGGCTAGAGCCCCCAAGGCCTGACTCATGCCTCTGGTAGGCTTGTGCGTGCGAGCCCAGTTGTGTTCTCCAGCCATACCCCCTTACCTTGGCCCTGCCTCTTTGTGCCCCTCTCTCTTGCCCAAGCCCAGCCGAGCATTTCTACCCACTTCGTTCAAGGGCCTAGTTGTTCTGATACAATGGGAATGTTGAACTGAAAATTGTTCTTTTGGTACATCCAATTTTCCTTCATTTCTTTCAAGTTCTGATGTTTAACCTCATAATGATATCCCCTTTATTGCAAACCAAAAATATGTCCACATCTCAGAAACACCTGTTACCTTCACTCTGGGGCCAGAAAACACTATTTAGCCAATGAGAAGAAGGTAAGCACCAGTTTGCCCATCCACGGCTGGCATCAGTCCCATCAGCTCCTTCACCCTCCTCTTGGTAGAGCAGCTGGGAGACCACTAGTCTTGACAGGCCGCACAAGTACCTGACTAGGACATGTCAGGGCCGTAACACCCACCAAGAGGGGTGTACTTCACAGATCACCCACCAAACAGTGGTTGCAAACCGAAGTAATTTTGTTATTGTATCTCATGATTTCATAGGCTTCAGCTGGGTAACACCTCTACTGGAGTCCCTGGAGTCCCATGTGGTGGTATTTAGGATGGTATTTAGGTGGTATTTAGGGTGGTATTTAGGTATTTTAGGTGGTATTTAGGAAAGAAGACTGCCTGAGTCATAGGACGTTGTGTCCTGCACCTTCTGTTGGTGAAAGCAGGTCCAGGCCAAAATCCAGGGCAGGGACCCACTTCTCTGTGGGAGTCCAGCATGCGCATCCTCAAGGGGTGGCATTGTGGGGCCAGCCTTGGAAGCCAACCACCACATTTCCCTTGCTAATTATGGGGCCTCAGCTTTTGTGGAGCAGCACAGACTGGTTTGGTAGCACCTGGTAGCATCATCCTGGCCCTGCGTCAGTCATCTATAAAATTGGGTAACAACTGCTCCCCTTCTCTTAGGGTCCTTGTGACAGACAATTCACAGAACAGCAGCAAGCCTGTTGCCTGGGACCCTGAAGCCCCTCGGTGAATGAGCTGCACGTGGCCATGTCTCCAGGGCAGAGAGGCTGCTGCAGCCTCTCTGATAGAGGCTTTGCCTCCCGCGGCTGACCTGGAGCACTTCCATGAGTCAGGTCTCACCTGTAGCCCTCCGTGCCTTTAGTGCGAGCCTAAAATATTCTCTGTCCTGTAGGCCTCCCCTCAGTGGAGTCACGTCTCTCAGCTCCGTGTAATGCCCTAGTCTTACAGTGACAATGTGCTTTTCTTTTTTATCTTTTTATTTCAGTGGAGAATGGGGAGGAGCTGGCCAGCCCCTGTTTGTCGCCCAGTTTCAGAGGAGAGTGGGAACATGCTGAAATAACGTACAGACTTTCAGGGCAGAAGGCAGGTACTGCGGCTTTACCCTTCACTGGTGGCTTGTAAGGGTTCGCAGCGGCAGCCTGTCCCTTCCAGTGACCTCTGAGAAGCAGGGAGACTCACCGGACCTCCCTCACAGACAAGCTTGCACTTGTCCTTGAAGTGGACACACTCTTTGAGCCTCAACAGGACTCAGGGAGGCCCTGGCCAGCCCACTGGGATCCTCCAGCTCCCGCGAGGTCTCTGCCCAAGGCTTCCTTGCTGTTGCTAAATGCTTTCTTCCAACAGGCCAGATTTCCCAACAAGCCCCAGTGAGAAAGGACCTGAACATCCCAAGACTCTAAGAGAGTCAGCAAGCCCATTTCTGAACACAGGGAGAAATGGCTTCTCCTTTCCTCCATCAGGATGGGCGGCTGCTCCGGGCTGCAGAGTCCCCTGAAGCCCTGTGACAGGATCTCGCCAGCCTGGCCCCTCTACCCCCACATGGTCTTTTTGCCTTGTGCACTGTTAGCATCATCTAAAAGAAACACTGAAATATTGTTCCCAGGCTGAGGTTTGTCTGCCTTTGGTGACAGTTGTTTCTATTCTTCTGACACCAAATGTGTGGGTTTTCTACACCAACCAGTTCTCCAAACAGTTGATTAGCTCATTGGCCGTTGGTGATTAATTCAGTTTCTCGTCCCTCAGCCCTCTCCGGATGTTGGGGTTGGGGTGTTCCAACCCTCCTATCATGACTGCCTCTGACAGTCATCCCCCACCCTGTAGCCATCTGGGGACCTACCAAGGGTCACCTGATTAGCATAAACTTAGGTCTGCTTGAAGGGGGCTTATTATGAATAGCAGAAGATGCCCCTCTTCACCCCATCACTCAGGATCTTACAAGGGATGTAGGAGGTCTGTATCAGAAACCAGGAACAAAGACCAAATATATTTCTTATCATCCAGTGACCATGCAGGTCAGAGTGACTCAGCCACTTGTGCACATGCCATTTGTTAGGCCCTGCTGTAGCTGCTGGGCACACAACAGCCGTGTACAGTGCAGACAAAACCTGTGCCTAGGCGGAGTGGGGAGGGAGTCAAATAGCAAAACACATGAGAAAGTGCTTTGAAGAAAAATAAGAGGAGAGGGGGTGCCGAAGGAGAGATTGCAGTTTTAGATAAGACAACCAGGGAATATTTGAGAGCAGATTTGAAGAGATTGGGAGTGAGCCTCACAGATCTCAAGCCAAGGGAGAAGCATGTGCAGAGGCCCTGGGGCAGCTGCTGTATTTAAGGAACAGGGAGGAGGTAGTGTGGCTGGTCAGGTCTGAAGGGCAGGGGGTGGGTCTGTGAGCCTCGGGGAGAAATGAAGGAGCTTCCCTTGGATGGTGGAACAGATTTGGGAAGGGAAGATGGGAAATTGGTCCAGGCATGGGCTGTAGGACATTTAATTCCTTAACTCTGGGGCCTGTGTTCTCTTTCCAAGTAAGGAGTTAATCGCCAGCCCTGTGAGCTTGCCAAGCTGCCTATTAGGCCCCAGTTTCCTCTTGTTTGACATAAGGAGAGTGCAGGCCTCACCCCCAAGGCGGTGATGAGATAGAGTAAGATGCTGCATGTTCAGAACTCAGCACAGGCTGATAGAGGACGAATGTAGGGTAAACAATGCAAACTTGAGCCTATTGGGCTGTGTGAAGATGGCTACATGGGGCCCAGCTAGAGGCTGGTGTCTTTCAGTGTCAGGGGCCATGCTCTCCAGCCACCTTCATTCTCAGGGTTTCTCCCTTGATCAGTGCTGTGGCTCCTGAGAGGTGCTGTTGACATGTATGGTGCTAGTGATCACCCTGCTTGGGGTGGGGTCTCAGCAGGCTTCTGTTCCCACCTCACCCTCCTGGTCAGGGTCTCAAGTCACTGGGAAAGGGCCTCAGGGACTGTGACTTGGGTACTCAGAGCCCACTGACTCCTGGCCCTGCTTTTGCTTTGCCCAGCAGCGAACCTCTACCAGCTGTGTGCCAACCGAGTGTCAGAAGTTCTTCAAAATAAAGTACACAGAACAGAAGAAGTGAAGGATGTGGATTTTTATGCTTTTTCCTACTATTATGACCTTGCAGCGAATGTTGGCCTCATAGGTAAGGGTGGGCTGGGCCAGGAACTCGGGTGTGGGCCCCTGGGCAGGACTCTGTCAGAGAGTAGCTGTGCTGTCAATCACCCCAGGGTAAGAGAAGTGGACTGACTCAGGAAGGTAGGTGTCTTGTCATCAAATAAGAGGTAATAAGCCCCTTTTAAATAAACAAATCAGTTCTTTGAGCCAGTCACTTGCTGTTGATTTAGTCTTCTGCTCTGAGGCAGGACTAACTCACCTGTGTAACTCAGACCCACACCCTCCTGCCTTGGTTTCTGAGTCTCTGGCTGATGGAGCCATTTGTGAGAGCAGCCATCTGTCCCCAGCTGGCACCTGGGCTGGGGTGGGGAGAGGTCAGTCATTCCACTGGTCACCCTCAGGAACTTTTAGTGTCTCTGACTACTCCACACCCCAGAGTGCAGTCAGGACAGGAGGTGACATTTGGAGTTTGCCAAGGCTGGTGAGACTGAGGGTGGAAACTCATGGGGGTTTGAAGTCACTTCATTGGGTAGTGAGCAGAAATTTTGTTAATGAAATAATTGAGAAATTCAGGATGCATTGCCTGTGATAAAGATAAGAGCATTAATGTAAATTAAAAGCTGCCCAGAAGAAACCAATGATGTCAGGTTCTGGCTCCCAGGGTCCTGAGACCTCCACCCGTGTCTCCACACTCACTAAGCTGCCTACTGTCAGCCCCCGTGTGGAAGGCAGCCAATTGGGGGGTGGGGTGATTCTCTCTCTCACCCTTCTCTCAGACCCAGGTCCTTCTCTCTGGCATAGAACGGTGGTCCCTGGGCTGCCCTCTACAGCCAACCCTGTGGCTGCTGGGCCTTTGGGGACCCTGCGGGCTCCATGTAGCTGGAGCAAGAGCACACCAATGCGCACTTCCTAACCGCTGCCAGCTGGGGACGATGCAATGCCTAGGGTCCACCACAGCCCTGGCAACCTGCTAGGGGCGCCTCCCCAGCATCCCCCTGTCAAGCTGGGACCCTTCACCCTGACCGAAGGCTGTCCTTTTCCTAGGGTTCCGACACCTTCCCAGGTGACCTCAGGAGTTGCTGGATGTTCAGGAAAGCTCTTCTCATTCTTATGGCCACATGTGGTTCTGAGAGAACCCCTCAGGATCCACCCTTAATGATATTTGCTGACTTAGCAAACATCCAAGAAGTCAGGAGATTTCCTTTCAACACATTGAGTAGCAGCCTCATACCAGACATCAATGTGCGGGACACCTGGGGACCCTGTATTTAACATGGAGGTTTTGCAGGGCATTGAATAAACCAGTTGCTGTCCTTGAGAGTTTGGGGACATAACCCCTCATGCCTCTTCCCGGGAATGGTACAGAGGCCTGGGGCTGTACCCTCCTGGAAAGCCCCATAGAGGCTCTGCGTATTTGTTCTAAGACCTAACAACCTGCTCCTCACTTTTTTTTTTTTTACATAATTTTTTTTCCACACTCAGGAAATATGCCAGAGTACCATTGCTGAGCTCAGGGCCATAGCTTTGGGAAACATTCCAGTTTACTTTTCTTAACTTAAAATTAAAGTTAAAAATTGGGGTCCTGGGATCCTGGTGAGCTTCCTCTGGCAGCCACTGTAAGATCCCTGTGTGCTGGCCACCCCCATGTGGTCCTGTGTGAAACACTTGCCCACTGGCCAAGCTGCGTCAGGCACCTCAGAAACCATGGGGCTGCCCTGCTCACAGCCAGGCTGGCAGTCAGCTCTTAAGCACAGCCCTGCGCCTGCCCTCTGGGTTCCCCAGGTGACAGCCTCGGGGCCTCAGTGGCATCGAGATTCCTGTAGTGCTGGTACAAACTGGACACTTGGTCTTATCCTACAGATGCGGAGAAGGGAGGCAGCCTAGTTGTCGGAGACTTTGAGATTGCAGCCAAGTATGGTGAGTGCCTACTGCAGTTCCCCAGGTGAGAAGGGCTGGAGCTTGAGGCAGGGACACTGTCCCAGCCATGACAGATATGCTGCAATGCTTGTGACATAAGCAGTGCCACCAGAATTCCTGGATTTGGTTCTTGATTCTGTCTGCCAGATGAGTGTTCAGAGGTGTGAGAGTATAGAGTTGAGAGTATACTTGGGGTCACCATGCTGGGCTCAGACCAACGATTCACCACATCCCGTCCTGTGTGGCCACAGGTGGTAGGGAAGGGGGCCATAAAAAGCCCTTATTGTGAGGAATGAACTCCCTTGATTTTACTTTTCCTGATGCCTTCCAGTGATTCAGGTAAACCCTAAGAGTGATTTCCCCTGAGAGTGTCCCAGTAAATTAAAAATTGTCACCAGGACCTGAAGAAGCCAAGGACCCCAGAACAGCAGAGTTTGGCACATGAGGGGTGAAGAGCTTTTGCTCTGGGGTATCAGGTGGCTGGCCCTGCAGCCCTGAGCCACCCCTCTCTCTTCATCATCTCTCTCACCCCAGCCGAACAGGGTATGAAGTGAAGGCTTGCTGTAGATTTTCTGCTCTTTGGTTGCCATTCCCAATTGCATGTCAAAAGAGTTGATCTTTGTATGTTTCTCCATAGAAAGTCCTTCTTCCTCACCCCCCAAATGGCTTCTAAGCTTTCTTGTCACTTCTGGGTTTGTCTTGTGGACACTGGGTGTCCATGACTTCAATAGGAAAAGGTACCTGGCAGAATTCCGGGGCAGCTGTTGGCAGGTTTGTCCATCACCCTTGAGAATAAGAGGAGATTGTTCTGAGCCAGCTTTGTTGGTGTTTTCATTCCTCAGAAAGCCAGGTGTGCATCTAGGAGAGTGTCCAGTGTCATGGGTGCAGAGATGTGGCCTTCACCCATGACACTGAGATAGGAGGTCCAGCCTCATGGAGATTGGCTGCCTCAAGGTCCTGCTTTTTGGTGTGTTCCTGGCGAGTCACTGTCCTGCTCTGAGCTGTTGGCTTATTTAGATCAGCAGTGAGGACCTGGGGCCAGCACAGAGCCTGGTGCAGAGTGGATACCTGGAGTGGGTGGGGTTAGGTCTGTGCACACCTACCTGCACCCCCAGGTAGTGAACCACCAGGAACCTGACTGGGAACCGGCTTTCTCATCCCCAGTGTGCCGGACGGCGGAGACCCAACCACAGAGCAACCCCTTCATGTGCATGGATCTCACCTACATCAGCTTGCTGCTCCAAGAGTTTGGCTTCCCGGGAAACAAAGTGCTGAAGGTAAGGACTCACCTCTGGGTGCCCCTGTGCCCTTCATGGCCTGAGGGGCCAGAACACTGCCTCCTGCCTCCCACCCAGGCCATCATTTCACCTGTGTGCATGGTCCCCTCTGCCCCTCCCTTTGTCTTCTCCAGCTGACTCGGAAAATCAACAATGTTGAGACCAGCTGGGCTCTGGGGGCCATATTTCATTACATCGACTCCCTGAATGGACAGAAAAGGACGGCCTCGTAGCAGCTGAGCTGCCCACTGTCCTCCAAGTAGTGGCTCCATCTCTGCAGGAAAAGATCCTTTGGAAACCCTTGATGTGTTGGAAGGGGGCCAAGCTCAGCTGAGACCCCTCCTCCCTGCAGCCTTGCGGACCCGCCCCTGGAAGGGCAGAGGACTGGAACTCAGCCCAAGCCCAACACCTCCTCCTACCTGCCTCAGCTCCAGGTGGTCAGTGAACCAGCTAGGGAAAGGGCACATGCCAAGGCCAGGATGATGTAGTCCCACTGTCCCCACTGACCCATCTGTAGGGTTGGAAAGCTGTGACATTCATCCCTATTACTGCAGTCTTGTTTTGTGCCCCTGCCCCTGTCTCCCTCAGTTCCCCAAGGCAGACCTCCACCTCTCCCTGAATTTGCGAGGAGGCTCTGCAGGCTGTCCTGGCTGCTCTCAGGGCGAGCTTCGCGAGAACCATCGTGAACCTCTGGGACAGTGGGTTGGGTGGGGCGCTGTGAACTCTGGACTTGAATATGTTTGTTCCTCCTTGAGTGTGGGTACGTGAAGTCATACAGAGGCCTGTTTCCTCAGTCTTTGGGTGGCTCAGGGTTAACCATGGAGTTGACACTATGAATAGGAGGAGGGGCTGAGGGAAATACCTCTCCATGGCCCTCAAAAAAGGCTGAGTGTGAGCGTGAGCTGCTGTAAAATATTTATGGTTGTGCTGTGTGAGTGGTGTCTCTGTCGCTCAGCACTCAGTGCTTGTGTGGCCACTGCGTTCTGAGCCCCAGTGAATACTTCACTGCTGTGAACCGTGTGCAGTCAGGCAGTGTCAGGAGACACGTGCTCCCTGGTCAGCCAGCAGAGCAGTCTCCAGAACTGCCCTCATGTGGCTTTTCCCCCTCGAGCTCCACAGGACACTGATTCAGCCTTCCGTGTCTGCACTGCGAGCTCTATCAAGGGGAGATACGGGCTGTGTGCTGCACACAGTGTGGTCGCAGGTTCACAGTCATTTTCTGGTGAATGTACAGTACACAGGGTAAGCCGAACCTCGTGTGTTCCACTCAAAATAAAGGTTTACCAGTTACCAAAGTTACTGCTCCTCTGTGACTCTTGTCAGATCAGTGACATTCATCCACCCAACACTGGCAGGAAGGACCTGAAATCCCTGTTTACTAAAGTTTAAACAAAATACTGCCCAAGTGGGGTAAGAGGTGGTGGCACAATTAAGTGCTGTCAGTATATCTTGTGAGGAGACCACAGCAGGACACACAGAGGCCCCCACTGGGCCCTCCTGGCATCCCCATCTCCCTGGGGAGGCCCAGGCTGTTCTAGGGTCTGGCAGGGAGCCCCTCACCTTCCTGGGGTCTGTCAGAGCAGAACTCCCCATCTCTGGGACTGTTACCTGCAGCATGTGCCTGGTAAGTCTAGTCTCGAGTGAGTACTGAACTCCAGGTTGTAGTGTGTTCAGTGAGGACCTGGATTTAATGTGGGTCAGTTGGAAAGGAGTCAAATGTCAGGCAAAGATGGGGCAGACTCCTCACCCTGATTGCTAGGAGCTCACAGTCTCTACACCTCTCGGGACCTGATGGAAGGAAGCACAGGGTCTGGCCTCCGCCCTTTCCAAGGCTGCAGCAGGACCAGAGCAGGCATGACTGCTGAATAATCCCACGTGGTAGAGGCCTCTGGAGAGAGAAGAGGCCTCTGCAGAAAAATATAATGATAATTTTGCTCCTCACCTCTCAGAACCTTAAATTCCCAGTGCGCAGAGACAGGAGAGGTATCCAAATGTAAGCCTTGGCTGCCTGAGGAGCACTGTGCCTGCAGGACACTTGGGTAGCGAGGCTTCCACCCTTTTCTGAGATTCCTCACCTGGTCTGAATGGGGTGATCATTGCACCCCAACTCCAGAAGGCTGGAGGGGGACCACCAGGACACAAACCACTGACAAAAAGAGCCTGCTCTCCTCTGCCCAGTGGTTTCCCCAGAATGTAACCCCTGGGGCAAAGGTCTGGAGCTCTGTGTGGGACACAAATAGAAGACAAAGCAGAAGAGAGGCTTCCATCAAGTGAGAAGCCACATTCGGACTGAATCTTTGGAGGCTTTCACTTGACAAGGACACGGAAATGACTTCTCCCTGCTCCTCACCACCGCTGCCTTGGGAGCATCTCCGTAGCCCCTTCCTTCCACAGTAGCTAACAATTTGAATTAAAGAACTATAGAGGCAAGGAATTCAAGATACATGAAGGTAAAGTGAAAATTGACTTGGTCCATTTATAGGTTAGTGATCTCACATCTGAAAAAATGTAAACAACGAACTTTCCCAAAGGATTGCCAAATAAGTCATGGAATATTTTTGAGTGCAGCAAAATAGGCAAATAATGTCACTCTGTCTTTTGTGTTTATAAAGTAGTTCTTGTTTTTAAGAATAACTACATATGCACATCTTAACACGTTGTAAAAGATGCAAATTGGGGATACGGTGAGGGTATTGTTCCGTCCCACGTGTCCCACCTTGCAGAGGACATGTGTCTGTGTGCTCTGAGCTTCCTTGCACACCCCACACACTGTCTTTGGTCCATGTGTCCCAAACCTTTCTGTTCCCACTTAGAGCACCCACCCCTGTCAGTGCGCAGTGAGCTGCCTCATCCTGCAGTGGCTGGTGGCATTCCCGTGTCCGGACGACAGGATCGCATAGCATCGTTGTTGCTTCCAGCACTACATCCATGTGCATGGGCCATCCTCACTGCTGGATCAAAGGGTAGGACATTTGTTTTGTCTTAGGGAGCTTCTTAGAAGCATATTTTAATAAGGAATTTAAAAATCTATGTTAAACCGCAGCTTAAATTGAGTGATGATGGAGAGGAGTAGATCAATGGAAAATAATGGAATTAAAATGATTTTTACCCCTAAAATGAAATATAGGCTCTCTGATAGCATAGTTCAGCATCCTCTCTATTTTCATAGGGGTGTATCATTAAGTACCTTGAGGAAATAGAAAAAGTGCCAACGAGCTCTATATCTTAGGTGCAGTCGCTGAGGCATCCCCCTGGGAGACTTGTCTTGACTCCCGGGGTCAGATTCTGAGAAGTTGTGGGGAGTTGGGGGTCTATTTTTTCCGCCCTAATGAAGAGTAGGATGGGAGTCTCAAGAATGAGAGAAAGTCAAAATAGCAGCCTTGCTTATCCAAAGAGCCATTGCTGTTCTACGCAAGCGGAGGTAATGAAAAACCTGTGAAGACAGGAGCCCTTTTGAAAGTAGTCTTTTTAAAAGCTACACTTTTTCCAGAACATTTTGAGACTGCTAGAAGAGTTTAGGGGACTTGCTTGAAACACTCCCAAGTTCTTACCTGCTGTTCTTACCCCAATCACAGAACAGAAACAAGCCAAAATATATGAAATCACATCAAGTCTCAATGACTTTTTTGAGGTATAATTGACATGTAACATTATCTCACATGTACAACACAATGATTCGTATATATTGCAAACTATCACCGCAATAAGTCTACCTAACATTGGTCCCCATACATAAATTTTTTTTCTTGTGATGAGGACTTTTAAGATCTGCTCTCCTAGCACCTTTCAAATATGCAATACAGTAGAGAGAGAGAAACATAGATGTGAGAGAGAAACATCAATCGGTTGCCTCCCATATGCAACCTGACGGGATCAAACCCTCAGTCTTTTGGTGTACAGGATGACGCTCCACCCAACTGAGCCACCCGGCCAGGGCTATGAGCTCTATATATTTTGAATATTAACCCCTAATCAGATACATGGTTTGCAAATATTTTCTCCCTTTGGTATGCTTGCCTTTTCATTTTTTTGATGACTTCCTTTGCTATGCAGGACAGGAATGTTTTAAATTGTGTCCATATTGCCCGATTTCCCTACAACTCCACTGGCAGCCTTGATGACGGCTTCCCCAAACCTTCACCAACACACTACAACCAGTTTGCTCTACCATTCTGGCAGGTAAAAAATGATAACCGGTAGTTTCACTATGTACTTATCTAATGCATCTTGTGTCTATGTCCAAGAATATTTCCTTTTCTGTGAAACATCTATTTGTGTCCCTTGCCATTTTTTCAATGAGATTGTGGTCATTTTCTTATTGACTTTAGGAGATTTTTATATATTAAGCAAATTAGCCATGTGATAAAATGCGTTGTACATATTTTCCCCATTTTATTATTTTTTACTTTATGGTGCTTTTTCAATGCACAGTTTTACTATTTTTATCTGTTTAAATTTCTCTAATTTATGGCATTTTTATACAAAGTTATCTTATATGATGACTTCTGGGTTTTGTGTCATAATTTGACACAAAATAAGACTTCCCTATTAAGATAGTTTTAAAAAGTTAACAAAATTATTTTGGTGCTTTTTTTTTTTAATGGTTTTAATTTTTACTTTACTTTAGTGACATAGAAGCATGGAACAGACTGAGGAATCTCAGAGGGAAGGCAGGGGCCGGTGGGTGGGTGGGTGGGGAGAGATTAACCAAAGAACTTATAGGCATATATGTACAACCTATGGACACAGACAATAGTGTGATGAAGGCCTGGGGTAGGGACAGGGGTGGGTGGGTTCAGGTAGAAGGGGTCAATGGGGAAAAAAGGGGGACATCTGTAATGTGTAATACATAAATCTATAAATTAAATAAATAAATACAAATAAAAAAGTGAGAAGCTATAAATAATAAATAAAAATTAAAAAGTGAGAAGCCATAAAAAATTAAAATTAAATAAGTAAATAATAAAACCAAACTCTCACTATTGAAAGAAAAAAAAGAACTCCCAGCATATGCTTTTAAATATTCTCAGGCATAACAAATCGTTGTTTTAGGATGGATTTGATTTTAGGACTGTTTCAGAATCATTAGAAGGCAAATGTGATATTCAAACTGGGATACTACCACTTGGGGGTACAGTCAAGGATGGCTGTGAAGTACTGAGGCAGTCCCAAAGGGCAGCCTCCAGGAGTGTGTTGAGTACAGCAGTGTCAGTGAGAGTATAATTTTAGAGTCTCCCAAGGTAAAAACTGTGAGGAAACCGTGCTTGGGTGATTCCTGGTAAAGGTGTTTAAAATGACTTTTTGGAGACCATGAAGTGTGAGGAGTGTTTGAAGCAACATGGCTGTTCGTCCTGTTGGAGGGAAACTGTTCCCTCCTTTTGCTCTTCTACTCACCACTCAGGGCTCTGCTCTTTATTTTTGCTTGTTTTCTGGTTAATCCACACCTGAGGATATTTTTTCCATTGCTAGTCAGAGAGTGGAAGGGAGGGAGCAAAGGAGGGGGAGAGAGAGAAACATCGATGTGAGGGAGACACATTGATTGGTTGCCCCCCGCACATGCCCCACCCAAGGCTGGAGAACAGACCTGCAGCCCGGGTGTGTGCCCTTCACCAGGAATCTAACCCACAACCCCTCGGTGCATGGCCAGCGCTCTAACCACGGGGCCATGCCAGCCAGGGAAGCACTCTACTCTTAATACTTCACTCTGACACCAGGTGTGTGGGGGCTTTCCACACCAAGCAACTCTGGTATTTTACAATTCTGACACTGCCTACCCAGAGATAGCATCAAATCCCACAAGTTAAGGGCTCAGTCCCACAAGACTGCCCCTCCCTGCCCCTGCAGATGCCATTTCCAAGTCCAGGTTGTCACCTGTGCTTCTGACCAGCCACCTAAAGGCAGAGGTTCCCGTGACCTCCTCCTCAGATTTAGTAATCTGCTAGAGAGGTTCACAGAACTCAGGAAAACAATTTACTTACTATGGATGATTTATTGCAAAGGAGACATGAGCAGCCAGATGGAAGAGACACATAGGGCAAAGTTTGGGGAAGAATGCAGAGCTTTCATGCCCTCTCCAGGCAAACCACCCCCCAAACACCTCCACATGTCAACCATTCCAGAAGCACTTCAAACCCTGCACTTTGGAGATTATTGTGGAGGCCTCATTACACAGATTTGATTGATTAAATCATTGGGCATTGGTGATTAAGTCAATCTCCAGTCCCCCTCCCTCCCCGGAGGTTGGGTGTGGGGAGGGCTGAAACTTCCAGCCCTCTAATCGTGTGGCTGGCTCCCTTGGCAATCAGCCCCCACTCTATGGTTACCTAGAGGCTCTCCATAAATCATCAAGTTAACATAAACTCAGGTGTGGTTCAAAGGGCTTATGGGACTAAATATTATAACAATATATTGTTATAATGGTTAGGAAATCCCAAGGGTTTTGGGAGCTATGAACCAGGAGCAGGGACAAATGCCAAGTATAAATTTCTTATTGTAAGCCACAATATCACTGTCCTAGAAAGAGAGGTTTTAGGGTGGGTGGGAGTCTGACAGCCGGATTGTCAGACCCTGGCCTTATCTGTGTTGCTCCAGAGGGCAGAGTTCAGACACAGGTAAAAGTGATAGGAAACCTGTTTTCAGGTTTTTCTGTCTAACAGGGAAAGATGTCCTGAAAGAAGATGGGCTCTTTTGTGGGGGTATGTCCCTGCCCCGTCAGGATGACAGGTCAGAATCAGGCACCACCATGGCCTCTTCATACTCAACATCCTTGGATTTGCCTTGAAAGTTACCTTGAAGGTCATGGCCAGGTAAGCATACCTAACATGTAACATCTCTCCATTTTGAGTTGAAATAAGAAAATGGCTTGTGTTTGTAGATACTTATTGTGTGTCAGGCATGGGACTGACTGCTTTTTTGTGTAACCAATGATTTAATCATCACAGCAACCCATGGGGCAGGTATGAGTCATGACCATCGTGCAGCAAGAAGCTGGGCCCAAGAAGCCAACCATCAGTGAGTGAGGCGATGAAAGCCTCCAGACCCCACCCGATCCCAGGCCTGGAGGCTTTCAAACCCCAAACTTTGTGCCACGTTGCCTCTGAAGTTAAAATTGTCTCTAGACAAAATTTTCCTCATCACATCAGGCCTTACATGCAGCTGTTTATCAAAAGCAGGTCTCTCCACTAAAGATTCAGTCGTCACAGTAATAGTGAACTTTGTAATATTTAGAAAAATAGTTATACAGTCAAGAGAAATAAACACTAGCTCCAGGCCTAGCTGCCCTTTTATCATTTTGACAGCCTTTTATTCTCACTTTTCAGTGTTAATTGTGATTAGAGGATAGTTTCTATGGAGGAAGTTAAGTCCAGCCCTGTAAGTCTTGGCGTCTGCCTCAGGCGTCACGTAGTTCAGAAGCAGACGCTCCCCTCTAAGGCGTCCTGTCTCGAGAAGCCTCTCTGAAGGTCAGAAGAGCCTCAGAGCTGCATCTCTATAGCACAGAACATAACTCCAAAGGCACAAGGTGCTCGACAGATACAGCCGCACTGTTCCTCCAGAGCAGCCCCATAGACGGCTTAGGATCAAGTGGTTTTGAAAATAAATATGCCAGAGCTCAGAAGCCTGCAAGGCCTTGTTCTAATGCAACAAGAAGAAATGGGAATGTAAACCAGGGCTTTCAGCTTTCTGGGGATGAAGAAAGCTGAAATAACATCGGAATGTTATTTTGGAATAAAAAGGAATGTCGTACTTGCACATGTTACAACATGGATGAATCTTGAAGACATTAGGCTATATGAAAGAAGCCACACGCCAAAGATCTCACAGTGCATGATTCCATTTCTATGAGGCGTTCAGAACAGGCAAATCTAGGGACAGCAAGCAGGTTGATGGTTGCCAGGGGCTGGGTTGGGGAGAATCGGGAGTATGTGCTCCTAGTCTGGATGCAGGGCTTTCAGGGGGTGATGGAAAGGGTCTAAACTTGGATTATAGTGATGGTTATACAACTTTGTAAATGTACAAAAAATCACTGGATCATGTACTTTGAATAGGTAAATTTATGGTATATAAACTATATCTCAATAAAGTAGTTTTGAAAATGACTGGAGCCCTGGCTGGGTGGCTCATTTGGTTGGAGCGTCTGAGGGTTTGATTCCCAGTCAGGGCACATACTTAGGTTGTGGGTTCAGTCTCCGGTTGGGGCACTTATGGGAGGCAACTGATTGATGTTTCTCACATCAATGTTTCTCTCTCTTTCTCTCTCTCTCTCTCTCCCTCCCTCCCTCTCTCTCTCTCTCTCTCTCTCCCTCCTCAATAAAAACATATCCTTGGGTGATGGGGGGGGGACAAAATGCCTGAAATCTGAAGTCTAGAATTCCAGGGAAGCAACAGTCTAAAACAGTGGGTTTCCATCTTATCATTTTTGTTCCAGTCCAAAAGCATATGATCTTTTCATCTTTTTTTCAACGGTTAGACTTTTTCAGTCTTTTCATAGACCTGAGGGCTGAGAGAAGATTGCCTCCCTGAAGGAGGAGTCACTCTGCTCCTTCCAGGTGAACCCCTGGGTCCTGCAGGTGCAGGGCTGATGGGGAGGGGCCTAGTGAATAATGAAAGGTTGTCTAAAAGAAAGCAGGAGAACTAAAAACCCTGAGAATGGGTATACTGGCCATCCCCCCCTGCCCCCCCCATCCCCTGAATTTCCACGTATTTTCTCAATGAGAGTGCATGGCCAGGTCTCCGCCCAAGCCAAACAGGGAGATTAAGGGTTGGGCAAAGCAAATAGGCTTGGTGCAAGAGGCCTTCATGAACTTCCTTCCCTCCTGGATGAACGCTTCACACTTGGCTCAGAGCTTTGGCTGGAATCCTCCGCAGGTAAAAGCCGGCCTTGGGGTGCAGCTTGGTCCTTCCCATGCGCAGCGAAGCTGAGAGGAGGGAGCCACAAACAGTGGATAGCCTGTAGCTTCAGACAGGGTGCCAGGGACCAAGCGTGGAAAGCATCTGGCATTGGCTTTCTCAAGAAAGCTTCCCGGGAGGCCCGAAACCAGCACACCAATTGGCCAGCTTCAGACAGTATTGGAGCAGGATCCACACGCTTCACAAACACCAAATCCAAGGGGAGATGGCAGCAGGCACTAAACTCTGCTGTGGTGAACCCCACTTTTCTTTTTATGCTTTTCTTTATTTCCCATTTCTTTTTCTCTCTTTTTTCTTTCATATTTCTTATTTTTCTCTTTCCTTTGTGATTCTATTTTTTCTTTTTCCCTTTTCTTATTCTGTCCTCCCCTTTTTCTATTCTTTATTTTTTTTCCCTTCTTTCCCTTCATGTTCTTTTTTTTCTTGTCTTATTTTTTTTCTTTTTTTACATTTTTTTCCTTGTCTCGTATTCTTTTTGTTGTTTTTGTTCGTGGCGGGGTTTTTAGTTTTGTTTCTTGTTTTGTTTTGTTCTGTCAGCACCTATATAACAGTTTGGACAACGTGGTCAGGGTTGAGCCTCACAGTCAGCCAGCCTGGGGGTCAACCACAACCACGAACAGGCCGATAGCATTCAAGACCCAATTATAAAGGAGGATCCATATAGCCTACACAAGGGACATTCCCAGAGCATCCAGCTCAGGAGAGAAAGGAGATTACACCTTTGGGACCCACAAGACATATGCTACATACAGCCACCCCACGAAGACTGGGAGTCATAGCAGACCTATCTAATACATAGAAACAAAAACAAAGAGACAGCTAAAATGAGGAGACAAAGAAACAAGCCCCAAATGAAAGAACATGAGGAATTTCCAACAAAAACTGCTAAATAAAATGGAGGCATGCAATTTACCAGATATAGAATTCAAAGTAATACCTCTAAGGATGCTCAAGAAACTCAGTGAGAATTACAAGAAACTTCGTGGGAACTACATGAGCATAACAAAGGACATAGAAACCACGAATAAGAACCAGTCGGGAAAGGAAAGAATACCATATCTAACATAAAGAATACACTGGAAGGAAGTAGGTTGGATGAAGCAGAGGACTGCATCAGCGATTTGAAAGACAGGGTAGAAAAAACACACAATCAGGGCAGCAAAAAGAAAAACAATTGCCTGGCCGGCATGGCTCAGTGGTTGAGCGTCAACCAGGAGGTCACAGTTCGATTCCCAGTCAGGGCACATGCCTGGGTTGTGGGCTTGATCCTCAATAGGGGGCGTGCAGGAGGCAGCCGATCAATGACTCTCTCTCATCATTGATGTTTCTATCTTTCCCTCTCCCTTCCTCTCTCTGAAATAAATACATTTTTTAAAAAAAGAAAAAGTTTAAAAGAATGAGGATAGTTTAAGGGAACTTTGGGACAACACGAAACATAACATCTGCGTCATACGGATACCAGAAGAAAAAGAAAGTTAGCAAGGGATAGAAACCCCGTTTAAACAAATAATGACAGTAAGAGTCTATAACCTGGTGAAGGAAAACATCATACAAGTTCAGGAGGCACAAGTCCCAATCCAGATGAACCCAAAGAGGCCAATACCAAGACACATCATAATTAAAATGGCAAAGGTTAAAGGCAAAGAATCTTACAGGCAGCAGAGAGAAACAGGTACGTACAAGGGAGTTCCCATAAGTCTGTCAGATGATTTCTCAACAGAAACACTCCAAGCCAGAAGGGGTTGGCATGAAGTATTCAAGTTAATGAAAAGCAAGAACCTGAAACCAAAAATACTCTATAAAGCAAAGCTATAATTTGAAATTGAAGGCAAAATAAAGAGCTTCCCAGATTTAAAAAAAAAAAAAAGAAAAGAAAAAGGCTAAAGGAGTTCATTACCAACAAACCAGCACTACAAGAAATAGTAAAGGGATTCCTGTAAGAAGAAGAGATATATAGAGAGAAACATAGGTATAAAGGAAAAAATAGCAATAAATAAGCACCTATCAATAATAACCTTAAATATAAATGGATTAAATGTTCCAATCAATAGGTAGCTGAATAGATGATAAAACATGACACATATATATGCTGTCTACTAGAGACCCACCTCAGAACAAAAGACTCACACATGCTGAAAGTGAAGGAATGAAAAAATATTTCATGCAAATTAAAACAAAACAAAAATCTGGGGTAGCTATAGTTATATCTGATAAAACAGACTTCAAAATAAAGGCATAAAAGAGACAAAAAAGGTCACTACATAATACTAAAGGGATCAATCCAACAAGAGGGTATAACCCTGTTAAACATATAGGCACCCAATATAGGAGCACCTAAATATATTTTAAGAATCTTGGCGGACTTTAAGGGAGAGATCGACAGCAATGCAAGCATTGTAGAAAACTTTAACAGCCCACTGTCATCACTGGATAGATCTTCCAGACAAAAAAGCCAACAAGGAAGCAGCAGCCTTAGACAACACACTAGATCAGAGAGATTTAATTATATTTATAGAACATTTAATCCCAAAGCAGCAGAATATACATTCTTTTCAAGCGCACATGGAACATTCCCAAAGACAGACCACATGTTAGGACACAAAATTAGTCCTAACAAATTCAAGAAGATGAAAATAATACAAAGCATGTTCTTGGATCACAACAGTATGGAACCAGAAGTCAATTACAATAAATACCCTCAAAGACATGGAGGTTAAATACCATCTCATTAAACAATGAATGGGTTACCAATGAGGTCAAGGAAAAAATAAAAAATTCCTGGAAACAAATGAAAATGAACACAAAACAACCAAAAATCTATGGGAAACAGCAAAAGCAGTCCTGAGAGGAAAGTTCATAGCATTATAGGACTACCTGAAGAAGAAAGAAAAGTCTCAAATAAATAACCCTACACCTAAAAGAACTAGAAAAAGAACAACTAGAAAAGCCCATAGTAAGTTAAAGGAAGTAAGAACAGAGCAGAAGTAAATGACATAGAGACTAAAAAACAATACAAAAGACCAATGAAACAAGAGCTGGTTCTTTCAAAAGATAAACAAGGTTGATGAACCTTTATCCAGATTCATCAAGAAACAAAGAGAAAGGACTCAAATAAATAAAATAAGAAATTAGAGTAGTAACAACTGACATCACAGAAATACAAAGGATTGTAAGAAAATACTATGAACAACTCTCTGTCAACCAACTAGACAACCTGGGTGAAATGGACAAATTTTTAGAAACATATAATCTTCCAAAATTGAATTAAGAAGAATCAGAAAAACTGAATAGACTGATAACAACTAATGAAATTGAAGTAGTAATGTAAAAACTCCCAGCACACAAAAGTCCTGGACTGGATTGCTTCACAGGTGAATTTTTCCAAACATTCAAAGAAGAAATTACACCTGTCCTCCTCAAACTATTCCAAAAAATTCAAGAGGAGGGAAGACTTCCAAGCTCTTTTTACAAGACCAGCATTACCCTACTATGAAAACCAGATAAAGACACAACAAAGAAAGAAAATGATAGGCCAATATCCCTGATGAACATAGATACTAAAATCCTTAACAAAATATTAGCAAATTGGATCCAGCAATACATTAAAAAGATCATCCGCCATGACCAAGTGAGATTTATTCTGGGGATGCAAGGATGGTACAATATTCACAAACCAATCAATGTAATACATCACATAAGGAAAATGAAAGTTAAAAATCACACGATCATATCAACAGATGCAGAAAAAGCATTCGACAAAATCCAGCACCCATTTTTGATGAAACCTCGCAGCAGGGTGGGAATAGAGGGATCATACATGGGATTTTTACACAGCTCATCGCACAGAAATCTTCCTAAAATTCCTCTTTGGCTGTCTCTTCATCCCCTTACAACCCATTACCTCCCCCACCCCACTGTCTCTGTGTCATCTGTGGATGTGGAGCACAGTAACTGGCCTGGAGTCATGTGCAGCAGGTGTCTGATGAGTGCCGGAGACTTCTGGGTGCTCCTGTCCTGGGGAGCAGGTACCAGGACCAAAAGCCACCTCTTGCATCCTGAGGGGCGCCTCAGCATCACCAGCCCCATCTCACAGGGCTACTGGTCCCAACTGCTTTCAGCCCTCCTAGGAGAGGTGTGGGCACTTTGGTGGTGCAGCAAGTGGATTTACAGAGACACTTGTATTTCAGGGTAATTTCCACAGGTGGCCATTATTCTTCATTTTATATTAATTCAGGCTGTGCACAAACTGAAACTTTCTCGCTGTGAGCTTGACCTATCCCCTGGAGAGACAGGGCAGCACAATAAATAGACCTGCCTAGAACATTCTGCTCCATGTGATGCAAGGAAGTGTCTGCTGAGTGACAGGAGTGATACTGAGTACCCCTGATCCTCTAAGTGCTGACTTCCTCATGGTGCCTGACCTTGACTGAGCAGGAGGTGGCAGGTGCAGGTGTGCACATCGAACTTGCTCCCCTCACTCTTGGCCCTCTGAACCCTCCAGGCCGACAGTGCAGCCTTTCCCTTGGATGAAACCATAGTCCTCCAGGTCACTTTAGTGCAGCACAAAGTCCAGTCTAATAACCAACTTTAGGGTAATCATCAAAAAGTTACCGGATAGCACCCTGAGTTGGGGGGATGGGGGATTGTTCCCTCCTTGGCTCTTGTCAATCTCGTAAGAAAGATTTTGGCTGAGTGACAGACAGCAGTGGTGAAGCAAAGCAAGCAAATTTATTAAGAATACCCTTGGCATATAGCACAAGCAGGCAACTCAGCTAGTCTGAGCGTGTGTCTGTGGGGGTTCAAGGGGTTTTATACCCTTCTTCCTATAGATTCCAAAGCTTCCCTGCCAGATATTTTGGGTAGCAAACTATGTTTCAAAGTCCCCTTCTACATTGTTGTGGCTTATCTTTGAATGTTGTACATATATCTGTTCATCTTGTTTGGCAAGTTCTAACAAGGACTTCTTTGTTTAGTGGGTGAAGTAAAACTCTCCCTTATTTCCTCCTTCCCTTCTTTCTGCCTTAGCATCTACCAAGTGATATTTGTCCTTGGGTTTAGCTGAGGTCTTTGTTCTCTATTTTCCCAGGCCAGGGTGATTTAAGTTATGTATTATCTTGTTGTTAGGGAGGAGAGATATTAACCATTTGCTCTCAAATGTCCTTGGTTGGGGAAGATAAGATCTTGAGATTCACAAGCTGGCTGCAAGCTGCCCAAACTGTTTGGCATTGTTTAATTTTCTTGTCTCAGTTTCCCTTATTCCACTTGTCCAGGAATTTTCCTAGCTTCTTACTATCCTGCTACAAAAACAGTCAATCCCTGCCAAAATGGGGGAATGTTCTTGGTTTGGAGGACAGCTGGGTGGTGGTATAACCAGCTTCCTGTTTCTTTAGCATCTCTAGTGTCCTGTCCCTCACCAACTCCTGTTTGTGCTACCCTCCCTTCTGGAAGGGCAGAGGGCCTGAGTAAGGTAGTCATGAGGTGGACATCTCAAGCTGACTCTTGGCACTTGGCTTTAGAACCCATCTCACAATCACTTAATAAGTAGCAGACGTTAGGCCCAGCTAAGCATGAGACAGTGTCCTACTTGAACACCCTCAAAAGCCCTAGCACACATTGGGGGACTAGATGTTGCTTTTGATAGCATTCCTCCTAGAACAGGAACCTGGTGCTGGGGTAGAAAGTCTGCCCAGGGCAGAAAGTCCTACATTTGCACAATAAAAAGAGTACCCTGGAAGTTAGGCAACTGGAATTCTGGACTTGGGGCTTTGGGATTTGGGAAACTGCCTTAGCTATTAGCTGCACCTCTATATACAGGTCCTAAGTGTCTTTCCTATATTAGTATGGTATATATAGTATATACTACATTATATTACTTTAAGTGATGTTGTGTCCTTCTTAGTGCATTGAATCTGGATTAGGAGGCACAAAGTATTGGTTTGTCCCCTTATTGGTGATACTAGGTTGGATCACTTCGTGAGGCTGGATTACCTCTCCGTTGTAAAATGCCTTTTCCCCTTTATAACTAATAAGGTAATCTGTGGGGTGCTACTTTGAGACTATGAATATCCTGTGTTCCCCTAAAGCCTTTGTCCAATAGTTCTAGTATCCACTCCTACATTTGCTTGGCGTCCTTCTGCAGAGAAGAGCTTTCTTTCTTCCTCTCCACCCTGCTTTTATTTCCTTTTAGTATCACTCTGGTCTCATAGATTTTTTTTTTTAATATCAATGTGTTAAAATACATTAATGTCACTAAGAATATCTGTTTACCTTCCCATGAAGGGAGAGCCCCAATTCCACAATGTCATTTTAGCTGGTGATCTTCATTCTATTGAGCTTCATAATTACCAACTTCTCGAAAATAATGCTTTTGTTATTAGCCTCCCAGCTCCTGAAAGGTCAGGTCTGTGTTCATTTGCAAACACTTAATTGACCAGCACAGATCAGCCGGCAGTGTTGCTGGGATCCCAGCCAGTCTTTACCCTTGACGCGTGCAGTCTCACCAAGAGCTGGTGATGCTTCTGAGTCACTTACTTAGCCAGTATTTATTGAACCTTTACTTATGATCAATGAGATACTCATCAAGTCCTCAAGCTTAAGCCTAGCTCACCAAAAATGTCTGTTTTCCACACTTAATATCTTTGAACTCCCTCCCATAGCATTTCATTCCACACAAAAGACATCTTTCATCTCTGTTTCTGAGGCAGGGGACTAGCTACAGGCAGTCTTAAATACCAGTTTAAAAGAACTTTAAAGTTAATTTATTATCTCCAAGAGCACAGAAAAGCTCACTACAACAGTAACAGAAACTGGACCAATACCTATCACTTTTTAGTAAATGGATTTTTAAAAATTGTCTGCCCCCAAAAGAAGAGAGATTATAGAGAACCAGTCAGTCTGTAACAAGGCAGCTTGAGTGACCTCACAACCTTCTTCCAGACAGGCAAGCAGGTGCACCTGCCCTGGTCACAGCTGAGCCAGGCTGTCAGAAGAACAGGAACAGTTCTTTTTCTTGGAGGATCGAATCTGAGCCCACTTTCTTTCCATTTTGCCTGTTCTGAAGCCTACAGTTTTATTGTTAAAATGGAAGACAAGACACTTAAGTCCACGGGATGCCCTGAAAAAAGTTATCTCCTGCTCACTGGCAGTGTCTGTTAGTGCAGCCTGAGGACTGCAGACTTTCTCAGTACAGTAAAACCTTGATATAACAGACTAATTCAGGCAAGGGGGTGTCCGTTAAAGCCAAAATTCCGTTATATAATAAAGTAGGTTTTTGGAATGGGTATGTTAAAAAAAATTGATAAATTAGTTTACTTGTTTTTACTTATGTAGATACGTTTGCGTAATTAAAATAAGTATGTATGAAAAGTTTAATTTCACAGAAAAGTTTTCTATATGTATTACTGTAATTTTATTTTATTTTATTTTTAAAAATATATCTTTATTGTTTTCAGAGAGAGGGAGGAGGAAAGAGATAGAAACATCAATGATGAGAGAGTTGTCATTGATCGGCTGGCTCCTTCACGCCCCCTACTGGGGATTGAGCCCGAAACCCAGGCATGTGCCCTGACCGGGAATCGAACCTCGGTCTCCTGGATCCTAGATGGATGCTCAACTGCTGAGCCACTCCTGGCCAGGCTGTAATTTTAAATTTATACTGAATAGATCTAGTAAATGTGTGCATTCACCAGTCACCACGAATAAACAAACGCACACAGCTGGGGCATGGCTCAGAAACATCAGCCAGCACGCTTTAAAACTGTTGTAGAGCCCAGCTGGCGTGGCTCAGAGGTTGAGCATTGACCTATGATCCAGGAGATTGTTACCAGGAAACCCCGGTGGGGTCCAGTCTGCCTGTCACTGCATCAAATTCAGTAGAGGCAGGGTTGAATCACATAAGGCGTTTATTGAGAAGGCTGGCCAACCAAGAAGGCAGGGAGCATAGGAGCATCCAAAACCTGTCTTAAGGAATGGCCTGAGGGATAGGGTTATATAGGGAAGTAGGGTAAACTGAGGCTGGGAATGGAATGCAGCTATTGTGCAGCCCCGGATGTCCACAGGCGAAGCTATTGTTTTTGGTCACCTGGCAATGTCTTGGTAATATCTTGACTGCTGGTTGGGCCGGCCTGAACATGCCTGTTCACAGATACATTGTCCACGGCTGTGTCACCTCCTTAATTGCTTCGTCCAGGATCAGGGGGAGTATACATGCATAAAGGCCTAGGAGAAAGAAACTTAAGGAAAAAGAAACTTAAATCCCTACTCACATAAGTATATGTGTTCTACAATTTTGTAAGAAATATAATTATATTTCAGATTTATTCAGGTGCTCAATCGTTGGACATTATAAGTGCCCCTATCAAGATCACGGTTAGATTCCCAGTCAGGGCACATGCCTGGGTTGTGGGCTCGGTCCCCAGTAGAGGGCGTGCAGGAGGCAGCCAACAATGACTCTCATCATTAATGTTTCTCTCCTTCTCCCTTTCTCTGAAATCAATAAAAGCATATTTTTTAAAAAAAATAGACTTTAGTTGTAGATATGTAATATTTACTTATGTAGGCAAAATTACTAGTGTTTTTTTCCAACATATGGCCTATTCACTAAAATTTGTTAAAAATAACAGTGAATTAATAACAAAATAATAACCTGTTAATTTAATTATAAGGAAATCTTGGTTAAAAGCATTTTAAAATTAATAGAGTTTTAATTTTCATATATGACACACGGACCAGAAAGTTTGTCCATTAAATCCAAAGTCTGTTAACTCTAGGTCTGCAAAATCCAGGGTTTACTGTACAAACTTTTACCTTCTTAGCTGGTATTTTCAGAGTCACCCTGGATCTCAGTAGGAGCCAGCCACTGGGCAGGTGTTGGTTGTAAGGACAGAAAAAAGGCCTCACTTTTTCTTTGCTGTGGTCTTCCACAATTTATGAGAATCACCTGGTAATTAAACCCCAAGATCGCTGGCTTCTCTATTCAAACTGTGGGACAAGATAAGCTACTCTGAAGCCTACATTCTTACATCCCCCTCCTCCCTGCTGTTTTCACAACTCAGGGGTAATTAGAATCAAGGAGTCTCTAGTTACTAGAAAGTCCCCCACCCCCCCCTTCAAACAAGCCTCTTGACCTCTTCATAACTTTCGCTCTGAGCATGTTTTACAGGGTTGGGAAAAATACTGATAAGACACCTCCCTAGCACATCTGCCAGACGGTCTCCTGGAAAGCAAACAAACTGTAACTTTTCAAGATAACCCCTGGTATCTGCTCAACTTCAGTCCCCAAACTCCCCTTCTTTCCTTGTCACTTAGCAATAGCCCAGGGCTTAAAAGTAAAAGCTGCCTTTTGTTTCCTGCCCTTGCATTTATTAGCAATGCACAGGCCCTTTCCTCTCGGAAACTAAAGTGAATTTCCTCTCTGCAGCTCTTCTTTTAGTTGTGAATTCTTTCACAGCCCATGTCACCGGCCACACCCTAACATTGGTGGCTGCCTTTCAAGTGTGCACTGGGTTTCCTTTAACAGCCTAACCCCAGCACCCAGGGCACTCTTGCCTGGGGGCACCTGGTGACCCTGGGCTGGTGAAGGACTGAGGCCCCAGATGTCCCAAAAACGGGGGATGGGGGAGGTGGGGGTAGGGTGGGGGTGGAGCATTCTTCCCCTGTCTGCAGGAGACAGGAGCAGGGAACAGGACAAATAAGACCAAAGCTTCGGTTCCTGAGTCATCCAGCTCATCCAGTGGTTTCCCACTTCTGCTGAGCTTGGCCAACTTGGGGTCAGACCTATTATTTATTTATTTATTTATTTACTTAATTGTTGAAAGTATTACAGATATCCCCCTTTTTCCCCATTGAAGCCTTCTACCCGGAACCTCCCCGCCCCGGCCTTCACCACACTGTGTCCACGAGTTAACCAAAGAATTTATATGCATAAGACCCCAGCTTTTGGGTGGCGGTTCTCATCTATGCAACCAGAAGCCGCCTCCAAGCGCCAAGGATTAAAGCCACACCTCGCGGCCCCGCCTCTCAGGTAGACACACCCCATCCAGAGGCGCATCTCCCCCAGGCCCGCCCCGCCCCGCCCCGCCCCGGCGCAGAGCGCACGCGGGGCCGCGCCCGCCGGCTTTGCCGCAGCCCCCGCGCCGGCGCCGCCGCAGCGTCCCGGGTGCTCGCGTCTCCTGGCCGCTCGTCCCTCGTCTCGCCGTCCTCAGCCGGCGCTATGGCGAAGCCCCTGACGGACAGCGAGAAACGAAAGCAAATCAGCGTGCGCGGGATCGCGGGGCTGGGCGACGTGGCCGAGGTGCGCAAGAGCTTCAACCGGCACCTGCACTTCACGCTGGTCAAGGACCGCAACGTGGCCACGCCCCGCGACTACTACTTCGCCCTGGCGCACACGGTGCGCGACCACCTGGTGGGGCGCTGGATTCGCACGCAGCAGCACTACTACGAGCGCGACCCCAAGGTGAGGCGGCCCCGGGGCCGGGTTCCCCACGCGCGGCCCCGCCCGGAAGGGGCAGCCGTTACGCAGGGCTCCTGGGGCCACAGCCCCCGGGGCGGGACAGCAAAGCGTAGCGCCTCTCCCCAAAAAGACACTAGTAGGGCCCGTGCCTACGGACTGTGTGTTGAGCACGGGCATCCCTGTGGGCCCTCGCAGCCCGGCGGTGGTCCGCTCGCCGGCCTGTCGTGGGGAATAGCCTCGCCAAGGCCCTTGCTACCCCCCCCCCCCACGCGCGCATTTTCCCGGTGGTCAGCCCACGCAGGGCCGAGCGGCCGGGCCCCGTGCGCGAGGAGCCCCGCCTTGCAGAGGGCCGCTGCTCCCCGCAGCTCCGGAGCCCTGGAAACCTGGCGGAATTTTCCAGCCTGTCCCTAGCTGTGTGCTTCCGAGGTGGCTGCGGAGCCGAGGTCCCCCTCCCCCCTTCACCTTTGTTTTTGTGCAGTAGTGTGAGAGAGACAAGGGTACTGGAGCCAGGCCTGGGTGTTTTCTGTGTTGGAAGGGGGGTGAACTCAGTCATCTGCAGGGAATTAGACTTTTGGGCCGCTAGCCAGCGAGTAGAAGAAAATCGTTGAGGATGCTTGCAGGAGGGGTCAGCAAAAGGAGCCCGCCAAGAAGGCTGTCTTTGAGGTTTCCGCACCTTCCTTGAACAACTTTACTTACCTTCAGGTTCACGGAGATTAATTGTTGCTTTTTATAGTTTGCAAAAATTTTTGTTTACGGTAGCAAAATACAAAATACACAAAAGGAAAGTCATTGGTAGTCTCTGTTACTTTTATCTACATTAAAATAGAGGTGTATATCCATTTTCCACTAAATATGTATACACATTTTTAAAAAGTAAATTGCATATACAATTTTGTGGCTTTTCTGCTTCATTCACCAATTGTAACAGCTCCAAGCCAGTAAATATGCTTCTCCAATATCATTGGTAGTTTTCAGTTTGATAGGTATGTCATAGTCTTGGCCAGCCCCCTCCTGCCAGTTTTTTGTTTGTTTTGCCCTTGACGGTGGAGAATTTTGTCATTTGTGCTACACTATGGTAGAGCGAAAACTAGCAAGGAAAGGACACACCTGCAGGCCTGAAGTCAGTTTGCAAAGATTTGACTTGCAGTGTACACCCAGGCACCGAACAGTTGTTTTTTTGATAGTATTTTAGAATATTTTCATGGGACATTAAGAAATGTTTAATAATTACTAAGAGTAAGATTTATTGCTTTTCAAAACTTATTCTGGGGTACTAGTTTTTCCTAAAAGAGAAATGGTAAACAAAAAATTTTTTGCAATACCAACTGGGCCTCTTCATATTTAGTATGCAAGACAATGTAGAAAGAAGTGGCACCAAGTGGCTAAACCAGGTTAATACAACAAAGGCTCGGGGCGATGTTGCCAGGGAAGCTGGCCAGGAGGCAGTGGCTCCCCCAGAACTCCTTGCTGATGGCAGAGCTGTGCTTCACAACATTGTTTTTATTGTCCCCATAGCAGATGACAAGGGTACAGCTTTGCACATTCAAGGGCATTTCCCTGGAGTAGGACACACCCCAACACCTTAGGGCTCCCATTACAATTTATGTATGGTTAGATCCTGAAAAGGCCAGAGACAGGCTCAGGGATTACAGAAAGGACCTTTCACGAACAAAACAAGTTTGTTGATCCGCAGTGAGTGCTCTGAGCTTTGATTGTCTTCTGTGGTGGCTACAGGTGGAAACCTTTCTCTTTTAAAGAAACCACAGTCTGTAAGTGGAAGGATGTTTTCCTAAAATAGTGGAATTTAAGTGCTTCAGTCTCGCTAATTCATGTTGAAAATAAACTCTTTGTCTCCTTTTTCTGCAAAAGTTACATGTTTGCTTGCGATGGGCTAGAAACAAGCCCGGGGAGGGTCAGAGCCCAGGAGAAGTGGGCTTCCAATAAAAATCCTGCAAAGCCATATCCCCAGGGCCAGGAATAGCTTCAGGGACTTGTAGCACCACACTTCAGACTGGGGTAACCTGCTGATATATACTTAATAAATTAAAGTGATTTTATTTATTAGTTTTGTCTTTTAAACACTTATGCAACTCTTTATGGTTATTGGAGGAAAAAATTAACAATACAGATAAGCCTAATGGGAAAAAAAAATTAACTGTAATCTCACCACTTACTAGTAGCACTATAAATATTACAAACATTTTGTGTTCTACATCTTTTTTTCTATACTAGTAGAAACAATTGTTTTTATTACACTAAATAAGATCATGCTGTATGTCTTGTTTTATAACTCTTAGCACTCTATATTTGCTGATAGCAGAAGCAATAAAAACTCAGGGCTCAGAGGCAGGATCTTCAAGCAGCCTGCCTTTAAAATCAGCAAGTCAAAAAACCTGGCTAAAATTGAGGTGTGTGCGTGGCAGGAGGCAGCACTTAGTTCTAAAGATGGTTCAGGGATTCTCTGAAGTTATGGCAGGGTTGGAACTCCACTCTATGTTAACTCCGGAACGGAGTACAACTGGAGGGCTAGAGATGGCTCACGTGAGTCAGGTTCCTTTAGCCTTGGCTTTGCAATCAAGTCTCTGCAACCTCTGGCTTCGTTTGAGTTCTTAACTTTGTCTTGTTTTTCATCTTTAAAATGTGGGGGATTGAGTTAGGTGATCTATTTCTGAGGTACCTGCCATTCTAAAACATTATGGTTTCGTTTGCTTATAGAATGTGTTCCTTTTATATTGACATTCCATCTCTATCCAAAGAGAATTTCAGAATACATAAGCAAGATATGGCACAAAGGCTTCAAATTAATAGATCTCAAGCAGAAAGTTGGACCAAGGCAGCAAGGATAGCAAAACAGTTTTAATTCAGGATATAAGGTCAGGAGACAAAATGGAGACATAAGATCTGGCAACCAAAGCAAATGGCAGCTCATACCCACTTATGGGAGTCATGGAATCTCTGCAACAACTTCTGCGATGGGTAGATGTGAGATTTCATCCTTGGGTCTTTAAAGCAGTGAGTGATGGAATAGCAGTTTATCATGTAACTGGCCTACAGCATCCCTGCAGTGAGTATATGGAATAGCCAGTTTACTCTTGTCAACGTAAGAAACATTCAAACCTGTAAAAATATTTTGTGAGTTTATCTGAGCCAAACTATCAACAGTTGCTGGGAAGCAAAATCTCAGTGGATTGAGATAATGCTCTGGAGAATGGCAGTTTTCACCTTATTTTATACATTACAATCAGAAGAGGAGACATGAAATCCATCGGTGGGTTACATGAAATCCATTGGTGATAGATTAGGAGGCGGGAGAAAGCAAAGTGGGGAAATCTCTGGGATTAGATAATAAAAAATTAATATGATAGACACGTGCTTCTTTCACACAGGTGGGTGCAGGATAGTTAACAGTCAACAATTAATAACAATGAGGGGATTTGTGTTCTCTGCAGAGTGGTGCCTGTCCTTTGAGGGGTCTGGAAAAAGGAAAATTACTTTGACATTCCAAAGATGTATTATTGTAGATGCAAAAGACAGTAGACAGTTAAGGTAAAAATTGACCTTTGTCAGGGAAGAGGCCAGCCTAGGACGTGACTACCCACCATAAACTGCTTTTAGTTAAAAAGTTTTAATTTCAGACCATCTGTTGTGGTTATCTTAGGTATCTGAGTTTGTAAGGCCACCACACAGGCCTCCCCTGAGCTTGTCTGCTTTAGCATGTGGCCCGCACTCTGAAACAGGCCTGCTGCATCCCTGCAGTGAGGGGATGGAATCGTTAACTGTTTAACCAGCATAGTACATCCCTGCAGTTAGTGGATGGAATACAGCTGTTGGCTGTATAATCCGCCTACTGCATCCCTGTAGTGAGTTGGTAGAATAGCCAGTTTACTATGCTAGCATCCTAGTATATCCCTGCCGGGGGGGATAGCCAGTTTACTATATAACAGGGGCTACTGTATCCCTGTAGTCAGTAGGTGGAATTAACAGGTTTTTATTTTTATTTTATTTTTAATTTATCTTTATTGTTGAGAGTATTACAGGTGTTCCATTTCCCCCCCCCAATTGACCCCCTCCACTTCGCTCCCACCCCCTCCCCAGGCCTTCACCCCGTTATTAACTGTGTCCATGGGTTATGCATATATGCATATAACTTCTTTGGTTAATCTCTTCCCACCCTCCTCCCCCCTTCCCTCTGAAATATGATCGTCTGTTGCATGCATCAATGTCTCTGGATCTGTTTAGTTCATCAGATTCTTTTGTTCATTAGCTTCTTCTTAAAGAAGACTCTTCAACTTTTCCTGTACCGCTGGTCTGGTGGTGGTGAACTCCTTTAGCTTTTTCTTATCTGTGAAGCTCTTTATTTGACCTTCAATTCTATATCTTTATTGACTTCAGAGAGAGGGCAGCAGAGGGGGAGAGAGATAGAAACACCAATGATGAGAGAGTCATTGGGGATCGAGCCCGCAACCCGGGCATGTGCCCTGACCGGGAATCGAACCCCGATCTCCTGGATCCTAGGTTGATGCTCAACTGCTGAGCCATGCCCGGCTGGTCTGACCTTCAAGTCTAAATGATAGCTTTGCTGGGTAGAGTAATCTTGGTTGTAGTTCCATGTTTTTCATCACTTTGTACTCCCTTCTGGCCTGCAAAGTTTTTGTTGAGAAATCAGCTGACAGTCGTATGAGTGCTCCCTTGTAGGTAACTAATTGCTTTTCTCTTGCTGCTTTTAAGATTCTCTCTTTGTCTTTAACCTTTGGCATTTTAATTATGATGTGTCTTGCTGTGAGCCTCTTTGGGTTCCTCTTGTTTGGGGCCCTCTGTGCTTCCTGGACTTGTAAGTCTATTTTTTTCCCCAGGTAGGGGAAGTTTTCTGTCATTATTTTTTCAAATAGGGTTTCAATTCCTTGGTCTCTGTCTTCCTCTTCTGGCACCCCAGTAATACAAATGTTGGGCCTCTTGAAGTTGTCCCAGAGGCTCCTTATACTATCTTCATATTTCTGGATTCTTTTTTCTCTCTGGTTGGGTGTTTTTTGTTTCCTCATGTTCCAAATTGCTGATTTGATTCTCAGCGTCCTCTACTCTACTGTTGATTCCCTGTAAATTATTCTTCATTTCAGTTCGTGTAGCCTTCATTTCAAATTGGTACTTTATTATGTTATTGATTTTCTCAGTTATTTCCCTAATAGTCTGCTTAAACATCCTTATAAACAAAATTCTGAACTCTATCTATTAGCTTGCTTGGATCTATTTCATTTAGTTCCTCTTCTAGAGATTTCTTCTGTTCTTTCCTTTGGGACATGTTTCTTTGCCTCCACATTTTCGCTGCTTCCAGGTGTTTGTTTCTGTGTGTTGGTAGAGCTGCTATGTCTCCTGGAATTTGTAGAGTGGCTTTGTGTAGTAGGTGTCCTGTAGGGTCCAGTGGCTCAGCCTCCCCAGTCACCTGAGCTGGGCCTTCTAGGAGCTCCCCTGTGGGCTGTGTGCACTGTCCTGTTATAGTTGAGCCTTGGTTGCTCTTGGCATCCCTGGGAGGAATTGACCCCCAGGCCAATCAGCTGTGAGGACCAGCTGCAACTACAGCCAAAGAGCTGCTGTGCTGGAGACACCCCTATGGAGCAGGATTTACTTCAGTGGAGCTTTGGTGTTCACCAAATGCGCCTCTTGAGTGTCACTTATGGATGCGGTAGGGCTGTAATCCAGCGTGGTTGAGTCTGACCACCAGGTGCACTGTCGCTGGGGCCTCCTGGGAGGTGCAAAGTCAGCCTCTGCCAGTGCCTTGCCCAGGGCCACCCAGCATGAGCCACATAGCAAACCGTAGTTGGCTGCTACTTGTGCTGGGCTTGGAGGTGTCCAGGAGAGGCCAAGGTATGAGCCAGTGCAGGCTGCCCCTAATGCCAGGCCTGGGGCCGCTTATCAAGCTGTATGGCGCCTGCTGCTGCCTGTTTGAGAGATTTTAGGAAAGTCCTAAGCATGAGGCTCAAGAGGCCACTTGCATAGAAAAGCCACTGGAAATGGCCTGGATGAGCTGCAGGTGGGGAGGGGCGGGGCCTCGGGAATCACGGGGCGGGGCCACAGGTGTGAGTCAGGTGCTGGCGATTCAAATATGGCGCCTACCTGCTGGCTGTGTGCGGGGAGGACTCGCCACAGGAGCCATGGCCTCTGCCAGCCCTTCTGCCTGGGAGGAAGCCGCCCCTCCTCCTCTCGCCCCGATTCCAGGCAGATTGGTTCCTCCCCAAGTGTCCCAGGTCCTTTCAAGCTGCTGCCTGGCGCTGGGCTCAGAGTGAGTGCGTGTGCAGGCCGTTTAAGAGGAGCTGCTGGGGCTCCCCCGGCCTCCGCGATAGTCCCTGCTGGTTTCACAGCCTGGAGTTGTGGGGACATCTCTTCCCGGCCCTGGAGCCCTGGGCTGGGGGCCTGATGTGGGGCTGGGAGCCCTCGCTCCTCCGGGAAACCTCCACTGCCGAGATGCCCTCCCGGGTTTAAACCGTGGCACCGGGTGTGGGCCCGCGGGGAGTCTCCGATTCAGCCCCGATCCGCCTGCGTCTCCGCCCCTCCTACCGCTCTCGGTGCTTCTTCAGTTCCCTGGTTGTGGGGCTTCTGTTCTGCCAGATTTCAGGAGGTTCTGGGTGATGTTTGTTCTGTATTTTAGTTGTAATTTTGATGTGGTTGTGGGAGGCGGCGGTGCAGCTGTTACCTATGCTGCCATCTTGTTTCTCCTAACAGGTTTTTAAAAATGTAATTAGCCCACCGTGTCCCTGCACTGAGTGGGTGGAAGAGCCAAGTTACTCGGTAACCTGACTACCCCATTGGACAGTAGATGGAATACTCAGTTTATTTTGTAAGCAGTTAACAGCAATGTCTCTGTTAAGTAGATGGAGTAGCCAGTTTCTTATGCAGCATGACTACTGTATCCATGCAGAGAGTGTGAAATAGTGTTTTACTGTGTCTGCTGCATCCCTGCAGTGAGTGGATGGGATATCCAGCTTACTGTGTAACATGCCTATTGCATCCCTGCGGTCAGTGGGTGGAATTGCCGGTTTCCTATATAACTGGCCTGCCCTATCCCTGCAGTGAGTGGATGGATTAGCCAGTTTACTATGTAACTGGCTTACTGCATCCCTGCAGTGGGTGGGTAGAATATCAGTTGACTGTTCACTTGGCCTACTATATATTTACACTGAGTGTGTGGAATAGCCAGGTTCCTTGGCACCCTTGCAGTGCGTGGATGGAATAGAAAGTTTACCATGTAATTGCCCAGTGTCCCCCTGCAGTCAGTGGTTGTAATAGCCATTTTAGTATGTCTCTGGCCTAATGCATCCCTGCAGGTGAATGCATGGAATGGCCAGTTTACTGTATAATCAGGCTATGCATTTCTGCCTTAATAGGTGGAATAGCCAGTTTACTATGTAAGAGGCCATGCATCCCTGCAGTGAGTTTGTGGAATAGCCCTTTTGCTATGTTACTGGGCTGCTGCATCCTTGCAGTGAGTGGATGGAAGTCTTCTTCATCTCTGCAGTGGTTGAAATAATGTTTCCTATGGCTCTCTCTTATAAGTTCATAGCATTATCTCAATGGTAGATTAAGGAAAAGGAGCACTACTGGTGTCCAAACTGTTGTCTTAAATATTTCTAATAATGTGATTATAATAAATACAAATACTTTTTGGTTTGCTGGACCTGGGAGTTAAAGGACGATGATCTACAGCAGTGTTTTGTAGCCTTCACTGCCCATCACCCCTACTTCTAAGATTTTGTTTTAATTAGTCAGAGGTTGGACCAGCCAATGGAATCTTTTTAACACACCCAGTTGTTGTGATTTGTGTGTGTGTTTTTTGTTGTTAATCCTCACCGGAGGATATTTTTTCCGTTACTTTTCAGAGAGAGTGGAAGGGGGAGAGAGAGAAACATCGATGTGACAGAGACACACCAATTGGTTACTTCCCGCAAATGCCCTGACTGGGGCCTGGGATCAAACCTGTAGCCCTTCCGTGCTGGGACTGACACTCTAACCACTGAGACACACTGGCCAGTCCGTGATGTGTTTTCAGTTGTGTGAAGCTGACCTTGTGTCCCATGGGCCAGCTTCCCTGACAGTTCAAAGTTATTTTCTCTGGCTAGAAGCTGATGATGGGTGGTTTGTGTTGCTGATTACCCTGACAGCTTGCCAGGTGGAAGTAGGTGAGACCATCATTTTTAAAAAAATTAATTTTATTATTGAAAGTCTTACAGATGTCCTCCATTTTCTCCCCTTTACCCCCCTCCCCCCATCTCTCACCCCTTCTCAGTTCTTCCCCCGTCTATTGTGCATATTGGGCTGTGCATATATGCTTATAAGTTCTTTGCTCAGTCTCTTCTTGCCTTCTCTCCCACCTTCCTTCTGAGATCTGTCAGTCTTTTTCTTGCTTCCATGTCTGTGGTCCTATCTTGATCATCTATTTTGTTCCTTAGATTCCACATATAAGTGATTTCATGTAATATCTGTCTTCCTCTGACTTATTTCTCTTAGCATAATACACTCCAGGTCCTTCCATGTTGTCCCAAAGGGTAAGAGATCCTTCTTTTTTACAGCTGCATAGGATTCCATGGTGTAAATGTCCTATAGCTTTTTTATCCACTCATCTAGTGATGGGCACTTGGGCTGTTTCCAGATCTTAGCAATTGTAAATAGTGCTGCTGTGAACATAGGGGTGCATATATTCTTTCTGATTGGTGTTTCCAGATTCTTAGGATATATTCTTAGAAGTGGAATCACTGGGTCAAATGACCGTTCCATTTTTAATTTTTTAAGGAACCTCCATACTGTTTTCCATCATTTTATGAGATTAAGAAACCTCTTTGAGTGTATGCCACGATTTTTCATAGAAGACAATTTGGCCTGTTCTCTTTCAGGTTGTGATGGTTAATATTATGTTTCAACTTGACAAGACCACAGTACCCAGATATTTGGTCAAAAATCACTCTGGATGTTTATGTGAAGGTGTTATGGGTATGAGATTAACATTTATATCAGTGTACTTTGAATAAAGCAGTTACCCTCCCTAATGTGGGTGGGACTCTATCAGCTGAAACCATCAATAGAACAAAGACTAAACTCCCACCCCTCCCCAGTAAGAAGGAATTCTGCCAGCAGACTGCCATTTGGACTCCAAATGCTTACTCTTTCTGGGTCTCCAGCCTGTGGAGCCACCCCATGAGATTTTGGTCTTGGACCTCCACAACGACATGAGCCAGTTCCTTATAATAAATCTCTATCTGCATGTCTTGTTGAATCTGTTTATCTGGAACCCTTAAACCCAGGTGCTGTGGATGGCTTCAGGGACCATTTACATCTTTATGAAATATTATAACTGAGTTCACTTCTGCATCCCAGCCCTTTTTGAATGATTCTTTACATTTTTATTTTATATGATTTCAGACTTTAAAGTTACAACAATAATACATAGGATTCCCATATACTCTTTACCCAGATTCCCCAAACATTAAACATTTTAACATATTTGTGATGTCTATTTCTATATATGTGTATAAATAAATACTTTTTTTGTATTTATTTGAAGGTAACTTGCAGACTTGATGCTCTGTTACCCCTAAAAGCTTATGCAAATCAGGGAGACTGTCTTACAGAACCATAGTGCATGATTATGTATAGGCACCTGAAAAGATGTTATCAGACAGCCCCCTGAGTTGAAGGGAGAGGGCTGTCCCCTCTTCAGTTCTTATCAGTCTTGTAGGAGAGATTTTAAACAAGTGACACCGGACAGCAGCATTGTAGTAAAGCAAGCAAATTTATACACTTGGCATATAACGCAAGCAGACACTCAGCTAATCTGAGTGCCCTGCATGGTGAGGGTTTGAGGGTTTTATACCCTTCTTCCTATAGGTTTCAAGGTTCCTCTGCCAGATATCTTGGGCACAGACTAGATTTCAGTGTCCTCTTTTTGCTTTGTTGTGGCTTTCCCAGAATTAATGAGAACATCTGTCAAGTCCTAAGGCTGCTGACTTTTGTTCAGTGAGATAAAACTTGCCTTTTTTTCCTTCCCCATTCCCCACTCCTGCCTTAGCACTTCCAGGGTGATTTGAGCTATGTATTCTCTGGTTAGGGAGAAGAGGTATTAACCATTTGTTCTCAAGTTTCCTTGGTTGGGGAAGATAAGGTCTTGCTGCATGGTGGCTGCAAGCTGCCTAAACTGTTCGATCTTGTTTAATTTTCTTGTCTTGATTTCCCTATTCCATGTGCCCAGGAATTTTCCTAGCTTCTCACTTTCCTGTTACAGTTAAACTTGGGACATTCACAGTGACACCTCCTGCTTTCACACATGTCAGCTTTGCCAACTGTCCCACTAACAAGAAGTACAAATAAGAAAATTGAGCGAACTTTCTAAGTCTTTTTGAGACAGACTAGTAGGCCAGGACAATCAGGATAGGGAGACTGAGGCACATAGTTAAACAGCCAAGCAATTTGCAGCCATCTGTAAATTCTGTCTTCCCTAAACCAAGGATGCTTGAGAGTAAATGGTTTATACTTCTCCCCAACCAGAGGGTAAATAGTTTAAATCACCTACTCAGGGAGATTGCAGAAATCCAGTTAGTGCCATTTGTGCCAAGCACACACAAGGACAGATGAAGTTAAGAGAATAAATTTCATATGGGCACATCAACATAAGCTGGTGAATATACTATTGATCTTCCCCTAAAACCTCCCCTAAACTCCCAGCTTTTAAAAACCCTCAAAACGAAGGTCCCAGCATGCACTCTCCCTCCCGGGAGCATGGCTGAGCCTTTCCCTCCCCACTCTTCTTTCCCCACAGGCATGCATCTCCTAGACCCTAAGGGACCCATGAGGCTTGCAATTAGGGTAGCATTGGGCAGCTGCAGCTCATCCAGGCTAACCCCCTGAGCCTGTCCCCAAGGTCCCCTTTTCTCTGATTTTTTAATGAGCCAAAGCAGCCCATCCTAGGCTCATTTCCCTGCCTAGTCTTCTGTTGATGCTTCTATTCTAGGCCCTTCCTTATTTCACTGTCCCCAGCTTTAATAAACGTCCTCTAAAAGTCACCAGGACTTGTGTTGTGAAATGTTCCCTGCATGAAGTCAAGAACCCACACACTACCATGGGCCCTAGGCAGGCCCACTCAGGGCCAGGTCCCCTTTCCAGTAACATTTTCAGATTATACCTAATTTTATTTTTATTTAACACAAGCAAGACTTTCTTTAGAGCCCAGCCGGTGTGACTCCGTGGTTGAGCATCAACCCATGAACCTGGAGGTCACAGTTTGATTCTCGGTTAGGGCACATGCCTGGGTTGTAGGCTTGATCCCTGGTGGGAGGCGTGCAGGAGGCAGCTGATTGATGATATTTCCCTCCCATTGATGTTTATCTTTTTCTATCCCTTTCCCTTCTTTTCTCTCTAAAAATATCAACTAAAACATATTTATAAGAAAGATTTTGTTGCCCTCGCCTATTTGGCTTAGTGGTTAGAGTGCCGGCCCATGGACTCAAGGGTCTTGAGTTCGATTCTGGCCAAGGGCATGTACCTCAGTTGCAGGCTCAATCCCCAGCCCCAGTTGTGGTGCATGTGGGAGGCAACCAATTAATGCATCCCTCACATGGATGTTTCTCTCTCCCACTCTCTTTGACAAGCACTGGGAAAAATATCCTCAGGTAAGGATAAAAAAAAATACATATTTTGTTAAAAAATAAAAGGCTTTCTTTACATTCTAAGATATGAAGCAAATAAACAGCAGGTGATAGGTGGCTTTTTTTTCACCTTATACAGAATGGGGCCCTTAGGATATGGTGAAGGGGGAACACGGTAGTTTGGAAAAGTAATCGGGCAGCAGAAGAGTTTGGTTCACAGTGTCTTCAATAGTCTTCTGGGGTAGGAACTATATGTAATTTAAGTTTTAGTTGAGTATCTTCTCTCAGCCTTGAAACATTGTTTAAAATAAAAAGTGAAAGTAGCTCTGTTTAAAATGCTGACTAGTACCACACTAGTTATAAGTTTGGCTCTGGCTTATCTGTCAGCGATAAGGAGACTGCCCTGTTTGGCTCTGGGTTGGGAGTGAATAGACATTTTGCAGAGCTTAACAGCATGGGAAGGCAGAGGATTGTAAAAATGTGATATTGTGGAGTGTACATAAATTTGTTTCCTGCCGAATTAAGTGATCTCTCAGATTTTATAATTTTATTATATTTTACATTTTCCAAATTGACTTTGAGCAAAGAGACCATGTTCTAGACCTAGGTACTGCTACCTAAAATGAAAAAGGAAATTATGATCCATGTTGAGACAGAATCCACCAGTTACTCATGGGAAGCCAAGTTCCTGGCACTTAATTCTAAACATGCTTGAGTATCACTTCGTAGGTTGGGGTTCAGAGATGTGGTAGGTAATATTAGCTCAGCATCCTTATACGATACAGTTGTGGCTTTATAGAGCTGCTCTTGGAGTAACCCTCCAAAAAGCAGCTCAGATGCAATAGAGTGGATGCTGTGACATATCCGTGGAGCTGAGGCTGAGCCTCCATTGTCTGAACCATTCCCCTCCTAGCATTCCTCTCCTCATTGGGCTGAGCTGGGGAGGGTGACAGGAGGGAAGCGGTCCAGTATGTTTGGAGAGGCTGGGAGCACACCAGAGCTGGCTAGTGGAATGCTGTGCTCACAACCTCTGTGTTGGGTCAGTGGTCAGTGTCCCTGTGTCATGTCAGGGCCAGCTCTGCCCTGTCCAGCAGGGAGGGAGCAGTTCGATGTGGGAGCCATTCTGTGCTCACCCAGCCACAGTAAGATGACTGGTAGTATGTTAAGACCAAGGGCATGGACAGAATCTAATAGACAAGAGTGGCGTTGCTGCATTTTCCTGGCACAGGATGACATCTTTGGCCATCTCTGCCTGTAGAATGATGTTCTTCCTCTTGGCAAAGTTGAAAGCAGTTGCCCAGTTTTTGTTGTTGTTTGTTTCTCTAAATGTTAGAAAAAGTTTTTTCTTTCCTTTCTCTGCGAGGCATTCAGACCCTTCCATAAAACAGACTCTAAAATCCCTCAGGAGAGGGAAACGAAATTGGAGATCTCTCAAATTAATCTCAGTGTGTAAAGAGCAAAATAAGGCTCTACGAGCTGCTTTTCTACTTTCCTGTGATGTTACCTGTTGGTGTGGCCTTTGTGTTTACTACATAAACCCAGTTTTAAAAAATAAAGGCTGTCTCTAGGTCATTTAGCACTTGTTATAGTCATGGCAGGAAGGGACCATACAAGAAAGGTCAGTGACCCATTTCAGCACCCTAGGTGGCAGCCCCTCAGAGCTGCTGTAGAGAGGTTAAGGGATCCCTGTTCTCAGGCTACAGCAAGTGAGGGTCCAGTTCTCTGACCAGCACTCCCTGAGCAGGGAGGCCCTGTCCAAGGTTGCACAGATGGCAGCTGGGGAGGCCAAAGGGGCTAGGGGACTGGAAAGAGACTGGGCCTGGCCTGGGATGGCCTATGGCCTATAGCACCAGAGTTCCTTTGCAGGCAAGTCCCCTAGCCTGTGCCTTCAAGTGTTTTTGTGGGGGTTTTCCCCCCCAGAACTGCCAGGTCTCCCTAAATATCTGTACTGGTGAGGGGCCAAGGTTCTCTGAGTCCAAGCCTACCCCTGTTTCGAACCCACAGTGGCTGTGGTGTTCTCCGAGAGGTGAAGTGGTGACCCAGGGCAACCTATGGGCTGGGGCAGGTATTGGAATTGGACCCCAGTCTGCACAGTTCAAAAGTCTGTGCATCTTTTTAGCTCCTTCCATTTCATGGTTTTTACTCTGAACCATTTTAAGATACTAAGGCCTTTCTGGAGGGAGGGGAGGTACAGTGCTATGGAAACTCCATATAATACTAAATCAGTTCAAGTGTAGTGTAAATAAAGCCCAAGCTGATGAGAAGTCAGGAAGATGCATTGGGCCGTGAGCAGTAGCAACAGCTGTGGTACTCGAGTGGCTGTGTGGATTCATTGATTACACTGCTATGTGTTTGTGACTTAAAGGGCATTGGAATTTATATACTAATTTAGAAGCCATGTATTCAAATAATCATAAAGTTTAAAAAGGCAAAGACTGAACTCCATGTGATTTAAAAAAAATCTTTTATTGATTTCAGAGAGGAAGGGAGAGGGAGAGAGATAGAAACATCAGTGATGAGAGAGTCATTGATCAGCTGCCTCCTGCACACCCTCGACTGGGGATCAAGCCTGCAACCCGGACATGTGCCCTGACTGGGAATTGAACCACAATCTCCTGGATCCTAGGTTGATCCTCAACAGCTGAGCCATGCTGGCCTGGCCTCCTTGTGATTTTTTAAATATGTGTGCATTTTTTTCTATTTGTAGATTTAACTACATGTGGAAAATTTTCTAAAGTTACATATTGAGAAGTTTTAACATGTTTTTGTTTCCTTTTAGAGGCACTGATGGAGGTGTTCAGTATCTTTTGTATTCCACGGCCATGCTTTTCTCCTCAATCCTTCTCATGCGTTCCCCCTATTTTGTTCACTTTTTCTCAGCCAGGTTTCTGTTTTCATCTTTGCCCTTGGTTCGTGTTCATTGATGCCTCCATTTCTGTGGTGGTTTTATTTCTTATTTTAATTCTTTTCCATGCTTGGTCAGGTCCTTGCATTACCTTAGCAGGATTTCTTGACTTCTTGGATGAGTCTGTATTTATGAATTTCATTTGCCCCTTGGCAAATGCTGGGTGTTTCTTGCCCATCATATTTCCCGTCTGTCTTCCTGTTTTTACTTTCAAGATGTAGATCCTGAGCCCCATCTCTTGGAGTGGAGGGAATTCTTCCTGAGTCAGCTGTTTGCAGCTGGCTAATGGGGCAGGGGCCTGGTGTGTGTGGCCTGGAGGAAGCAGCCTCTCCCTGGTTCCCAGGTGTGTTTGTGTGCATGTGTTAGTGTGTGCATGCTCAAGTGTGAGTGAGTGTTGTAAACCAGTAGTCATTGGTGTCCATTCAACACCAGCAGGTATCCCCACTTTGGGGTATGGCAAAGAAGCAAACTTTATTCAATGCAAACTGCTCAACTGTGATACAGCACAGATCTGAGGACAGCATTTCTGTGGAACACCTCTGCAGTGTTACAGCTTAACTGTGAAGCAGCCCAGCTGAGGAACAGAATGGCAGCCAGGGGGCCTTGGGCCAGGACCTTTCTAGCTAGACAGTTCTGCTCTGCTCTGCTTCAGTCTTTCTCACTCTGCTCCAGCCAGACATCTTTGGCATTTCATCTTCGGTGTTTCATCTTCAGTGTTTTGGCTAGAACCAGGGAAATATAGTCTTCAGTGTTCACTGGAAAAGGAAAGTGTGCTCTCCAGCCAGAGGGGAGCTCACTATGTAGACAGAAGTCCTTGCACAGTCCAAATGAGGACTCCAAATCTTGGCAGTGTGATTGGTCCAAAAGGCACTTTCCTGATTGGTCAGAATGGAGCCATTCTGATTGGTCATTGAAAATGCAAGGGAGGTATAGCTGCACAGCTTGGATTGGATGGGGAAAGCCTCAGTCCTATTGGCTGAAATAGAATTCCAGGAACTCCTTTAAAAGGGCTGGCTCAGATGGCAGAAACACAGTGCAGGCAGGCAGTTCAGTACAGGCCTCACTTTGAAGTGCTGCTTGCATGAGAGGCCCCTGTGTAGAAATGGCTGCTAGGCCCTGTTTCTTTTTTTCTTTTTTCTCTTGAAGTTGAGCCCAGTTAGCCACCAGGAGCCTTGTTAATAGGTGTCTTCTATCTCAAGGTACACAGTGTGAGTGTGTGTGCATGTGTGAGTGTGCATGTGAGTGTGTGGGTGTACAGGTGTGAGCGTGCAGATGAGTACTTGAGTATGCATGTGCACATGAGTGTGAGCATGTGTTCACATGTGTGCATGCGTGAGTGTGCACATGTATGAGTGTGAAGTGCTTTATCCTTTCCCCTCCTCAGAAAGCAGGGCCCAGCAGTGAAGTCCGTCCGTCCCCGCCTCCCCCCTGTGCTGCTTGGTGGTGAAGTGGCACAGGGCTTGTTTTCAATGCGGCACTTAATATCCCCATGACTGTTTTTATTTTACAGAAATTTCTTTTTCATTTATAGTTCTATAATTTTGATTTTTATATTTAGGTCTTTAATCCATTTTGAATTTTTGTATTTGATGTGAGGTATGGGTTTGTGGATATCCAGTTGTCCCAGCACCATTTGTTCAAGAGACTGTTCTTTCCTGCTGGATTTTCCTGGGCATTTTTGTTGACAATCAATTGACCCTAAATGTGAGGGTTTATTTCTAGGCTCTGTATTCTATTCTGTTGCTCTGTGTGTCCATCCTTATGCCATTACCACACATTTTGTAATAGCATTTTATTCCTCATTCGAGGACATGTTTTTATTGATGAGAGAGAGAGAGAGAGACATCAATTGGTTGCCTCCTGTATGCCGCCCAACCCGGGATCAAACCCACAACCTTTTTTGGTGTACAGGATGACACTCCAGCCAACTGAGCCACACCAGGCAGGGCACCTCACAATCTTGATGACTGTGGTTGTATAGTAAGGTTTGAGAATAGGAAGTGTGAGTTCTCCAACTTCGTTCTTCAAGATTGTTTTGACTATTTCAGGTCCCCTGCTCAGTGCCCAGTTAGTGTGGGTGGGCATCCTCCTTACTCACATGTGGCTGAGTGGGTAAGAAAACAAGAGCCATACATTTGCTGCCTGTGAGAGACTCACTTCAGATGGAAAGACACACAAGACTGAAAGTTAAAGGGTTGGAAAAATACAGGGTGAGGCAAACGTAGGTGTACAGTTGTGAGTATATGAAACACAGCGTTTATTCTTGTATTATTTATTATTGTGTTATTTTCCGTTTGAACGACGTAAACCTACTTTTCCCCACCCTGTATATTTTATGCAAATGAAAAAAAGTCTGAGGTAGCAGCACTTTTATCAGACAAAATAGGCTTGAATAAAAATAAAGGCGCCAAAAATAAAATTAAAAATATGTATATAAATTTAAAAAGTAAAAAATGGGACATCTGTAATATTTTAAACAAAAATAAAATTATAAATAAATAAATAAAGGCGCGGTGGGCAATCCGGTGGGCGCAGGAGGGAGCGGCCGGCGCGGGGTGCCGAGGAGGGGGCTCCGGGCCGCCTGGCTGCTCAGCCGCTCCGGTCGAGCTCTCTGAAAACCAGCAGGCTTCCCGTTACTGTATGTGAGCGAGCACAGGGTCCGAGAAGGCACCAAGTCCTCTGGCCTCCGAAGAGGGCCCTCCTTGCCCTCCACGCGCCCCGTCCTGCACGAGGAGTCCCTGCGCCGCCGCCTCTGTCCCTGTGGCTCCGTCCAGTCAGCGGCATTCCCGGGGACCCGAGCTCCCTGAGAGCCCACGGGAGCCAAAGTCAAAGGCTTTTTCACCCCAAGCCCGTTCCGGGCTTCCAGGGGGCCTACGTGGTGTTCCAGAAGCCGAGGGGGTGCCGGCTGCCTTAGCCCTGGAGGGCCCTTTGCTGGTCTCGACAGAGAGGCACCCGTGAAGGGCGGCCTCCCGAGTGGGTCAGACTCCCTGCCGGACCCAGAGGCCCCGAGGGTAGGAGTGGACACGGTCATGGAGGCGTATGGCAAGAAGAGCGCCACGGAGGAAGCCCAGGCCGAGGAGGAGGAAGGGGTCCCCGACGCCGAGGGCTGGGTGGAGGTGACCCGCCTCGTCGGCGGCCTGTGCTCCCCCGCACGGAGGCAGCCAGCCTGCGGGTGCTGGAGAGGGAGGAGCAGAAGCGCGCCCGCAAGGAGCTGCTCAGCTTGGACTCCCGGCAGCACCGTGAGGCCAGGATGGAGCGCCTCGCACAGCTGCGCAAGAAGTTCGAGGGGGACCAGCGGAGGATTGAACTGATGCGGGCCCAGCGCAAATTCCGCCCCTCCAGAGCTGGCACAGATGGGTATTGCGTGGCCAGCGAGGACATGAAGGCCTGGGTGCTCACCGCCCAGGCTAAGGGGCTGCCACATCAAACAGCACCGAAAATCTGAGCCCACACACAGCGGGATGAAGGACAGCGTCACCCCTCAGTCCCTGTGCTTCAGCCGTCCTGAGCCCAGTGCGGGTGAGGCCTGCCTGGCATGAGGACTTGGCCTCAGGAAGCCACCGGCCCAGGAAGTGGTTCCTTCCCGCTCCTGCCCTCTTCCCAGCCTGTCTCTGGATCCCCTCTAAAAGCCAAGTGTCTGCTCTAGTTCCCCCTAACCCTCAGTGGAAAAGCGCCCACTGCGGTGAAACCGCAGAAGCAATGAGAGAAAATACAAGAACAGTTTACTCTTCATCCAGGCGGGCAGCAGGAAGAGGCTGCAAAAGCTGCTGGGCTGCAGGCCAGGTGGGCAGATCCCAGCCCCCCCTTCCTGTAGCATCACCAGCTCACTGCAGATGATCAGCCACAAAACAGACTACCCCGAATCCAGACAGTCTCCCCCTGTAAAGACACAAATGTTGGAGACAAAAACCTCACCCCACGCCTCCACTGCCAGCTCATGCTGGGCAAGATCAGGGAGGCCTGTCTCCATGGCAGCTGGCCTGGCTGGGGGCTGCAGGAGCTGGATGTTGGGGTACTGAGCAGAGAGCACAAGGTCTCAGTAACCCCAGGCCCGGGGCTGCAGCTGGGCTGGTATCCTATACCTGTGCTGCAAGAAGGAGCTCATGACACCGGCCTTGAGATCAGGTTGGTTCCTGTGGATGTAGTGATTGCCTGGGACTTCCACAAACTGGAACCGCTGGAGAGGAAGGGGACAGGCGGTGAGATGTGGCCCAGAGAGGGGACTCCAAGGGCACCTCTGCTTGGACTTTCCAGTTGTCTACCTCCTTGTGGTTCAGAAGTGTCACCCACGGTGAGCTGCAGGGCCATGACTGACTGACTCAGAGCTCTCAGGGCCCATCTATTCATAGCACCCCTGGGTGATTCAGCCCTGGCTCCAAGTCGGTGAGAAAGGCCTCATTGGGAGGGGAGTGTCCAAACTCTGGGGTTCTGGGCCATTCTTAGTTGTGAATTTGCAGTGCTAGGCTAAAGAGGACCAAGTGGTCGGGGGTGCGCTGGTTCTACAGGTTTTCCCCCCAAAATGTATACATACTAACAGCTGATGGCTCAATTTTGAAAATGAGATATACTTTAATAAACACTGCCTTTATAGTTAAAAAAAAAAAAAAAAAAAGGCAATACAAGAGACAAAGGACGTTTTATAATGATAAAGGGATCAATCCAAAGAGGATATAACCCCTGTAAACATTTACATACCCAACATAAGAACACCTAATATTATAAAGCAAATAATGACAGATATAAAGGGAGAGATCAACAGTAACACAGTTATCTTAGGTGACTTTAATCCCCATTGACATCAATGTACAAATCATCCAGACAGAAGATCAATAAGGAAAAAGAGGCGTTAAATGACACATAATATCAGGTGGCTTTAATTGACATTTTCAGAACATTTCACACCAAAGAAGCAGAATATACATTGTACTCAAGTGCACATGGAACATTTTCCAGTATAGACCTCATGTTAGGCCACAAAACAAGTTTCAGTACATTAAAGAAGACTGAAATCATATCAAGCATCTTCTTTGTTCACAAGAAAAAACTGAAAAACACAAATACATGGAGGCTAAATAACATGCTACTAAACAGTGAATGGATTAACAAGATCAGGGAAGAAATCAAAAGATACTTTGAGACAAATGAAAACACAATGACACCAAATCTATGGGACACAGCCAAAGTAGTACTAAGAAATTTATACTGATATAGGCCTACCTCAAGAAACAAGAAAAATCTCAAATAATCTAAACTTACACTTACAAGAACTAGAAAAAAGAACAAATGAAACCCAAAGTGAGTAGAGGGAAGGAAATAATAAAGATCAAAACAGAAATAAATGAAGTAGAGCCTAAAAAGCAATAGGAAAGATCAATGAAACCAAGAGCTAGTTCATTGAAAAGATAAACAAAATTGATAAACCTTTAACCAGACTCAGTAAGAAAAAAAGAGAGGACCCAAATAAAATCAGAAAAGAAAGAGAAGTGACAACTGACACCACAGAAATACAAAGGATTATAAGAAAATACTACAAACACATTTCAACATATTGGACAACTTGGAAGAAATGGATGAATTTCTAGAAATATACAATCTTCCAAAGTGAAATCAAGAAGAAACAATCTAAACAAACCAATTACTACCAATGAAATTGAATCAGTAATAATAAAAAAAAAACCTCCCATCAAACAAAAGTCTTGGACCTAATGGCTTCACAGCTGAATTTTACCAAACATTTAAAGAAGAATTAACACCTATCCTTGTCAAGCTGTTTCAAAAAACTCAGGAGGAGGAAGGCTCCCAAGCTCATTTTACAAGGCCAGCATTAATCTGATTCCAAAACCAGACAATGATATTACAAAAATTATAAGCCAATATCCCTAATGAACATAGATGCAAAAATCCACAACATCTTAGCAAACCAAATTTAGCTATTCATTAAAAAAGATCATACACCATAATCAAGTGTGATTCATTCCTGGAATGTAAGGTTGGTTTAGTATCTGCAAAGCAATGAACGTGTTGTCCCACATAAATTAAATGAATAAAAATCATATGATCAAACCAGTAGATGCAGAAAAAGCATTTGCCAAAATCCAGCATCCATTTATGATAAAAACTCAGCAAAGTGGGACAAATGAATATACCTCACCATTTTTGCAGCCACAGATGACAAACCCACAGCTAACATAGTCAATAGAGAAAGCTAAATGTGTTTCCTTTGAGATTAAGAACAAGACAAGGATGTCTGCTTTCACCAGTTTTATTCAACAGAGCATTGTAAGCCCTACCCATAGCAATAAGACAAGAAAAAGAAATAAAAGGAAGATTGGAAAAGGAAGAAGTAAAACTGTCATTATTTGCAGATGACATGATACTATATAGAGAGAATCCTAAAAACTCCACCAAAAAACTATTAGAACTGATAAATGAATTCAGGAAAGTATCAGAATATAAAATCAGTATTCAGAAATCAGTTGCATTTTTATACACCACTAATGGACTATCAGAAAGAGAAATTAAGAAAATAATTCCATTCACGGTTGCATCAAAAAATACATAGGAATTAATTTAACCAAGGTGGTAAAAGACCTATACTCAGAAAATTACAAGACATTGAAGAAAGAAAATAAAGAAGGTACAAATAAATGGAAGCATATACCATACTCATGGGTGGGATGATTAACATCGTTAAAGTGTTCATATTCCCCAAAGCAGTCTATAGATTTAATGCAACCCCTATCAAAATATCAATGACATTTTTCACAGAAGTAGAACAAAGAATCCTAAAATTTATATGGAACCCCCAAAGACCTGAGCAGCCAAAGCAGTCTTGAGAAAGATAAACAGAGTTAGAGGTATCACACTACCTGATGTCAAACTCTACTACGAGGCTGTAGTAGCCAAAAGAGAATGGTACTGGCATAAAAATAGACACAGATCAATGGAACATAGTAGAGAGCCCAGAAATAAACCCATGTCTATATGGTTAATTAATTAATTTTTAATATATCTTTATTGATTTCAGAGAGGAAGGAAGAGGGAGAGAGAGAGGTAGAAACATCAATAATGAGAGAGTCATTGATTGGCTGCAGCCTGCAACCTGGGCATGTGCCCTGACTGGGAATCGAACCCTGATCTCCTTCATCCTAGGCCGATGCTCAACTGCTGAGCCACGGCCGGCTGGGCTGGTTAATTAATTTATGACAAAAGAAGCAAGACTGTTCAATGGGGTAAAGAGAATCTCTTCAATAATTGTTGTTGGGCCCAGTCAGTGTGGCTCAGTGGTTGAGCATCAACCCATGAACCAGGCGATCAGTTTGATTCCCAGTCAGGGCACATGCCTGGGTTTCGGGCTTGATCCCCAGTAGGGGATGTGCAGGAGGCAGCTGATCAATGATTCTCTCTCATCATTGGTGCTTCTATCTCTCTCTCCCTCTTCCTTCCTCTCTCTGAAATCAATAAAAACATTTTAAAAAATGGTTACACCTGAGGTCATTAGGCATAAACCTCAGACCCATTGAAAAATAATAATTGTTGGAAAAACTGGGCAGATACATGCAAAAAATTGAACTAGATCACTTTTTTATACCATATACAGAAATAAACTCAAAATGGGTTAAAGACTTAAATGTAAGGCCTGAATCCATAAAGCTGCTGGAGGAAGACAGGCAGTAAATACTTTGACATTGCTCTGAGTAATAATTTTTTTGGATATGTCTCCATGTGCAAGGGAAACAAAATTAAAAATAAACAAATGGGTCCTAGCCAGTTTGGCTCAGTGGATAGAGCATCGGCCGATGGACTAAAGGGTCTCGGGTTTGATTCTTGCCAAGGGCATGTACCTCAGTCGCAGGCTTGATCCCTGACCCTGGTTGGGGCAAGTGCGGGAGGCAACCAATCAATGTGTCTCGTATGTCTCTCTTTCTCCTTTCCATCCTCTTTGAAAAGCAATGGAAAAAATATCCTGAGATGATGATTAAAAAAAGAATAACTTATTGTAATAACTATGGTGCCAGGTGGATACTAGACTTATGGGGGGTGGATCACTTTTTAAGATACATAAATGTCTAATCACTATGTGGTACACCTGAAACTAATAAAACATTGAATGTCAACTATAATTGAAAAATTTTAAAAAGTAAAAGAAGTATAAAGCCAAAAGAAGAAAAAATTGTGTTCCCTAGTGAGACGCCCTTGAAAAACTGAGGGTGGTTAAGGCCTGGTGAAGGGAGTGAGTTCATTTTGGGATGTGCCAGGAAGTTCTGGGTTAACATAAATGAAATCCCCATTAGGTTCTTTTAGGAGTTCACTCATCACCATATTCTGCTTGTGGTGTAGATGGAACAAGAGATCTAAGATGCTTTCTTTTGCCCTCTCAGCGCATCTATTACCTTTCCCTGGAGTTCTACATGGGCCGTACACTGCAGAACACAATGGTGAACCTGGGCCTTCAGAATGCTTGTGATGAAGCCATCTATCAGGTACGGGTCCTTGGGGCCAGGCTGCCAGGTAGTCTCTCCTGTTGCACCGAGGTTTTAATCCAGGCCCCACAGAGGTGAGCACTGACAGAGGTGAGCATGGGTGTTAGGATTTGCAGCCACCAGGGGCCTGGGAAACGTCTAACGGTGTACTCTATCCTCTGTGAGGGCGAATGGGTTGGTGGGTGACGCTCCTCTTTCTCCAGGGGAGAAAGTAAGAACTAGATGGAAAGCTATTAATACACTGGAGTGCAAGGACACTGTTGCATTTAACGCTAAGGTTTAGAGGCTTCTAGAAACCACTGTACTCCTCACTCCCACCCTGGGGGCAGATTTATCGTGTGGCAGAAGTATTGTCCCACTTCTCCTTGCTTGATTGAACTGGTAACCTACCTCCAGTGTCCCGCCTCCACCCTAAGATAACCTCTTGTGCTCATCCTATCCAGTAATAAAACTGCCCTTTGTCCCCTAAACAGAATAGAAACTGCCTTTGCTTAGGGAGTCTTCATTAACAGTTGTTTAGTTGGAGGTCTTTCACATTTCCTTTGCAGTTTTAGAGCAGAGCTGAAATTGGTCCTGTTTTCTGTCTCTGTCCCACTTCCCTGTACATCATCTTTCTCCCTCACCCAGATGCTCAGTGTAGAATTTATGGAGTGTGAAGATGTATCACTTCTGCCCTTTTGCACATACACAGAAGGGTCCTTACCAGAGTTGTACCTTCCACTGCTTCTGCTAAGGTTTGGTTTTGGTTTTGAGGTGGGAGGTGCTCTGGGGGCCTTCTTGGAGGAGGTGTGGTGTGAGCCTTGCAGGGCCATCAGGCAGCCCAGCATTGTGGGGAATCATGCCTCCCCCGCCAAGACTTAGTGAAGAGGGTAGTCTGGGGCAAATAGTTTAAGTTTACAAGTTGACTCCCCAAAATGGGAGTCTTATGCTCAAAATTATCTTAAAAGATAGAGGCTATCTTCATTTGTCATTTCATCTCTGATTGCATGTTAGAACATGTTTACAAGTACTGTAGAACATACAGTCTGTTAGATCTTCTCTAGATTTTGCAATTGTATAAAGCATTTTGTTTTTTTCAAAGGATTTTCAGTTTATACAATTCTTACATATACTAAAGATTTTAGGGAATGTTTGTACCATAATTATACAATATTTGTTTATAATTTTTATTACAGAAAAAAATGTGTTAACTATAGAAACTTAGAAAATACAGGGAAGCATATATTCTTTTAAACATTGTACATTATTTTCTTAAAAGTGGTATTTCCCTTGCTGTCTAGCTTGTGTTTGAAAAGCTTTCATGTTGATCAAACCCTTAGTGTCTCATTTGCTGGGCCTTTCTAGTCCTAAGGTGGGTACTGGATGCTTTGAATAGGAACAAAAAGATGATGCCGAGCTGAGACAGGCCTTCTCCCCAGGCTCCCCATGTGCAATGTAATGTCAGAAAGAAAACATGACACAATGTATCATACAGGGCTAGAAAGCAGCTCCCAGGAGCAGTTTACGCTAAAAACTAGAACTTCAAAAGAAGCTGTTCTCTCTTGACTGAACCATCAAGGACACATTTAAAAATGTCTTCATTATAGAAAATTTTAAATGTATATAAAAATGAGTGATCGTTATAGTGAACTTTCACATACCCATCAGCTGGCTTCACCTGAGTCATCAAGCCCAACTCATGGCCACGCTTGTTTCATTTAAACCCAACCACGCCCAGACTGTGTAAGCCAACATCAGGCAGTATAATATTTCACTTGTAAATATTTCAACAGGTATCTCTAACAGATAGGGTCACACCATTATGATCCCTGGAATACTGACAATAATACTTTAAAAAAAAAAAATGTTTTTATTGATTTCAGAGAGAGGAAAGGAGAGGGAGAGGGAGAGAGAAACATCAATGATGAGAGTCCTTGATCAGCTGCCTCCTGCACGCCCCCTGCTGGGGATCGAGCCTGTAACCCGGGCATGTGCCCTGACCGGGAATCGAACCGCAATATCCTGGTCGATGCTTAACCACGGAGCCATGCTGGCCGGGCCTGACAATTAACCCTTTAACATCAGCTTTTTAGGCAGTGTGCCAATTTCTGATTGCCTTATAATTTTTAAGTAACATGTTTAGAAACTAAGTTGGGCCCTAGCCAGTTTGGCTCAGTGGTCAGAGCGTCGGCCCGCAGACTGAATTGTCTCGGCTTCGATTCTGGTCAAGGGCATGTACCTCGGTTGCAGGCTCGATACCCACCCTAGTCGGGGTGCATGGGGGAGGCAACCAATCGATGTGTCTCTCTCACATCGATGTTTCTCTCTCTCTCTCTCTTCCTCCCCCTCTCTCCCCCCTCCCCCACTCCCCCTTCCATTCTCTGAAAAGCAATGGAAAGAATATTCTCAGGTGAGGGTTAAAAAAAAGAAAGAAAATAGAAATGAAGTTGCATTTGCTCGATATATATCCTAATCTCTCTTAATCTATATGCTTCTTTTTTTAAAAATTTTTATGCATTGTTGTTTATTTGTTGAAACTGGGTTTGTCTTATAGAGTGTCCTCTTGTCTGCATTTGACTGATTGTGTCCCCAGCTGGAGTTAACCTTCTTTGTTTCGAGGATGCCACTCTCACCACTCCTACTCAATATTGTCTGATGGTGCTAGTCTAGGTATTTAGGCAAGAATATGAAGTAAGAAGCATCCAGATTGGAATGGAAGAAGGAAACTATGGAGATGACATGATCTAGAAAATCCTAAAGAATCCAATAAAGTACGTTAGAACAAATGAATGAATTCAGCAAGTTTGCAGGATAGATGATCAATCTACAGAAATCAACTATTTTTATATACCTGTAATGAACAATCCAAAAATGAAATTAAGAAAACAACTCTATTTAAATTAATATCCAAAAGAATAAAATACTTAGGAATAAATTCCAAAAGAGGTGCAAACTTATATTCTGAAAACTATAAAACAGTGTTGAAAGAAATTAAAGAAGACCTAAAAATAGAAAGGCACACTATATTAATGGCTTAGAAGACTTAGTGTTGTTAAGATGGCAATACTTCCAAATTGATGGACAGATTCAGTGCAATCCCCACTACGATTCCAGTTGGCTTCTTTGCAGAGATCGACAACCTGATCCTAAAATCCAAATGGATTTTAACATTGGATTTTCAAGTCTAGAAGAAAGCAGACTCTAACCTTTGATATAAACTCAAAAGATTTAAATATCTTTCCGCCTGGTGCTTGAGTGAAAATATTAAGTCATATTAAAATATTATCTCTGTTTCTATTCACAGTTGGGGTTAGACTTGGAAGAACTGGAGGAAATAGAAGAAGATGCTGGCCTGGGGAATGGAGGCTTGGGGAGGCTGGCAGGTAACTAACCCCAGGCGCCTGCCTACAACGAGTTTTTCCTAACACGGTGCGTTCCCAAGTGATCACATGGTGAGGCCAGGGTCAGCCGTGCTCCTGACACTTCTGACAGTGAGGGTAAATTGGTCCCTCTCAGTGTGTGTTCCAGGTCATAAACCTTTGCCTCTGGCAGGGGGAAAAAAATGCAAGATGTATGTCTCTTTTACCCAAGGGGCACTTTTCATAAAGATCATGAAGACCAGGCTTACCAGTGTTGGGGGACTGGTGCTGGGAGAGGAGAAGATTCCAATATACTAATCACTCTCCATGATCCAAAAGCCAGTAACTGGGAGAAAGATTAATAGAAACACACACACAGCTTTCAGAGCTGTTCCTTTGGGGGCATGTTACTCCTTTGGTAAACTATTTGAGAGCACACTCCGTTTGTGGGGGTTTTCTGTTTTAATTCTCTTAGCCAGTGTTTTTGGGGAGAGGGAGCAGGGTTAAGAACATGGAAGTGGAAAGAGCAGTCGCGGTGAGGTCTGATTTTACTGTGCGCCTCGGAGCGCTTTGGCACGGTGTCCCCAGGGCAAGGATGAGTTAGGTCTTGTGCTGCTCTTGTGTTGGGGGGGCGAGGGGAGGGTGGGCTCAGGCCCCTGCCACTGGTGTCATGAACCCTTTTGGGAGTTGTCATTTTGTAAAGAGAACAAATGCCCTAAAATTTATGGGGGCGGGTGTGTGTGTGTGTTTGTATTTTTAAATTTTAAAGTAAATTCTCCACAAATTATAAATGCAACATGTTTATCTCAAACAAAACAGCACATGGATCTATATAAAGAAACAATTGGCACCCTGACCGGGTGGCTCAGTTGGTTAGTGTCGTCCTGTACACCGGAGGCTTGTGGGTTTGAATTCTGAATGGGGCACATAGCTAGGCTGCAGGCTCGATATCCGGTCCGGGTGGGGTGCATACAGGAGTCAACTGATCAGTGTTTCTCTCTCTCTCCCTTCCTCTTCTAAAAATCAATAAAAAGCTTGTCCTTGGGTGAGGATTTAAAAAAAAAAAGAAAGAATTGGCAAGGCCTGCGTACCTCCACCCCTTGGTGTGAAAAGCCCGTGTGTGTCCTGTGCATCCTGCTCTGCAGGGCAGAGCTCTGTTTTAGTGTATGAAGGTGAGACCACACCAGACAGCTCGCCAGCCTTTCTTCCCCTGCAGCCCCGCTGGGAGCCCCAGTGTCCTCAAGCCCGAGAGTTTCAGTCCGCCTCAGTCCCCTTCACCCTGAAGGCATTCTGTTAATCATAGTAAAAACAGGACCTATTTCCCCAGCCCAAGGGAAGCTCCAGGCCACTTGGTGTCCTTTACTGGAGTGGCTGCCAAGCCTCTCCTCCTACCCCAAGCTTGGGGACGGTAAGCCAGGGGTTCCCATCCCCTGCCCTTCACAATCCACTTACATTCTGGGCATTTTCCGACTTTGCCAGTCAGATTCATGTTGACTACCTGCCCTGCCCCTTCTGTGGTGCCACTGGCCTTCCCTGAGGGCACCTCCTGCTTCACAGACTCCTGTCACCTGTGCAGACTTGGGCAGCCCCAGCCGCTGTCCCTCCTGTGGGAATGATTTCCTCAAAACAAGAGCCCAGATCTTACGTTTTTGGCGTTTTCCTTATTCTTGTCCCTCGGTAAAGGGCCTGACATCCAGGGATCTGTGCATGTTTGGTGAATTAGGCATATTTTTTATTTGCTTGGTGTTTTGTGTGTGTTTTTTCCTTTCCTTTTTTTCTTTTTTTTTTTTTTTGATCCAGGAGGTTAGTAAGGCTACCTTCTGGATCTTTACTTAAAACACTGCTTGCTTTTCCCCAAGACATTTTGATCAGAATAAGGGGTCAGTTTGGTGACATGCTGCTCCAGCCACTTCCCCGGCACCCTGGGCGCACTTTGGCGCTTGGGTATTTGGCACTGTGGACAGTGAAATGTACATTCCCAGCCCCCGTTTCTGTGCCTTCCCCACTAGTGTGTAGATGGTCCCCTGCTCTCCGGACAGCTTGGATTTGAGGTTGACTGTGCGGGGGATGGGGAGGCTGTCAGTTCAAGTGAGACTCTCTAGGAGAAATTGGCAGTGGGGCTGATGCACTTGAAGATGTGCCGAGTGTGGCTGTGTTCTCCTTTCCCCATCGTCCCACACCCCCCAAATCATCCCCACATTGATACCTTCTTGGCATGGCCCTGGGCAATCAAGTCGAAGGGAGTGAGGGGTATTTTGGTTTTCTTTTTCATGATACCTGAAGCTGACTGTGGTTACCACTGAATCACCAACACCCTGGAGGCTGGCAGCCCAGCACCTGCTTCTTAGGTGTCTGGGCATTGCCTCCGGTGGGCCTTGAACATATTGTCTTTGATCAGAAGAACTTCTTTGTGTTTGAAATTTTCAGCCTGCTTCCTTGACTCGATGGCCACCTTGGGCCTGGCCGCCTATGGCTATGGAATCCGCTATGAGTTTGGGATTTTTAACCAGAAGATTGTCAATGGCTGGCAGGTGGGTGAGACTTGGTTCCTTCACTAATTTCCAGCTCTCATTCACACAAGAATATAAATAGGTGCACTTTCAGTTCAGCTTTTAATATTTTAAACTCCTTCATGGAGAGACTACATGCCAGTCCTAGGCAAGCAGAGGTCGGGCAGGTCAGGACAATCTTACGAGCTCCATGCTTTCTTCATAGTTCCACATGGGCTGGCAGAAGTTGGTCTACTGTGTGAGCTCATTGCAAGTCTGATGGGGTGGGGCCCAGAGCCTGCGGGACCTTATAGGCGACACCAGGGGCAGAGAGTGGGTGGAGGTGGAGAGAATACCATAGGCTTTGTGCTGGTTTCCTGTGGTATCTCAGGGCAGAGTAAAAGTGGCCCCCTCTGTGGTTCACCCTCAGAGGGACAATTGTCCTGGAGTACTTAAAAAACAGTCGTAGTTGGTTTTGTTCCCACCTTCAGCCTTATCTCTCTGACACCAGTGAGAGGACAGCATCATGTGGGGTTAGAGGCCAAACCCTGCAAAGGAAAGTGGTCCTTAGTTAGGATTGAAAGTTTTGTAACTCGAGAGTAGTATATTGTCAACGAAATAGTTGATGGCTGGGGTGATAGAAATGCCCTGTATCTTGATGGGGTTTGAGTCACACAGGTATGCACTTGTCAGAATTCATCAATGGTATCCACAGGATTTATGCACTTCACAGTATACATATTATCCTAAAAAATAAACACACGATGAACTGTACTTAATGGCGAGCATGCTGAAATGGTCGGGGAGGAGTGTGTAAATGTGTGCAACTTGCTTCGAAATGCATCCAAAAATTAATGGATCAATGGATGGATTTGCAATAAATCAAGTATAATATTAACAGTTTTAGAACCTGGGTGGTGGGTGTTCACTGCCAATTCTTTTAGCATTTCTGTATGTTTGAAAATGCTCGTAATAAAATGTTGGCAAAGAAAATTATGGATAAAAATAAAACTTAAAACACATTTGTGGCCATTGTTTAATTTCTAGAAATACTCCCTCCAACCTTGAAAGAAATGCAGCTTTCCTCCTGGTGCCTTGCGGATAATTTCACTCACAGTTCGTCATGTGTGTGCTTGTCAGATGTACTCCAACCTGTGTACATGTGTTTCGTTCTGTTTTTAAGAAATGATCAAAGATGTCTAGTTTTAACTTTTGAGTTTTTTGTTTTGTTTTATTAAAGCATAGTTAGCATACAATATTAGTTTCAAGTGTACAACATAGTGATTCAACATCGATATACCTTACAATCTGATCACCATGGCAAGTCTAGTAACCATCTTACTATGCAAAGTTATTACAATATTATTGACTATGTTCTGTGTGCCATCTGTTACATCCCCATGACTTATTTATATTATAACTGGAGATTATAAAATGACCTTTGTTTCTCTCCACCTTTTTCACCCATCCTCTCACTCTCCCTCCCCTCTGGCAACCATCAATTTGTTCTCTGTTTCTATGAGTTTCTATTTTATTTTGTGTTTTAGATTCCACATATAAGGGAAATCATGTATTTGTCTTTCTCTGTCGGACTTGTTCACTTAACATAATACCCTCTGGGTCGATCCATGTTGTTACAAATGGCAAGATCTCATTCTGTATTATAACTGAGGAATATTTCACGTTTATATCACATATTCTTTACCCATTTATCTATTTTTGGGTACCTATATTACTTCCATATCTTGGCATTGAACATAGGGATGTATATCTTTTTGAATTAGTGTTTTTAGTTTCTTTGGATGCTTAGAAGTGGAATTGCTGGGTTATATGTTAGCTCTCTTTTTAATTTTTTGAGGAACCTCTGTATTGTTTTCCACAGTGGCTACACTAGTTTACACATGTGTTCTTTGACCCAACCTTTTACAGTTGAGGTCATGTGTATATTTATAAGACAGAACCTCTCACCTACTTGGTGTTATGGTTGTAAGCAGGAATGGTTTTTAGTGGTGGTTTTACGACCACAGACATTTCTTTCCTCTGGTTTCTAGTTCCTATACCTCTTGCCGTCTTGCATAGCAGCTTAAAGATAGTCCCAGGATGATAGGTGAGTGGTAAAGGTCTCCTCTCACCTTGTTTTCATGGGAGCCAATTAGTTAGAATGGTTTTTAGTTGAGTTTAGCTGCAGCAGAATTAAACGTGAGCAGTGGTCACACAGCAGCATGGTGGCCAACAGGGGCCACAGGACAGCCTACCTGTCAGGTAGGAGGACCCCAGAGGGGAGACTCCAATGCCTGTTGTATTTAGGAAGGTGCTGCTTCTGCAGACGACTGCTCTGTGGGAGATGGCCGGGCTCTGGAGCTGGAAAATCTCACTAATGGCAAGAACATTCTGCCAGGAGGTCAAAAGGGAGGGCTGGTCCTCTGATGAATACCTGCCGCACAGACAGAAGCATCTCGCCAGGAGTGCTGTGGAGAGGTGCATATTGAAGCAGTGGCCTCGTCCATGTCACCTTCCTAAAATCACAACCCAAATGCGCTCTCCGTGAATTTTTACTTTTGTGTAAGGACCATTAGAAAAAACCCCTCACCCTGCCAGCATGGCTTAGCGGATGAGCATCAACCTAGGATCCAGGAGATCGTGGTTTGATTCCCTGTCAGGGCACATGCCCAGGTTGCGGGCTCGATCCCCAGTAGGAGGCGTGCAGGAGGCAGCCAATCAATGACTGTCTCTCATCGATGTTGCTCTTCCTCTCCCTTCCTCTCTCTGAAATCAACAAAAATATATTTAAAAAAGAAAAAAACCTCAAAGTAACATACATAGATAGGGTTGTTTGTTCAATTTGAAGGAAAATAACTTGATTTTATTTAAATTTTAGTTAATTTGGGGGCGGTAAACACACAATACAATATACAGATGATGCATTGTAAAATTGTATACTTAAACCTATATAATTTTATTAACCAAGGTCACCCCAATGAAGTCAGTGATAAATAAATAAACCTATTATCAAAAATTGATTTAAAAAATAGATTTTAGTTAATTTATATTTATGATTCTTCATTTATTGCCCTACCAAATGAACTTATCCCGTTGCTTGCAAGCAGAATAAATTCCACAGGGTGGTGGGCAAAGCAGCCCAACCAAACTGTCAAACGTTGGAGTCTGTGAGACTGCTTTTAATTTCATTTGTGGGAGTGGTTTTGCATATTTACTGATTTTGGATGCCACTGGGTGTGGTTTCTGGAAAACAAGCAGAAAGGAAAGTGTCTTCCAGTGAAGTGCCCAGCCTGCCCACTGCAAGTGCTCCCCAGGAGGCAGGTTGGCCCCTGGCACCCATGGGTTTGTGATGTCATTTTCAAAGCAGTAGGCTTTCCGTGATCCTTTTTTTATTTTTAAATAAAAGCTATTGAGATACCAAGTTTTTAATATATTCACAAAGTGGGGCAACGATCACCACTATATTTCCAGAACATTTTTGTCAACCCAAAAAGAAACCCAGCACCCATCTGCAGTCACGCCCAGTGCCTGGTGACAATTCATCCGTGTCCTGTCTCTGGATTTGCTGTTCTAGGCATGTCACGTACATGGGGTCACACAATATGTGGGCTTCTTTGACTCTGCAAGGTTTATTCATGCTGTAGCATCATCAGGACCTCTTTTTATTGCTGAATTCAGGTAGTTCTTAATGTCTTTTCACTTTGATGCATTTTTCTGAATTTTGTTTTTAAAAAAATATCTGTATTGATTTCAGAGGGAGGAAAGGAGAGGGAGAGAGAGAGAAACGTCAATGATGAGAGAGTCATGGATCGGCTGCCTAGCCCGCAACCCGGGCATGTGCCCTGACTGGGAATCAAACCCCAATCGCCTGGATCCTAGGTCAGTGTTAAACCATGAGCCACACCTGGCTGGGCTTTCTGAATCTTGTTTGTTTTCTTAATAGTCCAGAGTGTTAATTTTAAGTATGTGGCCTTGACTAAAATTGGAAACCTTTGCATTGTAAATAGGCTGTAGTTTTGTTTCAGTGCTGGACCAGAGTCATTTTGACAGCTTGGTTAGTGCCGACCAAGGACAGGGTCAGCCTAGTGCCAAGGACTCTCTGTCTGTGAACTGAATTTGCTGCTGGCTGTTTTGCAGGTAGAGGAAGCCGATGACTGGCTGCGCTATGGCAACCCCTGGGAGAAGGCCCGGCCGGAGTACATGCTTCCTGTGCACTTCTACGGGAGAGTGGAGCACACCCCCGAGGGGGTGAAGTGGCTGGACACTCAGGTACCCACCTCCGCGTTTCCCAGGAAGCGTGACCACTTGGGTTTCCTTGTTGAGTTGGCTTTCTTTTGGAAGTGGGAGGTGTGCACCTGTATGAGCCACCATAAGCTTCCCTAGAAGACCTAACTCAAGGTAGAAGCCTGGGAGGTGTTCTTCTTACACATTCGATTTTTTACATTTTGTCAGAAAACTATCCAGACAATGGAAAATGCTGAACATGAAGCCACACTCTGTAGTGGCTATGTGTTGGGGTGGAGACCAGCAGTTGGTTAATGGCAAACAGGACAGCGTTGTGACAGGGACAAGGGCATTGATCCCCTGGGATATGTAAACAGCTCCCCAGCAGGTACTCCGTATGCTCTCTTGCCACGTGCTCCTGGTCCTTGGTGGCCCATGGCTCTCAGCAGTACCCCAGGTGTAGCTCACCACTGACTCTGATCCCTCAGAGCCCCAGATGTGTAGAGAGACCTGGGTGGATGTCCTGGAACAGGGCCCAGGCCATCTTTCCTAGCTGGTACCTGATGGCCGGACCAGAGCAAGAGCATGGAGTGCTGGCAGAGTGTGGTGACAGCCACAGCAGGGTGTATTTGCGGCGAGTCCAGTCTGGGCTCAGAGATGGCAGAGAGCACACATCTTGGTGGTTTGATGGGGTGGAGGGGGTGGAGGAGAGACCACGTGAGACAGAGGTAGTTGCTATGAGTAAGTCACAGTCGTCTAGTAACGTGGAGAGGATGAGAAAACCAGGGTGAGCCGGAGACGGGTAGTCACAGGCATGTAAAAGGGAGCCATCCAGACTTCCTACAACATGAGTGTTAAATAGAGCACATGAGGCTAGAGCCGGCTGGGGGCCTAAAGAGCCATAACAATCAGTATTTAGTTTGGAAAAGCAGAGAAGGGGATTTGGTTTTCCTAAATGTGTGTGCTGGTAGAAGATGGACATGTCAGTGTATGTAAGGAGGCCCAGAGCCTGCTGGGGCATCGGAGGCTGCATGTGATGAGGGCCTTACCCCAGAGGGCTGGCCGTGGAGAGGGAAGGAGGGAGTTGGAGAGGCTTTGCAGCGCTTGTCACTTGCTTGAACAAGGCCATGGAAATAGGGGAGCGGCGGGCAGGGTGAAGGTTGAGAGGAGATCGGGAGGGAAAGATGACACTGAGGCACCCTTACATAGTCCTTTGTGGCTGCCGGAGCTGATTTCATCTTGTGGAGCCACAGTTGCACTTGTATGAGCTACCAAAAGCATGCCTGAGAAGCCCCATTGGAGGGTCCGAGAGCTGGAAGAGACCTCGATGCTTTTACACTTCTTCCGGTGCCTCCCAGGAGCAAAGCTGTCAGATGGGAACCTGGGGTGCAGGAGCCTCTGTGGGTGGAGAGCAGGCCGTGCATTTCCTATTGGGAGCCGAGTGCGTGGCCGGTTTGGTTTCGTTGAGAGCTAGATATCAAGGCCTGCAACAGGAGGACCCTCACCGCAGATGTGGGAATGGAGGTCAGAAATGGAAGTAGCGTTTAGGGGGAAGTTAGTTGAGCGAGAAGAGGGAAGGCGTGGAGGGCAGCAGATGATGCCGGAGGAGTGGCTGCTGAGGGAGCGTGAGCCAGGTTCGCGCAGTGGCCCCTCCAGGAGCTGCAGCGGGAAGAAGTCTTAAGGTGGTGTCAGCGCTGAAGCAGGCCAGGCTACAAAGAGTGTGACCTCGGGAGTGTACTCAGGGTCTAGCCTGTGGGCCTAACTCAGGACGTCTGCGAGCTGGGGCTGCAGGTACAGGTGTGCAGCAGGGCGGGGAGGGTGTTGGGACTGTGGCCTGGCATAGGGCAGGTTGGGTGTGTTTTGGGCAGAAGGAGGAAAGCCAGGGGAGGGTGAGCGGGCGGCCCTCACCATGGGTGCCGATGCTGCTTCCTGCTGGGCCGGTGCTGCTCTGCGGGGAGGCCCGGGACTGGGGACTGTCTGCTGGCTCAGCCCTGACCCTGACCATCCCTCCCTCCGCCAGGTTGTGCTTGCCATGCCGTACGACACCCCAGTGCCAGGCTACAAGAACAACACTGTCAACACCATGAGGCTGTGGTCCGCCAAAGCGCCCAACGACTTCAATCTCCAAGACTGTGCGTTGTGCCCTTTAACCTTCATTGGGCGACTTATCCAAAACTCACGCAGCTCCTGTCCCCCCTCTGCACTCTCCCTGCTGCAGGCAGAGGGCAGCTTCCTTGTGAGCAGAGGACTTCCAGGGAGGGCCCACAGGCAGAGTCACCCCTCCAGGCCCAGGCCCTCAAGAAAGAGAAAGGGGTCTGGGACCCTGCAGGGCTCATGGGGGATAAGGCACCCAGCACCTTTTTGAGGGGTCGGGTGTGAGGCAGGCAAAGCAACACTTCTGTTCAGAAATGCTTACCCTCAGGCTGTTCAGGGAAGCAAGTGGGGCATCTGGGTGTGAGGGTGCACAGGAGAGGAATGTGGGTCCTGACCTCACCATCTCCTCTCTACTCTTAGTTAACACGGGCGGCTACATCGAGGCGGTCCTGGACCGGAATCTGGCCGAGAACATCTCCAGAGTCCTGTACCCCAACGACAACGTGAGTAGCGTCATAGTTTCTGTCTGTGCCGCACCTCGCCAAGTATAGGCTGGGGCTCTCTGCAAGGACCTGTTTGCTGGTGAGACCAGGCGGTTTCTGCTCTTCTGATGCCACTTTCCCAAGAAGTAGATGAGCCATTTGTCACGTGGGGACAGTAGTCCCTGTTTTGCAGTGACACCTTGAGATACAAGACAATCATGGTTTGAAACGTTCTTGGTCTTTAGTATGCCATCTCATCCTAAATATGAAGGTTACAACCACATTCTCTCTTGCCGTTGAATTTAGTGTCTGGTGGCATTTTTGTTGTTGCTGCCAGAAGAGCGCCCTTGAAATGTGCCTGTCTTAGTGGATCGTGTTTCTTTTTTTATTTTATCAAAGAAATATGTGCACATAGTAGCAAAGACCATTGGTGCTGACAGGCTCACGGTAAATGCCTCCTTCCCCCTTCTCCCCCCAGCCCCCGTGCTGGAGATTTTGAGCAGATTCTAAAACTTCAGGCACATGGCATTTTTAGAATGGACTTTGAAGGTTGCATTTCTGGGTGGCTCTGGTGTTCCTGGCCCTCAGCCTGTGACAGCTAAGGGACTAGACCCTCTTGCCTGGTGTCCTCATGCAGGATGGTAGGACCCTTTGCTGGCTGCCCTTGTGCTTCCTCCCGTCTGCAGGTCACACACATGTTAAGCCACTTATGTGCGACCTTCCGCCTGTGCCCTCGAGCTTCAGGTCACCTGACATCTGGGCCCCAGGATTGGGGGGGTCGGGGCATCAGCAACATGCTGGCACTCAAGGGCTCTCCCTCTTTCATCCACACACTCATCTCTACGGTCCCGGGGGCAGGACACCCCCAACCCTCAGCCTAGTAGCCTTTCCTGGTCCTAGGGGGCCCTCTGAGTGCCTGTAGCAGCCTCCGTGTCCGAGTTGGTGCCGGAGCTGTTACGTTTCTGCAGTTCTTTGAGGGGAAGGAGCTCCGCCTGAAGCAGGAGTACTTCGTGGTGGCTGCCACCCTGCAGGACATTGTCCGCCGCTTCAAGTCCTCCAAGTTCGGCTGCCGGGACCCAGTGAGAACCTGTTTTGAGACACTCCCAGACAAGGTTGGTTTGTTGACTTGGGATTGAGCTCAGTGGGGAAGGACAGGATGCTCGCAGGCTTGGTTTCTTCCTCACGGCTGGGGCACGGGTGGGAGAGCAGTATCCCCTCATCTTGGTCTCCTCGTCATTGTGGGGGGCAGTCCCCCTTCCCCAGCCAGGGCCACAGTGCGCCTTGCCAGGAGTCAAGGCTCCAGAGACACTGTAAAAGGCTCCCTTGGGCAAAGCCAGACGAGTTTGGCAGTTTCAGGTCAATGATTTTAAGTAAATCCAACATCTCCTCGTTGAGAGGGCCTTGGGCTGTAGGGTTGCGGGTCCTGCAGCTCCCGGACCCCTACGGCAGAGCAAACATGCTGCAGAGCCAGCCCCTGGAGTCCTCCCGGTCCTCCTCTGTGGCCCTCGGGCCCTGCTCCTTGGCCTGTTTTCAGGGTGGCCTGGCACCCGTGCCGTCCTGTCTGCTCCCTGCTGTCAGCCCTATAGACTCCTCAGGGGTGGGTGGCTGAGGACCTGAGGCCTGCACATACCAGCCACGTAGGCCCACCCCATGGGCGCAGGCGACTGAAGGCATCACCCTGTGTAAACCTCAGGTTGCCATTCAGCTGAACGACACCCACCCAGCCCTCGCCATTCCTGAGCTCATGCGGATCCTGGTGGATGTGGAGAGAGTGGACTGGGACAAGGTGAGCGTGAGGACGGGCGTGGGGGGTGATGGTGTCCCCCACAGAGCTGGGCACGTGGGGATGACAGTATTCCCTGCAGACGTGGGCACATGGGGTGACATTCCCCACAGAGCTGGGGACGTGGGGAAACAGTATCCCCTGTAGGACAGGGCACATGGGGTGACAGTGTTCCCTGCAGAGCTGGGTATGTAGGGCGATGGTGTCCCCCTGCAGATCTGGACACGTGGCTCAGTGTTCCCCACAGAGCTGGGCACATGGGGTGATGGTATCCCCTATAGAGGTGGGCATGGGGTGATGCTATCCCCCTGACCTTGGAGTCTGTCCCAGCAATGGTTGTGAGTACTGAGCTAGTCCTACAGCTCTGAGGGAGGCCTTTCCCCTGTGGCCTTGGCAGAATGGAGGGTCATTGTCCTCAAGAAGACGGGGACTGAGGGGAGAACAAAGTTCCAGGAGCAGGTCTGGTGTTTCTGCCAAGAGACCAGAACATAGTGAGTGGGATCAGGGGTGCAAGGACACAGACAATTTTTTTTGGAAGCCAAGAAAAGGATTCTGACACTTCTTAGGGCTTCTAATATATATTTTCTCATCTTAGAAATCATGGCAAAAGTCCCAGGAAGTATTACGTTTAAAGAAATACATTGTTTACATCTTTATATGTTTGTTTTCGTGACTTATTTTGGTCCTAGATTCTTTAGTATAGTGGTGTATTTTTGACCTAGTCTAATTAGATCAACATGTGAAACCATAAAACAAAAGGTACCCAGAGCCCCTCTGTTGTCTTGGGGTGCACCTGATGGGACGAGGCGGCCCGTCTTGGGTCCTGTCCACTCCTGGCCAATAGAGGGCAGGACCATACAGTTATGAGTGTTCTCCAGACTGTGGGTGTGAAGTCAGTTTAGTGGAAATAAAATAGAAAACTGCTTAGTGCTCTGTTTTGTTTACCAGTAAGATGTAGTTTACAGAGAACCCTTGTGCACTGTTGGTGAGAATGCAGATTGGTGCAGCAGCTTCCTCAAAAAATATAAAAATGCAACTGCGTTATATGACCCAGCAATTACACTTCTGGGTATATATCCAAAGAAACCAAAACACCAACTTGAAAGGACATATATACACCCCTATGTTCGTTGCAACGTTATTTATAAATAGCCATTGTGGAAGCAACCCGAGTGCCCATCTATAGACAGGTGGTTAAGGAAGTGGTACAGCCCTGGCCGGTGTGGCTCAGTTAGTTAAAGTGTCATCCTGAGCACCTAAGGGTTGTGGGCTCAATTCCCAGTCAGGGCACATACCCAGGTCGCTGGTTCAATCCCTCGGGTGTGTGTGGGAGGCAGCCGTTTGATGTTTCTCTCTCTCTCTCTCACTCCCTCTCCCTTCCTGTCTCTCTAAAATCATTAAAAACATATCCTCAGGTGAGGATTAAAAAAAAAAAAAAAGTGGGACATAGATACAATGTGCTATTCCCAGCCATACAAAAGAATGAAATCTTACCATCTGCAAAAGAGTGGATGGACCTGGAGAGTATTATGCTAAGAGAAATAAGTCAGGCAGAGGAAGACAAATACCAAGTGATTTCACTTATATGTGGACTCTATAGAAAAAAGTAAAAAAGCAAAACTGAAACAGTCTCATAAACACAGACCAGACTGATGGTTGCCAGGGGTCTGGGGGTTGGGGGACTGGGTGAAAAAGGTGAAGGGATTAAAAATATAGATTGGCAGTTACAAAAAAGTCACGAGGATGTAAATACAGCACAGGGAATATAGTCAGTAATACTGTAGTAACTATGTATGGTGCCAGGTGGACACTGAAAATACCGAGGGGATAGACTTTGTAAAGTCTGTGATTTTTTTTTTTAAGACTTTTTTAAAAAAAATATATCTTTATTGATTTCAGGGAGAGGAAAGGAGAGGGAGAAAGAGAGATAGAAACATCAATGATGAGCGAGTCATTGATCAAGCTGACAACCCAGGCATGTGCCCTGACCAGGAATCGAACCCTGATCGCCTGGATCCCAGGTTGACGCTCAACTGCTGAGCCACGCCCGGCTGGGCAAGTCTGTGATTTTCTAACAATTATGCTGTACACCTGAAACTAAGAAAAAATAATATTGAATGTAAACTATATGGAAATTAAATAAAATAGTTACGAAAGAGGGAAACTGAGGTGATTCTAGGCCGTAGGGTAAGGTTTATTCATTTGTGTGTGTTTGCTAGGTCAGGATGCATAATGTTTGTGGATCATATCAGGAAAGTGAAGGGCATTGGGCTCAACTGCAGCTTTGAGAAGTTTCTAGACAGGCCTCGGAGAGCAGGCCCCTTTCTCGTAAGATCTTAACGTCTGCCTTTGATCCTAGCCTTTCCCCTTGCTTAGGCATCTGGCAGAAGAGCTGCTTGTCTCTAAACAAAGCACACTGGAATGTTCTAGGCCTGGGAAATCACAAAGAAGACCTGTGCGTACACCAACCACACCGTGCTGCCGGAGGCCTTGGAGCGCTGGCCCGTGTCCATGTTTGAGAAGCTGCTGCCAAGGCACCTGGAAATTATCTATGCCATTAACCAGCGGCACCTGGATGTAAGCACCGGCCACGCTGGAGCGGGAGTGAGGCTGGTGGGCCGTTCCCGTGCCAAGTGGCCCTCCTGTGTTCTCCACATTACTTCTTGAAACAGCCTGTGTGCAGCAGAGGGTTTTGAGGCCTGGGGGCTGTCACTTGACAGAGCTGTTGGCAAGTCCCCACACCTACACCCCTGCTATATACGTGGGAGTTATGGATTCAGGTCTTAAAAATGTTCCTGTTCCCCTGCGGGGTTTAGATTTAAGTGTCAGTTCTTGTAATGCCAGAGACCTTTATCCTGAGATGACATAGCAGCAACTGGGTGATTTGGAAACAAAGTTCCTGTTTCCTTTGTTACCTGCAGAAAAGATAATGGTACGAACATAGGAGAGGACTTAGAATTTAGGTGTGATTATAGTTCATTTTTTAACCTTTTGGTGAAGAGGCAGCTGTTCCCTGTCAAAATGTGTTTAAAACCTACTTCGGCCAACAGGGACAGCATTCCCATCTTTTCCTTGTAAGTCGCATGGCGTGTCCTTAGCACCGCTGGTCCTCTAGTCCGGCCGCTGACAGAGCAGCTCTGCCGAGTCCCCCTGGGCTTTTCCCTGGGCCGATGCAGTGTGGGACGATGGGCTTTTAGAGGAGCATCCGGGGTATTTGAGTGCAAGTTTGGGGGGCAGCAGCTCCAGGATCTTCTTGGAGGAAACCAAACTTCCCTCAGGGAGCCCCTGGCCATTGTGGGACCTCCTGCACTCCTGCTCATGGTTCTTTGTCTTGGTAACAGCAAGTGGCTGCCCTGTTCCCTGGGGACGTGGACCGCCTGCGGAGGATGTCTGTGATTGAGGAAGGGGACTGCAAGCGGATTAACATGGCCCACCTGTGTGTGATCGGATCCCATGCTGTCAATGGCGTGGCTAGGATCCACTCGGAGATCGTGAAGCACTCGGTGTGAGTGAGGCCAGTGTTTGTCCTGAGCTAGGGTGTACCCCCTTCCTGACCCCACACCTGCCTCTGGGGACTGTGGCTGGGGCGTATGGCCCGTGCCTCACACCATAACTGTGCTTCCCTCGTGGGCGATGGCTGACCTGCCCAAAGCACCTTGGCCAACAGGTGATGTTGAGGAGCTGAACCTTCTCATCACTGGGGGCGGCTCTTTCTGCATTGCGGGTCTGTCCAGGCAGAGGCTGGGCTCCTGGCGCCATCTGCTGCTGGCTCAGTGCTATGAGGGCCCCCGTGGGGATGAGTGTCCTGCCTCGGACAGGGCTGAGGTTAGGGTGTGATGGGCAGTAGCTGGTCACTGTGAGAATGGAGGGGTTCTTTGGTCAGACCTTGTGCTTCCTGTCCCGTTAGTGGGTTGTGACCCTAGAATTCCCCCCATCCTACACTTCTGAGAGTGCTAGGCAGGCCCAGACCAGGTCTGTTCGTGTGGAGACTTCTGCGTTCCCGGTGCCTGCCCAGAGCCTTTAATCCATACATCAGGCTTCTCAGTAGGGGCCGTAGTTTCCATTCTACAGATATGGAAACTGAGCCCGTTTTTCCACGATAGTGATCGCTTTAGAAAATGGCCGGGCTCTGCCGCCTGTGAGGTTACAGCTGGCCCCAGGCTGCATGGCGTGCTGTGGGACAGCGGAGAGCCGGAGCCGCGTGCCTGCTGTCCTGAGCGCGCAGTAATGCTGACTGCTCTGCGTTCCTTAGAAAACAGAACAGGGAAACTGAGCTCCGGGACCTTCCCGGGATTTCCTTACAAGGTCCTTATGTTCTTCTTGCCTTGTTCAGAACACAGCGCTTGTCACCATTGCTTGTTTTCCGTGGTTTTAGCTTTAAGGACTTTCACGAGCTGGAGCCAGAAAAGTTCCAGAATAAGACGAATGGCATCACCCCCCGGCGGTGGTTGCTCCTTTGTAACCCGGGTCTGGCTGACATCATCATGGAGGTGAGAGTGGCCACCTCTGAGTCCACGGGGAACTGTGGACATAGTTAGAGTACAGCCGCTGCCCACCTGGTGTCAGGCCCGTCACCAGTGGGTGCTGAGTTTGCAGCACACTGCTCCTTTGTGTGTGGAGCGCAGTGGCTCCTCGATGGGAGTAGGTGGCATCCGGCTGCCACCCCTGAGCATGGGAGCACTGGGACAGACAGGGCAGTAAGTCAGTGGCCTCTGGGGCCTGTGAGGGGTAGTTCAGAATCGAGGTCCTGGGCTTTCAGGAGGGGCTGGGTGGGGCCACCCGGCCAAGCAGCAGCCATAGGCCAGCGGCTGAAGAGGTTTTGTGAGCCACAGACACAGTAGTGTCTTTGCTCATGTGCTCACTCAAGAGGGAAAGAAGTGAGCCTTCGTACGTGCTAGGCGGTGTGCTAGGCTGGAGGATGCGGCAGGGGCTGTGGGGCAGTGCCTGGGGCGAGGGCCTGCTGTGGGACGCTGCCTGGCTGGGGCTGCGTGTGTGTCAGGGAAGGCACAGCGGAGCCAAGGTCCGAAGAGTGAGTGGGAAGTAGCCAGAAAACAGACACGGGTGACAGAACGGCGGGCAGTCCTAGGAGGACAGGTTCCGACGCGAGGAGAAACCACGTGCTCCTTTACAATTCTCCAGAAAATCGGGGAGGGCTTCCTGACCGACCTGAGTCAGCTGAAGAAGCTCCTGCCCTTGGTCAGCGATGAGGCGCTCATCAGGGACGTGGCCAAGGTCAAGCAGGTAGGCCGTGTGCAGCCTGGCCCTGTGCCTCAGCCCGAGTGTGGGGCAGTGGCCCTGCCTGTTCCGTGTTGGGGCCCAGGGGCTGAAAGTCCGTCTTCTCCACTCAGCTTTTCAGACGAGGACCCAACTGACCTCGGGTCACGCAGGAGGCGGGCGGGCGGCGGGCGGGCGCAGGTGCCCAGGTGCCCAGAGCAGCCTTGAGCGCACCTTGGCCTGCGGGAGAAGCTTGTCTGGGGGGAAGGCTCAGGGGGCTGATTCGGATCGGGCACTGAGCCTCTCCCCGCTGCAGCCAGCCTCATAGCCTTACAGGCCGGTCGCTGAGGCTTCCTGGGCCAAACGCCACGTGCCCCCCCCGCCTGCCTCTGCTGGGCCCAGGAACAGCCCCTCATTTTGAAGTCTCACCCTCCCTCTTCTCTGCCCAACTGCCCACACCTGTCTCCTTTTACCTACGTTCACTGGGTTCCCTTTGTTTTGCTTTTCTGATCCTTTGCTTTTCCCCAGCTTTGCTTTTTGGGCTAGTTTTCCATTTATTTCTGCCACTGGTGGTGCGTGTTCACTTTCAGGATCAAGCTTCCCCCACGCCTGCTTTTCCTCACACGGCTGCTATCCCTGAGCCCCCAGCACGGGTCTCCCAGTCTTCCTGCCGCCCCCCCCCCGGGGCAGCCGCAGACCTCTGGGGAGCCCCTCTGTGCCCCGTTTCTGACAGTGGGACCCAGATATTCTCAGCCCAGGTGGGGGGCCAGGCGTTATCCGAAGGGGAGCTTGTGGATTTTGTCCCCGTGGACCGTTCAGTCCATCCTCTTGATTCGCCCAGGAGAACAAGCTGAAGTTCTCTGCCTTCCTGGAGAAGGAGTACAAGGTGAAGGTCAACCCCTCCTCCATGTTCGACGTGCACGTGAAGAGGATCCACGAGTATAAGCGGCAGCTGCTGAACTGCCTGCACACCGTCACCCTGTACAACCGTGAGTGCGGCTCCGCTCCCTCTAGCTGTCCCTGGGCCCGGGCCCTTCTTTCACGCAGTCGGGCGGAGGGGCCTGTGTGTGACATCGCGCAGGGATTGTGAGCCATAGCTCTGTGTTCTTCCCTGTGCTCGGTGTCTGAGGAGTTGCGAGGGAGTGGAAGGTGAGCTCTGTCTCTGCTCTGGCCCGCCGGGGCCTGAGCTACGCAAGGCAGGCGACTGGTTAAATGCCTCCGGAGGGCCATGGACGGCCCCAGGGAGTCAGCATGGGGCCTGGGGTGGGCAGGAGGGGGGTGGGGAGCTTCCGGGAACTCCAAGGCTAGGGTTTATGTTCAGTTCAGCTTTTATTTTAAATTTAGTTATCTTTGTTAGACTTGAGTTATTTGGAAAGATTTTACTTATTAGAGACATTTAAAGTATGCTTATAAAAAACAAAATAGTATATGTTAAATTTATATGTGTACCTTTAATTGGTTAAGCAGTATTTCAGTGTGAGGACATGTGAATCAAATATGAATATTTGCTAGTTTTACAAATATCATAATAAAACCTTGAGGAATAACTTAGTTTTTAAAGCTTTGTAATGTAATAAAGTGATTCATTTTGAAAACCAAGGAAAGTGCACGTACTCTTCTAGAGGGAAAGCCCCTCTCGGGAACACGAGCGCTCCCGTTACCAGTGAGCCAGGCGGGTCAGGTGGCGGAATCTGGCTCCTTGGGAGGCGGCGGAGTGGCAGGGTAGGTGCCTGTGATGCTCCCATGCTCCTGGCCCCAGACCTTAGAGACGCCGCAGGTGCGGGCCCTCCTGTGTGGGGCTGAGGGAGGCGCCTTACCACATGCTTCCCTGGCCAGAAATAGTCGTCCATGGAGCTCTTGTTCTGTTTTATTTGCCATGTTTTTCTTTTGCAGTCAGGATTTTCTGCGTTTTATTTGTTATTTCCTCAGTGATGTCCCTGAGTCCCCTCCTTGAACCCAGTTTGTGAGCAGCAGAGAAGTCACTGGGCGCCCCTTTCTTCCTCCCGCTGTGGCCCCCTCTGCTGTTAGTCTCTGTCGTTGCCGTGTGCCTTTGTGCTCCCATCAGGCACTTCTGCTGCGGTGCTTCTCAGCTGCTAAGGACACCCTGTGACCCCGGCTGTTTCGATGAGTCGGTCGGGCTCGTGCCCATTTGCTCTTCATGCCCGTGCACACGTGTGTGCAGGTGTCCTCTGACTGCTGCTCCCAGCCCTGACCTGACTTTTGCCTTGGCCTGCGGATGAACACACTCAGTGCTCACGAGGCCCCCTGCAAAGCCATCCTGCCTGGGTTTCCCTCTAGTTCACAATGCCACTCCCGTGAACCGCACTCCCCAGCTTCTCCCTTGTTCCTTCAACATGGATGGTTTGAAGGTGACATTCTCAGTTCACTTGTTTTCGTTGAGCATCGTTTAGGTCCTGTGCTCCCCTGTCTAGAGGGTGGGTTCGGGTGTCTTGGGTCTGTGCTAGTTTCACTGGGCTGCCTGGGCGCTGGCCGCTGTGGGTCCGTTTCCCTGACACTCAGGCTGCTCTTTGACTGTGTTGGTTGCTATCTTGTATTATCTCTAGAAAGTTTTCTTGAAATGTATTTAAAACACTTGTTAGTGCCACAGTTTTGGTTTTTCTTCTTCTGGGACTCTAGCTAGGTGTGTGCGTGTGTGGCGGTGTGTGTGTGGGGTTCTTCTACCTACCTTCTTGCCTGTTGATTTCTCTCTGATCATATCTAGAGGCCTTTCCTTTTCCG